>NC_071353.1:38185333-39389632 GCF_943734655.1 Sabethes cyaneus | reverse complement strand
CCCCTGTGGTAGGAGGATAAGGACTCTCATACAAATAAAACAGAAATTTTTGCATATGTGCCATATTTTCTGCTATGTAACAAGCGATAAGCTGTGAAGGTAAACTAGTAAAACCTTCTCGGAGCAAAAGACAGTGAATCGAAAAGACGATGACATTCGTATGGCACGTCATATTTGCGATGAACGCGCTTTGGCTTTAATGTTATTTATAACCAATGGCTCTTTTAAAGGTCATAAGCGAGTTAAAGTAAGATTATTGAAACATATCATAATCATATTCAACACAATAATCTGTGGGCTAGTCATTCATTACCATTTCAAACTTTATGATGCACACGAGTGATTTTTAAAAGAAATCTGTGTGGCTCAACGGTTGCAGGCGTTCCCAAGTAGTACGCTATAGGTCCATTTAGTTAATGCAACCGAATTACAACTAAAATTAGTCATATTTTGGTTACCACAACAAGTTTGTAACAACCGTGCTAGTAGGGTTGTACTTATGAAACCCCGACCACGTATTTTCAAAGCCACCATTGCATTCAATGAAGAATTGAATCTGAATATTTCGCTCTTTTCTTTTAAACATTCACTTAAACAATGGCACTCACAGATTCTTATAAACATACATATGCCAGAAATGCAGTTTACATTAGTCTTTGATCTGATTATCTGATATAGTCCTACGTCACCCTTTCGTACAACTCTTAGGGCTGTATACCTTGTAGTTTTTTTTATGATAGCTACCAACGAGCTCTTCAATCCGTTTTAAAGGTATATACTTCTAGTTGTCTGAAAAACGTTTCAGTCGTATTGTTTATATACTTAATTTGTTACAACAACAAATGTGAAGGTGTAATTTTGTCTCACTGTTAATCAATAGGTGCTATATAATACTGATCTAATACTGTAATATATAATACTGATCTTAATATGTTTCTTCCTATTTTCTCAAAAGCAAAATATTTAAATCCATTTAAATATAGGTTTTTGAAGTTTTGCTTGGAGGACTAAACTTTTATTCGTTAGTAAAGAAAATTTAAAACAACAAGCATAATTATAAACTATTGAAAACAATTATGCTTTTGAAATTTCCAAAGAAGGAAAGGTTAACATTATACTTAATTATTGAATAGAATAAGACTATAATTGGAAAAATATAGTCAGTTTCAGAATTTTAATACAATACATAACAAAAGCCTTCCAGTTGGCTACGTGCTATGGCAGTGGTCTAACAAACCCGTCGTCGCATGTTCAAACCTTGACTGGGGGAGGCTGTAATATCGTAGCACTAGCCTTGCAATTGTTCTGTACTCTAATAGCTGGCTGCGAAGTCTGCTGAATAAAAAGCGTGAAAGTGTAAAAGCGTGTAACGGCTGAATTTTTCTCAAATTGCGTCAGTTTTTTCCATAATGTTGTCTAATATCATCCAATTACAAATGTTACTAAAATTTGAAGAGATCGATAAATTTTCTATTACAAATTAGAGCTGACTTAATTTTTTCACTAACTGTAGCAATATTATTGATAGTTATTTTAAAAATTAGGAAGACAGTTGGCTGGTGTTAAGTCAGACCGAATTAATAGACAAAACTCTGATTTTGAAAAACGCGCAAACTTCGCTCTGTATGGTTTATATTTATCAATCGTTCGAAATCATCTTATAACTCTGGCTGTTTGCAACATTTATGTAGTCTGATTAGAGTAAAATTTAGCTTAGAACATTCTTGATCGTTAGCTGTCATTAACTCATTTTAACTGGTCCGGTTCGATTTAACACCGACCAGTTCATAGCATGAAATAAAAAGTAAAATTGATCAAATGAGACAAGAAAAGCAATTCAAAAGTCGAGTGTACCACCGCATAGAGTGAATTCTATACGCAAATTTGATAATACAGTCGATAATACATCTTTATGGTCACCGAGAATGTTAGTTATGAAGAACTGTCTTTATATGCATAAAAAATATGTAACCTCAGATAAAATACTTAAAGCATATTTCAAAGCAATTTTAATAGAGCTGTAACTATTTAAAATATATTCTATTAGTTAACCCTCTAGTGCCCATCCCCGATATTTGGTGGGTTAAGGGCGTTTCACTTTAAATCGTTGTAAATGCTTTACTTCATTTTTGTATATAATTTACACTTATAACTTTTTATTATAGTCTAATCTATGTAATACATTTATAGTTTAATTTATAACTTTAATTTGAAACTTTTTTTAAATTATTTACTTATTATTAGCTGACCCGGCATAGTTCATACTACCACAAATTAATCTGTGTTGTACATAATTGTAAACTGCATGGGTAGTCTAATATAACAATCTTCAATTTTTCCTCGCACTAAAGTATAAAACAACACCCCCTTGCTATGCTAAATAAAACAAAACTGATACCGGGAGTCAGTCCCGGCGTAGTGGTTAGCATTTACGCCTCTCACGCCGAGGACCCGGGTTCAAATCCCAATCCCGCAGAAGTCACGAATGCTGTTAAAGTGACTATAATCCGAAAAAAATAAAGCTGATAGCATTAAAATATTTGCCGTGATTGTATAATATTTCGATGAACACCATTTCGCGGAAAAGCAATTCTCGGTTGACCATAATGCGGAAAGTACCATACATGCATATAGGAACACACAGACAGACAGAAATACATCTTTCTAGATATAAATTTATTATTTTGCATTTTTGCATTTTTTGAGTTTTTACCTTTCTACTATGTATATGAAAATATAGTATAAATGTATAGGAATCACTCGGAAAACCGAAAATCGAAAGAAGGCCCTGTGGGACGAATGCCAGGTATCATTTGACTCAGATTTTTTTTTATTAATAAACTACACAGAATGGTTTATCACCTGCGAACCTGGATCCTGAGTTCCTTTACAGGTTGTAGGTTGTATTTTGTGGCCAAAACTCACAAATTATAAACATTTTCTTCAAACGTCTGTCAACAAACAATTATTCAACACTTTGTTTAGTTTTTGAGATAAAGGTATACGAAGCTAAAAACGTAATGTTACATGAGCAGCGGCTATCAAATTTGCTTAACATAACGAAAAAAATCATTTTTTCTTTTATTTTTCGACCGCGAAACCTTAATTTAATAGTAAAAAGTAAGCGTAGCAGCTGATAATACCATCAAGCTTCGTCGACCCTCACATTTCACAGCCTATAGCTATAGCCTATAACTATAGCCGTATTCTATATAAAGATGAACAAAGTTACTTAAGGTTTGTTACAATGTCTTATTTATCGTTATAATTAGACCTACAGTTCGTCGAAGAAGATTATGCAGAATGAAAAAAAACTGAGTTTTCCTTTTAATTCTACGATTTATAAATGGTCGGTGTTAAATCAGACTGCACCAAGTCGCAACATTTAATAAAATAAGTTAATGACAGCAAACGATCAAGAAATTTCTAAGCTACATTATACACTAATCAGACTACATAAATGTTGCAAACAGCCAGAGTTATGAGAAGATTTCGAACGATTCATAACTATAAACCATACAGAGCAGCAAGCTTTGAACGCGTTTTTCTCGAAATCAAAGTTTTATTACTTGGTTCGGTCTTCGTTTTGACTTAACGCCGACCAAATAATAGAATTAAGAGGAAAAGTTTTAGGTTTATCTACCCGCAATGCAACAAATCTTCTGATTCTGTTTACCATCACAACGAATTTTGCCATTCAACATGAATAACTGGTTTCCCTTGTTTCCTAAAATCATTCATTCATTCGAACGAAGAACATGAAAAAACGAAATACAGTGGTAACCCGATTTTGTCACTCCCCGATTTTATCACTCCCCGATTTTGTCACCCCCGATTTTGTCACGTTTTTGACCCGATTTTGTCACGTTTTTTACCCGATTTTGTCACGCTTTTGATTTATCAAAAACTTGGTTTGAAAATCATTTTGAAAAATGTCAAATGTGTTAAAACACTGTGAAAAGAACTGTGTTGATTATCGTGGAGTTTTTACAAAAGTTGTTTCTTATCTCCACAACTATAATAGCTAGAAGGTCACTTTCTTTGGCAAAGTTCTTTATAATAATCTTCTCAAAAATGTTGTAGAACATTGTTTTGCTCTATCTCTTACTGCTTGAAAAATAAATTTTCTATCTTACTTTTAGGGGGGTTAATCAAAGAATCTTTCACACCATAAGAAAGAGCTTTTTACGCTATGAAATTTCTATGAACATAGTTAACCAGTATAATCAACCATTTCGGCGAAATTAAAAAACGCGTGTTTTCATACCTGTGGGGCTGCTGTGAACAGGTAACAAATGTCCACAGAGAGGTAGATGTAAGCAGGCTTGCTGATTATCGCGAAAGCGCTTTACTCTCTTTGTTAGTTATTCTCCAGAGAGTTACACGACCTGTGAAAAATAGCTTCTCAGATCAGCTTCGATCAGCTTTGCGGTTGAAGCTATTCGGCATATTTCGTTTTTTCATGTTCTTCGTTCTGCTCTGAATTATCGCCTGCATGGCAGGCAACAAGTATTGCTCACTCATGAACTACGGGTTAATGCGATTCACAAAGCAGTCTTCAGCTAAAGAAGCGTTCAATAGTGAGCGATATCATCTACATTCTTCATGAAGAATATTTTTTGGTTCTTCCTCGCGAATGAATGAATGATTTTAGGAAACAAGGGAAACCAGTTATTCATGTTGAATGGCAAAATTCGTTGTGATGGTAAACAGAATCAGAAGATTTGTTGCATTGCGGGTAGATAAACCTAAAACTTTTCCTCTTAATTCTATTATTTGGTCGGCGTTAAGTCAAAACGAAGACCGAACCAAGTAATAAAACTTTGATTTCGAGAAAAACGCGTTCAAAGCTTGCTGCTCTGTATGGTTTATAGTTATGAATCGTTCGAAATCTTCTCATAACTCTGGCTGTTTGCAACATTTATGTAGTCTGATTAGTGTATAATGTAGCTTAGAAATTTCTTGATCGTTTGCTGTCATTAACTTATTTTATTAAATGTTGCGACTTGGTGCAGTCTGATTTAACACCGACCATTTATAAATCGTAGAATTAAAAGGAAAACTCAGTTTTTTTTTCATTCTGCATAATCTTCTTCGACGAACTGTAGGTCTAATTATAACGATAAATAAGACATTGTAACAAACCTTAAGTAACTTTGTTCATCTTTATATAGAATACGGCTATAGTTATAGGCTATAGCTATAGGCTGTGAAATGTGAGGGTCGACGAAGCTTGATGGTATTATCAGCTGCTACGCTTACTTTTTACTATTAAATTAAGGTTTCGCGGTCGAAAAATAAAAGAAAAAATGATTTTTTTCGTTATGTTAAGCAAATTTGATAGCCGCTGCTCATGTAACATTACGTTTTTAGCTTCGTATACCTTTATCTCAAAAACTAAACAAAGTGTTGAATAATTGTTTGTTGACAGACGTTTGAAGAAAATGTTTATAATTTGTGAGTTTTGGCCACAAAATACAACCTACAACCTGTAAAGGAACTCAGGATCCAGGTTCGCAGGTGATAAACCATTCTGTGTAGTTTATTAATAAAAAAAAATCTGAGTCAAATGATACCTGGCATTCGTCCCACAGGGCCTTCTTTCGATTTTCGGTTTTCCGAGTGATTCCTATACATTTATACTATATTTTCATATACATAGTAGAAAGGTAAAAACTCAAAAAATGCAAAAATGCAAAATAATAAATTTATATCTAGAAAGATGTATTTCTGTCTGTCTGTGTGTTCCTATATGCATGTATGGTACTTTCCGCATTATGGTCAACCGAGAATTGCTTTTCCGCGAAATGGTGTTCATCGAAATATTATACAATCACGGCAAATATTTTAATGCTATCAGCTTTATTTTTTTCGGATTATAGTCACTTTAACAGCATTCGTGACTTCTGCGGGATTGGGATTTGAACCCGGGTCCTCGGCGTGAGAGGCGTAAATGCTAACCACTACGCCGGGACTGACTCCCGGTATCAGTTTTGTTTTATTTAGCATAGCAAGGGGGTGTTGTTTTATACTTTAGTGCGAGGAAAAATTGAAGATTGTTATATTAGACTACCCATGCAGTTTACAATTATGTACAACACAGATTAATTTGTGGTAGTATGAACTATGCCGGGTCAGCTAATAATAAGTAAATAATTTAAAAAAAGTTTCAAATTAAAGTTATAAATTAAACTATAAATGTATTACATAGATTAGACTATAATAAAAAGTTATAAGTGTAAATTATATACAAAAATGAAGTAAAGCATTTACAACGATTTAAAGTGAAACGCCCTTAACCCACCAAATATCGGGGATGGGCACTAGAGGGTTAACTAATAGAATATATTTTAAATAGTTACAGCTCTATTAAAATTGCTTTGAAATATGCTTTAAGTATTTTATCTGAGGTTACATATTTTTTATGCATATAAAGACAGTTCTTCATAACTAACATTCTCGGTGACCATAAAGATGTATTATCGACTGTATTATCAAATTTGCGTATAGAATTCACTCTATGCGGTGGTACACTCGACTTTTGAATTGCTTTTCTTGTCTCATTTGATCAATTTTACTTTTTATTTCATGCTATGAACTGGTCGGTGTTAAATCGAACCGGACCAGTTAAAATGAGTTAATGACAGCTAACGATCAAGAATGTTCTAAGCTAAATTTTACTCTAATCAGACTACATAAATGTTGCAAACAGCCAGAGTTATAAGATGATTTCGAACGATTGATAAATATAAACCATACAGAGCGAAGTTTGCGCGTTTTTCAAAATCAGAGTTTTGTCTATTAATTCGGTCTGACTTAACACCAGCCAACTGTCTTCCTAATTTTTAAAATAACTATCAATAATATTGCTACAGTTAGTGAAAAAATTAAGTCAGCTCTAATTTGTAATAGAAAATTTATCGATCTCTTCAAATTTTAGTAACATTTGTAATTGGATGATATTAGACAACATTATGGAAAAAACTGACGCAATTTGAGAAAAATTCAGCCGTTACACGCTTTTACACTTTCACGCTTTTTATTCAGCAGACTTCGCAGCCAGCTATTAGAGTACAGAACAATTGCAAGGCTAGTGCTACGATATTACAGCCTCCCCCAGTCAAGGTTTGAACATGCGACGACGGGTTTGTTAGACCACTGCCATAGCACGTAGCCAACTGGAAGGCTTTTGTTATGTATTGTATTAAAATTCTGAAACTGACTATATTTTTCCAATTATAGTCTTATTCTATTCAATAATTAAGTATAATGTTAACCTTTCCTTCTTTGGAAATTTCAAAAGCATAATTGTTTTCAATAGTTTATAATTATGCTTGTTGTTTTAAATTTTCTTTACTAACGAATAAAAGTTTAGTCCTCCAAGCAAAACTTCAAAAACCTATATTTAAATGGATTTAAATATTTTGCTTTTGAGAAAATAGGAAGAAACATATTAAGATCAGTATTATATATTACAGTATTAGATCAGTATTATATAGCACCTATTGATTAACAGTGAGACAAAATTACACCTTCACATTTGTTGTTGTAACAAATTAAGTATATAAACAATACGACTGAAACGTTTTTCAGACAACTAGAAGTATATACCTTTAAAACGGATTGAAGAGCTCGTTGGTAGCTATCATAAAAAAAACTACAAGGTATACAGCCCTAAGAGTTGTACGAAAGGGTGACGTAGGACTATATCAGATAATCAGATCAAAGACTAATGTAAACTGCATTTCTGGCATATGTATGTTTATAAGAATCTGTGAGTGCCATTGTTTAAGTGAATGTTTAAAAGAAAAGAGCGAAATATTCAGATTCAATTCTTCATTGAATGCAATGGTGGCTTTGAAAATACGTGGTCGGGGTTTCATAAGTACAACCCTACTAGCACGGTTGTTACAAACTTGTTGTGGTAACCAAAATATGACTAATTTTAGTTGTAATTCGGTTGCATTAACTAAATGGACCTATAGCGTACTACTTGGGAACGCCTGCAACCGTTGAGCCACACAGATTTCTTTTAAAAATCACTCGTGTGCATCATAAAGTTTGAAATGGTAATGAATGACTAGCCCACAGATTATTGTGTTGAATATGATTATGATATGTTTCAATAATCTTACTTTAACTCGCTTATGACCTTTAAAAGAGCCATTGGTTATAAATAACATTAAAGCCAAAGCGCGTTCATCGCAAATATGACGTGCCATACGAATGTCATCGTCTTTTCGATTCACTGTCTTTTGCTCCGAGAAGGTTTTACTAGTTTACCTTCACAGCTTATCGCTTGTTACATAGCAGAAAATATGGCACATATGCAAAAATTTCTGTTTTATTTGTATGAGAGTCCTTATCCTCCTACCACAGGGGTGAGGGGTCTCAAACCATCATAAAATAAATTGAAGTCTCCAAACCCCGCACATGCCAAATTTGGTTCCATTTGCTTGATTAGTTCTATAGAGTTACGAGGAAATTTGTATTTCATTTGTATGGGAGCCCCCCCCCCCTCCATCTTAGAAGAAGAAGGGGTCTCAGTACACCATAGAAAAACATCTTGCCTCCAAAAACCCCCACAGGCCAATTTTGGTTTCTTTTACTTGATTAGTTCTAGAGTTATGAGGAAATTTGTATATTATTTGTATGGGAGCCCCCTTCCTAAAGAGGGGAGGGGTTTCAATTTAGCATAGAAAAAAATCTTGCCTTCTGAAACCCCTACATTCCAAATTTGGTTCCATTTGCTTGATTAGTTCTCGAGTTTTGAGGAAATTTGTGTTTCATTTGGATAGGAGCCCCATCTCCTACGTCCTCCTTAAAATTGCTCTCTCGCCCACCTATAAAATTGCTGGTCATTTTATCTATCTAACAACATATATATTGTTCAGTTTCGTTCAGTAGTTTAGTAGTTATTAACATTTGAAATCTTTCATTCAAACGTTACACTTCTATTTTCGTTTTCACAAAGTGCTACCCAGTCCCAGTATAGTAAACAAAGACGTAGTCCTACGTCAAAAATTGGTAAAAATGTGTCTCATTGTAGACGTCTCTCTCCTATATTTCAAAATTTTAGTTATCAATGGTTTTATTTAAATAAAAATAATTCAAGAATGTGCTACGTGCAATAGTGATATTTCTCTTCCTGGGGTGCGTAAACATTTCTTAGCGTCACCCAGTTAATTTATTTTATCAACACTTTTATTAATTTCAAATATATTCGTATGGTTAGGAAAATATATCACATAGATGATCATTTTTTTCAGTCCTCTATGAATATATGTAAAATATCAGTAACTACGGAAACAATATGAAATTGAATGAGATAAATAATTGTTTGTCCAGTGCAAGTCTTTGTTGATTGCAAGAACGCAAAATTTGTTTGAAATTTGTATAGGAAAACTAGTTCTTGCTATTTTAATTCTACGAGTAACTATTTGTATAAACCAGCTACAGATCAAACCGATTTTGGCACGTTTCACGGATTATTTTTGACACGACCGTATTCGAAAATCAGTTTTATTCGTTTTGAAAAACAAAACTGACATCTCAGAATATTTCTTCGCGGCCGACCTGGCAATTCTGAAGGCTTAGCGGACAATTCCCGGTTCGGTTTGGCGAATTCTGCGCGAAGTTACAAGCACACGTACATACATCACAAATACACACATACTCATACACATACATGCACGCACACATACATACATCAATACATAGCATCGACACTTGATAGATGTTTTGGTTATCCACGTTTTGACGGTTTTATATACGTTCTTAAGTATTCAAGTTTAAATATAGTTTATTTTCGTTTGATAGGTTTAAACAGAACAGTTTTCAAATAACGTTTACTTATATACTTATTCTTATATAAAATTC
This sequence comes from Sabethes cyaneus, assembly GCF_943734655.1. NCBI lineage: Eukaryota > Metazoa > Arthropoda > Insecta > Diptera > Culicidae > Sabethes > Sabethes cyaneus. The sequence continues at coordinate 39,379,753 of NC_071353.1, read as the reverse complement.
AATAGTGATCTTTCATTTGTCACCAAGATCATCGAAATCGGTCTACCGACTCTGAGAAAAGTGAGTGCAAACCGTTCATAAGTACACACATACGTACACTCGCGCATACGAACACTCACACATACATACATACACTCTATCTTATAAGGTTTCCAAAAATAAAATACGGAAACAGTTTGCTTTTACATTTTATCCGTTATCTGCAGCCAACTAAACTAAGCTATTAATCATCGCCTCGGTGATAAATTTTTGTTCGCTTCTTCATGAAGATCGAACCATTCGAAGAAGAGTGAAGAATATCATGTACGCTTCGCACCGCAAACGGACCGAAGGCGAAGAATAGAGAGCGCAAAGATAAAACACAAATGTTCGGCCTATGTATTACTCTTTCGCAAGTCGCATCGCTGCAAGCTTTCTAGTGTTATTATTATCTTCATTCTGGAGCAGTGAGGCGTTATTGAATCTTCGAATGCGTTCCTGCTTGAAGACTAAAAATAGGCGTTATGATGCGATTATCAGCAAGCCTGGATGTAAGTGCGAAATGTCCTAAAAGTGATCAGAATGAAATATATGTAGTTCGTTCTAAGTTATCTGCAAAAAAATAAAAATTGAAAAAATACCCGATTTTGTCACTGTCCCGTTTTTGTCACCCCTAAATTCATCATGGGGGTGACAAAATCGGGTCATTACTGTATGCCGAATAGCTTCAACCGCAAAGCTGATCGAAGCTGATCTGAGAAGCTATTTTTCACAGGTCGTGTAACTCTCTGGAGAATAACTAACAAAGAGAGTAAAGCGCTTTCGCGATAATCAGCAAGCCTGCTTACATCTACCTCTCTGTGGACATTTGTTACCTGTTCACAGCAGCCCCACAGGTATGAAAACACGCGTTTTTTAATTTCGCCGAAATGGTTGATTATACTGGTTAACTATGTTCATAGAAATTTCATAGCGTAAAAAGCTCTTTCTTATGGTGTGAAAGATTCTTTGATTAACCCCCCTAAAAGTAAGATAGAAAATTTATTTTTCAAGCAGTAAGAGATAGAGCAAAACAATGTTCTACAACATTTTTGAGAAGATTATTATAAAGAACTTTGCCAAAGAAAGTGACCTTCTAGCTATTATAGTTGTGGAGATAAGAAACAACTTTTGTAAAAACTCCACGATAATCAACACAGTTCTTTTCACAGTGTTTTAACACATTTGACATTTTTCAAAATGATTTTCAAACCAAGTTTTTGATAAATCAAAAGCGTGACAAAATCGGGTAAAAAACGTGACAAAATCGGGTCAAAAACGTGACAAAATCGGGGGTGACAAAATCGGGGAGTGATAAAATCGGGGAGTGACAAAATCGGGTTACCACTGTATATATATATATATATATATATATATATATATATATATATATATATATATATATATATATATATATATATATATATATATATATATATATATATATATATATATATATATATGGCCTTTAATAGTGCCGGTTGTTATGCAAGGCTTGCTAAACTTCACCCTTCTGACACTCCGTCAAATCTCAACGGACAGGGTCAGTATGCCCTCTACGGATGACGGTCACTGCGGAAAGGCAGCCCCTCGCAAAAACCACTGCATTTTCCTAGGTTAACTGACTAGTAGGGATTATTCCTTACTTGAGTCCGAACGAGTGGTAGCGAGTAAGGTCAGCATTTACCCAACGTTTGTACAGATTGAAGGTTGGGATTATTTTCGGCCGAATGTAACATTTGTGCTTCTGTCATTTGTAATTCGGTCATTTGTGATTCGGTCATTTGATTCGGCCATTAGATCTATTTTTTTTTTTGAAACGATGGTTCTACAATTGATGAAGGGACGGTAGGGGAAAGAAATGAAAATGTTTGGTGAAGGTGGGGAAGAGCGGAAAGGAAGGGGGGGGGGGGTATTGGTAGCTCGTCAAGCATAGCTAGCATAGCATTGCGGTCTCCTTTTGTCCAGCGCCTCTATGGTTCAAAGGTACAAGTACCAGCGAACCACATGTCCTGGCGGGTGTTGTGGGTTCGAAGCCAGTTATAATCTTAGATTACAGCTTGGTTCGACTCATGCACCCTCCAGCATTGGACAAAAGGTAGGAGTCAAAATGACTACTTGTCAAGCATAGCTACCAATACCCCCCCTTCCTTTCCGCTCTTCCCCACCTTCACCAAACATTTTCATTTCTTTCCCCTACCGTCCCTTCATCAATTGTAGAACCATCGTTTCAAAAAAAAATATTAATATATATGTATGACCGCATTTCAAGGTCAAGACTAAAAAAAACTTGAGATTAGTCCATTAGATCTATTCTGCCGTTTGTTATTTCGGTCATTTGTGTTTTAGCTATTCGTAATTCGGTCATTTGTGTTTCGGCTATTCGTAAGTAATCCGTACGGTGAACAGGGATCATTCAATAATGACGTCCATTGCTTATGGGGGGAGGGGGGTGTCAACTTTGTGACAGTTTATGACAAAGGGGGGGGGGGGGTAGGGGTTTTTAGGCAAAAAAATTGCATTTTCATCAAACGGCAGCAAAAATATGTTTCTCAGTCATTCATCACTCATCGATTTATTTCGCTTTTCGAACTTATTGTTCCAGCTGACGGCGCTTGAAAGTCAGGCCACGCGTTACATTGAAGGATATATGTAAATCAATTTCAGTTCATTTGCAATCAAAGTTTCTATCTTTTTACTAAATATTGAATAGAAAAGTACAATGAACTCTAAATGCTATCGTCACGATATGTAGTGAAACCTGCTTCGCCGACGCAGATTGAAGCTTGTTTTGAAGCAGAGCTGTGCTACTTCAATTGAAACCAAAGCTTCATTTCTTCATTGATTTGTAACAATTTACCATTGAATGTTGTTAGAGCCTTCGTTCAAAGTTAGTATTTGTTGTTAACTGTTATTTTCTAAATATTTTTTAATCTTAAAAGGTTAAGCTATTTTTACAAACCACTTTTTACTTTCAAAACATTTTTCATTTTTATTTTGAGTTTTTGTGACGTTCAAATAGGGGAGGGGAGGTTGAGTTTTGTGACACAATCGGACAGAGGGGAGAGGGGAGTCTAAAAGAGCAGAAATTTGGTGGACGTCATATTTGAATCGTCCCACACAAAATTTCGCACAATGAACTTGCAAGATGGCATTTAAGATCATGAGATGTAACGCCGTTGGAGTAGTTTTTATGGAGTCATGTGCAATTACTTATTCACGCCGATGAGCCGCATACGATTGATGTCTTGGAAGATAATATTCGATACGCTATCAACAATATGCGGCCTCAATTGCTGCAAAAAGTGCACGAATATTGGACTTCCTCCGAGCCAGCCGCGGTAGCAACGGACTTTTCTCTGAATAAGGCCAAATTCTATAAGCAAAGCAAAGCCTAGGTGCTACATTCCGTTTTTGAAACTTGACCTTCTATTTTTATTCGACAGACTTAGCAGCCAGCTGTTACAGTACAGGATAATTGCGGGGCTAGTGTTACGATCCTATTGACTCTGACAGCCTCTCTCTGCCGAGAATCGAACATACGACGACTGGTTTTTAAGACCAGCATTGTACCTCGAGATCATCTGGGAGGCTAAGCCCAGCTTTATATTCTTATTAAAAATGCCTTTGATCTTCTCCGTAACTGTCCTGTACTCTAACAACCGGCTGCAAAATCTTTCGAAAAGAAGGGTCTTAGAAAGACGTTTAAGCCTTAAGCTTTGCCCTTGATCTTAGCTTGGATATTACTCGCATTGACGAAGATGTTTGATGTCTGCTTGGACTTCCGTAAGGAACTAATAGTAAGGCCACCGTAATTTTCGCTTATCAGCTTATCATTAGCTTAAAAATAAGTATCATGAATCAGTATAAGCAAAATTCAGTCTACGACACTGCTTTCGAGCTTCCAAGCGTCTGTTCATTATGCTTTGAGCGGCTCAAAATGGCGTCCGTTGTTCATGTCAGCGGCGACCGTTCATTGTCTCGTGCCAGTTGGACCTGGAACCGGTCATTTGGCTTTTGAGAAACATGAGATGGTCACCAATCGCTATTTTGTCGAAAGTTATGTTTTTGATACGCAACATGACACGTTAAATTGATGATGAAATGTCCCTGTATGGGAACCGGTTCTGGATTCATAGTGACCTGCCGGATCCGGATGGCGTCTACTATGGCTCATAACTGCAGCAAAGTAACCAATATGATCATAGCTGACGATTTGTTTAAAAAAAGTCCTCATGTTTTAAACAGATTTCAATAATTTGACAAAATTATCGTAATATGCCATGTAGCGGTTCCCCAAGGAACACCGGAATAATTCCGGGAGCATGTGACATATATCTGTAGGAATTATGAAAATAGAAAATAATTTTAGGAAAATTTCATAATTTGGTGAAAAAATATTAAAAAATAAAGATGTTAAGGGCAATTTAGTGAATTTTTCGGTACTAAAAATGATGAAGGTCTACATAAGAGTAAATGATTTTTCTCATTTATCGTTTTTTTTTTGTTTTTTTTATTTATTGTATGATCGTGCTAGAACCATACCACCCAAACAAATACATAATTCCATCTGTCAATTTTCTGTCACGAATGCTGAAGACAAAGAAAGCACCGAAAAAAGACTACCAAGCGCTGCTGGTTAAAAGGCTTGGATTTGATGGCACAAAACAAAAGCTAACAACCCAAATTCCAGACAACCTCAGTCCAACGATAATGTGATCAGAATGACAGTCAATAAATTCCAAGTATTCATTCCGCTCGGTGAATCCCAGTGTCTCGCCAGCAATGTCAATGTCAGCGATATTCCGCTGGCACAATGTCGTTTATAAAGCAACGCTCGCTGTCATGTAATTCACATAAAGCTTGCTCGTCCAGTCGCTGCCAGGCGACGGAGAGAAATCACGTGAATGACAACAAAACTAAACCCATCACCAAAGGCTGCAAAGGCTTTGATCTACGTTCTCTTCGCGATGTACGTTTAACCTGTACCGAAGCGCGGAGACGCTAGCAAAATCCAGGATTCGTGTCTCCTTTCGAGACTTTCACATCCGCAATAAATAATAGCTTTTCGCGTGTTTCAAATTGTTATGAATCATTTCACGGCATTTAGCTGTCATCAGGCTGAAACGCTTACAAAACAAGTTTATCCCACCCTGAACTTAAGGAAGTTTCATCTTTCACGTCGAGGAAAAAATGGAGACCAACAACGTTCGGAGGCTTTGTTAACCCCGCAGGAGTGAAGCTGCACAAAATTCTAATCACTATAAAAGTCACGGACGAAGTGACTCGTGTCTTCCCTTTTCCGGTCGGCTTCTATAACCCTTGGTGAAATGGCATGAAATGGGAAACTTTTTATATTGTGGGACACAGCAACCGCCAAGGGATATACACTTCTCCTCGCACCGAATTGGTTGATATGATACTGGGTTGCGTGCCAGTGCCGGATTATTAAAAGCTCCAGGTACAGTGAATTGCTTAAGATTTGCTTAAGAACACTTTGACAGTTCTAGTTTTGTAATATTTTAATTGTTATGTTCTTATTCTTATGTCTTAGATTTGATAACGGGCTAATACAGTTGTGCTGTTTGAATCACGTTGATGATAATGGATAATAGTTTATGCGAATGTCTGCTTTACTGTTGAGCGTTAAAAGGTCGCGGAAAATATATAGCTTCGATGAAACGATGTTAATAACAGTAGCAACGAGTAAAGCCAGCTTCAATATCAAAGCATTATCGAAAGTTATGTAATTTTTTATCCTTCAACTCGATCCGCTGCAATAAATGCTTACCCACTGTCCTAATTCGTAGAACCGCCGGAAAAAGGTAGCAAACAAATAATGATAAGACGTCCATAATCCGCCCAAAGTAAGCCTTGATTTATGTGTTTAGAAACAATAGTCACCTCGTGGGCATGAGCGAAATTCTTCATCGCAGCGAAAAAGACCTTTTAGATGGTGGCCCACTCCGGCGTTGATGCAAACAACGACCGTCGTCATTGACGGGCTTTCTGACGTTTAGGCCAGAGGAAGCAGTAGGGCCCGCTTGTTTACGCCAGAAAGCACTCATTTAGCAGCCATGCTGTCTCGTCATTTGCTTTAGCTGGAGTAGCTCTTTTTCAACGTGATCCGGGGTGAAGACTTACGCGAGTGAATAACCTACAACCAACCACGCAGTGACAAAATAGAGTAAAACGTGTATCAACAGAAACTACTCCACATATCCGAAAGGATCCTGTGACGACGGAAACTCGTCTCATTCCAACCAACCCAACAGCAGGTTCACAGAAGCGGCAAAAATGTTGTGCTATATATGTATGTAGGTAGTACCTACCCAACAAAAAGCCACTTTCGCAATAACGAAGCCTTGCTAAAGCCTGTTCTGGAATAGAACAGTCTTCAGAATAATTACCAGTACAAATAAAATATACGCCTTTCGACAACGAATGGGTTTCTGTAAACGAGTCCAGCTTTTTTGTGCAATCTGGGGTAGCTTTAGATAGCAAAAACTAAGACTTCGGCAATTTAGACAATTAACACAAAAATCACATTAGCAGCGGAGGCAATTTCTATTAAAGCATCCTATTAACGTGCCAACATTTCGTTTAACCCGGTTGGCCTTCGTAAATCAAAAATTTGATCACTTCCATCTGGACCGGGCAGCAGCGGAGAGAATCGGTGCTGTGATAGGGTAATTAAAATTCAATTATCCCCACAGCATAAACCACAAGCTAATTATCCTAATTGCACTCATTTTAGCTAAACACCAGCAGACAACAACCATTCATTCAGCTGGCATAACGGTTGAATGGTTGGTCTGCGGAATGGGAGATTTTGGGTCCAACATATTGGTGGCCTTGAATCCTGGAACATTTACGAATGCCAGCCAAAGTTTTAGTGTAGTTTGCTGTCCTCCTTTCTATTTCTTCTTAGTAAATTGAAGTCTATAATTCTAAAATAAGGTTTTGCACGGGCGAGCATAACCTCGCTTTTTTGACGTCTATCAGTGGTTTGTTTACATGGACTTGGATCGTGGGTAGGGTGACCACACGTCCTGATTTACCAGGGCATGTCCTGTTTTCACGAGCGGTGTCCTGATTTTTAAAATGAAATCCTGCTTTACTAAAGAAATTGAAGTACAAATGTTTTTAAAGTCCTGCTTTGTCAGTTTCTCTAGAAACATAGGTTATCTTAACATCGATGCTTGATTTTACATTCACAGTTTCGTATATGTAGCATACGACGACGACGAGACGTTCGACAGTTGATCTCGATGGGGCATCAAGATCGTCATCGGTGTTATGAAGGCGTTTATTGTCTGCACACCGACACTAACGAGAACTTTGCATGATTATCGGAAGCACTTTTCTCCAAGCAAAGATATTATTGGTATTGAGCCTAATCTGTCTAATTCTCATCGATGGCCGATTTTTCTCAAATATCATCAATATACGATCCCTACGGGATGCGGATACACCCTAAATCATTACCTAGTGCCAGTAACTGTGCGCGTAAACCTACGACGGTATACAAAGTGCTCCCAGATTTTGTTGCGGCGTCTTTCTACAATAGCAAGAAATTTCGTAGGGCGGTATCACGCGAGCTTTACGAGAGGCCGTGCTGCTACGGGTCAAATTTTCTCACTCAGACAATTCCTCCAGAGTTGTCGGGAGTACAACATACCCACGGGTTATATTGACGTGGATTCCAAGGCAGCATACGATACAGTTAAACTTGAAGAGCTATGGCAGTTAGTGCATAAGAATGGTTATCCAGACCAACTAATGCGGTTGACTCGTTTCGAATTGTCCTTTGTCCTTTGGACTGTTGGTTTAGCATCGTTATTGGAGGTGTGATCCGACGAGCGAGCATCGGAACGAATGAGACGAACTTCAGCAAACGTAGCCAACTCCTTGTCTTTGTAGACGACAGAAAACAGAGGTTAAGAGGATTGGGTAAAAAATCAATGCGTCGCAAACCCAATATATAGGGGAACCGCTAATAATACAGCTATGCCTTATTCGTTTCTGGTCTCCTATATGATGTTTTTCTGGGGCTTGCCAGGATATTTTGGGGCTTTTCCTCTGGTTTTCGGTACCATTTCGACGGTAGTTAGGTTTAACTTGCTCACTGAAACTCACTATAGCATTTATACAAGGAAGCATTTAACTCCACAATAGAGTTTGTATTAGATAGGATTAGGATTAGGATTGTATTAGATTAGATTGGACACAATAGAGAGTAATTTGGTTATCTGTATGGTTGGAGTGGTACATCATCACGATCATATTTGTCTAGCATTGTGAGAATTGAACCTCTAAACACAAGGAGCGGAAGGTTAGGTTGGTCGATTTATCGAATCTAAATCTTCATAGGCCGACGGCGATGAGTTTGGGTAGTCGACTAATTTATCTACCTTGGCTCACTGGTAACGGCGGACAATGATACTAGTCGTGAGATTCGGAGACGTATTAACAGCGGAAGTCGTGCTTACTATGGGCATCATAAGCAATTGCGGTCGAGTAGACCGCCCTTGTACAAAGTGTACCCTGTGCAAGACGCTTACTAGAGCGGTTGTTCTCTACAAGCATGAAACATGGACAATGCTCGAGGAGGACCTGCGAGTTCTCTGTAACCGTCGGCTTAGTATCTGCCCAAGATTTATGAGACTGTCGCGGGTGCAAAATATTTTATGAATATTCCGCAATAAATTGTCAAGAGTGTAGTTGAAACACCCTATTGCGAACAGCTTTCGCCGATGACGTGTACGCAGCCATACGTCAACAGCTTCCACTCACCCACCACCAGGGGGCGAAAAATGGAGCAAAACTAACATGGATTGCGGGTGGCGATAAAGAATCCAGAAAACGATAAGCGAGAGACAGTGGAGGTTTTAGCGCGAAAATGTCATAGATCGTTGGACAAAAAATAGCTTGAGCCATTACCCTGTCCGAAGTCAAACAGTACGGTACTTAAAAACTAAATATAGTCGCACAACTGAGACAGTGAAGACAAAACTAAAATAAAAGTCTGAGCTGAGTGTATGAAGCTACGTATTAGAAATTCTTAGTGAAAGACCACTACAAATATACAAAGTTTTAAAGGTAGACTAAAAAGACGTGCGAAAAGAAGCAAACAACAGGTATGGCTATCAGAGAATTCTCATGGCATATTCCCGACCATGACCGCTCCAAAACTCGTCGCTAAACAAACCATCTCGCTCTTAGGACCCCAGAGTTTCCTGAGTTTTCTGCGTTTACCTGACGGTTACCAACGTGACCCGAAACTGTACCAGCGTTGTACCGAATTTAGTCCTCACGTCCGCCGTTACCGCCACATCCGTCAATCCTGAAGCTGAAGGAGCGTCCCTGCCAAGGACGCCATCGCAGTTACGCCACGTCGTCGCCATCGCGCTTATTCAGAGCCCCAAGTACGCCCGCTGCCGGAACGCCGGGAGTAGGCCATCAAGCTTCGTGCCAAAAGTCATCGACCTGACCGCAAACGGATCCCGGTCAGCATCTCCGCCAGAAGTGAAACCCCTAGATATCAAAAGGTAGGAGTTACCGAGCGAAATCCGTTAATAAAGGGAACAGTTTAAGGGGTTTTCTTGACAGCAAATCGCGAACGTTTGCAGTCCCTGAGGTTTGTTTTAGGGGGTGTCGTAAGTGCTGGTTAGTTACGACCCCGTCTGTTACAACTCGGAATTACAACTCGGAATACGAGTACTAAGAACGATCTTCGGCGGCGAACAGGAAAACGGAGTATGGAGACGGAGGATCAACCATGGATGAATAATGATGAACCATCAACCAAACGATGAAAATGCACAGCTCTATGGCGAACCCAGTATCTCAAAAGGTGGCTAAAGCTGGACGGATACGATCGGCAGGACATGTTGCAAGAATGTCGAACAACTACCCTACAAAGATGGTGTTTGCCTCAAATCCAGTAGGCAGAAGACGACCAGGAGTGCAGCGAGCAAGATGGTTAGACCAGGTGGAGCGAGATCTGGCGGAGAGTACTCGGTGTCCGAGGAATTGGAGAGCGGTAGCCCACAGCCGAGTTAACTGGCGAAACGTTATTCAACAGGCGTTGTCTTACGACGGCAAAGTGTTGCCGGCGACCTGCCGTCGGAAACGCCGGCCACTGCGGGGGGGACAGCCCCCCGTAGAGATCTTCTCTAACTAGGTTTATTTATTTTCCTAGATCTACTGACCTCTATTACTTTCCTTCAGTTGGATCACCCCTGCGAAATAGTACTTTCTACGAAAAGAGTTTCCGTGAAATGGTACATCCCGCGTAAGGTTTTTCGCGAAATGGTATTCTGCGAAACTCTATATTCCGCGTTATGGTCAACCGAGAATTGGTGTTCCGCAAAATGGTATTCGGCGAAATGGTTTGTAACGATGGCGAATATTTAAATGCTATCTGCTTTATTTTATCAGGCTTAGCAATGGGGGGAATTGTTTTCTACTTTACTGTGAGGAAAATTTGTATATTAAAACACCTATGAACTTCCCAGAAACTTGCAAAACTCTACATTGTGTCAAAGGTCATCCGAGATTCACGATTTATGTACAAATTTATGGCAATACGAAGTCGGTCGGGTCAGCTTGTATAATATATTTGGTGACATGATCGAAATGTAGAAGCTGTACCTGAATAGCGCGGACACGGAATACCAAGACAGCAAGGAGAATGACTACTTCAGTACAGCGGATGATGGTGATGTGCCGACCACCACAATAGGTGAAGTGATCGAAGCCATCAAACAGCCCAAGAACAACAAGGCTGCTGGCAAAGATGGCATCACAGCGGAGCCTATCAAGATGGTCCCGGATAGGTTGGCTACCTGTCTGCACCGGCTGATGGTCAGGATCTGGGAAACAGAACAGCTACCACAGAAGCGGCAGAATGGAGTAATAAGCCCAATATACAAGAAGGGTGACAATATGGAATGTGAGAACTATCGAGCGATCACCATTCTCAACGTCGCCTATAAAGTGATTTCTCAGATCATGTTTCGCCATCTATCGCCGCTTGCAAGTGGATTCATGGGAAATTATCAAACCGGTTTTGAGGACGGGCGATCGTCAATGGTGGTCCAATCTTTGTGCTGCGTCAGCTCAACCAAAAGTGTCGCTAATAACAAGTTTCTACGCATCAGCTTTTCAAGGCCGCCTACGATACGATTCACCGACCGTGAGGAGCTATGGAAAATTATGGACAAAAACGTCAAACACAGCAAGCTGACAAGACTGATTAAAGCCACGATGGATGGTGTTCGGTGCTGTGTGAGAATTTCGGACGTGTTTGAAACACGCAGGGGACTTCGAAAACCCAAGTAACACACTTTTGCAATTTCTGGTTGCTGGAACCTATTTATGACTGAAATTAATCATTAATCGATATTCGATCTTAATCTTATTCAATCTTCTTCTTAGATATTCAATCTGAGCAATTTATCTGTTTCACTGACGACATGGACATTGTCGGAAACACGTTCCAGGCGGTTCTTGAGCAGTATACCAGACTGAAACATGAAGCAGTATAGGTTGGATTAGTGGTGAATACGTTCAAAATCAAGTAATTTAGCAGGCGGAACCAAGCGTAATCGAGCTCGTTTAGGCAATAGTGTGGTAGTCGATAGGGACGAGTTCGAGGTGGTGGACGAATTTGTCGCATCGTTGCTGACGTCGGATAACAACTGTTGCAGAGAAATACGCATACGTATTCTTGCCGTAAGTCATGCTTACTACGGACTCCACAACCCCCGTACCAAATGTACCATGTACAACACGCTAAAAAACCGGTAGTTCTCTACGGGCACGTAACGTGGACAATGCTCGACGGGGGCTTAAAACCAATGACCGGTTTTGAACGTCGTGTGCTTAGGACCATCTTTGACGGTGTATGTGAGAACGGTGTATGGAGGAGAAGGATGAACTACGAGCTGGCGCGAGCTCTTCGGCGATCCCGGTATCCAGAAAGTTGCTAAAGTCGGAAGGGTACAATGGGTGGGACATGTTGTGAGAATGCCAGATAACAACCTTACAAATTAGATTTTCGCCTCGAATCCGGTTGGTACCAGAGGCAGAGATGTGCAGCGTGCTGCTAACCATCCAGCACAAATGAACAAATGGAGCATGACCTGGAAAGTGTGGGACAGTCGAGAAATTGGAGACGGACAGCTACTAACCGAGTTAGTTGGCGGAACATTATAATACAGGTCAAATCCTGAGGGAAAGCAAACCAGGATATGTAAGTAATGTGATTCGGTCACTCATAAGTCATAAGACTAAAGACTAAAGAGAAGACTCTTAATTGATGTTGTATTCAAAAAGTAGTGAAATCATAATTGAAGTGCAGATTAAAAATAATAAACGTTGAACTGAGTTAATAGGAATAAGAAATACGTTCTGTTTTAGCTGTTTAATGTTTTTCAACAGAATTCAAGTGTGGAGAAAAAATGTAAAAAAAATTAATTTTTATGCTTTCGCTTTGTCAGTTCCCTTTAATTACATACAGTCAGTTTTCAAACATTGCCAATTGATGGTAAGTAATGACACAGTAGCTAAATAATTAAATTATACACACGTTCATCTGCAATGTGCAACACAACAAAATCACCCATCAGTTACCGTTGGTTACAATCTGGTTTCAGTAAATTTTCGAAAACGGTAACACAACAATTAATTCGATTCACTGCAATGTGGGTTTTTTTTTCAAGAGGCGCTCTACCATCACGTACAGGATTGAAGAATAAAAAAACGGGAGATACCTTCTCGAATATTTAATTATTTTAATTTAAATTGATTCGTAACGATGAAAGACCACAACCATATTAAGTTATCTAAATGTTAATTAATCATCAGAGGTTTAATTATATTCCGGAGTGTCATAGGTCGATAGTATATATGATCCAAATTGTAATAGGTTAAACAAATTTTGCTAAATGTAGTTCAATTATTGAACTTTCACTAAGCGTAGCCTACCGACCACTTCCCTGCACTTTCCAGCTTGGTGTGAGCTCTTATTCAGAGTGCCACAATCAACTGAAAGACTATAATAACAATTTACATGATTACTAATATCATCGTTCATAGTGGCTCATAAATTGTACCAAAATACCTTATTTTTCAACTATTGTCTGGGCATATCCAAGCGAAAACGCGGCTACCGTCACGAATGAGCACATATTTCATCTAGGAACGGGTAAGACCGCGATTATGATACGATGATCACTGCCATCAACGAGACACCCCCCCCCCCCCTCCCCCCCCACACACACATCCTCAGCTAGACACCGACAAACCAGCCACACCAAACCGTAGGGCCATATAAACAACCGCCTTTGTATTTGTTGTTGATTTTCTGAACGAAGGGGACACATTTCGTGCACGGAATCGGAAATTGAGTGTACCACACCAGCAGAGCAATCAGCCAGCAGCAGCGGCATGTGCAGAACGATGACGATGAACGACAACAACAACGGAACGGCAGCAATTCGAGCAAAAGTGTGATGATTTTTACGCTTCGCTGTGCGATTTCGGTGTCGGTTGCACGCAATCCTTTAGCCGTTTTGAAAACAAACCCGTCCGGAATGCGAAACCGGAACCGGAACAAGCGTAATCAAAACCGCGCATTCCAACACGCACGTTTTCGTCGCGTGGGAAATTACGTTCAAACGTCCGAAATTAAACCAATCATACGGAATACGGGTCCTACAACCAATCCTCCAATTCCCCTTTTCCGTTTACGTAGGTGCGTCTGCCAAAAATACCGCAGCACCACCATGCAACCAACAATTCATTGCAGAGTCGGTATTTTACAGCTTGAGCATTCCGAACCACTATGGAATCATGTTTCAAAAGCATCCTTCAGACCACGAAAGGTATTTGCAGTTTCACAAACCACTTTAATCACACCCCACTGTTGGCCAGGGCGAAATACAGCAACGAAACATCGCCTTCCAAAATTAGTGAACGCAAGAGGAAACCACACCTTCCAGCCCCATCCTCATTAAGTAGGTGGTGGTAAGACACAGTGAAAGTGAAACGTCCTGCTGGACGGTACCAACCTCAACAGAGCTTGGCTTTTCCCGTTAGTGCTCGTTTTCGTCACCGTACCGTTGCGTTGTCGTCGCCGTCAAGGAATTTTCATTCTCTTCTCTGACGCGTTTTGTCAGCTGTTAGGTCTCGCGGGGCTGTAATCGAAATGAGAGAGGAGTAAAATGGAAAATACTCTTTCTATTTGAACCATATTTGTACCGAGCTCTGGTGGTCGGTTTTGTAAATGCCACGTACATGCGCATTTTATATTCCGGGCAGAGTTTTCTCCGAGCTCCGGAAGCATACCGAGGAAACTCCCGCAGTTGAATTCATTCATAACGGACTAGATGAGGCACGTCTGATGATTAGGAGAGATCGAAAGCTGATCTGGTATCCATAGGTATTGTATTTCGGGCAAAGATTTCGTAAATATTTGTTAAAACTTGTTACAATATTGTTCTACCTTAGAGGTCTAAGATAACAAGACTTCACCGAAATAATAATATTTATGAGTTTTGTATATAACTGACGTGTATAACTTGATATGATTTAGTAGAGCTTTACCGGGAAAACATCTCACACCCCGAAAAATATATAAAAATTTCCATGCTGCTCTCTTTTTCCTTGCAATTGATTGAAACGAATAGTTTATTACAGTTACAATTGCTTTGAGCGGGGATGAAAAAGTGCTCACGGATGCAACATATGCAAGCTTAGGACTTATCCGATATGTTATACGTATACGTACGTAGATAAACAAAGAGCACTTCATATCCCAACACTGCAACGTCGCTTATCGGTCATCAACGAAGTACATCCATCGAATCCAAAGAAAAAGGAGACGCATTGTTATTTTTAACCTACATGTCAATAACATCAGCCTTTCCGGAACCACGATAAAGTGAGTAGGGTAAGACTGTCCAGAACGCACCGGAGGGGGGGGGGGGGGGGTAGAACGGCCCATGCTATTAATTGCTTAAAAATGCGGAAGCTATTTGGTTAAATTATGAATGCGTATTTTATTTTGGTGTAAAACACGCTAATTCATAATTGTGTAGAATGTAAAAGCATCAAACATAGCCACATCCAATAAAATCAAGCGATTATCCGCGATCTCATTCCACATGTAAGAAATCACGATTTTCTCTTAAGCTTTTACCACTAGTCGTTATGCAAATTTCGTAATAAATACAGTCTATCTAACTGATATACTGTCATACTCGATGATTCATCACAAAAACGGCATTAACTATGCATATTTTTCACATATATTGCAAAAAACTTCAAAATACAAAACAGGGGCAGAATGCATCACAGCGGGACCGAACAGTTATAAAATATTTTTAATTTGCAGTACATCTTTTGTTTCGGATTATTTATTAAAAATGTAGCAATATTATGTATTGTAGGACTTAGAATTTGCCTTAAACCTAATTGTACATTGTTTAACTTGTAATATTTCATCACACATCAGTTGGAGAAAAGTAGATGATTAAATTTTATTGCCAATTATGAACCCATTGTATTCCAGCAAACAAGCGTATGTAACAAACGCTATAACGAACGCTTCCGCCATCGCGGCAGCCTAGTTTTAGGAGTTTATACAACACGTGATTAAATGGTAAATATTTTGGTTGCGTTTAACGCCTAGCTGGGCAAACGTGGTGCGTTTTGTCCACGGGCTTTGGCGTTCTGCCTCACATAATGATTTTGACTCTTGCCAAAAATCGTCAAAAATAACAAAAAATACTGGTTTTTGTTAGGAAATTTCACCAGGAGTAAGTGTAAAAAAGATCCCAAAGTCTTCTAGAAGTTGAAAAACGTGAAACAAACACGCCGTTGCTCTGCAAAATGATGTTTTGCTTAAGCGGTGCATTCTGCACCACCTTACCCTATTTCGACAATAGAGCGCGTAACAAGCCGAAGTTAGCGTCCAAAATGACTTCCATTTCACAGCCACCATCACTGAATGTTCCTAGTTTAGTGTTTTGTTGAGTTTCTGAACTCAGTGGTTCTCCCTATACATTCGATGGTACTGCAAAGCATTTATTTGATTTCTGATACCTCCATTGGATATGGAATGAGGAGAGTAACGTACAAGTAACGTCAAATATCAAAAACAGATCTCGATTGCAAACTAATAACAGCTTCGGATTTGTCCGCAGGGATTAGCAACTGTGGTCCCGTTGAATATTTATTCGTTGAAGTACGACACAGAAATGAAAAATTTTTACTAGGAGTGTTTTACTGTCCTCCCAGATACGATTGCTCAGAAATTTTGCACCAAAAACTCTTCGATATGTATTTGCAGCATTCAAACATAATACTAATGGGAGATTTTAACACTGATTTATCCAAGTACAATGCTAAAACTACTCGATTTCGTAGCGTTATAGAAAATTTTGGAATTTGCTGCATAAACCAACAACCTACTCATTTTTATCCTGGTGGCTGTTCTGTTATTGACTTATTGTTGGCGAGTGATTCGGATTTCATATTAAATTTTAACCAAGTGTCAGCATCGGGTTTTTCGAAACATGATATTATTTTCTCTTCTATTAATATCAGCCGCTGTAAAAGTGTATCTCAGCAGTACAGAAACTATAACCGAATCAATTTTGCACAGTTGGAGTCAACATTACATTCCATAGATTGGTCATTATTGTATAGTATTACCGATACCGATTTAGCTTTCGACTTTTTCAATTCACATCTCCTTAGCCTTTTTGACACGTTTGTTCCAACTGTCATGTGCACGCAGAGAAGTAATGCAGCATGGTTCAATGATAATATTCGCTACGCAATGATTGAAAGAAATGCTGCATATAGACAGTGGGTGAGGAGTAAAACTGAAACAGATCATGTTCAATATAAACGATTACGCAATCATGTGACATATTTGATTAACAAGGCTAAATCGGAATATTTTTCTACAGCATTAAACTCGGCAAATTCAAATCGCGTAATGTGGAAAAAGCTGAAAGAAATTAAAGTCGTCAATTCTTCTTCCAGTAGCACCCAATTTATTAATACAAATGATGAAATTAATACGTATTTTAGTGAAAACTTTACACGAGATAGTGAACATTTGCCAATATTAACACTTAATACCAACGGACTAAAATTTGCGCCTTGTGATGAAAATGAAGTAGTAAATGCTATTAGGGGAAGGGCGGTAAAGACGGACACCTTAAGGTCAACAGTCAATATCTACTCAAATATAACTGTATTGATTGCAATTTTCATACAAACTGAAACTTTAAGTCTCTGTCTAATAAAGTTACAGCGTGTACTAGAAAATTTCTTCCAAAATTTATACTTTTTATAATATTATAAACATTATGTATAAATCAGAGTTTCTGCGCATGGGCGGGAAAGACGGACACTTGATATGGGAAAGACGGACACTCGCGAAAAGGTGTCACGCGCCGACGAATTATCAGTATTAAGAAAAATTAACATATTTCATCATGTATTTAGGAAAGAATTGGCTTGGGAAAACCCCCTACCCAATTCCCCCTTTGAGCGAGGAAATAAAATGGTTCCCTTTTATAATCTTCAATATTTTAATTGGTGATGAATTAATCGTTTCTAAAAGTTGGCCTATTCCAACTGTTAAATGACTTCTGGATACTTTTACATGTATAATATGCAAGTATTTGCAATTTAAATCGTTGTTAGGCAAAATAAATACGGAATCTTTGTGTCCGTCTTTCCCTACCTTCGGGTGTCCGTCTTTCCCGACTTGGATACCATTTTTTCAAACTTTAATAACTTTTTACTGAATATTCAAAAATTCACTAGATTTCCAATGGACATTCAGTGAAGGGTCAAACTGACGTAATGTCGTCGATATAGCACGAAAGTATTGCTTTTAACGATTTACCAGCTATTTTCTTCACACACAAAATTACATCGGTTAGCGTATTTAGGCATTTTTTCTTTGTTTTGCTTATAAATTTGACAGCTGCGCTGCTAGAAATCGGCAGTTTAATTCAAAAGTGTTTATTCAGTCTATAGAAACATTTCCCATCATTGGTTTGCTTCAAAAAATTATTGTTTATGAAATATGATAAGTGTCCGTCTTTCCCGCAGTGTCCATCTTTACTGCCCTTCCCCTAACTCTATTACTTCAAATGCTGTTGGCCTCGACGGAATACCCGTTAAATTTGTCAAGCTGATTCTACCATGCGTAATAACCGAAATCACTTACCTATTTAACCTGATCATTTTATCCTCCAAATTTCCGAGTGCGTGGAAGTTTTCTAAATTTATCCCCCTGCGAAAAAAGCCACGTGGTGCTGAACTGAATAACTTACGTCCGATAAGCATTTTATGTTCATTGTCTAAAGCTTTCGAAAAGGTTATCAAGAAGCGAATTCTCGAATATATTCAAGATTACAATTTACTTACTCCCCATCAATCTGGCTTTCGTGCAAAACATAGTACAACTTCAGCTCTTCTCAAAGTCCATGATGACATTCACAAAGCCGTAGATAAGAAAGGAATTGCTTTTCTTCTTCTGATCGATTTTTCGAAAGCATTCGACAGGGTGTCTCATGTGAAACTTTTGAAGAAACTCTCTCATCAATTTAATTTCTCTCGTGATGCAGTCAACCTGATATTTTCATACTTGAATAATCGATACCAAGCTGTAGAAGTTGAGGGTCAACTTTCCAGTGAAATGCCCATTATTTCTGGTGTCCCACAAGGATCAGTTCTAGGGCCACTGCTTTTTTCTCTTTTTATCAACGATTTGCCTACCGTGTTAAAATTTTGTGATATTCATATTTTTGCTGACGATGTCCAAATCTATTTGTGTTCGTCACAGCTTTCAATTAGTGAAATGTCCCGACTTGTAAATAATGATCTCTCAAATGTATTTTCGTGGTCTGAAAGAAATTTGCTTCCCATTAATTCCTCTAAAACTAAAACTATGTACATATCACGAAGACAACGTCCAACACTTTTGCCAGACATAGTAATCAATCGAGAGAAAATTAGTTATATTTCAAAGATATCTATTTTGGGGGTAATTTTCCAGCAAGACCTAGAATGGGATGATCAGGTAAATGCACAATGTAGTAAAATTTACTTGGGGTTACGACATTTAAAATTGACTGCATCTATGTTACCACTCTCTTTGAAATTAAAACTATTTAAGTCCTTGTTGCTTCCGCATTTCAATTATGGTCTAGAATTGATTATCAATGCCTCCGCCAGAGCTATCGAAAGACTGCGAATTGTATTAAACTGTTGTGTTCGTTGGGTGTACAAATTGAGCAGGTTTTCAAGAGTATCGCATCTTCAAAATACACTTCTGGGTTGTTCATTTAGAGATTATTTTGAATTTAGATGCTGTGTGACTTTTCACAAAATCCTTCAAACGGGACCAAATTATCTGCGTGAAAAATTACAGCTTTTCCAAAGTTCAAGAGTGAGGAATTATATTTTGCCTCGTTTCAATTCATCACATTACAGTGGTACCTTCTTTGCACGTGCAGTAGTCTGGTGGAACCAACTTCCTGCTGAAATTAAAATGATAAATTCATCTGCTCGGTTCCGTTGCGAATGCATTCAATGGTTGGAAGGAAGGAATTAAGTTTAAAAATAATTGTGTAGTTATAAGAGAGTAAAAGCAAGTGATGAATGTGGTTGTCAATTCCGATTGTAGAAATTGATAAGAATGTATTCTTAATCTACAAGTATATTAAATAAATAAAAATAAAAATAAAATAAAAAAAATATAGCTCTAGCTCTCTCAAGCCCCTATCTTGCGTTTCCTCGCTGATATTAGTCAAACGATGACGATCGATGATCATACCTCGAAATGATGTATCCCGCAAACTATACCTAAGATGACAGACCTACCATCGGGAAGTAGGTATTGCGAAATACGGAACGGATCAATCGGTATAGGACACGGTAAAGAACAAGGAAACGACTAATGGATAGCGATTGGAAACCAATGTGATATATACAGGTGTGGCAATGCTGGTTTAGTGGTGTTAGTGCAATGAAGAAATTTCATCATGGTGTGGGTGGAATCGTAAATCGACCAATCACGATGAAGCGTGACGTCAAACTCCAAAAACAAACCCCATTGTCCGACGCGGTTTGTTTTTGTAGTTTGACGTCGTTTTCGGATTTTTCGCTACTAATACCATCAAATGTCTTCATCTGCCACACCTTTTTAAACCTCATTGATCCCAACCCAACAAATATTTTATTTGCAGAGCAGCTAATTCAACAGTTAAACAGCTAATATCCAGTTAGCAAGCACTTGATAAGCTATTATGCAACAAAAATGTTTGTTGGGAACCTCCATCTGTCGACCAATGATAACGGTCTAAGGATCATAAGATATGCCACGACCAGAGGAATGGCCATCTGTAGCACTACTTTCCACATCTGGAGACATCCACATTTTTCAGATGCCATCGAAGCAAAATTATTTCGTGGACCAAATATCGACCGGGATTACTATCTATCTCGTCGTATGTAACCTTCGCGCAAGGTTGTCGAACGCGGCAAAGGCTGACTGAGAGAACGCTGCGTTTCAACATTCAGCGAATAACGGCAGATTGCGTTACAGCGGAATGCGCCAGAAAATTTGATCAACGAATCATAGAACAGTAAGAAGAAAGGAGCGAAGTCATTTAACAACTACGAGAGAGGTGGAAGACAGCGCAATAGCTGGCTTGATACCGTATGCCAGAGACCAGCAAATAATCAGGGAGCTGAAAAACGGTAAGGCTGCCAGGGAGAACGGTATCGCGGCTGAACTTCTAACAGCGGGGAAAGAGCGGCTGTACGAAACTATCCGCCGGATCAATGTCAGGATCTGTCAGGAAGAACAAATACTGGAGGAGTAGTTAGATAAGGCCTATTTTTTAAAAGGGACAACGACTTGAATGTAAAAACTATCGAGCCATTACATTGATCAATTCTGCCTATCAGGTGATCTCTCGTATCCTGCTCAGCAAACTTAGACCGTTAGCAGAGTCCTTCGTCGGCGAGTACCAAACTGATTTTCGTAACGTTCGCTCCAGGATGGATCAGATGTTTACCCTGTGTCAGTTAGTAGACAAGTTCCGGGAGTACAACTTACTGACTCATCATCTGCATGTGAACTTTAAGACGGCGTACAGTTCAATGGAACGAAATGAGCTTTCTTTAAAAAAAACAATTTACTTTTCTTTTTTAAGGTTTCATTAGTATAAAATAGTAACGAGTATAAAATACTAATATAAAATATTCAGATAAACTATCTGTTAACCGATTTTAGCCAAGTAGCACATTTCTATGACATTTGGTGGCAGCAACCCATTCATAACTAATTGCAGTTATGAATAGTTTGCTGCAACTTATTGTGACGAAAGCGTGCTGTCGAGGTGAAGTATACTGTAAAACGCCAGTGTACCTTAAAATGCTTTCCGTTTCCAACAGTTTTTTGAATCTTCTGCTTGACGATGGTCCAATACTACTCGTTTTGGAAAAGTTCTTATCCTTAGGCACCACCTGAATAATGCTGGTGGCATTCCAGTCCATGGTCTTTGTTCCATAATGGGAAGTAAGCGAATCACGTAAATTTGCTGATTGACGGTCTCAGTTGCGTTAAAAATGACGCTTTTTAAACCACAGGTTAAAATAGCTTGTCAAACCAGATATTTTTTAACGAAGTGCGACAGTTTCATACATAGGGTTGGACCATATGGTTGAAAATGTCTGCCAACCAGGATGCTCGTTGAAGTCTACCTTTATGTCGGTTTCATCCTCCATCATTACGCAATCGAACTTTATCAGCATCGTCGAGTATAATTTTCGGAATCATGTTTTGGTCGCCTCGTTTGGTTTATCGCCACGATTTGGCGTCACTCGTTTTTTGTTAGGTCGATGCACGGCTGTAGACGGCACTCCCAGCTAGTTTACGACACCTCGGACGGATAAATTTGGGCTTCTCTTGAAAGCGCTGGTCGTTCTTGTGTCGTCGCTGCGGCTTTCGTTTTCCCGCAGGCCGCTTGGTCGATAAATATCCCCCGGTTCTTTTATTACGTTGGTGACAATTGATCTGGCTACTTTTAACAATTTCGCTAATTTGATGCGTTGCTCCTCTTGCTTGGACACCATATTGATCACTGAATAGCAGAGAGCCAATATCAACGTCAAAATAAAAACATCATTCTGCACGCACACCCCTTCGAAGTGAGGAATGCGTAGGTTTTTTAAATGCACGCTTAAAAGGAATTAATCCAAATTTTGACCGTAATACTATTCAATGCCGAATTTTAAACTGTTTCTTTTAAGAACAATGATTGACTCGAGAAATCTGCACAAACACCATTGCAACACCATCTGGCAATTACTAGCCAATTTCAATTCAAATCCCCGTAGCTTTCAACGCTTTCAACCAAAGTCGTTATTACGTAAAAAAATGTTTATTGTTATGATTTTTTCGATGCATATTTTCAAAATACCTACGTTCGCTAATATTTTGCGTATTTTTATTAAGGGCTATTCTCTGCTACTGCTACAGTTCGATGAACATACTGTGCTCGACATTGGATCAATACACCTTGAAACTTTATCTATACCACATTTATTGTGCTAGCCATAATCTGACTGGTCGTGATGAGAAGTTTGTACGAGGAAAGCAAGCTCTCGCCATTGCCTGGATTTAGTTTTTTTTTCTTCTCAATCAACTATTTCGATCACATGCTGGCAGAGGGAACGAGAGATGCCATAGTTTACGACTCTTTGATAAATATTTTATGAACTGCAGATATCAATCATGAGTCCACAATTCAGTTAGGTTGCCGATGTTGGCTACACCGTGGTTATGGGGAAATATTTGCTGGTGGCAGCTAATCAGCAGCAGTCGGTGCAAATTCTGAATCCTTCTTCAGTTCCTGCTGTTGAGATGATGGAGCACATTTGAATATTTACCAGCTTCTATCTTTTGAGTTCGCGATGATGTCGACGCCGACGACGACGGAGGTTATGTGCTTTGGCACCTGCTTTTTCATCTTCACGCGGTAGGAAACTTTCGTTCTACCAGATTTATTATTCTAATGAATGAATAATTAATTCCAGCTCATAATTTAATTCATCGAGTTGTTCAGCACTACGAACGGTAGGAGATGCATTCGTCTAGCTTGCATCCGACTCCGCCTTACGATGTCGATTGCATCAAGACTAATGCGGCGCTGGGAAACTTCCGAATAAGTCATTCATTTCTTACTTTTGGCTGGCAACACCAGCGCCCTGATTTACAGGAGGGCTTTTGAATTTTGATGCTCTGTACCTGGAAATCGTGCTGGATGCTGTGACATTACACTGGGAAACTTCATTTCTTACCATGCGTGAGTATCAGCATGGCGTATAGTTCGCATTACAAAGCACATTTGTTCATTTATTAATATTGCAATTAAGTGTGTGGTTTCAGTAGCTTTTTTCTTTGTTGTTGAATGTTGAAGGTGTCACCACGTAGCCTGCGTAATGTTCAGATAATTTTGAATCAAGTCACGACTTGTCAATAGAAGCTCCAACACGAAAAGCTAGTCTTCTCCGCCTCAAATGTTCTGCCGACATCATCCACGTCATCGGCAACGTAGATAAATTGACTGGATTGTTTAAAAATCATGCCCTGCATTTCGATCGCCGCTGCGAGATTCAAATGGGTCCGACAATTCAACCGAGGTTCTAACACAGCGCTGGATCCCATCCTTCGTAGCCATAATAAGTCTAATAAGCTTACCTGGATAACCGTTTTCGCCCAGAAAATTCCATAGCTCTTGGCGGTTTACACTATCATATGCGGCTTTGAAATCAATGAACAGGTGATGTGTGGGGACTCAAAATTTGCGGCACTTCTGGAGGATCTGCCGCAGGTTAAATGACAGTTGGTGCAGGTTGGTGACAGTCGATGGAAACAAGCACTTTGTAGGCGGTATTCAGGATCACCTTTCTTGTAGATAGCGCAAATAACCTCGTCTTTTCACTCCTCCGGTATTCCGGTAGTCGTTCCGTATCCCAAATCTTGACAGTCAATTGTTTATTGGTCATTAAGGTATAGGCTACAAGCCCGTTGCCAAAAAAAAACTTAATATTAACACAATGAATACAAATGAATACAATGATTAAAAGAAATGCAGTTGTCCCCTTAAATATAAACTAAGCCTATTTTTAATGGTAGTTGGTGGCATAGTAATTTCCACTACATGCTGTAGATCATTGAAAGCTCTCATAAAACGGCACGTTGGTTCATGAAGAGAATAATTCCTATTTCTATGAGGCGGGTTGAAAACACGTCTGTTACGGAGCACGACCTGACTTTGATTAAAGTGCAACCGTGCGGCAAGTGTTTGACTATCGGTTCGTCCAGATAAAATGTTTACGAAGAACACTATATCAGCTATTCTATGCCTGCAGTGAATCGTGTCCATGTTGACTAGAGAACAGAGATCTTGATACGACGGCAGTTGGTCTCCATTCCATCTCAAATTCCGCAAGGCAAAACGTACAAACTTTTTTTGAATGCTCTCAATTCGTTGTATATAAGTTACGTATTGAGGGCGCCACACAACGCTCACAAAACCAAGCTTACTCCGTACAAGTCCAACGTATATAGCCAATATTGCATGTGGGTCCTTTAGGTCTCGCCCGAATCGCCTCACGAGAGAGAATAATTTAAGGCAGTCCTTAATAACATTGTCTATATGATTTGTAAAAGAAAGTGAGCTGTCGAAAACAATTCCTAGGTCTCGAACAATTTCTCTGCGGGGCAGGACAATTCCGTTGTAAGAGTATTGAAACTCAATTTTTTGTATTTTCCGAGAAAAGGTCATTACCGAACATTTGTCCGGATTGATATTTAAGCCGCTATTTGAGCAAAACGTTCCAAAGTTATCCATGTCAAGTTGAAGTTTGACACAGTCAGTTGATTTAAACAGCTGGCCAACTTGTTCAGACCGATTTTAATAAGTTCCAGTCCAATGTCACTCTTTCCTACTGGTTTGTTATTCTTCTGCCGCTGGATGGCTTATTTAACTTCGCTTATCAATGGGGGTGGCACATCTCCGTTGCTTGCTTCACCAATGAAATTACTTCCTCCACTATCACGGTCTTCGGCCTGCACGCCATTCAGCTGTTCATCGTAGTGCTGCTTCCACCTTTCGATTACCACAAGGTCGTCAGTCAAAAACCCTCCAACTTCACCTTTTTACATTGCGCTCCGCAACACAAAGTTCGAGTTCTTCGCACTCCTCCTACTCCTCCTGGAGGCGCTTATTCTCCTGAAAGAATCGAGTTTGCTGTCTTCAGTTCTATTTATATCGCTCCACATTCTGACGGGTGGCTCTACACAGCATTTGTACCCGCCCTGCGTTCTTCTCATCCAATAACTGCTGGTACTCCTCGTCAAACCATTCGTTACGTCGATTCGGTGCCACACGTCCTAAGATGTTCTCCGCTACGCTGCTAAAGACTGTTTTATGGCACTCCAACAGTCCTCGGGAGGCGCTTTATCCAACTCACCCTCTTCCGGCAGTGCAGATTGGAGACATAACGCGTAGCGTTCGCCGACATCCGGTTGCTTCAGTCGCGTTAGATTATACCGTGGAGTGCGCCGATATCGTATGTTGTTCACAAAAGATAGTTTTTGTCGTATCTTAACCACCACTAGGTAGTGGTCCAAATCAATGTGAGCGCTCCGATAGATTCTGACGTCGATAATGTCTGAAAAGTGCCAACTATCTATCAGAAGGTGGTCAGTTTATCATTCCGTCTGGTTGGGTGATCTCCAGGTGTATCGATGGTGTAGGTTATGCTGGAAAAAGGTACTGCGTATGGTCATGTTCTTGGAGGCGATGATAAAATTCGTCTTTGTCATCATCGACACTTCCCTCATCTCGGAAGGCCCGGACTGTGCCACATTAATAGGACACCGCCTCTAGTTTCTTAAAATAAAGAACAGAAGTTGGCGCTAGTGTTTCATCATGCGCCATGCGTGACAGTATGCTTGAAACTATCAATGTTTCCCTGTTGAATACAACAGATGTCGTTACTTTGTAACGCATATTGTACATTTTGGAGACAGCTCAATTTTGTGCGACAATAAATTTACTCAGTGCAGTAACAGTACTCTCTCATGCATCTCAGCTTCCTTTGTGTTTATCGCTAATCGCAATATAACGTTTGACACCTGAACCAATAAATAGTTGATAAACATTGTTTTTATTTATCGCGTTCATGTAGCGAAATTTATTATCTTTGAATTGAAATGTCGTAAACATATTCAGCTCCCGGCTCTCGTACGGTATCAAAATCACTTTTCCGGGTTCACGGAAGAATTGAATTTGTGAACAAACCTGAAGCGTAAGATCTACAATTTTATTGATAAATAAAACAAAGAAAGAACTCAAAAACATGCCTACACGCATGGTTTCGTCCGCCATGGCGAATGTTCCGGTTAACTGCCGGAAGGCCGCTCGCAAGGGCGTAGAATTTTTTTGCTAGTAAACTAATATAATAACCTTCTATGGGAAATTTATCACACTCAATTAGCTGTCTTAGTTTTTTTTATCACCATCCGAAAAAAGCCCATTTTTTAATGCAAACGTTACCTTCTGTAGCGCTAAGATGTCGAACTTGCGGCTCTTCACTTCTTCAGAAAGCACGTCGGTACTTGCGAGGAAATTTAGAGATCGACAGTTCCATGTTCCTAATTTTCAAGCGTTAGTGCATTTTCGTCGCTTGGGTCTTTGCCAATTGTTCCGATCCGAGTTATCAGTTACGACATTCGTTACTTTAGTGCTTTTAGTAGTGCTGGCTTGTAAGGCATGTGACCAATAACTGTTAACCATATAGGGTCCCAAGGGATGCTCCGAAATGGCCATTCGTGGCCTCAAAATGGATAAAAATAAACTCCTGAAGTGATTCCAGGCATTTTGACATACATACTGCCAGGGTTTATATTCAAACATGTTAGTGGCATCATAGGGCCCCACAGGGACATGCTTCGGAGTGGCATTTTGAGCTACTTGGTAAATGGACTCAAACTATAGAACCATCAACTCCTGGAGTGATTTCATTAATTTTAATACCAATATTGTTTGGTTTTTAAGGACAATTGCACAAATTTGCCTTGGATCTGGAATATTCTTACTCTTGGGGTCGTAATTCCTCGGACACCGAGTAGTCCCAAGTAACAATTTGGGTTTTATTACACTCTTGTGATGGCATTTAAGACCAAAATTGGTCTTGAAGACCACCATAAGAACACAATAAAACTCACATTGTTGCTTGGGCTCTCCACAAGATCTCGCTACACCAGGTCTAACCATGCTAGCTGCGCTCCTGGTCGTCTTTTTCCTATCATAATTTGAGGTAAACACCCTCTTTGCAGGGTAGTTGTCGGCATTCTTGCAATATGCCCTGCCAATCGTATCCATCCAGTTTTAGCCAACTGTCATATACTGGGTTCGCCATAGAGCTATGCGAGTTCTTGGTTCATCCTCCGCCTCCGTACTCCGTCCTCCTGTGCGCCACCGAAGATCGTTATTAGCACTCGTCTTTCGAAAACTCCGACCACTCGCAGGTCAAGTCGAGCATTGTCCATGTTTCATGCCTGTAGAGAACAACCGGTCTAATAAGCGTCTTGTACAGGGTGCATTTTGTACGGGGACTTAGTCTGCTCGACCGCAATTGCTTGTGAAGCCCATAGTAAGTACCACTTCCGCTGATAATACGCCTCCGAATCTCACGGTTGGTATGATTGTCCGTCGTTTCCAGTGAGCCAAGGTAGACAAATTCGTCGATTACCTCAAACTCATCACCGTCGATCATTATACTACTGCCCAAGCGGCGTCGGTCGGCCTCGGTTCTGCTGGCCTTTGCCTGGTACTTTGTTTTAGACGTAATTACCGTTAACCCAATTTGTTCTGCTTCGCGCTTTAGTTTGATGTACTGTTCAGCCACCGTCACAGATGTTCTGCCGATAATATACATGTCATCCGCCAAGCAGACGAATTGACTAGATTTGTTGAATATTGTGCCCCGCGTGTTGATACCCGCTCGGTTCAAAACACCTTGTAGCGCTATGTTGAACAGCAGGCATGAAAGACCATCACCTTGACGAAGCCCTCTATGTTACTCGAATGAACTTGACAATCCCCCCGAAATCCGAACACAGCAGCACTGTGTACCATCCATTGTAGATTTTATCAGTTTGATGAACTTCCTGGAGAAGCTGTTCTCATCCATGATTTTCCCTAACTCTTTTCGGTCGATGGTATCATATGCGGCTTTGAAGTCAACGAACAAATGGTCGTTGGAACTTGGAACTCTGCATTCACGGCCCTTTTGAAGGATCTGCCGCAGTGTAAATATTTGATCCGTTGTAGACCGACCTTCGACGAAACCGGTTCGATAACTTCCCACAAATCTGTTCGCAATTGATGATAGACGACGGAAAATGATTAGTGACAGCACTTTATAGCCAGCATTGCGAACGGTGATCGCTCGATAGTTCTCACAGTCCAACTTGTCGCCCTTTTTATAGATCGGGCAGACAACCCCGTCTTTCCACTCCTCCGGTAGCTGTTTCATATCCCAAATTCTAAGTGTTCGTCGAAGTGCTGCTTCTACCTATCGGTCACCTCATGATCGTCCGCTAGAATATTAATATTTCTTGAAACGATGGTTCTACAATTGATGAAGGGTTGGTAAGGGAAAGTAATGAAGAAGGATTTTTTGGCAATGGAGGGGAAAGAGTGGAAAGGAAGGGGGGTAATAGGTAGCTACGTCGTTGTGACTCCTACCCTTTTGTCCACTGCTGGAAGGTGCATGGAGCGAACCAAGCTATAATCTGAGATTATAACCGAATTCGAACTCACAACACCCACCAGGGCATGTGGCTCGCGCCCATGTACCTATGAACCACAGAGGCGCTGGACAAAAGGAGACTGCACAACCCCCCTTATTAATGTAGCGACATGGGTTGGGTTATTTTTAGACACAAATTGTGCCTCTTCCTCCACCTACTGTAGAAACCACCGAACGAGAAGATTAATCTAACTTTGTGTTTACTGGCGGGACGACGACACTATGCAGGCCCTTGCGACTTACAAGGTACTGGGTGTGAAAGCTGTTCATCTGTCAGCGTGTTAACCGCGATTCTCAGCGCGTTGGGGTTTCGGGGGAAGGTCGCGTTCCTGTGAAAATTTGACCAAACCTCATGATTTTAGTCATGACCTTAATATAC
This sequence comes from Sabethes cyaneus, assembly GCF_943734655.1. Lineage (NCBI taxonomy): Eukaryota > Metazoa > Arthropoda > Insecta > Diptera > Culicidae > Sabethes > Sabethes cyaneus. The sequence goes on along the minus strand of NC_071353.1, from coordinate 39,350,424 downwards.
TGCCGTTAGAATACTGCCACTCCCGACTCTTATCCCGGACACACTTTGCGGAATCCGTTCAGTTTCTGTTAGAACTTTCGCGTTTCTTGAAAACGATGCAGCTGCTCCAACTCTGCATATTCCTGCTCTTTCAGGTATCACTTTTTCTCCCGGAAGATTTGGTTTCGCTGCATCTTCTTCTGTTTGTGTCTTTCCACGTTCTGACGTGTTGCACTGTGCATCTTGGCCGCCCGCGCAGCGTTCTCCTTATCCATCATCCACCTTCGCTCATCGTCAAACCAATCGTTCCGCTGATTCCGGGCCATATGCCCGATGAAGCTCTCCGCTACACCGCTGATGGCTGTTTTGAAGGCGTTCCAACAGCCCTCGAGAGGGGCTTCGTCCAACTTGTCCTCTTTCGGTAGCGCAGCTTCGAGTGAAGGCGCGTAGTTTGCGGCGATATCTGTCTGCTTCAGTCGCGCTAGATCTAACCGAGGCTGGCGTCGGTACCGAATGTTGTTCACAACGGAGAGTTTTGGGCGCATGGTAACCATCGCTAGGTAGTGGTCCGAGTCAACGTTAGCGCTTCGATAGGATCCGACGTCGATAATGTCTGAGAAGTGCCGACCGTCGATCAAAACGTGGTCGATCTGTGATTCTGTCTGTTTTGGTGACCTCCAGGTGTACTTGTGGAGAATTCTGTGCTAGAAAAAGGTACTACGTACGGTCATGTTCTTGGAGGCGGTAAAGTTGATAAGTGTTAGGCCCATTTCATTGGTCAGCTGGTGTGCGTTGAACCCTCCAGTCACCGATTTGTATTCCACCTGAGCATTGAAATCCCCGATGACGAACTTGATGTTATGTTTTGGGCAGCAGTCGTATTCTCTCTCCAAGTGAGCGTAGAATTCATCTTTGTCGTCATCGGTACTTCTGAGGTGAGGGCTGTGCACGTTGAATTTGGAACATAGTCCCGGAGATTTACGGGAAACAGACGGAGACTCGGGCTCTTCAGGTCCTGGACGCTAAAAATGGACAAATTTTCCAATCTTTCCAATCCAATAAAAATATTCTCCTATTCCCGTAAAAATATCAAACAAATCGAATGTCACCCATTTCAAACCGCCTAGAGTCTTTTGCAAATAGCTCAGATCATTTGGATTATGACAAACCATTTCATAAATAGCAATAGAATTATATTAAAATTTGCATTGAAATATTTGCTTTTAAACTGCACTGGCGAATGGCACCTACCCAATTCTTATGAACCACTTCCTCCCACGCCATGCTGACTGTTCCGTACGCTTTTCCTCTAGCGACCTTCACCAAATGGTACGTCTCTTCGCCGGGTGTTCGGCATTGCATACTAACCGCGCGCCAGCGTTTGTTTTCAGAATCACGCCGAACCGCACGTGACTCTCACCGACTGCAAATAACCCTGCTGCTGACCAGAAGCCAACCACTGCACCCACCGCACTGGCGCACGGCGATCGATGTGATTAATTTGTAAAACATTTCGAGAACGGTCCGATAGCGGATGAGCTCTTTATAAGAGCCCATATTTGCTAATCTGTCAGCCAGTCGTAGAACCACACTTGATAGTGATGTCTAGTAGTTCCTAGTTGTTAAGAAAGAGAAATAATGGTATTGTGATTTTTATTTTAGATGGCTTATTTCAATCCGATAGTATAAATGATTTTTATTCTTCATTCCAGGTGCGTTATTCCCTATTAACGATTTACACGGTATTAGCGATAACTTTATGGATGACGGATAGTGTCATTGCACAGGTTAGACCTGGTGGTTGTATCAAAAATTTTTATTTTGTATCAAAAATTAAACCATTTTTTATAGCGTCACATGGGTAGAGATTTACGCGGTCGAAATCAGATGCACTTTCATGGTCCAATGCGAGGAATGGCGCACTCAAGAAGAAGATTTCCATTTGTACGAGCAGAAAACCCCAACGCCAGTGAAGATGAAGATTTACACTCTGAAATTGCCAGCGGGTCTCCTTTTGCCAGAGCAGATTCTAGTTCGATTCCACACAGTTACGATGCAGCGAATTTTGTATTCCAGCCACCATACATTCCGGTGGAAATTACCCATCCTGACCTGTTGCCACAGCTATTTGGTTTATACAATGAAGATGGTTCTATTTATCCTTTGCACCGTAGTAGGAGAGGAGTTCAAAGCAAGCAGCACTTCCAAAAAGCAGCAGGGCATAGCTTCGGTAGCCAAATTCACTACAATTAAGTGACAATTATCACGCAATGGTGAGAAACAACGATAGGACGACAAATTTGCCACCTGAATCGCCTAACAAGTTGAAACACTTTACAGATGCAATGGGGGTTTGCGCGACTGATTAACCATATTTAACAAGGTGCCTCCGTCGATTCCAAAGAAAAAGAAAAATGGATGGTTGTTTTGAACCTACACTGTCATTTGTTTGAAATATTATTTACACAACAAAGTTCTCTAGTACAAAACAAAAGCCCCAAATACACGCAAAACATTTAAAAACTACAATTTTAAGATTAGATTTGATTGAGAGAAAAAAAGTTGGATTTTACATCGGTTCTCTTAAATCTTTACGTTTTTCATCCGTGAATTTAAAACAGCTTAATGTCATCAGCTTATTTTCCAAAATTGCCAACCATTGGTGGAAAAGTTCATAGCGAAATGAAATTCGAGCTTTTCTTCGGTGAGTTAGAGAAATCGAAAACCATACACAGAACGAGTGAATAGTTTTCCGGGAAAACCACCCTGGCTGGTCGGACTCCGAGTATGCATTGCGGCATTATCAATCATTTCCGCACCAGGCAAATAAAGTTACGTTCCACCGAACAAGATCAAACGTGAAATACTAAACGTCAACCCTGCATAAATAGATACGCGCGAAAATTCCTAGATAACCCGACTAATCTACATCCGATGTGAATATTGATAATAAATATTGACTCTCTAAATACTGAATTGTGATTTTCGCAGTTGATAATACGAGTGGGAGACGCGAACATGGAGGACCAACGATTGCATTTCAATTGAAAAGCATCGTTTTTCCGTGAGACCTGTTTGATTATAGATTCCGCAGGTTTGAATGGATCGAATTTATTAAATCCATAATACACTAACTGTCGCATGCTGAATTCTGATGCCTGGATTTGGCGCACCAAACATAAATACGTACAAGAATAACTAAACAGTCATCAAAAGTCGTTGAATCATGCAGAACTTAATTAACTCCCAACAAAGAATTTTATTTTAATTCGCAGTTTTGTTTTTTGTTTTTCTTTCAAAACCACTAAGACACAATATAAAATAAGCAAGGGAAAAACTAATAACTATGAACATTTAAATGATGCGCCAAATGTCCTATTTAGGCATTTTAGGGTACTGAAATTATACGAGTGGCTTTCTCTCACCCTCGCTATCATGATAAGAGACTTTACTTTTGGTATTGATTTCAAATTTTTCCTTGCACCTGAAAGGGTTCGTTGTCGGGTGAGCCGATAAAAATCTCTAATTCGCAAGGAACCATTCTCATTCACTCTCTTTCTCTCTCTTCTTCAGATGCAAAGGGGTAATTTATCGTAAATATTTACGCGCCCATCGTATTGTTCCGCCCGGTCGTAGAGATTTTAAATCCATCCTCGCGGGGCTTTAACGGAAGTTTTATCGAACACACGGAGCCAACAGCCGACAACAACGACGACTCCAATAACGACAATGACGATGGCAGTGGCTTGCTGCTGTTTAGCATAGCACTGACGATAATCTTTTAAATGGTTTATAAATGTGGTCATTACGGTTTTCCGTCACTCCGCCACCGGCCATCATCAGCCACGTGGAAAACAGACGTTAAATTATTTTCCTTTGCCGCTCACTTCTGCTGACTTAGTCGAACTGAGAGCCAATTTATAAAGAGGATTGAACTTTTGCTGACTGATTTTCATATTATTTGCCTCGTTTGATTACTGCCATTAGAAAATCAGGACATTGCCAACCCTTCCGACATAATTTTCGTCGTTAAATTAAACTGTGTGAAGGAATTTGTGATGTTTACATTACAAAAACAAACATGGTAACTTATTTCAAATAAATTCCAATAGAATATATTTTCACCGAGAATAACTAAATAAAGCAACTGTTATTCTTAAACGCGAACTACTACTACTACTTTTAACTAAAGTAAAAACTTACGTACATCAACGACAGATTTATCGTAAATATTTTTTCACCTTTCGACTAGAAACGAATATAGTCATTCTGTTTCGTATGTTTGGAAAATGATGCCAGGGGAAAGAGTACAAGTTCACATTTAATATCACGCGTTAACTTGCCCATCGTCATTCGCAACCCCAATAAATCAGCGCACACCAAGTCCGTGAAGCTGGGAGAATGGTTGTTGTTGTTGGCATCCGGCGCTCGTCGCTGGAAAGGCAATACCTGTTGCTGCTCTAGGGTCAACTGCTGCTGCTACCGGATTTCGGTGGAACCTTTTGCTCCCTTTCCGATCCCAAAACATCACTTTCAACTTCCTTGAACTCGATATGCTGAACCTTCATGGCGTCCTGAAAATAAAACACAAAAGGCCCACGTTGCTGAATGGTTTCAATTAGGAGTAGAAAAATGTACAAATATTATTGGATGCACTCAAAATGGTAATGGTTTTTGGCTTCCCGCTTATATTAAATATGGTCAACTCTATGCTAATCATAGCTGGATACTAGGAACTAAACACCATATAGGGTCAGGTGGGGCAAGACAGGAAAGTATCCGATGCGTTTTTCTACGTATTCAACTTTAACCTATTTATCATTTATTTAAATGGAGTCACTAATAAACTTTTCCGAAAAAATCCACAAGTCCGATTTTTCGAGGATTATATATTTTTGAGAGCTTGTTAAGTTCTCAAAAAGTGCGGGGCAAGATGGGCCAAAATGCGGAGCAAAATAGATCACATAACAAAAAGCGATTTTTTTATCGAAAACCTTTATGAATTCTTTACAGAAACAAAAATTATTGATTGTTACTGCAGAAAAATGATTTATATATTTCAAAATTGGCGTCAAAAATAAACAAAATAAAAATTATATCAGACAAAAAGTGAAATGTCGGAAAACCAACCTGTTACAGGATTAACTGTTTTGTGGCTAAAATGTACGCTGGACCAGCTAAAAACTAGTCACTTATTTAATAACAACAATAAAGAAACTCAAAAATATAGATTATATGGACAAACATAGAGCACCACACAAGCCTTTTTCAATGTAGCCCGTCTTGCCCCTATTGAGCTGGTAGAACAAAATACATGTTTATTCAAAACTTTTGTAGTAAATAACAACCCTTTGTTTCCCTACATATTGCTATTTTTTACGCTGACGAAATATTGGATCTGCTCCGTTTTGTATCGTTTCATGTATCTCGTAAGAAATGCAGCGAGTTTACATTCAAATTTATCTGTCGAAAGAGTAAGAGATATGTTACTAACTAATAATGTAATGTATATACTGGACTCTATCACTTGTTGTTCTTACAAAATAAAATAAGCATTTACCTTATTCGCCAACCGGTTTCGGGTAGATGTTACCCATCATCGGGGCTAGGTCCAACTGATTTTGATAGGAGAGTAGTTACAACTTAAGCTTTGTTAGATGAAAGAGCGAATCTAGTGTCGCGATGCATGCTGCCAATCATCAGCATAAAATAAACTGGAACAGTGCTAAACTAATAAAACCAGTGAGGAAGTCATCGCATTTGAACGCTTGGGAGTCGCTGCATATCACCACAGCTGAGCAATGTTTGATGAATGAAGACGATGCTCCGATAGTATCGCCGCTCTTTCATCTAACAAAGCTTAAGTTGTAACGACTCTCTTATCAAAATCAGTTGGACCTAGCCCCGATGATGGGTAACATCTACCCGAAACCGGTTGGCGAATAAGGTAAATGCTTATTTTATTTTGTAAGAACAACAAGTGATAGTGTCCAGTATATACATTACATTATTAGTTCAATAGTTCTTACGTTGCACGAAGATACGAAAGTGAAAATATGTTACTAATTATGATAATTATAATAGAACATTACTTTATTAGGTACTATATTAAAAAATCGTTGGCTTGGATTAAGCTAAAACTTTCACGTTAATGCAACTGACCTATATTGCCCCGTGACCCGTCTTGCACCACCTTACCCTACCTACAAAATGCGGACAACATAAAAGAGTTTTGAAAATTGTCGCGCAAGTTTGCACAGGTTTATAAAATGTTAAATACGGGCATATTTTAAGGACATATGAACAAATACCTGCTTAAAAAATTTTAAGTTATATGTACCCTAAAAAAATTCAACATGTTTCAACATATTTAGATGCGACCGGTTGCGATTCTAGTTAAAGTGTTTGGAGACTTTTGGTGGCCAGAATACCCTGGAGAGTGAATGACCACATAAAAAAGACACCAAAGATCTCTCGGATTATCGGATCAAAATTTGATTTTTTTATCACATGTATCTTTTCCTAGCATGAAAATTCATTTACCATTTACGCAAATAGCTTCGATTAGCACCCAGTCCCTATTTTGTGAATCTACGATAAAAGAAGAATTAGGGTAAAGAACTAGTTTTAAGCAGTCTAAGCGGGTCACTGATTATTTTACCTTATTACAAGCGATGGGTTGACTAAGTGGGGGATATCAGCATACCAATCTTCTTGCTATCTTTAGTTCTTCAAGCTGTTACCATTGGAAGACACTATTGTTGAGCTAAACTTTTGATTTTTCGCTTTAAAAGTTGGAGCGGCGGAACTAATTTTGAACAGTCCGAACCCATTTTCATCCGCAAGGTGCTTTTTTAAGCAATCCTGAAATCTGAATTTTTTTACGTCCCATTAAAAAATCCCTCGAACTTTTCCCCCTATTCAGTAAGTTCGCGTTCCTATCCGCGACCTACTAATCGGGATCTGATGCGTAATCGGCATAGCGTATCGACATAGATGCGTAAAATGCCATCTGTATAAATTGTTTATCGGGGCATACACTCACCGCACCGTTCGGCAACCGGTATTCGTCGTCACTTTCATTCTCTAGAGTTCTTATGGGAAACTGCGAGTTTGACCTCTCACTCGCTGTTCATAAGGATGGTGGGAGAACAAAAGAGGCAAACATAGCAGAGCGCACGGTCTAACTTTAGAACAGTGTTGTCAAAGCAAATAACATTGAAACACATCGTTGCTTTATTAAATCACTGAGAAAATCTTCGAAAATTATTGAAAAAGCTGTCTTTTGTGTTGTTTTTAATAAAGAAAAATTAATTATGAACATCAGTGGTTGGAGAATTCGCGAAAAAGTGATCGTTTGAATCGATGAACATCCCTCATGAACACACACTATTCGCCTGCCTCGGCGATAATGCACGCATCAGCTTTGAATTTTATCACGAACAGAACCTCAATGTGAACATCAGAATTCGTTCAAAAATTGAATATTGAACATTGAGTGTGTTCGATTTATCGGATATAGAATGTCCGGGAACGCCAGAAAGTATTCAAAATAATATTACCACGAAAAGGGAATAGTTTAAAGTAGTGTTAGTGGCTTTACAAGCACCAGAAAGCAGTAATTTGCACTTTTGCGTTGCTCACGATATTCGTATATTCAGCGATGCTATGAAGCGTGAGTGTATGATGCTCATTGTTATAGGCGAATTGAACCACTCGCGTAGCTGTTTTATCATGATAAAAACCGTTTACCGATGCTCGGCGTATATATTCATTTTGCGAGTTTTCCAACCTCTGATGAACATACATTTCTCTTGAAAGTATTGAACCACGTTTTCACCATAGGAGGTTTCAGTTAATTTCAAACATAAAATCCAGAACCGAAACAGTGTCTTGGCAACACGATAGTTCATCAGTTGTGCTGCAGTTGCTGCTAGTGGTGAACAGGTTCCGTCAATTCAGAATTTGTTTTCAGTTTTGTTAGAAAATAATAAAACTTTTGGCTAGTGACAAAGCCTTAGATAATAGAAAAAAAGAGAGTGAATAATATGGTATGTGACAATTGAGTGCTTGACTTTCAGAGTGGTTGTAATCAGTGCTGAAAATTTGATAAATTCGTTAGTAGCGAGGTGGCGATTGCTGAAGAGCAGCAGAAAAATGTACGTTTTTGGACAACAATTTTTAATTCATCATATTTCTTGTCGGAAACCCAGTAAATTGTGTTTGTGTGAATCAAATGTATGGTTAAGTGATTTGTGAAGATGATCCTATCAAAAGATTTTGAAAATATGAATAAAAAAGTGCATTTTCGGATCATTTATGTTCAACTGATTAAAATAGGTAACACTGCTTAACTCGTTCCTTACCCTAAATGGAATGAAATTTATTTTCCTAAATTTTCAATATTTTCAATCGATAATAAAATGACACTAAACAAGACACAACTTCCCAAGAATGCAAGACGTAACTGCATAGTCTGACTACCACTGTGAAGCACTTTTTAGGCTGTTGCAACTGCAGGACAAAGTAGGGTAAGTTAACCTATAGTGGACCATTAACCTATAATGGACCTCGGGTACAGTTTCGGAGTTTATTAGCTTGCGCTTCTTATTTCCGAGGATATATGACATGAGACAGAAAGTACCAAACATACTATACAGTTAACTTTATAAAATTTTAGCTGAATTTAATTAAAGCAAAGCCATGGGTATAAACGTCCTTCAGAACTTGACCTTTCTTTATCGACAGACTTCGCAGCCGGTTATTAGAGTACAGGAAAGTTCCTATTAACTCTGTAGCAGTACCGCCCAGTCGAGATTCGAACATACGATAACTGGCTTGTTAGACCAGCATTGTATCACGGAGCTAACTGGGCGGGCTGAATTTAATTATTAACACCTTAAAATCGACATTTTCAACAAGTTAGAGTCCATTTTATGGTTAACAATGCGAAATGTCGCCATTAGTGGACCCTCTTCATGCAAAATACACTAGAATTCTTATAATGGACCCGGTCGCTATCCTATTGCAAACCACAAGATCCATTAAAGGAGAACAAACTTTCCAATCTGTTTTAAAAAATATGTAAAATATAGAGATTTTCAACATAAATTGATATTTTTTTAGGCTTAATCGAAAGTTACTCGTATTGTAAGTGCCATCGGTTGCGTGTTTAGCGTAACCAGTTCAAAATAATTCGCGGAAGGAAACCGCTCAAGCACTTACTGGTCCACTAATGGTTAATTTGCCCTATATTAGGACGAAGCGGAAAAACATTGGATTGCTCGAAAACAGTTTGTTTTTGGACCATTCGCAGTGTAACTGTAAACAAACGTGCACTTGCTGAAGAATAAATTGATTTTTCTTGCTTCTGAAAATATAGCTGAAATCTTTGATCATTTTCATCACGATTTCTCAAATTCCCAACCACGGACAAAACTGTGCAAATACTTTATCATTGCTACTTATATTTTATTTTCAGGACTTGATTCTTCTATAAATCTTTTGGTAGAACTGATTTACGCAAAGAAACGAAATAAAATCTCCAATTTGGCATTGTGTCTTGCAAAGCCTTTTTAATTTTAGCAGCCTGTCGAAAATATGATAAAATGCTAACCAGTGTTAATAAATATACCGGCACAAGGGGTAACTCACAATAACGCTATATCGGTCGAACTTATTGTATTTTATGATCTGATGCTCCAACTTTTAAGCTGAATCAATTATAGAAACTTGTTGATAACAGATCAAAGCTGCCCTAGTTGTGCACTAGGACGCTTCAATTTTCGTTTCGGACGCTTACAATAAGGATAAACTATCTTTTTGCCGACCGGTTTCGAGTAAATTGTTAGCCATCTACGGGGCCAAGTCTAATTAATTATGTTGATAAGAGCAGCTACAAACTTAAATTTGTTAAGCCGAAGAGCGGTGATACTATTGATGCATTCTCCTCGTCCATCGGTGGCTGCTGTGCAGCGAACATGTGATTAATTGGAATAGTGCTAAACTGTTAAAAAATGTTAAAAATTCAACACATTTTAAAACGTGGGGGTCATTACACATACCCACAGCTGAGCGCCCACTGATGAACGAGGATGATGCACTAATAGGGTAACCAACGTATTTTGGACCCCATCAGCAGCTGTACATAATTTGGACACTTACAGCAAAATCAAATGCAAGTGTCCAAATTATGTTATTACGTTGGCTGATACACTGATAAGTGAACATCGTCAAAAAAGATTTGTTATTCAAAGTTTCATATTAAAAACCTGCCCGACATAGTCCTGCGTCAACCATGCGGTCGTGTCTATAGCACAACCCTTTTAAGATTTTCGTTCATTCTTGACAGTCGTATTTTTTGTGCTAATCGATCGAAATCGAAACATAATGGTTTTAAAGCAACTTCTAACTTAGTATCGCAGTACAAATTTGCATTCCCGATTACGCTGCACCCAACGGAAAGCACCCAGCTGCCGTCACAACAGGACAAATCACTCACTGCGGCATTTGACTTCTGGCACACTTTTGTTGTTTTAATTCCCAGTAGGTAATTCAAATGTTGTTCACCGTTTCCTATATTTTCAGTACCAGCACACAAAACGCTAGTGTTTCTAGTAGATTCATTAGAAGTTTTTTGTCGTGAGCATCAGGGAAAGTGGTTTTAAATTTGGTAATCCAGACACCGACAGATAGAAAACCAAAACGCAACTTAAGCAAAGCATTGTTACCAATCTTTCCCTCAATGAACATCGTACAACAACAATGTTTCATAATTCGTTGTCCACTCATGCCTATTGAAATATGACGTGAAGCCGTATTTTCGACTATCGTTCGTACACCACTGAATTAAAACAGAAGTTCATTCATCACGAAAAATTTAAAGTAAGTGCCAGCTGTATCACTCACATGATTCGAAATAAAAACAATCTTACGTACCTTCACACATTGCTGGTATACTTTAAACAACGGAGCGCACACCGAATCGTCCGTATCACCTTTGAGAAACCGTTCCGAGAACCATTGATTAAAGCAGCTATCGTACTTTTTCTTTAGCTCGGTACAATTATCACCAATACTGTTCATTATTTAATAGTTGCACAGAAATCGTAGAATTATTCTACTCTAAAAATCGATAAGCAGTTCTAAGCTTGCAAATCTATTCACTCCTTCATGTGATAGCGGCTACCGAAATCCGAAAGTGGTTTGTTTTTGTTTACGAAAAAAAAAGGCAAAACATGTGGCAGAGCATAACTTGCCCGCCTCGGTTCTACTGTCATAATCACATGCTCGCAGTTGCTCGCAGCACTGCGGAGAGGGCGGGATTCAGCAGTGCGCATGCGCATGGCGCATAGAGCGCGAAGGTAACTGAGCGCGCTTTTTGCAATGACGATGATAGTGCTTTAATGGCACGAGTACGAGTAAATGAATGAATAAGTCGAACATTCAAAAATAATAATTATTGTAATTGAGTAATTGATTGAACATTGAGTGTGTTCGATTTATCGGATATAGAATGTCCGGGAACGCCAGAAAGTATTCAAAATAATATTACCACGAAAAGGGAATAGTTTAAAGTAGTGTTAGTGGCTTTACAAGCACCAGAAAGCAGTAATTTGCACTTTTGCGTTGCTCACGATATTCGTATATTCAGCGATGCTATGAAGCGTGAGTGTATGATGCTCATTGTTATAGGCGAATTGAACCACTCGCGTAGCTGTTTTATCATGATAAAAACCGTTTACCGATGCTCGGCGTATATATTCATTTTGCGAGTTTTCCAACCTCTGATGAACATACATTTCTCTTGAAAGTATTGAACCACGTTTTCACCATAGGAGGTTTCAGTTAATTTCAAACATAAAATCCAGAACCGAAACAGTGTCTTGGCAACACGATAGTTCATCAGTTGTGCTGCAGTTGCTGCTAGTGGTGAACAGGTTCCGTCAATTCAGAATTTGTTTTCAGTTTTGTTAGAAAATAATAAAACTTTTGGCTAGTGACAAAGCCTTAGATAATAGAAAAAAAGAGAGTGAATAATATGGTATGTGACAATTGAGTGCTTGACTTTCAGAGTGGTTGTAATCAGTGCTGAAAATTTGATAAATTCGTTAGTAGCGAGGTGGCGATTGCTGAAGAGCAGCAGAAAAATGTACGTTTTTGGACAACAATTTTTAATTCATCATATTTCTTGTCGGAAACCCAGTAAATTGTGTTTGTGTGAATCAAATGTATGGTTAAGTGATTTGTGAAGATGATCCTATCAAAAGATTTTGAAAATATGAATAAAAAAGTGCATTTTCGGATCATTTATGTTCAACTGATTAAAATAGGTAACACTGCTTAACTCGTTCCTTACCCTAAATGGAATGAAATTTATTTTCCTAAATTTTCAATATTTTCAATCGATAATAAAATGACACTAAACAAGACACAACTTCCCAAGAATGCAAGACGTAACTGCATAGTCTGACTACCACTGTGAAGCACTTTTTAGGCTGTTGCAACTGCAGGACAAAGTAGGGTAAGTTAACCTATAGTGGACCATTAACCTATAATGGACCTCGGGTACAGTTTCGGAGTTTATTAGCTTGCGCTTCTTATTTCCGAGGATATATGACATGAGACAGAAAGTACCAAACATACTATACAGTTAACTTTATAAAATTTTAGCTGAATTTAATTAAAGCAAAGCCATGGGTATAAACGTCCTTCAGAACTTGACCTTTCTTTATCGACAGACTTCGCAGCCGGTTATTAGAGTACAGGAAAGTTCCGAGAACCATTGATTAAAGCAGCTATCGTACTTTTTCTTTAGCTCGGTACAATTATCACCAATACTGTTCATTATTTAATAGTTGCACAGAAATCGTAGAATTATTCTACTCTAAAAATCGATAAGCAGTTCTAAGCTTGCAAATCTATTCACTCCTTCATGTGATAGCGGCTACCGAAATCCGAAAGTGGTTTGTTTTTGTTTACGAAAAAAAAAGGCAAAACATGTGGCAGAGCATAACTTGCCCGCCTCGGTTCTACTGTCATAATCACATGCTCGCAGTTGCTCGCAGCACTGCGGAGAGGGCGGGATTCAGCAGTGCGCATGCGCATGGCGCATAGAGCGCGAAGGTAACTGAGCGCGCTTTTTGCAATGACGATGATAGTGCTTTAATGGCACGAGTACGAGTAAATGAATGAATAAGTCGAACATTCAAAAATAATAATTATTGTAATTGTGAAATTCGTAATTAGATAACCTAAAGAATAGAAACCAGCGAATAAACCAAACTGATCTTTTTCTTCGTGTTTGTTCCGACAAAATTTAATCACATTTACACTGAAGTCTGTGAAGAATCTGTGTGTGTGAAGGTAAACAAATTGGTTTGCTTTTGTTTCGCTCTGTGCTAATTTACACTTTTTACGCTTTTTCGGAATTTATTCGTTGCTGGATATAACTATTTGGAATCTGCTTATTTCATCGCATCGGAGTAATTTGGAGTGCAACATCTTCCTGCGGTTATTAGTGAAAAACCACCAAAAATTTACACTGCTGTTTTACTGACCGCTGATCGTGCAAAAAAAGCAATGGAGTCGGTTTGTTGTGCTTGTGCTTGCGAGTTAGCAAAGCCAGATGAAATTATTTGTAGTGGCTTTTGCAAATCGGCTTTCCACCTAAAGTGTGTTCATATGTCTGCTGAAATGCGCGATGCTGTTGCTGGTTGTCCCCAATTATTCTGGATGTGTAGAGCCTGTACGCAGATGATGAAAAATGCTAGTTTTCGTCAAGTTGTATCGTCCACAAATATGGCGATGCAGACGATGGTAGACGAGCAAAACAAGGTGCTGGACGAAATACGAAAAGAAGTCGCTCTCAACACTACCAAAATTAATACCATACTCGAACGCACACCGCTACCGTCTACATCGCGTCTGCCGAGATCACAACACACGTTAAACTTACGTAAAAGGCCACGGTTGTTGATCCCGGACGAACCCCCGCAACGTGAGAATGCATACGAAGGTACTAGAGATATCGGACCAGATGAAGTAATACCTTTAGCCGCCGCTCGAAAAGAACAACTGTTTTGGCTGTATCTCTCTGGTTTCGATCCTCAGGCCACAGTTCAACAAGTCGAACAGCTTGTGAGAAATAATTTGAAAACCGACAAGACAGTGCAGGTTGTAAAATTAGTTCCTAAAGGAAAAGCACTCGATGAACTATCATTTGTTTCCTTTAAAGCTGGTGTCGATGTTCAATTGAAAGATGTAGCACTTTCCAAGCCGACTTGGCAGAAAGGAATCATATTCAGACAATTTGATTTCCAACACACGACTAACACACGCGCTCCATTTCGCTTCGTATCTACACCAGGAGCGGATCAGTCTTAATGATCCAGTAGCACCATTGCCACTTTGTCACCGCACAGAAAATTCCGACACTAGCACCGAACGATCCACACTCTTGCTCAACCACAACCACACACGTTGTCCTTCGAATCGCCTTATGACACCAAACAGATCTAATCAGACTGTTCCCATTAAAGGTTACCGCTCATTGAACTGCTATCATCAAAATATTCGGGGTCTTCGTACCAAAACAAACGACTTGCTGCTGGCTCTGACTCAAAACGACTATGACGTCATCGCACTCACAGAAACTTGGCTAAACGATAATATTCAAAACTCTGAGCTCTCGCACAACTATACCGTTTATCGATGTGATAGAAACGCACAAACCAGTCGGCACAGGCGCGGCGGAGGGGTTCTCATTGCCGTGAAGAACGAACATCGTAGCACAGCTGTTTGCATTGCAGACAGTGATCAGCTGGAGCAAACTATTGTGCGAATCTCGATGCGAAATTTTGACTTATTTGTTTGCTGTGTTTATCTGCCTCCTAATACTGAGCCTGCACTGTATGAGCAGCATGCGATGTGTGTTCAAAAACTGATTGATTTAGCCGGTGATCGCAGTCACGTTTTGGTGGTTGGCGATTACAATCTCCCACACTTATGTTGGTCACGTGATGAAGTTCTAAACTGTCTACTGCCAATGAATGCATCTTCTGACCAGGAAAATGTTTTGGTTGAATCGATTTTATCGAATGGACTATTGCAAATAAACAATATTACAAATTTCAATGGAAGGCTTCTCGATTTGGCTCTCATCAGTGATAACAGTCGGGTGGAATTGCTGGAGCCGCCGTTGCCGCTGCTGCCAATTGATCAACACCATCGTCCCTTTGTTGTAATATTCGAACTTGCGGATGAGAGCAAAAATGTTTCTAATGTTATTGACCCGCTCAACTTTGACTTTAAAAGATGCAATTTTGAATCAATTAATAGACTGTTTGCTGAGATTCGCTGGGAGGAGTTTCTTGTTGGTTGCAGTACTGATGAAGCCGTATCATGTTTCTATGAGCGCATTTATGGTACACTTCGTGGTGTTGTCCCTATGAAGCAACAATTCTGTCAGCGTGGTAGTAGACAACCGTGGTGGAACAACCAGCTTCAGCGTCTGCGTAACCGTCTCCGTAAGGCAAGAAAAAAATATTTTCGCTGGAAAGATGATAGCCATAAAGCTGTGCTGCGTGACATTGAGAGCGAATACAACTCATTGCTTGCTCACTGCTTTCGTTGCTATATTCGTCGCATGGAAGACAACATTAGGCATGATCCTGCATCGTTTTGGACGTACGTGAAAAATCGCAAGCAACAAGGCGGAATCCCTCAACGTGTGCATTACAACGAAAATGTAGCTGAGTCCCCGTCGGAGTCGGCAAACTTGTTCTCATCTTTCTTTCGAAGTGTGCAAAGTAACAACTTACCACTTTCGTCTGAGGAGTATTTGAACAGATTGCCGTTGTTCGATTTGAGCATGCCGCTTTTTCATTTTTCGGATAATGACGTAATGCGGAAGCTGCAATCAATCGACGAATCGAAAGGCGCCGGACCTGACAGCCTGCCACCGATCCTCTTCAAAAACTGTGCTGCGACGCTCGCGATTCCTGCAAGGATTATTTTTAATCAATCCATGTCGGAAGGAACTTTCCCGAATGTGTGGAAAACTGCTGCTATTACACCTGTTCATAAAGCAGGTAGCACTCACGACGTTAAGAACTACCGCGGAATTTCGATTCTGAGTTGTTTGCCGAAGGTATTCGAGAGCCTTATCCACGATTCACTTTACCCGAAGGTTCATCATGTCATTTCGGAATGGCAGCATGGATTCGTGAAAAAACGTTCGACAGTTACCAACATGATGGAATATGTTTCTTCACTAACGAATGCGCTTGAAAAACGTCAGCAAATTGATGCGGTTTATGTGGATTTTGCAAAAGCCTTTGATAGAGTGCCACACTCTTTGATGGTCACGAAGCTGGAAAAAATGGGATTTCCTGAATGGTTGACACGGTGGGTACTATCATATCTCACCAGTCGCGTTGCAGTCGTACGTGTTAATGGAACCAAATCCCTACCATTTGAGATTCTATCCGGTCTGCCCCAAGGAAGTCACCTGGGCCCACTGTTGTTCATTCTCTTTGTAAACGACTTGTGCCCTACGATAAAATCGTCCAAGTATATGTTTGCGGACGATCTGAAGTTCTATCGGGTAGTCGCTTCCAGTGTTGACTGCTCTGCCATACAATCCGACATCGATTCGCTGTTAAGTTGGTGCAAACTCAACGGAATGGACGTGAACGTGCAGAAATGTAATGTCATCTCATTCTGCAGAAATAGGCATCTCACCTTGTTTGACTACAAAATGGATTCAGCTAGTATCACCCGAGTCGATTCCGTTAAAGATTTGGGCATTCTTCTAGATAACAAATTATGTTTCACTCAGCACATTACAGCTACTACTGCTAAAGCGTACGCTATTCTGGGCTTCATAAAAAGGAATACGCAGCAGTTTACCGACCCTTATTGCTTAAAGGCTCTCTACTGTGCGATTGTACGCAGTATCCTTGAGTATGGGGCGCTTGTATGGGCGCCCTACCACGCTGTCCATATCAACCGGATCGAACGAATCCAGCGTCACTTCGTTCGGTACGCTCTGCGGTTGCTGCCCTGGGATGACCCAATTCGACTGCCTCCTTACGAACATCGATGCGCTTTGATACGTCTGCCAACGTTGGCGAATAGGAGAACTTTGCTACAACGACTATTCATCTTTGATCTTCTTGGAGGTAATATCGACAGCCCGGAGCTCCTAAGTCGAGTCCGATTTAACGTTCCACCAAGGCATACTCGACGAGCTGATTTCTTTAGGCTTCCAATGCACCGTACTCAATTCGCTCAAAACAATCCATTTGACGTATGTTGTCGTGTATTTAATACTGTTTCTGACGATTATGATTTTAATGTTACTCGGACTACTTTCAAACTTAGAATAAGTAATTACTAAGAACTGTCTGTGCGAAATTTCGAAGACTAGTATAAATAATTAAATAGATATGAAGTCGCTTTTTACGCGGCTTTTTTTACGTGACTATTTTTACGCGGTTTTCAGAATTTACGCGGTTTTTTTACGCGGTTTTCGGAATTTACGCGGTTTTGATTTACGCGGGACGTATCCTGCGCGTAAAAAGCGACTTGAGTGTAATGTTCTATTACGATAAGAGTTAAAACAATGACAACTGAGAAATTCCAAGTGAAATCCAAAGAAACAATGATTGCTTATTAAACGTTTAACCGACAGCTTTTATTCAGCACATGCTGTATAGCTGCTTTTAAAGTATGTCTAAACACCCCTGTTCAATGCTTGACAGGTAGTTTTGGAGAATTTAACTACCACAGTGCTGGATATGTGCGTGGAAGATACGTTATGACAGGCATGCAGAATTTGCCCACGTTTACCTATCCAGCTTTTTTCGAGCCATAACGGCGGCATAAATCGTGTTCGTAATATTTGAACAGCATTTTTGGCATTTGAAGATAGAATTGACAAAAGTGCGAATGTCGCAAGCGTATACAAACCGAGTGAGGGTTGATTTTCCTATGCTGGTCCAGCAAAAAATAACTCTCACCCGTTTTGTTTACATTTGCGACATTCGCCCTCTTGTTAATTCTATCTATAGATAGAATTTTAGTAATACATAACCTACACTCTTAAATAATTCTACCTGTAGATAGGTCGGATTTACTTAAAGCTAGGTTGAAACTACTCAAAATGCCCTTAACCTTTACGTCCCCGACATCAAAAATGATGGCACTTGCAGTTACACTTTTGGCTCTATCTCCACTTATTTTCATTCGATTTTGATGCAATTAGTCTTAAAAGAACCACAATAGATTGGCTGTCCGCGCCTGGACACTCTCCTCGATAGTCAGAAAAACCAAACTGACTGCAGGTTGTGGACTGTATGAGAAATTCAACCCAATTCTTCTAGTCTTGAAAAAGACTGTTTCTTTTTTACTCTTCACCAGGCTGGTGACACCAGCTGCTGCTGCTTGGCTTTTCGGTGTGATAAGGAACAATGCGTCTCGACTATAATTATTTATTCCATCATAGTGGACTTATCGGTAGCAAATTGTAATTTCGACTGTGTGTGAATTGTGAGGATGCTCCTCTTATATAGGTGAGCCGATGCCGATAAACGTGGATCAAAAACGACAAATGATTAATTTCTATAGAGCATTGAATTCTGTTTGCGCACGCAACATACCGGCCACCAATGGAATTCTAATTCCATTCAAATTAAACTAACTGATATAATATTTTAGAAAATTCAAGCTTACAATTCTAATTTACAAGTTTTAATATTATAAATCTAATTTGGAGACTGGAACAGGTCATCTGTATTATCATCGAAGGTAGGAAGTAGGCATACCTTCCCGATCGGTCGATCGTAAATAGCACGAGATGTAGCCTTGGATGGTGGGCCGGATTTACGTCGTCGAATCGCTTGTTGAATGTAACCGGGACCACAGAAGTCAACACCTGTAGTGCGAGACGCTCGGGCTCGGTTTGTTTGCCATGTCGATAGCTGACCCATCAGTTGGTTTTCTGACTGAAGTCGGACGTTGAAGCACCGTAAACAGTTTCGCACTTCCTTCCGTGCCAAGTTACGGTGATTGAAAGAGCAAAACCGCTTCCAAATGGGCTTAAATAGTAGTTGGGAACCTTGCTTCATCCGATGCAATCTGCGTAGAGTATTAGATTCTGAGTCGCTCAGTTGACTCAGCGTTTTATTTTTCTTGGGGAGACTAAACTCATCTCGGGTAGTAGATTCAGCAGACAATTTTTCGTAGGCAATTTCATCAGTGCAAAACAGAGCGAGGCTAGTAGAATGGACTGCACAAGCTTCCTGAGATACAGGACCACTGACTATCCAACCGAGAACCGTTTGTTGCAATATTGGCTGCCCCTTTCCAATGCAGATTCGTCCACTGCACAGCAAACTGAAGAATAACTGAGCACCAATAACCATATCAATTTTTTGCGGTGAGGCGAAATGCGGATCGGCCAACATTAGATCCGATGGAATGTTCCAATGAGTGATATCAACTGGCTTTGCAGGCAAATCATTCGTGATCTTGGGTAGAATACTGAAAGTGAGAGTCTGCAAACGACGAGTCAACAGAGCTGAATGTGGCCACTGTATAGTGGGTACTGTCGACGGTAAAACCACCCATTCCGGAAATGGTCGATGATTTTCTGGATCGGTTCAATCCAAGTACTTGAACTATTCTCTCAGTGATAAAATTTGCTTCAGAACAGGAATCCAGCAGTGCTCGGGCGAGTGTGACCGTTCCATTAGGTCCGTAAACTTTAACTACGGCGGTAGAGAGCAACACGGTGGAATGCACAGCTTCAGTAACTAGGGATGCCGATAGGGCGGTGGTGGAGGCACTATGACCAGCAGGTTCGAGGTGTGTTACGGTACTTTCTGGTGCATTATTCCTGGTAGAGGATGGTGAGTCCACGGTGTCAAATTGTCCTTGTGATCGTGCATATCGATCACTGGTGGAGGTGGGGTGCAACAAACTGTGGTGCTTTTCGTTACATTTCCAACAAGGCTTTGATAAACAGTCGCGACTAATGTGACTGAATGAGAGACAATTCCAACAAAGCCTTTTCTTGCGCACAATGTCTTGTTTTTCATCGAGTGTCATACATTTAAAAGTTTCACAATCGTGTATACGATGTAATTGGGTGCAAGCCGCACAGCGACTAGTACTAGCCTGTGACACAGTTGAAGTGTGAGCAACACACAGATGAGGCCTTTCGTTTGTGGTGGGATATACAGCTACCGTATTATTGTCTAGTGAAAGCAAAATTCTAGATTGTACATGGAGAAAACGTATCAAATCAGCATAAGTTGGAATTGTATCAGTAACGTCTCCCGTTGAACGTTCCCATTCACGTAAAGTAATTTTGTCTAATCGACTGCATATCATATGCACTAAAAGCGAGCTCCAAGATTCAGTAGATTCCCCCAATGTCGTTAGAATTTTCACGTGACGCTCAACTTGATCAACAAGAGTTAAAATCGCATCAGATGATTCCCGTCGAACTGGTTCGATTGCAAACAGCGCAGCAATATGGTTCTTTATCAGCAATCGTTTATTGTTAAACCGTCCTACCAGTAAATCCCATGCGATCTTATAATTATCAGTAGTGACACTCGTTGTATCCAAAAGCTTCTTCACAGGTCCTTTCAAAGCGGCCATCAAATAATGGAATTTATCGACTGGTGCAAGCTCATCGTTATTGTGAATGAGTGCAGCGTACGCATCTCGAAACGGAACCCAATTGTTCATATCACCATCGAACACAGGCAAATCGATTTTAGGTAATCGCACGACAGATGAACGTACGGGGCTGGGAATTGGCACAATTGCGGTCGGTGCCTGAGTTTGCTTTCGAGATAACAAAAAATCACGTATGCAATAATACTTCTTCTCCATCTCATCCCTTTGTTTAGTGAGATCTAGTTTATTTTCGGCATCTTCATTTGCCAGCACCTCAACACTGATCGATGTGGTCATATAGCGATCAAAAAGCTGATCGAGGCGTAGGAGACGCGATTCTATTTTATCACAATCCCGTTGTGCATCAAAACTGAGTATGAATTGTTCAATGAGAAGAATAGAATTTGTGGTGACGGTCAGCGCCTTCGACTGTTCCCGTAGCTTCGACATGATAATTAAATTTTGAATTTATTCCACTAACCACCGAAATCAATGCTAATCACTTCTGCACTCAGAATTTCTGAAAGCGCTTCGCAGTACAACTAATTTTTCCCACCGTTGCCGAACCACTTTCACCACCAAACCACGTGGCAGTATGCACTTTTAACTTCAGGTTTTCACGCCAAACCTCAGGAAACGCAACCGAATTTTCACGATAGATCCGATCAAACGCAGACGAGTTTTCACGACAAACTCGTGGAAACGCAGGAACCACTTGGCAGCGGGAGAACGAGTGGGTTTTTTCGGCTTACCCGTGAACCGGTCGAATGCGTTCACGTCACTTTTAACCAGTTTTTTAATTTTCAGGTAGAGTTTTTGCGCAATTGTTCGTTTGTTTGTTCAGAGTCACACACAATTTTTCACTTTCTTCTTAGGATTCTGACGCACTGTTCCAAATCCATCGAGCCACCAAGCAGCAAGCAGTAGCAATGTGCCGATTCCAATCGGCTGCTCCGTTGAGCGGGAAGGTGAAGGTTTGGGTACCAGCAAACCAAACTGATCCCAAAGCGATGCGGTGGTGGTAATTTCGATCGCACGATCGAACTGTCTTCGAAGCCAGATAATGGATCCGGCTCGAAGGACCAATAAATGTCCGCGCCTGGACACTCTCCTCGATAGTCAGAAAAACCAAACTGACTGCAGGTTGTGGACTGTATGAGAAATTCAACCCAATTCTTCTAGTCTTGAAAAAGACTGTTTCTTTTTTACTCTTCACCAGGCTGGTGACACCAGCTGCTGCTGCTTGGCTTTTCGGTGTGATAAGGAACAATGCGTCTCGACTATAATTATTTATTCCATCATAGTGGACTTATCGGTAGCAAATTGTAATTTCGACTGTGTGTGAATTGTGAGGATGCTCCTCTTATATAGGTGAGCCGATGCCGATAAAAGTGGATCAAAAACGACAAATGATTAATTTCTATAGAGCATTGAATTCTGTTTGCGCACGCAACATTGGCCTTTAATGAAAAAGTAAGGTGATAAATTATGGTTCCCTTTTCCCGGAGATGTTCCAGATCGCAGTGGGATTTTTTTGACGTCATAAGTAGCATAAGAAATAAAACTCTGAAATCTGCTTAACAGAGTACGCAAAAGTTATCCACTTCATTTGTGGTCAATAAGAATGAATCTTACACTATACTGCAGAGCGCAAGTTCATGTCCCACACTGCGGAACATCCGGTATGGGTTCTACCGGAACTGAAAATTTATCGTTTTGAATTCTCTTCAGTAATATAGCAAATAAGCTATCAAACCAAAGGATTTTTCAACGCAAGTTCTTGGGTTGACTTTAGGATGCATTTTGAGCCGATCTGGACATTCCGAAATATCCGTTGTCGGCTCTACCGGAACTCAAAATTTGCCGTTTTGACTTTTCATCAGAAAAATGGCAAATGGGGTATCAAATCAAAGGATTTTTCAACGCGAGTTCTTGGGTGAACTTTTGAAAGTATTTTGACCCGAACTGGGCATTCCGGAATATTCGTTGTCGGTTCTACTGGAACTTAAAATTGGCCTGTTTCAATTTTCTTTGTAAATATATCAAATCGCAGAATTTTCAACACGACTTCTTGGGTGGTTTCTGTGATTTGATACTCCATTTTCGGAAGAAAAAATAAAATGGCCAATTTTGAGTTCCAGTAGAACCAACAACGGATTTTCCAGAATGTCCAGATCAGCTCAAAATGCATCCCAAGGTCCACCCAAGAACTCGCGTTGAAAAATCCTTTGATTTGAACCCCATTTGCCATATTTCTGATGAAAATTCAAAACGGTCAATTTTCAGTTCCGGTAGAACCGACAACGGATATTCCGGAATGTCCAGATCGGATCAAAATACATCCCAAAGTCCACGTAAGGACTCGCCTTGAAAAATCCTTTGATTTGACGCCCCATTTGCCATATTTCTGATGAAAATTTAAAATGGCCAAATTTGAGTTCCAGTAGAACCGACAACGGATATTCCGGAATGTCCAGACCAGCTCAAAATGCATCCTTAAGCCCACCCTAGAACTTGCGTTGAAAAATCCTTTGATTTGATAGCCCATTTGCTATATTACTGAAGAGAATTCAAAACGGCCAATTTTCAGTTCCGGTAGAACCCATATCGGATGTTCCGGAGTATGAGATATGAACTTGCGCTCTATAGGATAATGTAAGATTCATTCTTATTGATCACAAATGAAATGAATAACTTTTGTGCACTCTGTTAAGCAATTTTGTAGTATTATTTCACATGCTATTTATAACGTCAAAAAAATCCCACTGCGATCTGGAATACCTCCGGGAAAATGGAACCATAATTTAACACCTTATTTTTTAATTCAAGGCCAATCTATTGTGGTTCTTTTAAGACTAGTTGCATAAAAATCAAATGAAAATAAGTGGAGATAGAGCCAAACGTGTAACTGCAAGTACCATCATTTTTTATGTCGGGGCCGTAAAGATTAAAGTGCACAGACTCAGATTTTGAGTAGTTTTTTAACCAAAAATTGGTAGTAGGAACTTAAAAGTGCGTTATTTGTCATAGAGAATAATTCAATTATCGGTAGCAAGTAGCCAAAATTGGTTGAAATTTTTACCCAAAGTTTGAGCACAGACAAACAGACATAACTCTTGGAAGAAAAATCTATAAAAATTATCGTACCTGTCATTTAGCATGAACACTAGCACCATCTATGATCGACATTCCCAAATATCAAATAGCAACAGGAGTATCCCTCGAAGTAGCAAGTATTTTTATGGGGAATTCCCTTTCTTTCGTCAAAAAGCGCCACTTTGACCAAAACGGAGACATTCCCAACTAAGCCCAGATTTGAAATGACGGTTTAATCGGTACGATGAATGGAAAACGAGTGTTATGTCTGTTTGTCTGTGGTTTGAGTTTATACACTTTAACGGCATTTTAAGTAGTTTCAACCTAACTTTAACTAAATCCGACCTATTTACAGGTAGAATCATTCGAATAAATCATTTGCCGCTATATAACAATACTGAAACGGATATAGCACCCATAGGCTTCAATGTGTTATAATTATAATCATAAAAATGCACTCAAGTACTTTTTTTACACGGTTTGTTTTTTCGATTATCAAGAACGGGACAACTTAGAGACCATTCTATAATTTCTCAATACATTCGGGAGCGGCCCGACATTCGTTACGTAGTTTGTAATTGGTCCCTAAGTTGCACCGTTCTTGAGTAATCGAAAAAACAAACCGTGTAAAAAAGACTTGAGTGCGTAAGTAGGGTAACCAACGTATTTTGGACCCCCTCAGCAGCTGTATATAATTTGGACACTTACAGCAAAATCAAATGCAAGTGTCCAAATTATGTACAGCTGCTGATGGAGTCCAAAATAGGTTGGTTACCCTAATTTGCTAAATTTTATTCAATAAACATCAAAACCACTGTTTTTCCACTGGTACGTAATCAGGCTGAAAAAACCAGCAGCAATCGCTTGCGCGCATCCGCTCTTGATGATAGTTTGGAAAACACACAATTATGATCACGTTTACAAGGGGGCATTATTGCCATTATTGGCAATCCTTATAGCTATATTATCCTTTTATGACTATTTAGACTATTGTGAAAATCGTTTAATGCAACATACCGAATTTGCACTGTTAATCTGATCTGTTAGTGGCCTTTAGTTTAATCAACTTATAAGTTTGACTTTCTTTTCCTTCTTGTCCTTTTTTTTACTTCATTTTCGTTGAGCGAAATCGTGTGCGAGATTCGACTGTGATAATCGTGTAAATCGGGGTAATCTAAATAGGGACAAATGTCGCAATATTCTAGCAACTAAACAGCTGTGAATATGATGTCGGGTCTTTTTCTAATTCTCGTCGTAATAAGGAAAGCCATTCTAATTTTCATCATTTGCTGGATGGATTTAGTGAATACTCCAAAAGTTCTTGTACTGATTTGACTAAAACACACTTACCTTCCGATCCGTGAACTTTGAAATCACTGAAAAGCGACTATTAAAGCATATTATTGAAATTACGCAACTGACTTTATTGCTAAAATTCGTCGTACCGTTTTAAAATCCGTCCAACAAAATTTTTCATCGTCCGAACTAAAAATCACAACAATGTTTACGAAGCTAACGCGCATGTATTTGTGTAGGACGGCATGACAAATGTTATTCTACAAAATTTCGGCAGGTCAGGCAAGTTTTTCTGGCTGTAGAATAACGACAATGCCTTGCGTGAGTTATTTTCATTTATGAATGCCGGAAATTAGCACGATTAGTCGACATTGTCTTCTTCGTCGCACGAAAAAACGTAGGAAATTTGGCTGGTAGGACTTCTTTAATGATAAAAAGCATTTAAATAGATCTCAGCTCACTTTGATTGATTGCGTATGATAGACAACTAACTAAAATATTAGGGAATAACTAGTTTTGCATTGTGTGTCATAAAAATGCTGATATTTTTAGTAATTTGTGTTGGATAGGACGGGAATAGGCAATTACGACGATGTAGCAACATACCCTCACAGAACAATTCTACTTCTTTTCATCACGGAAGAACACAAAAATTCCCCTCTGATATGAAAATATAAATCAATTTTCATTCACTAGCAATCTGCAGCATTTTGCTTTTAATTTCAGCATATGGTGCTTTACTTACACTACACTACACTACACTACCAAGATGTGATGCAGTTGCACCTGAAACTCTTCTATCGTGTTGACATAGCTAGTATTTGAGTGACAACCACTTGCTTCTGGTGCTAATGTATATGTACGATTCAGTGATATACTAGCTACAGCAGGTTCGCTGGTACTTGTACCTTTGAACCATACGCGCTGGACCACATGCCCTGGCGGGTGTTGTGGGTTCGAATCCGGTTATAATCTCAGATTACATCTTGGTTCGACTCATGCACCTTCCAGCATTGGACAAAAGGTAGGAGTCAAAATGACTACTTGTCAAGCATAGCTACCAATACCCCCCCCCCCCTTCCTTTCCGCTCTTCCCCTCCTTCACCAAAAAATTTTCATTTCTTTCCCCTACCGTCCCTTCATCAATTGTAGAACCATCGTTTCAAAAAAATATTAATATATATGTATGACCGCATTTCAAGGTCAAGACTAAAAACTTGAGATTAGTCTAAGACAGATCTGCTGAAATGTTGAATATTGAAAGTTTGTTTCTGCTGCGGGGAACTTTATAAATGACAACAAATGGGATGTGGCCCAACATCAGTGATTAACCGTTTTGCCCTTTAAATTCTATCAGTGATTTTCGAAATCAAGCAAACTTAAGGATTTTTAGCTTCTGCACATTACTATTATATTGCAAAAACCATTTCAGGTAAGACACTACATTAGATATGTACATTTCATTTTTCGACTCTCACTTATGTTATGTTACACACTTCTTTAACATTATTCATTGTTAGAGCAAAAAGGCTAATAAATCAAAACCAGCCTGCTTTATATTAAACTAAATTCCAGTAGGAATTTATCGTTGATAGTGGTTGATAACTAGTTTTATGTACATATGTTGAAAGTTGAAAGCCCGAACATAGCGGACTGACAAATAATCACGCTCAAAACACAGGACCAACCAACAAAAAATTGATTGCTGCTATAATGCTTGATTAATTTGTGCTTGACCTACGATATGACGCACAAAACATTTTGGAACGTATCACGCGTTCCCAATTGATATAATCCCACAATTTCCTTTTGAATTTGCACATAGTATAATGTGAATAATAGTTTTAAACAAACCATTCGTCCAGGCTCGATCTATTAGTTATTCTCACCTTATTTAAGTTGATCCGAAAAAAATTAACAATGGTTATTCGATAGTACTTTATTCGTCTTTGCAAATTTATGAACATTTTAATAAAAAACGACTTTAAAAAGCAACAAACAACGTTTAAATTGAATCAGCTTAATGTGCACTTCATGCTAATATAGTGGTTGCGGTCAGGATAGAATGCCACTCCAGTCGTGCAATTCGCTGCGAATTACGCGTGAGTAATTAATGGTAATCCCTCATTTCGACCCTACTGTTCGCCTGCCAATAGGTTTGATTTCTGTTGTCCGTTTCGATTTTGAAAAAGCCCTTTTCCAGGTACATATGCCTATAGTAAAAACCTCAACCTAAACCGCCACTCTATTTTGAAACCAAAGCAAAGCGTCACGAATGGGGTCATACGAAATTACGATGCACAGTAGTTCGATTTCAAATTTTCACTGCATCCTCCGTAAATAATATTTGACTCATTTTTGTCTCATCTAAACAGTTCTGCTTTTTATTCCACGTTAACCGCTCAAAAACTTAGACAAATAATAAAAGTTGTTTTGTAATCTTTCAAAGCAGTTATCTGTTCCTATAAATCGACACAAAGCTTTTATACATTTTTGAACGTCCCCCTTTTTAATGGCCACCCTATTCCCCCTTTCAAATATAAGAGAAACGCAACCCTTTAACCTTTTGAACCTTTCTCTCCCCTTGTAAGAGACCATCTTCCTCTTTTGTCAACCCCCCGGTGCTAATACTTTTATGCCAAAAACATGTGTTTGACAAAAGAAGCTTGATGAAGAACAGTCCAGAAGTTACGGAGCTATGGCGGAGCATACATTCATACTCACATTCCTCGTCCCGCCTCATGTGGGTTCCTTCCCAGTCAACTCCCCCTTCTGTCACGTAGCTAATGATGCATCGGTTTGCTCAATGAAAATCACTGTAATGGAAAAACAAAGGTTTATTTACCATATATTCCTCATCGGTGGAACCCTTTTCTTTTCTTAAAGTCAGACTGCAGTCGGTTTAAATGCAAGAGAAATGCAACCCCTTTTACGGACAACGGCTGTTGTAGAGACCAACCGGGAGGCATTCTTTTATTGATTTTTAATTAGACTTATTACCCATGCCAAATGTAATCTACAATGAATACAGACCTCCTAAGTAACATTTTTGTTGTTTAATAGCTTATCAAGCACTTGTTACACGGGAATTAGCTGTACATTAATTTAACCCTAAATTAACTGACCGAAAATCCGACAAAATTCGAGCAGTTGAAGCACCCGGTTAGAAATATAAAAATTGTTATTTAAACGTTTCAATTCACGAAAAATTATGTAAACTGGAACTCGAAAACTTTGACAGGGGTACAGGTGTACCCGGTTGATCAATTAAGGGTTAATAAGCTATTAAACAACAAAAAATATTACTAGGGCTATTATAATTTGGGTTGAAAGACATAGAATACAATACAATCAATGTACCATCATTCCAGGAATTGTGACCGTTGAATAACCACTGTGCAATGACTCACCTATAACCACAGGAATCGGTCGAAGTGCATTAATGATTCAATATTGTTTGCAACTGTCGATAATACGGCGTGTGTCCACGCATTTGATTGATTATTGATACTTTCGGAATACGCACTGAACACTGTGCCACGCCAATGATTTTTGTAAACATTAAATTGTATTTGCTTTCAAATATTAAAAACAAATCAAGTCATTATGTATTTTGACCGCATCACACCGCATTGTTTCCTCACAGTCTCGTAGCATGACAATGCTACTCATTAAACTTTATTTCAGACACTCATTGATTTAGACAAAAAAATATTCGGAGTCAAATTTCAATTATCGTTAGCTAGGTATGTATATCCGGAAAGATGTAGCAACCGAAATGCTTTTAACATTTTGCCCATAACTTTTAACCCTCTAGCGCGGGCCAAACGAGATCGCCCTATAAATGTCACGAGCCGCAAATTCCTCCGGCCATTCCTGCGCATAACAAAATGCAAAACATGTGGCAATAAAAACCATTTTCTGGGAATTACCACAAGATTTAAACCGGAAAGCATTTAAAACTACAAACTGCACGAGGCATTATGCCTGATTTGAGTGACCCCTGTGTCCTCAAAAAAGTAACTTATAAGTCCACAAATCAGTCTCTCAAATCAGTCCGCGGGCCGCATAAAACATCTTGAAGGGCCGCAGTTTGGCCATCACTGCTCTAGCGGGTAAGCCCGTCTTCAGACTAATATTACCCAACAAACATTTTTGTTGAATAGTAGCTTATTCAGCCGTTGTATAGCTAATTACCGGGTAACAGGTGCTTAATAAGTTGTTATACAACAAAAATGTTTGTAGTTTAAAATATCGCAATTTCTCAGCCTGCAGCTACCCTGCCTATGCCTAATAGCGAGTCTACAGCGAAATTGTGCCCACTCCCTTGTTAAACGTGGAATTCAGGTTCGATTGCCAGACCATCCATTCAGAGATCGTTTGTTGTGTTGCGGGTTACCAAGCCATGAAAATAACAAAATACTTGTATTACTTACGCTGTGGAAAACTTTATGATAGCATGATTACAGACACCTCTGTTATTGTGAGTCAGTTCTGAAAAGCGGGTAGCTATAATTCCGATGCTGCATTCAAGTTCTTTAAGCATAGATTTATTTTCAACGACTCACCTATCAGCTGAAAGTCGATATTACTGCGTCAAACGCTTTTACAAAACAGGTAATTCTAAGAATTGCGGCGTTACTGCCGACCTGTTAAAAACGTGTAATCTTCGTAGTAGTATTACTTAAGTAGTTTGTTTGTTGTCTTCCTTAGAGACACGTGGTTTCTGTTGATAATGCAATGCTATTTTTTACTCCAACTGGTGATAGGGACATAGGATCTAAAGCAAAGGTAAAACCATACATGAACGATTTGTACGTTTGCTAAAAGATACCATCCGCTTTCCCAAACCTTCACTAATCTGTCATTACATTGCGAGAACGAATCACGTGGCGCCGTTCATTGACCGTGCGTCCTCTTCGTCTAGCCCAATGCAATGGTTGGGGCTGCGCCAAAGTAGGCGCATTATTATTTTAATGCACACAATTTCACACCAAAGTACCGCTCCCAAGCAGGCATTAGTTCGTTTTTCATTCAGTAGAACTGGAGAAAAAGCATCCTGTATTATTAACAACAACAGCCGTGGTAGTTTATATATTCTTGAATAAAAAATGACTACAAATGCTCCGATTGCTTTGCGATAGTATAGCGAAAAACGAAAATCGGCGATAAATGTCGGAGACTGGTTAATATCTAAAACAAAACAGAACGAAGCTGTGTTCAAAATTTGAGTAAAGGAAACTCTTCGAGCATAAAGTTTGATATCTTTCACCATTCGAGTTCGGCGGAGTTGATGTTTCCTTCTTTCAAATCCAGAGCTAGCCAGACCAGTGCATGTCGGAAGAACATTCTTCTGTTCGGCCCCGTTTTGCCATGCTACAATCGAGTCCGATAGTCAGTATTATATGTGAACATATGAATTTGCAGTACGACTCGTCTGTTTGTGCTCAGTTGGCTTTTAAACATTTCATATAATAACGAAATCTGTTTGCAAATATAAGCCACTCGGCCGTACCCCGGTAGCGATGAGTTTGCTGGAGTGTGCATTCGCGTTTTTTGAAACGAAAAATCCTTTCCATTTGCTGGTAGATAGAAATGATATAGAGAAAAGGGATGAAAAGGTTTCCAAAGACGCCTTTCTGTTGATAATGAAGGTAAAAAAAAACTACTGTGAGATATAAACGTGGTAAAATGCATATTTTAGCAAATGTGTGGAATGAGATATTTGCTGTTTACAGGGCCGATGCTAGCTAACTGTCTACTTCACGCAATCCTTTGCGAAGTAGAAATATTCTGATCTTGTTATGCAGTTTCCGGTACGATGTTCTAACTGTGTGGATCGTAATTTGTACAATTCACGACTGTAGTCCAAATTTTATTATATACACACAACAAATACTAACTCTAGCTGGTGTTGATGAATCGTCGATTAGTAAATACTACTGTGAATAATTATATGCTATTGAGCTGAGTCCTTTTTTGTTATACGACTTTGACAGAATTATAGTAACAACGATTCGTCCCAATCAATATGGTGTCCCAGGTAGCCGAAGCGCCGACTCTGGTTTTATATGTGTAAAAAATTTCGAGAGAGTACTACCAACAGCTTTGTCTAACCACTGACGTATGTACGATGATGACAAGAGTGTCGGGGGGTGATAACTGGAAAATATCCCTCCGCGAAATGTCGGTCTCCTGGTGTCGTCGAAAGCAGAGTAGCAGACGGGTCCACAAAGAACCTGACAATAATAGGACAGGTTTGGCACAGTGAAACCGGGCGACGGTATGCTTATTTCTGTTCGCTTTCCACCCGCTCTAAAACCAGGCACATGTGTGCCCGTTGTTTACCATGAGCTTATATCCAGTTGTCGTTTGTTTTTATGCTAATTTGGAGAATAGTTTTATTGAATTCTTTGCGCCTTGCAACGATTCAGTGAAATTCAATGTCTCGAAGTTGATCGATTCTAATTCGATTCGATAACGATATAACTTATTTAAAAATGGAACAAAAATAATCAAAAATTGTTACTAAAATTTCGGGAAAATATGAATAATTTTCAATTTGCTTTTATCTGCGAGCCCATCCCTTCAGTTATCCTATATTCTCTACTGAGTAGGTGCCTGAATTATTCAATTAGTTTTCGCTTCACGCCATAAGTGTCACATAATTTCCCGCTGCTGGCAGCTTGATTAATCGGCTCGGGATGAAGCTGTCATTTTTTGCGGCATCAATTCCATCGTGAGACACCGGCGGTGTTTAATTATGATTACAACTTTCTTAACAGCAGCGCAGCGTCGGCAGTTGGTATCGCCGACCGAAGAAGTGAGGCTCTTTCTAGGTTTGTCAAGGGATGTTTTGTTTTGATTCCTATAACTTTGCCAGGTAATTTGGCCAGTTTTTGTCAATTCGAAAAGTTATTTTCGCACAACTTTATCGTAGGGAATTCGAAAAACCCACGCTTTAACTTTTCCCGACAATTCCCGATCAATCCTGAATTAATTCAAGCAAACCTTCTGAATGACCACCCCTCGCGGAAAGCGTCATTCCAGATCATTGGACCCGGGCGTACCCCTGAATTTACGAGTCACGTTAAACTTCGTTCTCGCTGTCAGTCGTAAAACAATCTCATTATCAAACTATGTCTTCCCCACCAAATATCACTCGGTTTTCTATGCGCCGTTGTTTCTTTAATAAAGCTCGCATCCAAGGCAATGTCTTCTTCATCCCGGGCAAGGATCCTAAATATCACAGTGACAGTAATCCGCCAAATTATATCCAAAATGTAGCGCAAGAGCAAAAGCTCTGTGGGTACACGATGCCGAGGAAGTAATACCGATAACAATAAAAGTCGCTATTCAACGTCCGGCTCGAAAGCATGGTGCCAATTTTTGGCGTGATTTCCGGCGATAGCGCTGGTTTACTGTTCACCCGTTGTCTTGCAGTAATTATTGCTCTCGTTTTTTGCCGACTTAATCGTGAGTTTCTTTAGATTTTCTCTCTTCTAAAAAGGGAAATATCATCGCCGGTCAGCAAAATCGGATAATAATAATTCGCCATTTCGGGTCAATTAGATCGTACCAGACTGATAATGAGCAAGTTATGGCGAGCACCCTTTCGATGGGCGGAAATTTTCACGGTGAATTAACAATTTCGGTGTAAAGTGAAGTGTTTATCATTCGTCGATGGGTACCGAACGAGATACTTTGCGTTGATGGGAGAAGACGTTAATTGGTTACATTTGCAATCAAACGGAAATTAACTTACGAAGGGATATCGAGTTATACGATTGCTAATAAAAAGTAAAACTGCGGCTTGCCAATTCACTCGAAAATCACGATAATCACAATTCACGAAAATTAGTCAATTACTAAGGCAAAAAACTGTAATTAAACATGAAAACCCAACTACGGAGTTCATAATAAGATTTTAATGAATTATATCAGGGTAAATGGTTTCGGTATTCAGAAAAAAACGCAAAATTGTTTGAGAGTTAATTATAACTACAGATTTAGTAAACAATGTTATTAGGCCGAATGAATAAAACAGTTTGCTTTGCTTTTCCCGTGTAAATCATATGAGAGAATTTGCTCTGAACATTTTATTCGCACGGCCTATTGTCTCGAGCCCATAAGAGACAACCGGTTTGGTTAGCGTTTTGCACATCAGCAGTTTTGTGGGGCGGCGTATGCTCCTTGTTCGAAGCATCTTGTGGAGGAAAAAATAGGCTCGACTTCTAGTTCGATTGCGTCGTTGAATCTCCTTACCCGTATTATTGTCGGCGGTGACCAGGGATCACAAATATACGAACTCATCAACCACTTCCCATTCATGTCCATCAATAGCCACTGTCCATGGGAGGCAAACGTTGTTTTCTATAAAGCCTCTTCCTAACATATATTTGGTTTTCGATATATTGATTTGTAACCCAATCCTCCTAGCCACTATTTTTAGTCTGGCGTCCAGCATCCCAAGGTTTCTAGTAATGATATCGAGGTCGTGTGCGAACGCTGGAAGTTGGCTACTCTTGCTGAAGATCGTTCCTCTCGGTTCGATGCAAGCTAGCCAGATTACACCTTCAATAGCGATGTTGAATAACATACAGGACGGTATGCATCCCTCTGCACGATTCGAAAGGGCTCGAGAGTGTCTCCGAAACACGCACGTAACACATCACTCGCCCTAGGGTAGCTTTGATTAGCCGCGTCAGTTTGTCCAGAAAACCGTTCTCGTACATTATCTGCCATAGCTGTTCGCACTCAACTGTATCGTACCCTGCCCTGAAATCCATGAAAATAAAAATGATACAGCAAAGATTCGCTAATTGGTGGTTCGTTAATTGGGCGGTTCGTTAATTGGGCGTTCGCTAGTTGGGCGGTAATGTCAAAATTCTCTGTCAAAATGAATCACTTGAGGGGCCTAGAAATGCGATTCAAGATAATATTTATTGTTTCTCGTGGGTATATTTGCGTTTTGTCACTGTTCTTCCCTGCGATACAGCCAATGTTTGTTTAAAAACAAACTAGTCATATCAATAGTCGATTATTAAGCATCATACTTGAATGCAAAGACAGCAGACCGAAACGTTTACTTACTCCAATTTTAAACTTAACCTGGTTTTCAATATGTATTCCGAGTCACGAAAGTTTTCAAAATCAGAGACAAAAATAATTTGCGTACCCCTCAGGAAACTGTCAATCAGCCCAATTAACGAACATGGTTCGATAGTCGTGGCCTAATTAACGAATTCTGGCTGTAATAGTCCGCCTGGTAACTACTACGCCTGGCCTACGAGATCTCTATTGGGGATAGACGATGCAATAAAACGAAGATGTGCCACCCCTATCGATAAGGGAAGTTAAAGAAGCCATCCAGCGGCTGAAGAACAACAAAGTAGCGGGAAAGGATGGCGTTGGAGCGGAACTTATTAAAATGGGCCCGGACAAGTTGACCGGCTGTCTGCATCAACTGATTGTCAAGATTTGGGATACGGAACGACTACCGGAGGAGTGGAAAGACGGGGTTATCTGCCCTATCTCCAAGAAAAGTGATAAGCTGGATTGTGAGAACTACCGAGCCATCACTATCCTGAATGCCGCCTACAAAGTGCTGTCCCAAGTCCTCTTTCATCGACTATCGCCAATAGCCAATAGATTTGTGGGAAGTTACCAGGCCGGCTTCATGGAGGGTCGGTCTGCAACAGACCAAATCTTCACCCTGCGGCAGATCCTCCAGAAGTGCCGCGAATTCCGAGTCCCCACGCACCACCTGTTCATCGATTTCAAAGCCGCATATGATAGCGTAAACTGACAAGAGCTATGGAAAATTTTGGACGAAAACGGCTTTCCGGGTAAGCTTACTAGACTTATCATGGCTACGATGGATGGGATCCAGTTCTGTGTGAGAATCTCGGGTGGATTGTCGGACCCATTCAAATCTCGCAGGGGACTTCGACAAGGAGATGGTCTTTCCTGCCTGCTATTCAACATTGCGCTTGAAGGTGTTATAAGGCGAGCGGCGATCGAAATGCGGGGCACGATTTTCAATAAATCCTGTCAATTTATCTGCTTTGCTGACGACGTGGATGCTGTCGGCAGAGCATTTGAGGCGGTGGAAGATCAGTACACCAGACTGAAACGCGAAGCAGAGAAGATTGGATTGAAGATGGCGGGCGGGACTGAGTGCGACTGGGCTCGCTTGGGCAGTACCATGGTAATCGATGGGGATGAGTTCGAGGTAATCGACGAGTTCGTATACCTTGGCTCACTGGCAACAGAGGACAACACAACCAGCCGTGAGATTAAAAGACGTATTATCAGCGGAAGTCGGGCCTACTACGGACTCCACAAACACTTGCGGTCGAACAATTTGAGCCCCGGTACAAAGTACACACTGTACAAAACGCTAATTAGACCGGTTGTCCGGTTGTACGGGCACGAAACGTGGACACTGCTAGAAGAGGACCTACGAGCACTCGGAGTTTTCGAACGGCGGGTGCTAAGAACCATCGTTGGCGGAGTGCAAGAGAACGGTGTATGGAGGCGAAGAATGAACTACGAGCTCGCGCGTCTCTACGGCGAACCAAGTATTCAGAAAGTGGTTAAAGCTGGACGGATACGTTGGGCAGGACATGTTGCTAGAATGCCGGACAACTATCCTGCAAAAATGGTTTTCGCATCAAATCCGGTAGGAACAAGACGAAGAGGGGCACAGCGAGCGAGGTGGCAAGACCAGGTGGAGCGAGATCTGGCGAGCACTGGGTGCCCGCGGAACTGGAGATCAGTTGCCATGGACCGAAACAGATGGAGAAATTATACTGCGCAAGCCTTGTCATAAGACGTTAGTCCAAATAAGTAAGTAAGTAGGGTAAAGAACCGGTTTTAAGCAGTCTAAGCGGGTCACTGATTGTTTTACCTTATTACAAGCGATGGGTTGACTAAGTGGGGGATATCAGCATACCAATCTTCTTGCTATCTTTAGTTCTTCAAGCTGTTACCATTGGAAGACACTATTGTTGTGCTAAACTTTAGCTTTAAAAGTTGGAGCGATGGGACTAATTTTGATCAGACCGAACATATTTTCACCCTCAAGGTGCTTTTTTAAGCAGTCCTGAAATCTGCATTTTTTTACGTCCCCGTAAAAAATCCCTCGAACTTTTCCCCCTATTCAGTAAGTTCGCGTTCCTATCCGCGACCTACTAATCGGCATCTGATACGTAATCGGCATAGCGTATCGGCATAGATGCGTGAAATGCCTGTCTAAATTGTTTATCGGGGCATACACTCACCGCACCGTTCGGCAAACGGTATTCGTCGTCTCTTTTATTCTCTAGTGTTCTTATGGGAAACTGCGAGTTTGACGTCTCACTCGCTGTTCATAAGGATGGTGGGAGAACAAAAGAGGTAAACATAGCAGTACGCACGGTCCGACTCAGAACAGTGTTGTCAAAGCAAATAACATTGAAACACATCGTTGCTTCATTAAATCACTGAGAAAATCTTCGAAAATTATTGAAAAAGCTGTCTTTTCTGTTGTTTTTAATTAAGAAAAATTAATTATGAACATACATTTCTCTTGAAAGTATTGAACCACGTTTTCACCATTGGAGATTTCAGTTAATTTCAAACCTATAATTCTTATTTCCAGAACCGAAACAGTGTCTTGGCAACACGATAGTTCATCAGTTTTGCTGTAGCTGCTGCTACTGGTGAACAGGTTCCGTCAATTCAGAATTTGTTTTCAGTTTTGTCATAAAATAATAAAACTTTCGGCTAGTGACAAAGCCTTAGATAATAGAAAAAAAGATAGTGAATAATATGGTATGTGACAATTGAGTGCTTGACTTTTAGAGTGGTTGTAATCAGTGCTGAAAAATGTGATGGATTCGTTAGTAGCGAGGTGGCGATTGCCTTCAGCAGCTGAAAAATGTACGTTTTTGGACAACAATTTTTAATTAATCATATTTCTTGTCGGAAACCCAGTAAATTGCGTTTGTGTGAATCAAATATATGGTTAAGTAATTTGTGAAGATGATCCTATAAAAAGATTTTGAAAATATGAATAAAAAAGTGCATTTTCGGCTCATTTATTTTCAACTGATTAAAATAGGTGACACTGCTTAACTCGTTCCTTACCCTAAGATGCAATAAAACCTTAAAGGCGGCGCTGACCAGCGCAATCTAGCTATCTAGCAGATCGATTATAGATGGGCCAAACTACACCTTCTATCCACTCCTCCGGTAGTTTCTCCTCCTCCCAAATCCATGAAATTATCCAGTGCAGTGCCGTTGCTGGCGGTTCTTGGCCATTTTTGTGGAGTTCTGCCGGGAATTGATCCTTTCCGGTGGCTCTATTATTCTTCAGCTGATCGATTTCTCGCCAGATCTCTGCGAGATCGGACGCCGGCACGCTGTTAGCATTTGTAGGCACTCCTAAGTTGACTTCTGTTGCGTCTCCTTTTGTAATATTGCCGTGGAGATGCTCATCGAAGAACTGCTTCCACTTGTGGACCACCTCGCACTTGTTTGTGACCAGGTTTCCATCCACGTCCAGTGTGTGTCTCTATGATGCATCAACTATACAGCTTTCCACGAGCGATAATGGCGGCTGATGGGTACAACTTTCAGAGACTATAGATTACAGAGGCGACAAGGCACTCAATTTTGAATCAAAACGGAAAGTACCATCACAAATAAAGGTAACTCTCCATTTTGATTTAAAATTTAGCGGATTTTGAGTACTTTGTCGCCTCTGTAATCTCTGGATGTCTCTGTAGTACAACTTTCTGAAGGGCACGGTTCGATTTTGACATTCAATTCAGGAGCAGTTACCGCGGTTACACAAAAATTCACTTCCATTCAATTAAATTCCTCTTCGGCTGGTCTGCGAAAACTAAACAATGTCTACATCAACAAATCGCAGTGGCTTCCATACTAACCGCAGTAACCGCTCCTGCATTGAATATCAAAACTGAACAGTGCCCTTCAGAAAGTTGTACCCATCAACCGCCATTAACGCTCAGGGAAAGCTGGATTCAGCAACATCTGGAAAGCCGCAACTTTACGGTGAACTAATCGCAGGTCACGTTGGTCAAAATCTTTAAGAAAGGAGATTACACTAAATCCGGGAACGGGCAAGCAATTACGTTGCTCTATATTACTCTTAAAGCACTCTGCAAGGTAATGCTTAATCATTAAATTTCTGGATAATATTGTTAGATTTTGTCACCGTGAATTTTATATCTCACTTTAGTTGATTTTTTCGGTGAAAAAATCGGTTTCACCGGAAAAATCAACTAAAGTGAGATATTTCTGGATAATGTCTCGCGTACCGGCAGAATAAAATAGAAAACATAGCGGCCTTCAGCCTCTTATCCAGCAACTTCTATCCCCACCTTCTCGTGGCAAAAACCGGAATACGAGCAAACCTAGGCAGCACGAGGAGTAGCCTTGCCAGCCACGAGCATCCCCAACAAACATTTTTGTTGTATAATAGCTTATCAAGCGCTTGTTTACTTGAAGTTACCTGTACAATGGTTGAATAATCTGCCCTTCAAATAAAATGTTTGTTGGGGCTATCCCCATGTCAGGGGCGTCTCGTAACGGCTCTGGAATATAAGCCTACTGAGCTCCTGTGTGCAACCAGGCTAGGAGTGGCTCACGACAGCGACTGATCCAGAACAGGACGGCTGAGCTTAGAAACGGTATGTATCGGCGTTAAAACTATGTTGGCAGCCCCATCATGATACTCGGTAACCTAGGCCTTGTGAGGCAACTTACCTAAACAAAGATTACTGTGAATATTCAGGCAAACACCCCAAGCAACCAAAAGTTCGGATTTCACTTAAGGAACGAACTCGGAAGTTCATATTTGGTTCGAATTTAGTTCCGCAGGACTTTCTTACTGAACAACATGATACTACATTTCCAAACCGAACTTGATTCTTAATAAAGTACTGTTAATATTTATAGCAGCTTAAAAGTTCATCACGCGACTTGAAAGTTCAGCATGCGACTTAAAAGTTTAGCATGCGACTTGAAGGTTCAATATGCGACTTGAAAGTTTAACATGCGATTTGAAAGTTTGAAATTGAAGCGAAACTTCGACGTAGACACTGAAACGGTGTTTTGATTGAATAGTAAAATTTATACTCCAGTATTAAAACAAAATGACATGACTGGGCTGATCATTTCGTATTTGTTCCATTGATTCATACAATGATTAGATAAAATATTTTGTAAAATTCAAATTCAGAGTGTATTTTAAAAGAAAATAAATGTAGTTCAAACAAAACGAATTCAAGTTTATCAAAAAAATGTTGATAGTAGTTATTCGGTAGTATCCGATACCATCTCAGTATTATCTAATGCATCAGATGAATCGACGACCGAACCAGCATCTGACTCAGATCCAAAATCACTGCAACTGTTGTCCTGTTCATCAGTCCATGCTGCTTGTTGTCCGCTTGATGAAGCATCATTTGATCCAGTATATGGATCCTCCACAACTTGGCTCTGCGGTTTATTATCATGTTTTGGTCGATGCTCATCGGATGTAGCTTTATTCAGCCCAGGTGCAGATTTACCCTCGACCACTTCATTGTCAGCCTTCTTTTTTCTAACATGTCTGGTTCCTCGACGTTTACCTGTAGTGGTTAGTCGCTTAAGGGAGTTCTTAAGCTTCCTCATAAAAAATCTGGTCAGCTTCTGGTGGGTAACCACTTCCGAATCGTCACTCCCAATTTGTACAAAAAGCTGCAGCATATTACGGTTGGGAATGATCGCTACTTTTGGTCCCTTTCGGCTGGCTCCAGTCCAGGTGCATTTCGTTTGCATTTCTTTGCTGATCAACAGATCCAAAACGCGTAGCATGCGGTTATCTGCACAATCACCGCTATAATGTACACGCAGCCATTTGACCTAGAATGGATGAAATAGAATAAAGGTATAATTAATGAATCTAAGTATTGTCGAGCTGAAGAGTATATCCATAAACTACTTCACATTGATAAGCTGGTAACAGAAACTCTAAGGAAAGTCTACCTCTCCCCCTTAACAGTGGACTTGCGAACTTACTCGAGCAAAATATCTTGATTTTTGTGAATACTCAAGTTTTTTTTTGCGTGGATATGCAAAAGGGAAGGCGGAGATAAAAATGATATAATTAATAAAGGTCAATTGTAAAGGTCAATTGAAAATACCATTTTCGATTTGTAGTCGTTATCCTCCAAGTTAAGCTCCAGATCAGCTAGCTCTTCCTCTCGTTCAATAGGTTTAAAACAAAATTCTAGATGTTCTTCAATCATCGTGCGGGAATTCTGCTTTAGGAGTGCATCAAGGATAAATTCATTTTGAATGGCGATGTCTGCTGTACGCTTCTCAAGAAGATCCAAGCGATGATTTACTCCCATCAATTCCTTAAGATATCTTGCGATGTTATGTCCGTCAGCACACTTGGCTCGGGAATAGTTTCGTAAGTCACATACATACAATCTTCATACAAGGTTGTGTGACATACTGAGCCGCTGATATATGCTTTTTAGTAGTAGCTGCCGGTGTTTCCAGCGGAGCGACTGGTGGCTGTATCGGAATGGCTTGGCGGTGCGGCTGGTGCTTGTGGAGGAGTAACTGGTGCTTGCGGTAAAGCGAGTGGTGGTTGCATTGGTATGGGTTGTAACTGCAACGGTGCGGCAGTTGGTCGTAGTGGAGCAACTGGTGGTTCCAGCTTTGCAATTACTGGAGATAGAGGCAGACCTGTACTATCCAGAACCAGCATGTTTTGAAAGCTCACAAGATTCTGGTTAACCTTTTTCTTACGTTGGGTGCTGGCTGCCTGCGCATCTGATGAGGATGAGGACTCGCCGGATAGTTCCTCACATAAGCCCATCGCCTCATCGTAGGACTGGATGCCATTCCGTTTGATCGTACATTTATATTTTAGCCATGCTTTTTTGGGGGTGATGTTGGCATCCCGAAGCATTTTTTTCACATCTTGAACTCGTTGTGAATTGGGCCACAGCATAATGTGTCCGGATTTGGAGCTTCGGATCCATTTTTCTGGCACCGCCGAAAGCTCATTGTGGCCCCTTGCGTTCGTAGTCTCGACTACGGCAAACGGCATATCTGTAATCAATGAAGCTGTAATTAATTTTGCGTCAGTCAATATTGTTTTTGCATTATATATAATTACTAACCTGGATTTTGCGAAAAATCTTGCTGCAGAAAAAATTACCGCTTGCTGCTGCTGAAACATTCAAAACAAACTGGTGAACTGTCAAACGCAAGTTCACATAAAGCGTCGCGCGTATTTTTTTCGAACCATCCAGTTCGAAAAATGTCTCGCGTGTACTTTTTCTGAACTGTCACGTTCGGATGTAGTTTCGCGCGTACTATTTCAAAACTTTCACGTTCGGATGAAGTTTTGCGCGTACTATTTCTGAACTTCAAGTTCAGATCATGACTTTCGAGTACAAAAAGAAACCAGGTGCTGTCCTTGATGGTACAGTAAATGAGAAATCAGTACATCGAGTGAAATTTATGCAGATCTCATCTTTCAGCAATGGAGCAGTGGTATGTATCTAGGTTACCAAGAGGAGTACTCGAGTTCGAAACTCGGGGCGAGTTATGAAAATAAATTAATATTAATAAATAATCATTATTCTTCTGATCTAGGTTTTCGATCTAAGCTTATCATTAATAACCAAAACAAATGGTTTAGTTAAGGAAGAAACAGGGACAAGTGGAAAATTACTTTTTAATTTTAAGACAATCGAAGTTTTTTTTCGAGCTGAACAGCGTTCTTTTCAGCGACCTAGGCAGACTTTTTGCGAACCTTCTAGTTCTGTTTGGAAGTTGCTTAGCATTCCTACTTGAAACTTGAAAGTACGGTTAGTTGCTTAAAAATTAAGCTGAATAGAATTCTATTCATGATAATTTGGGAAGCTGATTAAGCTAAAAAATCCACTTTTATCGGAACTTTTGGTTGCTTGGGACGGATCGTATAATTCGACATCGACCTAGGCAACCAAAGAAACACGCATGAAAACTCGGTGATTGGAACTGCAGATCGCTGTATTTTGCAGGTAGCGAATGAGTGTTGCTCAGACAGCTTGAACCCCACAAACTCTGTCGTCACGGAGAGAATGCTACGAAGATCATCAAAGTGCACTGTCCGCACGAAGAAAGACCCAACAATGAGACGGAACCGTCCTACGCGCGGCTGAAGGTAACGTACATCAGCTGCGCGCCACAGGGCATCAAGATCGACATCGGTGAAATGAACACCCAGGTCGGTAGAGAATTAATATATAGAGCGGTGATCGGGCCCCATAGTCTGTATACCGACACGAAAGATAACGGCCAATGATGTATAAACTTCGCAGTTTGCCGAAGCGTGGTGAACCGAAGCACCTTTGCCCACCGAATTTGCAGAAGGAGGCGGAACGGAAGTTAACCTAGGATACCCATGGAGGACAGTAATATCCCAGCACTTGATCTCCAAGAAACCAAACGAGAAATCGGGGTGCTGAAGACCAACAGAGCTTTAGGAACATGGTCGAGGCAACTGCTTGACTCCCGGGAACAGTCTTGAGTCGTTTCGAGACGAAACAAGGTGACAGCTTATCGTACAGAAGGTCTGAAGCAATTATGACACTTCTCAATTCTCACAAACAAATGTGATGCGTGGGTTAAAGTTGGTACAGCGAAATTGACTATTACATGTGTAGTGTCTGCCTCCGACCGAGCCCTCCGGAATACGGAACAACAACGTCCGTTAACGTCTACGTTCGTCCAAAAACTGACTCGCTTGTTTCGGGCACGATATTAATGCTCTCATATCAGTGCATGGTGAATCTCGTTTCCGGCGATCTTCAATCTCCCGCTATGTCGTACTTTTCGTTTCACTAAGTCTGTCTCGAGCAGCGATGTCAAACTTCCAGACATTTGA
The DNA here is from genome assembly GCF_943734655.1 of Sabethes cyaneus. Lineage (NCBI taxonomy): Eukaryota > Metazoa > Arthropoda > Insecta > Diptera > Culicidae > Sabethes > Sabethes cyaneus. The sequence goes on along the minus strand of NC_071353.1, from coordinate 39,307,418 downwards.
GCATTCATAAATTTGGGATCCACTAATTATTTCAGTTCCTGTGAATTCTGGTTTTACTAATGTTGCTTAAGCTTAAAGTACTCCACTAACTATTTTTGTTATACAAAAAGTTAGACTGAGAAAATAAAATACTGCCAAGAAAATGATGCGGACGATATTTGACGGAGTACAAACTGAAAGCGGAGAGTGGCGGTATGAATCACAAGCTACAGGCACTGCTTAGAGAGATTCCCATCATACATAAGGCGAAGGTCGGTAGGTTACGGTGGGCTGGACACATCGTAAGGATGCCGGACGACAGCGCGACGAAAACGGTTCTCTTCAAAAATTCCACCGGCACCAGCAATAGAAGGGCCCAACGTGCAAGATAGCTCGACCAGGTCGAAAGCAATTTGCGACTTCTGAGTTGGCCGAGAAATTAGCGATAAGTTGAATGGAGACAACTGCTTGAAACGTCACGGGCCACCCCAACCCTAAGCTGACGACGACAACGAGAAGTACGGCCCGGATCGACAGTGGGTCGTTGGTCATCAAATTTCAGGAGATCAACGAATTTCAGGACTCTCTGCTACTGATATTCGATGACTTTAAAAAGCATTTGATCGACTGCACTTGGAAGAGGCAGACCTACAAGCTCTGATTAACCGACGGACATGGACCAATATAAGTAAAGTAAGTAAGTGTAAGTGTAATTTGCAGTTGTAATTCACATAATACCTCGTACGTGACGGAAGACATTCCGTGATACCGACCCGGAAATTGTACACCCAGATGGTGACAAAGCCCCATTGTCTCATCGAGGATTATGAGACAAACGTCTGTAACGAGGTTACACAGTAAATAAGGTAACAAACCCTATTGTCCAATCCCACACACAACCTTCACTAAAAGCCTGTTCGCGTTACCTGTCGTTATCCCCGAAAAAGGTTAGGGTACCGCGACAGTAAACAAACCCTGCTAATGCCCACCGGATGGAAACTAGCCGAAGCTGAATCTTCGGTCCCGTCGTGAAGTCCTGTACTTGACAGGCACAAAAATCTGGGAAAAGAGCCATTTCGGAGACAACCACTAGAGAGTTCACACTGACAAACCATTTAGACAAGTACGAAAAATAGAGATAATGAGTGTAAAGTAAAGTAAAAGACAGAAAAGTACAGACAATAGAAAGTGGAAAGTTTTAAAAGCACGGTTAGTAAAAAAAAATTAAAATGTATAAAAAGGATTAAATGACAATCGGATTATAGGTTAGGAAACGATATAGACGATAGCGTAAAGTTAGAGTGGATAGTGACACGAAACAGTAAATGTACAGGTAAATGTTAAAAAGTTCTTGAGTGGAAAAAAAACTTCCGACCAACTCACCACGTTGCGTCCATCACCGTAGCCAATCCGACGCATCCGCAGGCGGTTTGAGGAACCGCTGAAATGAGCAGCCGCCGGCTCTGAACGTACGCCATAGGAGAAAACGAGAGCAGCATGCAGTAAGCTACCCACCCAAAACTAACCCTTAGAGTAACTAAGTTAAGCAAAATTAGTCCAATGAAAATCTGTTAACAACGATGTTTGCCAAATACCGTACCGTACTCTCAGAAAGTGTTAGTCCCGAATGTGCCTGCTATGTACGGCTATGGTATTGAAGTTGCATGGAATAAATATGGCAAAAGCTTACTAATGGGTTGTACTAATCGGTCAACTAGGTAATCTACCGTAATGTAATTTGATATGGGACACCCTTTACTATGTATTTAAAGGAGTTATAATTTGACAATTTTTAGGAAATATCTTTTTGCCTTTCTACTATATAAATATATAGTATAAAGGTATAGAAATCACTTGAAAAACCGGAAATGGAAAGAAGGTCCTGCGGGCCGAATGTCATATACCATTCGACTCAGTTTTGAAAACTGAGCATTTTCTGTGTGTGTGTATGTATGTGTGTGTGTGTGTGTGTGTGTGTGTGTGTGTGTGTGTGTGTGTGTGTGTGTGTGTGTGTGTGTGTGTATGTAACGCTTTCAATCTCACTCACTTTTCTCGGAGATGGCTGGACCGATTTTAATGTTCTTAGTGTCAAATGAAAGGTCTAGGTGTCCCATAGGTTGCTATTGAATTTCATACTGATCGGACTTTTAGTTCAAAAGTTATGTATAAAAATACGAAAAATATGGGACTTCATTATCTCACAGGTCCCTTAACCGATTTGAACAAAATTGATTGCATATGAAAGAGGAGTCTTGCAAACCCTTAACTTCCAAATTTCATGACGATTGGACTTGTAGTTTGAAAGTTACATAAAGAAATGTGAAAAAATAGTATTTAAAACATATTTTTGAAACATATAAACATTAATTCAATGAAAAACATCACACATTTTATTATTATTTGAAAATTACTGCTGAAATCTATCAAACGAAACCGAGTTATTTAAAATCGGACGGTTCATTCAAAAGTTATTCAAACTTTAACACTTAAGCACCGTATATTAAACCGTTAAAACGTGTGAAATCAAAACATATCAATCAAATGTTGATTGTATTCAATGTATGTATGTATGTATGTATGTATGTATGTATGTATGTATGTAGGTATGTATGTATGTATGTATGTATGTATGTATGTATGTATGTATGTATGTATGTATGTATGTATGTATGTATGTATGTATGTATGTATGTATGTATGTATGTATGTATGTATGTATGTATGTATGTATGTATGTATGTATGTATGTATGTATGTATGTATGTATGTATGTATGAATGTATGTATGTATGTATGTATGTATGTATGTATGTATGTATGTATGTATGTATGTATGTATGTATGTATGTATCTATGTATGTATGTATGTATGTATGTATGTATGTATGTATGTATGTATGTACGTGTGTGTGTGATGACAGTTTGCAATTTTTAAATTTGCATTGAAATTCAAGAAAAGTGAGAAACATGTCAATTGTCTGAAGTTTTTGAAGCCTCTTAGTGGAATACGAACTCTGTAATTAAAGAAAAGAAAAAACTTGTACCGACTAAATTCCACTATTTAATATTCATTCGCGACAGATACGTACACGCTTTGAAATAAGACACTGATGAAGCTTGCACGTCGTAGGCGAACTACGTATCTGTTCCAAATAAATATTAAATAGTGGGATTCAATTGGAAAGTTTTTTCTTTCTTTGCAAAGAAAAGCAGTTAATTTAAGCATGTAGGTATAGTGGTGTATAGGATTAAAGTGTGTTGATTTTACGAAATAAATTTATACAAATTTCAAACAAATTTTGCGCATCAATAGATGCTCTTTTCAATCATTAGATATTAGAGCTTAGAAATGTTATATGAAAAATAGGAAGTAAACGGTGCACGGTAGTAATTTTGTAAGATTTGTTTTCGTTAGTGACATTTTAAAGGACAGATGTCTTATGTCATGTATCATGTTTTAATAAATAAATCCAAAATGACAAGCGCTGGAAATCATGTCGATCATACTTTTCATTCTCAAGCATGTTTATGGCGCAGCTTTTGCACTATTTTTCGACCTCATCTAGTTTTCCTAACCCTCTAACATTGTAAAAACGATGCGATCAAGCTAATGACTATCTTTTTATGAAATCAAAACTTGAGCTTCTTTTGAATGTACAAAAGAAGCTCAAGTTTTGATTTTTATGCAAAAATAATTATCTGAAGGAGCACCAGCTAAGAAATTTCTCTTTTTCATATCTAATGCTCTATTCAGTTATTTTTTCTAATTCAGATATGTTGCAAAATTGAAGCCAAGCAAACTAATAGTAAAATTTTCAGATTAATCATTTTGTTGTAGATATCCTTTTTCTTCAAAAGCGAGGTATAATAATAATTTTTCTGAACTCTTGTTTTTCAAAGATGCTTTTGAACTTTTGAACGCATGGTATTAATATCAAAATATCAAAACATCTGCTATGAACACATATTTCATATTGTCAATTCAAAACAAAACAGTCTAAGTTAGTTAGATACTGATGAAGGTCACACGTCGAGACCGAAATACGTATTTATCAATAAAACACAGTAGTAGAAATAAAGGATATAAATAACTTTTTATTTTACTTCTTTTTTATCAATTCAAAACAAGTTTCGTATGTTGCTCTGAAACCCGAAAGTTAAGGCCGCCTGTAGACCCGTTAAAGGGTTAATTTCTAATTTTCTATATATATTCATTCAAGTCTGCAAAAATTATCTTTTGTGTTAACATTATTTTTCTATAAATCACGTAAATATTATAAAACTAAATAAGATGTTCATCAAATAACATAAATGACGCTTACAAGTATTTACGCACCGAAGGAAAGAAAATATAATTATTCTACGCAATACGTTGTGAATTTTACTGGCAAATAAGGATTTCGAGGAATACGGAACGGATATTTAAGAAAATAGTCAAGTTAATTATAGATGTTTCTGAGAAATTAAATAATGATTATTGTGGCAGTAGAAAGGCTAGGTCACGCCGCTAGGTGGATTAATTCGGGTTTTTTATTTTCTAGGCATCTCAGAAATATTTCTTAAATTTTTTAAATAAATTAGATAAAAACAAAGTTCCATAGCTCCTCTAGCGGAGTATAACAGACAAAGCTGGCTGGTAAAATTTTAAAACAGCCAGCATCCAGACCTTTTCCCAGACAGTATTTTCGCAGGCCTCAAACGTTTGCTTTATATCCGGAAAATTGTCGCCAGATAAAAACTTCTCTCGCGCACTTGTTATCACTTTCGTTCAGGAAGGCGGAAAACACCGGTTTTGGGAGTACAGCGTCCCTTGTTTGCATGCTCGTCTTCGTGCTCCGTAAAGTAAAGATGACTGGTTGTAGATACACATACATCGAACCAGACTTTTACAGCACCGCACCCGGATAGGTACTACGTACTACCGTGTCAACCAGCCACAAAAACAGCCATCGTGTGAACGCAAAGACATATGTTCTGATTTAGTTTAATTTATACCCCACTCCCACGGTGCTCGTTCTGTGCGGCGAACAACACGGTTTTGCAGAAACACAATCTTTTCATTAGTGTAACCTTTAAGAATTTTCCGATGGGTGGGTAAGCCACTGGAACGACTTCTGGGAACAGGTGGAATACTTCGGGTGAGTTATTTGACATGGCACATGTTAAGTGGAGCACCGTTTCGGGAATGTTTGTGTACTTTGTCATTCCGGGTAGAGGTGGAATGGGAAAAGCTAGAAAACCCTAAGGCTGTGTCAGCACTAGTGTAGCGCTTATTAGGCTACTATTTTACGCTATGAAATACGTTGAATATCATTGTTTTCCCATTGCTTTCTACGCGATTTTTGCATTATGGCGAATTGTTACAACTGGAGATTAATCCGCAATATTTATAAAATTTACTTCATTATCAGTGTTTTGCATTAAAGTCAGCGATGGTTAGAAATTTTGAAAAAATTTTGTCTCACTGTTCCCCAGTTGGTGGAAAGAGTGAGAAAACGAGTATTGCTTACTGAGACATCTACCGTGAACGCAGGTAATTACGATCAACTCCTAATTCCGACCAATCAACTAAAGTAGTCGATTTTTAGAAGACTGAATCGAAAACCATAGTTAATAAGAATCCTCATGATCATAGCTTGCATTTGAACTATGAATTTTAATTCGATCTTTTAAAAATCGACTACTTTGGTTGATTGATCGGAATTACCTGCGTTCACGATATTTGAACTCAATTTAAACCATATTTTTAGGTTATAAAGAATAGTTTAGAGGTCGTGCTCTTTATTGTATCTATAGTTTTGATAATATTCTTATTTTACGTTTGAAAAACTTCAACAAGAATTGCAATATGACGGTAGGTGATTGACTGATATAAAATTAAAATTTATTTTCATTCGTTTTTAAGGGGACGCGTAACACTCTCGATGCAGTGCGACACCCCTCTTATAAAATCATGTTTTTTTTTTTTTCAAATTTCACTAAAACATTCATAGAAGTTTACCTAAGTTTACGAATTACTCCGGTAATGTTAATATATTCCTAGTAACTATCTTCTATATTCTTCTAATCAACATACGCGTCTCTTTTAAGCACTCGTCTGAATTGGAAAAATTATACCAACTCATAGATGATCTCTTATTTCCTTCCTGATGTTCTCCGTTCAGGTTACTGAAATAAAACGGAATATTATTTCTGTTAAAATTAGCGACCAGGATCTAAAACTTACACAGCAAAACACTTTTTAAACCACCATCCACTTTTATAACCTCTGGCACAGCTACCGGCATCCACATCGTTATCCCGATCAATAGTGCTAAACATAAATCCATCATGTTCAGAGAAGCTATCACCGGCATCTCCTCCTATCAACTGACCTATGACGAGTTTGTAATTTTCGAACTCACTAGCCACCATGAATCGATCGTAGCGAGCACTTTTCTTGGTACCGTTGAAACTTGTCATAACCACTAGCAACTCGTAATTGCCATTCCGAGAGATCTGATGCATTTTTTCCAAACCCAACCAGTACTCACCTAGCAGATTTCCAAAACCGCGCCGATATTCAACCCAAGTTCGATCGAAGCGCAATTTGCCATCGAAACGTCGGTGTATTACGGTCCAGCCACCATTTTCCACAGTGTGATCACAATAGACGAGAAATGAGGAAATAGTTGACAGTTCGGGATGTATCCGGTATACTCCACTGGCATTGTTCGGTGTATCCTGACACGATAGTACTTCGTAGATACCTGATGAATTACAACAAGTACAGAGTTTGTCCATGAGCATGTTCTAACATTTAATACTAACCAAGGACAGGTTTCACGGCATTATTGGCTAATGTTGACTGACTTTTATTGCCAATATCAAGAATATTCTGTCATAGCTGATCAAATTCTCCCAGGATCAGCTCGTATCCGAAACCGTCGGAATCGGAAGCGAAGGTTACACCCCCGATTGCAACTAAAATAAATATCACCAACGAAATTTTCATCTCGGTGTTCCTCTACGGATGACTATCTGACTGACTAAGAAAGAGCCATAATCGTTGCTATTATATATAGCTCACTACACAGGCGATACGCGAAACGTTAGGATTGGCCGTTTAACAGTATAACAGTTGTTGTTTTGCATTACAATTTGCTCTTCTCTACACTCCATCCTAAGCGAGATCTTGATAGCATATTTTAAGCGACGTACTTTCCCAAGCCACACTGGTTTGCGTTTTATTATATTTGTAATGATTGAAGTATGCTGTTGTAGGGTTTTCACAGTGGTTTACTGATTACGAACCGTTTCTTAGCGTTCACAATCTTGAGTACTTGAAATTCAAAAGTTGTTTTTATGCTCAAAATAACAATTCTATTTGTGAAAATGTATTCAATGCATCCTTTTTGTCTATCGGAATACGATGAATACAATTTCATGCACAGAAAATCATTTTGAAGACAAAACTGCTTTGCAAACCATAAAATCAATGCCAACTTCTTGAACAATAATTACAAGACTCTTCAAGAATCTGATTACAATTTGATGAAAAATGTAAAAAAAACTACGTAAATTCCGAAATTCGCGTAAAAACGCATAAGTTTTGAGAACGAACATCCGAAATTCGCGTTAAAAATCGGAGCGTATGTGTATAAGACACGACCGCAAAATTGACGTAGGACTACATTAGTATATTACTAACTCTTCTGATGGCAGTCCCCCTGTTGCTACTAGAGTAACGTTGGAGATTCTTATGAATACGCATTTCCCTGGTTCGACAGTGTCCACTGGAAGCGACGTCAGCGCGCAACAGCAAATTGAGTCGTCGCGCAATGTGTCAAGCGACTCGATTCTACTTGCGCGCCGACTGTTTACGGAGGCTTCAATCAATTGGGCACTCAGCTCGTTTGAACCAATGAAGTCTCCGAGTCCGGATGGCATACTTCCCATCTTCTTACAAAAAGCGGACGAGATTATAATGTCCGAGCTCATCAACCTCTTTCGTGCCAGCTTTACGTTGGGACATGTCCCGGCAAGCTGGCGGAAAGTCAGGGTGGTGTTTATACCTAAGGCAGGCAAAAAAGAAAAAAACTATGCCAAAAACTTTCAGCCCAATTAGTCTGACATCAACGCTTCTCAAGTTGATGGAAAAAATCACGAATAATCACATCCTTAACGAATTTCTAAAGAACTCTCCTTTACATGGCAATCAACATGCTTACCAATGTGGTAAATCTACGGAAACCGCACTTCACTACCTAGTGACGCTGATTGAGAAGTCGCTTCAATACCAAGAGACGACACTCTGTGCTTTTCTTGACATTGAAGGTGCTTTCGATAACACGTCATTCGCCTCAATTTACACGGCTCTCCTTAATAAAGGAACTGATCAACCGACAATGAGCTAGATTCAAGCAATGCTGTCAAGCAGGGAAATCACAGCCTCATTGGGAGATACGTCGGTCACAATCTCAGCGATCAAAGGATGTCCTCAAGGAGGAGTTCTCTCCCCCTTGCTTCGGTCACTGGTGGTCGATGCACTCTTGCACAAGCTATCACAGCAAGGCTATGAGGTCATTGCGTACGCCGACGACATTGTACTCATTGGCAGAGGTAAATTTGACGCAGTGCTGTCCAATCGTATGCAAGGAGCTCTAAACTCCACTATCTGATGATGCCTACGAGAGGGACTTAATATAAACCCCTCCAAAACAGTCCTGATACCATTTACTAGGTGGAGGAGACATACTCTTACTCCTCCTACAGTGAATGGAATCAGACTAAGCTTCAGCAATGAAGTTAAACATCTGGGTATTATTCTGGATCATAAACTGAACTGGACCGCTCACCTAGACTATGCTGTCAAGAAAGCAACGACACCCATCTGGGCATGCAGTTCACTGTTTGGCAAAACCTGGGGACTAAAACCTCAACTAGTCCTTTGGTCATATACTACTATAGCACGGCCTAGGCTAACTTCTGCCGCTCTTATATGATGACCAAAGGTAAACGAGGTGACAGCGCAGGCCACCTTTACATCTTCATGGATGGATCGAAAATTGGAGCTTGCACAGGTTCTGGAGTCTACGGACCCGGAATAAAGCAAGCTCTTCCACTGGGCAAATGGCCCATCGTGTTCCAAGCGGAAGTATATACAATATACATCTGCACCATGATATGTCTAAAACGAAAGTATAGGCATGCTAAAATCGGAATCTTCACGGACAGCCAGGCTGCACTACTGGCTCTCAAGTCCACCAAATGTGCATCCAAATTAGTTTGGGAGTGCAGCACAACCTTGAGGGAGCTCTCCCGCCAGAAAAAAAGTTTCATTATACTGGAAGCCTGGACACTGCGGAATCGAGGGCAATGAGTTTGCCGACAGCCTAGCGAGACAAGGATCTGCTCATCAGTTCAATGGCCCTGAACCGTTTTTATGCACCTCCATATCCGCTGTCAAAAGCGAATTACTGACCTGGGAATAGCTAGAAATAGCATCCAGTTGGAATATTTTCCCAGACCCTGCAGTAGTTAACAAACTACTTACCTTAACGCGTAGGGAACTGCGCACAATCACGGGACTCCTCACCGGACATTGTCCCACTCTTTACTATTTAAAGATAATTGGCAAGGTCTTAACCGACATTTGCCGCTTTTTCAATTTGGAACTAGAAAGTTCAGTGCACTTGCCCTGCTCCTGTGGAGCTCTTGCGTCTTCCAGGTTCAGCTTCTTCGGAAGCTACCTATTAACTCCATACTCAGTATGAAAACTTCATCCCAATCGCATTTGCGAGAATTTCGCTATTAAAAAGTTACAACGAAGACCCCGTTTTTTTAAGAGTCACCCTAAATCGATTCAGAAAAATGGCTCCAAATCAGTCTATTGAAGAGATACAACAAATTTTTTTTAAATTGCAGCTCTAAAGCTAAAAAGCTCTACAACTTTGACGAACAATGTATACTACTATTTTTCAAAATAAAAAAGTTACATTTTAGATTTGTTTGAAAATAGGAACCACCCTAAAATTTGATAGCACACAAATGACCGCCTTTCTACATGCAACAACTTTGTCAAACACAAGTTTTGTCTGGAAAGTCAATTTTAGGCTAGAAACCTTAATTTCCGCCTAAAATTGTCTCCTGGACCACTGTGCAGTGTGACTTGATTGTTTTCAACATGATCCGCTTCTGTTTTGTTTACATCAATTTTGCACAATAGAGCGATATATCTTTCAACTTAACCAGTGTAAAATGCATTGCAAAGCTTTATACACACTGTGTCCGAATATAATATTTAAGGTGCGTGACAATAGCTTAAGTAGATTTCATAACTATTTCAATACTTGTTAATCAAACATTTAAGCAAACAGTGTGCGTGTTCGATTGGCTCCCTTTTGACAATTCTCGCTGCTCGATTGGCTCCCAAGATGGCTGCTTCCGCGAATCTCTCACCTCTGAGTATTTCTAGTTGTTCCGTATTCCGGAGGGCTCGGTCGGAGGCAACCGAGACAGAAACTACAGAGCGCAACTCCCTTCGGGGGTGCCCCGCCGCCGCTACCTAAACAATACAATCCTGCGAAGACTATACGGGCACCGCGAAAACCTCGTAAAAGGCGTACGCAGCAACCATCAGTCGATAGCAGAGGCTCCGCCGTCAAGTGCGAGTCGGACATCTGTGGCCTGTCGTTTGCAGCAACCGAAGCCTGCGGGTGTGAGCGACCCGGCCGCTCAACTCAGCGAAAACGCAGCTGGTACCCGTTCGCCAAGGAACGATCCAGTATTGGATCAAACTGAAAACAGCCATCCTGCCTCAAAATTAGAAGCTTTCGCTGCATTCAGGTAAACCTCCATCATGCCAAGGGCGCGTCTGGTGTCTAATGCCGGATGTTCACCAAAGAGCAGCTGAGTACTGCTCTGATCCAGGAGTCACGGATCAACGAGACCACGATCCTCGGTTTATCTGGCGCTACTGGTAAGTTGATCTATTGTAATACACAGTCCAAGTCTAGGAGTGCCATTCTGTTAAATAAGAAAATAACATTTTCTCCAATTACAGAATTTCCACCCGGTGTGCCAAATAACTCGGTTCTGCTTGCACGCCGATTGTTTACGGAGACTTCGACGTAATCGACTCAGCTCTTTGGAACTAAAGAAAATTCTAGGTCCGAATGGTATTCATCCCATTTTCTTACCAAAAACGGACGGTGTTATAATGTCCGAGCTCATCAACCTCTTTCGAATCAGTTTTACTTTGGGATATATCTCGGAGAATTGGCGGAAAGTAAAGCTGGTGTCCCCCAAGGTCATACTGTTCGTTTGGTGCCGATTGGACCTCCCCTCGATTAGTGGGATGAGAGCTCCCCATCTATACCTATAAAGAAGGATTTCTGTCTGTCTGTCTGTCTGTCTGTCTGTCTGTCTGTCTGTCTGTCTGTCTGTCTGTCTGTCTGTCTGTCTGTCTGTCTGTCTGTCTGTCTGTCTGTCTGTCTGTCTGTCTGTCTGTCTGTCTGTCTGTCTGTCTGTCTGTCTGTCTGTCTGTCTGTCTGTCTGTCTGTCTGTCTGTCTGTCTGTCTGTCTGTCTGTCTGTCTGTCTGTCTGTCTGTCTGTCTGTCTGTCTGTCTGTCTGTCTGTCTGTCTGTCTGTCTGTCTGTCTGTCTGTCTGTCTGTCTGTCTGTCTGTCTGTCTGTCTGTCTGTCTGTCTGTCTGTCTGTCTGTCTGTCTGTCTGTCTGTCTGTCTGTCTGTCTGTCTGTCTGTCTGTCTGTCTGTCTGTCTGTCTGTCTGTCTGTCTGTCTGTCTGTCTGTCTGTCTGTCTGTCTGTCTGTCTGTCTGTCTGTCTGTCTGTCTGTCTGTCTGTCTGTCTGTCTGTCTGTCTGTCTGTCTGTCTGTCTGTCTGTCTGTCTGTCTGTCTGTCTGTCTGTCTGTCTGTCTGTCTGTCTGTCTGTCTGTCTGTCTGTCTGTCTGTCTGTCTGTCTGTCTGTCTGTCTGTCTGTCTGTCTGTCTGTCTGTCTGTCTGTCTGTCTGTCTGTCTGTCTGTCTGTCTGTCTGTCTGTCTGTCTGTCTGTCTGTCTGTCTGTCTGTCTGTCTGTCTGTCTGTCTGTCTGTCTGTCTGTCTGTCTGTCTGTCTGTCTGTCTGTCTGTCTGTCTGTCTGTCTGTCTGTCTGTCTGTCTGTCTGTCTGTCTGTCTGTCTGTCTGTCTGTCTGTCTGTCTGTCTGTCTGTCTGTCTGTCTGTCTGTCTGTCTGTCTGTCTGTCTGTCTGTCTGTCTGTCTGTCTGTCTGTCTGTCTGTCTGTCTGTCTGTCTGTCTGTCTGTCTGTCTGTCTGTCTGTCTGTCTGTCTGTCTGTCTGTCTGTCTGTCTGTCTGTCTGTCTGTCTGTCTGTCTGTCTGTCTGTCTGTCTGTCTGTCTGTCTGTCTGTCTGTCTGTCTGTCTGTCTGTCTGTCTGTCTGTCTGTCTGTCTGTCTGTCTGTCTGTCTGTCTGTCTGTCTGTCTGTCTGTCTGTCTGTCTGTCTGTCTGTCTGTCTGTCTGTCTGTCTGTCTGTCTGTCTGTCTGTCTGTCTGTCTGTCTGTCTGTCTGTCTGTCTGTCTGTCTGTCTGTCTGTCTGTCTGTCTGTCTGTCTGTCTGTCTGTCTGTCTGTCTGTCTGTCTGTCTGTCTGTCTGTCTGTCTGTCTGTCTGTCTGTCTGTCTGTCTGTCTGTCTGTCTGTCTGTCTGTCTGTCTGTCTGTCTGTCTGTCTGTCTGTCTGTCTGTCTGTCTGTCTGTCTGTCTGTCTGTCTGTCTGTCTGTCTGTCTGTCTGTCTGTCTGTCTGTCTGTCTGTCTGTCTGTCTGTCTGTCTGTCTGTCTGTCTGTCTGTCTGTCTGTCTGTCTGTCTGTCTGTCTGTCTGTCTGTCTGTCTGTCTGTCTGTCTGTCTGTCTGTCTGTCTGTCTGTCTGTCTGTCTGTCTGTCTGTCTGTCTGTCTGTCTGTCTGTCTGTCTGTCTGTCTGTCTGTCTGTCTGTCTGTCTGTCTGTCTGTCTGTCTGTCTGTCTGTCTGTCTGTCTGTCTGTCTGTCTGTCTGTCTGTCTGTCTGTCTGTCTGTCTGTCTGTCTGTCTGTCTGTCTGTCTGTCTGTCTGTCTGTCTGTCTGTCTGTCTGTCTGTCTGTCTGTCTGTCTGTCTGTCTGTCTGTCTGTCTGTCTGTCTGTCTGTCTGTCTGTCTGTCTGTCTGTCTGTCTGTCTGTCTGTCTGTCTGTCTGTCTGTCTGTCTGTCTGTCTGTCTGTCTGTCTGTCTGTCTGTCTGTCTGTCTGTCTGTCTGTCTGTCTGTCTGTCTGTCTGTCTGTCTGTCTGTCTGTCTGTCTGTCTGTCTGTCTGTCTGTCTGTCTGTCTGTCTGTCTGTCTGTCTGTCTGTCTGTCTGTCTGTCTGTCTGTCTGTCTGTCTGTCTGTCTGTCTGTCTGTCTGTCTGTCTGTCTGTCTGTCTGTCTGTCTGTCTGTCTGTCTGTCTGTCTGTCTGTCTGTCTGTCTGTCTGTCTGTCTGTCTGTCTGTCTGTCTGTCTGTCTGTCTGTCTGTCTGTCTGTCTGTCTGTCTGTCTGTCTGTCTGTCTGTCTGTCTGTCTGTCTGTCTGTCTGTCTGTCTGTCTGTCTGTCTGTCTGTCTGTCTGTCTGTCTGTCTGTCTGTCTGTCTGTCTGTCTGTCTGTCTGTCTGTCTGTCTGTCTGTCTGTCTGTCTGTCTGTCTGTCTGTCTGTCTGTCTGTCTGTCTGTCTGTCTGTCTGTCTGTCTGTCTGTCTGTCTGTCTGTCTGTCTGTCTGTCTGTCTGTCTGTCTGTCTGTCTGTCTGTCTGTCTGTCTGTCTGTCTGTCTGTCTGTCTGTCTGTCTGTCTGTCTGTCTGTCTGTCTGTCTGTCTGTCTGTCTGTCTGTCTGTCTGTCTGTCTGTCTGTCTGTCTGTCTGTCTGTCTGTCTGTCTGTCTGTCTGTCTGTCTGTCTGTCTGTCTGTCTGTCTGTCTGTCTGTCTGTCTGTCTGTCTGTCTGTCTGTCTGTCTGTCTGTCTGTCTGTCTGTCTGTCTGTCTGTCTGTCTGTCTGTCTGTCTGTCTGTCTGTCTGTCTGTCTGTCTGTCTGTCTGTCTGTCTGTCTGTCTGTCTGTCTGTCTGTCTGTCTGTCTGTCTGTCTGTCTGTCTGTCTGTCTGTCTGTCTGTCTGTCTGTCTGTCTGTCTGTCTGTCTGTCTGTCTGTCTGTCTGTCTGTCTGTCTGTCTGTCTGTCTGTCTGTCTGTCTGTCTGTCTGTCTGTCTGTCTGTCTGTCTGTCTGTCTGTCTGTCTGTCTGTCTGTCTGTCTGTCTGTCTGTCTGTCTGTCTGTCTGTCTGTCTGTCTGTCTGTCTGTCTGTCTGTCTGTCTGTCTGTCTGTCTGTCTGTCTGTCTGTCTGTCTGTCTGTCTGTCTGTCTGTCTGTCTGTCTGTCTGTCTGTCTGTCTGTCTGTCTGTCTGTCTGTCTGTCTGTCTGTCTGTCTGTCTGTCTGTCTGTCTGTCTGTCTGTCTGTCTGTCTGTCTGTCTGTCTGTCTGTCTGTCTGTCTGTCTGTCTGTCTGTCTGTCTGTCTGTCTGTCTGTCTGTCTGTCTGTCTGTCTGTCTGTCTGTCTGTCTGTCTGTCTGTCTGTCTGTCTGTCTGTCTGTCTGTCTGTCTGTCTGTCTGTCTGTCTGTCTGTCTGTCTGTCTGTCTGTCTGTCTGTCTGTCTGTCTGTCTGTCTGTCTGTCTGTCTGTCTGTCTGTCTGTCTGTCTGTCTGTCTGTCTGTCTGTCTGTCTGTCTGTCTGTCTGTCTGTCTGTCTGTCTGTCTGTCTGTCTGTCTGTCTGTCTGTCTGTCTGTCTGTCTGTCTGTCTGTCTGTCTGTCTGTCTGTCTGTCTGTCTGTCTGTCTGTCTGTCTGTCTGTCTGTCTGTCTGTCTGTCTGTCTGTCTGTCTGTCTGTCTGTCTGTCTGTCTGTCTGTCTGTCTGTCTGTCTGTCTGTCTGTCTGTCTGTCTGTCTGTCTGTCTGTCTGTCTGTCTGTCTGTCTGTCTGTCTGTCTGTCTGTCTGTCTGTCTGTCTGTCTGTCTGTCTGTCTGTCTGTCTGTCTGTCTGTCTGTCTGTCTGTCTGTCTGTCTGTCTGTCTGTCTGTCTGTCTGTCTGTCTGTCTGTCTGTCTGTCTGTCTGTCTGTCTGTCTGTCTGTCTGTCTGTCTGTCTGTCTGTCTGTCTGTCTGTCTGTCTGTCTGTCCGTATGTTCCTTATAGAATCGAAAACTACTGAACCAATCGGCATGAAAATATGCATGTAGAGGTTTTTTGGGGCCAGAAATGGTTTTAGTGATGGTTAGAAACCCCTCCCCCCACTAAGAGGGGGGGCTCCCATACAAATGAAATACAAATTTCCTCATAACTCGAGAACTAATCAAGCAAATAGAACCAAATTTGGCATGTGGGTGTTTTCGGTGACAAGAATTTATTTTATGGTAAATTGAGACCCCTCCCTCTTTATAAGGGGAATTGTAACTCCTCTCCCCTTTAAGAGGGGGGGCTTCCATACAAATTTCCTCATAACTCGAGAACTAATCAAGCAAATGGAACCAAATTTGGCATGTGAAGGTTTTCGAGGGCAGGAAAATTTTCTACGGTGAATTAGGACCCCTCCCTACTCTAAGAGGGGGAGCTCCTGTACAAATGAAATACAAATTTCCTCCTAACTCGAGAACTAATCAAGCAATAGAACAACATTTGGCATGTGGGTGTTTTTTTTGGTGACAAGAATTTATTCTATGGTGAATTGAGACCGCTCCCCTCTTTGTAAGAGGAATTATAACTCCTCTCCCCTTTAAGAGGGGAGGCTTCCATACAAATTTCCTCATAACTCGAGAACTAATCAAGCAAATGCAACCAAATTTGGCATGTGAAGGTTTTCGAGAGCAAGAAAATTTTCTATGGTGAATTAGGACCCCTCCCCACTTTAAGAGGAGGGGCTCCTGTACAAATGAAATACAAATTTCCTCATAACTCGAGAACTAATCAAGCGAATTGAACCAAATTTGGCATATGTGTGTTTTTGGAGACAATTTTTTTTTTCAATGATGAATTGGGACCCCTTCCCACTTTAGGAGGGGGGGGGGTCCTATACAAACGAAATACAAATTTCCTCATAACTCGAGAACTAATCCAGCAAATGGAACCAAATTTGGCGTGTAGGTGTTTTTGGAGGCAAGAATTTTTTCTGTGATGAATTAGGACCTCTTCCCACATTAGGAGGGGGGGCTCCAATACAAATGAAATACAAATTTCCCCATAACTCGAGAACTAATCAAGCAAATAGAACCAAATTCGGCATGTGGAGGTTTTTGGAGGCAAAAATATTTTCTACGGTGAATTAGGATCCTTCCACGCTTCAAGAGGGGGGGCTTCTACACAAATGAAATACAAATTTCCTCATAATTCGAGAACTAATCAAGTAAATGGAACCATATTTGGCATGTGGGTGTTTTTGGAGGCAACCATTTTTCCCATTATGAATTAGGACTTCTTACCTTTTTAGGAGGGGGGGGGGCTCCCATTCAAACGAAATACAAATTTGCTCATAACTTTAGAACTAATCAAGCAAATGGAACCAAATTTGGCATGTGAGAGTTTTAGATGGCAGAATTTTTTTTCTGTGGTGTATTACGACCCCTTTCCCTTTTAAGAGGGTGGGCTCCCATACAAATGAAATACAAATTTCCTTATAATTTGAGTACTAATCAAGCAAATGGAACCAAATTTAGCATGTAGGAGATTTTTGAGTCTTGAATTTATTTTATGATAGTTAGAGACCTCTCACCCCTGTGGTAGGGGGATATGGACTCTCATACAAATAAAACAGAAATTTTTGCGAAACTCAAAAACTAATCCAACTCGAGAAATTCGAGACTCTTCCATAAAACATTAATCAATAACAAGACCAGAAAAACTATCTATAGTAACACTAGATCATTCAGGACGAGCCGGTCGCGAGTGTTGCCGGTGACCCGCCGTCGGAAGCGCCGCCCACTGGGGGGCTTGCAAAACTCGAGATAGTGACAAAGATCATCCGAGATTCATGATTTATGTACAACACAGGTTAATTTGTGGCAATACGAAGTTTGTCGGGTCAGCTAGTTATTAATAAAAAACAGTTTTTGGTCATATCCAAGATTACCAACTGGTTTCCCCGAAACTCTGGCGAACACGAATAAAAGTGTCTGGCAAACATCTTGTGTTCAATTGGGGAGGCGTTTTCTTGGAAAAGTCTTGCTCGTTTTGCTCACCGCAGATGCAAAATGTTGTTCAAAATTAGAAGTGACGACCTTTTTGCAAGACGGAGGATCGAAAATCTGGCATATTACCAAATAGCTGGAAAATTTTGAACTTTGTCTGTTTGCCTGGCATGCAATCAAAAATCTGGCAAATTCCAGATTTGTCTGGCATACTGGCAACCGTGGTCATATCCTCTTATTTTCTTTTGCAATATCTCTGTAAATATTAGACTTAGAAAGTAAATATGTTCATATTTTCATAGAGAATTGCCCAAGGAATCCGGAAAAATTATTAGTTTTTAATGACAGTGCAGTTCGGCAGTGGCAGGGCAGTGCGACATATTTTATTCGACTTGAAAACTAAATTTGCATTTTTCTCTCAATGAGTATAATTTTGTCTCAACTCCATTGTATTCTCCGGGTTTTTTACATAAGAATCATTCATCACCACGAGGTGTTCTGTGCTCAAGCCAAGGCTGGTTCGATCACTTTGACTCAATTTTGATTCATTTGATAGTACCGTCTCAGCCGAGCAAAATTTGTTAAAGTGATATATTGAACATTTGTAGAACTAGTTATTATCTACAATTTTGCTGAATGAAGTTTTTCCTGTATCTTTTGTAATTACGGTTCTACAATGCTAGTACCTCTTTAGTAACTGAATGAAGGTTCATTTAGTCACAATAGAGTTGTAACTGTAACTACAAGAGATACAGCAAAATTTGATTCAGCAAAATTGTAGATAATAACTAGTTTTATAAATGTCTCATATATCAGTTTGTCAAGTTTCGTTCGGCTGAGGCAGTACTCTCAAATGATCCAAATTCAGACAAAATGATCGAACCATCCTTGGCCTCAAGCTCAAGAAAGTAATTTGTGATCTATACTGATATTTTTTATGAAACATCCTATTTGTTTAAATTTGTTAATTTTAGAACACAAAAAATACAACGACTAAAAGACTGATGTAATTAATCAATCTATAGACAATTATCTCAGAGATACATACTTAAAACATGCTCGCAGCAGCTACAAAGTTGCACAATATTATAAGAATCCAGTGATCGGGACATGCAATGTTCTACATCAAACAATTTTTCTTCGAACATCAAATAAAACTTTTCCGAGCTTTCGGAATGGCACTCCACCTGCTGCTGCCATCACCGTATGTAAATTTTCTGTCGTTGGAAACGATGACATCAAGGGAGAAGTTAAACTTCATTCTGATAAACGACTGCCAGCATTTCAATTCCGTACGATCCTACTTTATTGGTAAACATGTTTTCGATCTAGCATAGATTGGAATGGTATGTGTATACACCAGGTTACCGTTTCGTTCGCAAGAAAGACAGTAAGAATAGACTCATAAAGTACCGCATACATCATATCCTTACATCATCTTATCATCAAAACCAATCGTTCGTAAGTGAAAGCAAGTAAACAAAAAGCTATACTTCCGCCGTACTTACTATTTACTACGGCCTAGCACTGAACGATCTATCAAAGGAAGTACGTTCAACTATTCTTATACTTTCCTAGACATTATCTCTTTTGAATAAATCTATTTACATCAATAAACTGAAATTGATTTTTAATTGAACATGGATTATTTGACGGCAGTTCTCTTTGAAATTAACCCACCACTATTTTACAGAACACATAAGTAATATTAAGCTGCGGATGTGCCATTTTTTAGCAACTCCCTTTCGATGATTAATATACGATTTCGATTATTAATATATCAGGCTGAATTAATCAGCCAATCGCTTTGAAATCGATTTTAGTAAAAAAAAATTCGCTTTTCAAGTAAAAAAATAGAAATCCAAGAAAGGAACGATGGAATTGCCATGCATGAAATTTTGTGATGATGGATGAAGGCAACGAATAATAGTGCTTTTCGGATGCCATATATTTTAATATTTAGGATAAATCAACTTAACAAGAAGAATTAGGACTTGTGGAAGGAGTCATGCTGATCCGAAAGAGTGATTATTATTTATGGCATCAATGGCAAATTGCGTGTCTACGAGTCCGTATCCATCCCGAGCGAGCGTTCGGTCGGCGTTGCTCGACTGGAAAGCCGGTGGAAAAATGATGGATTCCCATGCCCTTTACGTGCGAACTGCAGGTTTCTATTACAAAAATGATTTGTGTTTTGAAATTTCTGATCTCTCTAATTCAGTGCCAGCCATCGATCATTTTCGGAAAGTCATTCGTCAGTCAGCCTGCTTCACACTATGGGCTTGATTTCCGTAATTGAACTAATATTGCGAATTTTCTCTCTGTATTAATTCTAGAATGTAACCAATTTACAACTGCACACACTTTTTGGAATCGTTTTTAAGCCTACCAGTATTTCATTAGATTAAAATTAAAATTGTTCTGGCCTACTAATGAACTACTCTCGCACAGCGAATTCACTCCGAATGGAGTTCATAAATATTCATGAATTTGCAGTTGAAATGCATTTTCTTTCCGAATCCTTACCAGAAAAGCTCAACCCTGAACTCAAATGAGAACCAGTGACAATTCTAATGCCAAGCCGTTCTAAATCAGACGAAGCGAACAGCCAAAGTTATTACATGGTGGCTAACTTTTGCCGAAGAAGGGAAAAGTTTTCAATTCAGCGCAACCGCAGCTGCAGTTTGCACATAAAACCAAAATATGTGCCAGTACGTGTCAGAATGTATTATATTGCCTTTTCGGTACCCGAAAAATGACATCCACTCGAGAGCATGTTTGTTCAAAGCAATAACATGTTTATTGAAAGTGTTAAAAAGCTTTATCTTGTGGTACACGTACAATAAAAAAATGTGTAACTTGTACAAACAAGGTTTAGTTTTCATCCAGTAGATTACATTGGTCAGCAAATATTTTGCTTTTGTAAAATCAACTTTGGAAAAGTAACAAAATTAATTTTGTTAAAAAAATCTGTAACATTCGGGTTAAGAAAAATCCAACCTCGTTTTTCTTCAGAATCTTTTAGAACTTTTTACAACAGCAGAAAATAACTCAAATTTCTTTGTCGATCAGCGTCATCTTTTTGCTGATTGTCTCTATGGCTCCCTAATAGATGTATATATGCCACAGCCTGGCATTTCCCATAAATAATCCGGCGTGCGTGCACGAGCCAAACTGCACGCTGGTGGCAAGAAACACAGAGAGGAAAGTAACATCCATTCGATTATTTCCACAGTTTTTCCAACCACCACCATCCAGCTAAAAACCGAAGCAAAAGTTGCCTTTTATGACTCTGCCCGATTTTGCAATAGTTTTTTTCCTCCGACAACGTCGAAGACTGTCGGGAACGTGCAAAAGGTCAATAAAAGCAAGGAAGGATTACACTTTTCTGCAGCTCTTCGTTATTTTTTTTAGGACACCATGTGTGAGTCGGTAACAAATGGACGGATCGAAAATAAGACATTTATTCGAGAAACAAAAAAGTGCTTTTCGCTTCGGACCGTGCAACATTATTTAGAGAATTAGACATTTAAAGTCTTTCTGTTGACTGCAGCGCCAGTAAAAAGTATTCATGGTGGCACCTGGCACGTTGAAAAACAATAATGGACTACATAAGACAGAAAAATGAAATCGGGAAGCAGACATCCTGGACCAAACGTGGTTGCACCGAGATAAAAAGGGTAATACCGATTGAAGCAATGTATGCAAATTGAATTAGTTTCGACACTATGCTATCTCTATTTTTGCGAAAATGGAGGTAAGATAGTATCTCGTTTGGAATGCACACAAGCAGATTGCGGTACACTAGAAAAGAAAAACGTAAATCGCATCCAAAGATTTTCGATCTACTTATTAGTACCGCCAATGCTGACTCATAATCTCATAATCTCATAATCTTTAAAAATTAATCAAAGGTCAGCCAACAGCAAATAGCAACTAACACTAGATCTGCTTCTTTTCAATGCAAATTGCAACACTTTTCCTGGTAGTTCGTAATCTGCTTATTATTCCCAGCATGAAAACCATAATAAGTATACAATTTTCGAGGATTTGCTTCTCTATTTCAACTGAATCGTTTTCACAGTTTTTTTCCTCTTCTTTTTGTCGTCGCCTGGCTCGACACGATACATCTCTTGTCAAAAAAGAAGGTACACTTCACGTGAGACAAGTTCGTCGACTGCTCACGTGAATCGCATGCTGGGAAGCACTCATGGTGCACAACAATGTTAACATTAACTTGAAAAGTCACGTCTTAGACCAGCTAGCCTCGTTTCCATATATCGGTGCATCGTGCATATTGCATGCTTTCGTATATAGGGCAACCGGAAGCAGATGTCAAACTTGCGCTGTTATATAACTGTTTTCGACTTACTTTTTATTTTGCCTTTAGTCACAAGAAAAGGCTTTGTTTTTGCTTTAAAAATTAGGTTTTCATCTATTGGGAGCTACAATAAAATGTAATTACTTCTAAACCGTTGAGAGTCTAAATCGGAGATCGATTTTGTCTAGTAGGTCGTCCGGCATCCTCACGACGTGTTCGGTCCACCGTATCCTACCAACTTTCCCCAGATAGAAATCTCTCCAAGCAGTGCATGTAGTTCGTGATTCATACGCCCCCCGCACAGGGTTTTGTGCATTGTCAGCTTCGTACAGCTGCATATGCTTCTTCACAGTAGCGTTTTGCGAAGGGCACATTGGGCCCTATTTTCCACTTGAATGCGCCGCTGGATCTGATCTCCTTACTCCGCGATCACCAGCGATCTCAAATGTGCGAATTCATCTACCACTTCCAGTTCGTCGCCGTCAACAGTCACGGCGAATATTGTTATCCGCTTTCCGGCTAAGCAATGAGGGGAGTTGTTTTCTACTACTTTGTATATTAAACTATGTACCCATCCCAGGTAACCAATAAGCATTAACATAAGCAGCAAATCAGCATAACTGGCATTTTATACTGAACGTTGTTCTATATTAGCTTTTTGACTGCATAGGTGTTGTAAATTGGCATCCAAAATTCTATTCAAATTCTTCGTGTCGGTAATTAACTGCAAATTGGCATTGTCAGCACTATAAGAGTATGTGAAAAGCATTATAAGAAGGTTAGCAGCAAAGTAGTTGTATATTTTGCCAAAATAGCATCTAAGTAGCATTTAAGGCGACTTAAATGCTTATTGGCTTGCATTTGAATAGCATTGGTGATGCTTATTGGTTACCTGGGATGCATTCAGAGTTACGTAACTGTCAAAATGAATCATCTAAGGTTGAACTCCTCAGAAACTTGCAAAATTCGATATTGTGACAAAGATCATCCGATATTCATGATTTATGTACAACAGCGTTTCCCAAATGGGGGTTCGCGAACCCCCAGCGGTTCGCCAAAACTTTAGTTCGCTGCAAAATAGTATAAGGAAATCCGCCAGGGGGTTCGCGAACCGAAAAAGGTTGGGAACCGCGGATGTATAACACAGTTTAATTTGTAGCAATACGAAGTTTGTCGGGTCAGCTAGAATATAATAAAAAAAATTAATGGAGTAAATACAAATGTAGACGCGCACCGCATGTCGTTGCAGAAAAGCTCTATCACAGAATTTCCTTTTATCACTAGGGGAATTTAAGTGGATTTTTATAAGACATTGACCAGCAAACTTTTATATAACGAAATATCAAGACCGCCATCCAAACCGAGTTTGTGAATCCATGTCTTGCCGGTTCTGCTGAGACAACCAAAAATTTAAATGCAAATTTGCAGATATTTTTGCTCAGGTGACAACGGCAACGGCTGACGAGGCAGTTAACAAAAACTGTAATATGACTTTCATCGTAAGAAAAAAAGCACATCCAGCGGTTTTGTTTGATGCACATAAAGAGTAAGACACCTTCAACTTTACTGCAAATTACACAATAACGTAGCGGTCATCCACCTGGAAAAAATTAATTATCTTCCAACTTCCTATACCCCTACCTTGTACTTCGAAACAGGTAGCAACAGGAAGCGTACCCGTGCGTTAGCGTCATGGGTTATTTGCTTCCACAGTTTATTTTTCCCAATTAAGCCACCTCGATGGTAATGTTTGTGATCTCGTCACGTTTTCGACCCTTTTTTCCTGTTTGTGTGCATATGTTTTTTTTTTTTCACCTGTAACTGGAAGACCCGTCTTGGCAAAAGGAAAAAAGCGGTACAAGACAGGCTTTCAACTTCCGCCCGCCTCCTCCACCGGTGCCGATTTTTAATTATTTCAATTAAGTTAATATTTTTGCTCGAGCATGCTCGGAATGCGGTGTTTCAAAGTTGTTGATGAAACCTAATTATTTGCGCTGGATTTTAATTAACTCCAGCCGGGTCCTTCGGAATACTTCTCCTGGGTAAACAGTAATGTATAGACACTAGTTGCGCAAACCCACTGTTGTCCTGCAAACTGTTTGGAAAATGAAAGCCGAGTTGATTGTATTTACCCGCGAACTCTGCTTTTTATCGTGTTCGCTTTCGTTTACTTTTATTACAGCTCGTCCGGTGTGGTTTGATTGTTTAAAAAACACATTAGTTTACCTATCATAATCAAATTTCTTGCTCGTCCTCAGTGGCAATTAGTAGTCATGTGGGTTTTTTACTTTAAATGGTATGCCATTAAAGAAAATATGCGATGACACTAATTAACAAAAACGAATGGTTTGTTTCAAATTAATCACGATAGGAGCAGGAATGAAACAATATGGTTTTCTAAATAACCATGCGTCCCCACATAAAATCAAAGCAATTGCTTGGAGTGTACGGTTGTTTGTTTTTGGAACAATAGATTTACAGTTTCAAACGTCGACTAAAGCAACAATTCTAAGTGTATTGTGTTTAATCCTTCCATGTGCCACCGTACCCGGTACGCATACCAAACACGGTGAAATTATGCAAACTGGTCAAACTCGGTTCAGTTTCCATCCATGCAGCCTTCGAACTGCGCTTGCAAATTGTATGCTAGCAATGAGAAAAAAACTCATTTGAATTTGAATTAGAAACTAAGAGAGAAGAAAGACGAAACGGTATTATGTGATATTTTATTCAGCATCAGCTAAATTTCAATTAAACCTAAGTTTTTAATCTAAGTGGAAAACTATAAGAATTATAATTAAAAAAAGTCACTAGCCACTTTGCATACGAACAATGTGACCTTTTAAATCCATCTTCTTCCTCTACTTACCTGTAGGTAAAAATGTCAATTCCGTCCCGTTCCCAATAGCAATGCAACCAAAAACTCTCTACCTGAGCTGGTAGGTTTGTCCTCACATCAACAGCCCAGCAATCCTATATAAAACACGACAAAAGCCAAACATTCCCTTCAGCATTTCAAACTATTTGCTCCGCTGCCAAAGAATTGTTTCCCGGTGGGACGCTTCCTCTCGGTAATCTCCGACGAAATCACTTTGCACACTTCACAATTCTTCAGCCGAGCTTTATTTCCATTCCGTATTTTTCTCGCACTTTGAAGAATACCCGACCCCGGAAGAGTGCTGCCAAGTGCAGTTGACGTTTTACCTCCGGTGACCTCAAACCGAGGATAGGTAAAGGGGCCACTGTCTAACGGCATAGAAGTGCACCGTGCAGCATACCTGGCATGGCACAGTTCGACTTAGGAGATCCACATATCGTCCACAATGACAGCAGCAAATAAATATGAATACATCTCAAACGAAATCCGCAACCGAAGAGCTGCCTGCCCGCACAATCATCACGAACGTCGTTCCGAACCGGAAGTAGGAAGGAAATTTTCCTGCTGATTTGCTTTTAGCGGTGCCATATATAATTCGAAACTGATTCTGTACGGGTGTCGACAGAGGAAAACTGCACCGCAACTGTTTGCATTCAAGTACGTTCGTGACAGGCATGTGTGCGGTTGCACTTTGGACGCTTCTGAGCTACAGCTAAGAAGATTTTCTTTGTGGTTGAAATTTTTCTTGATCTATTGACAAGTGAGGAATTTTCCATCTCAGAATCGGGGTTCTCCGAAATTGTATAGGCATTCAATGAAAGCGGTGGTTTTATAAGGTACATTTTTAAAAGTTATCTCAGATATGCGGCTTCTTTATTTCAATGGCTCATCTTTTTGTACCAGCAAATTGTTTAGTACTGAAAATTGGAAAAGCTCAGTGACATCTCTAGAGCCAAAATATGTCAACATCTTATTTTCCAGCTATCATATGCAATGATTGCAACAGCTTTCCAAAGCGAATGTACTTTCCAGAGACGGCCAATTGAATCATATGATTTTTTATTGTCGATTGGTTTGTAATAAACAGTTTGCAGGAATAGAGAAATTGCATTAACCTGAATGGCAAGCGGTTCCAACAAGCTTTATTTTCATCTCAAACTGATGAAATTGAAAATAATAATTGGTTTTGCAATACTAATACATTAGCCATTTTTTTCGATTGTTTCTCTTCGCACAAACAAAATAATGTTTTTGGTCATTTAGGTTCCTTAACGGTAAGGGGGGAAAGTCAGTAAAATCGAATTTTATTTTTTTTGCATTTTCGAAACCCTTATACTAGAAATGTCATGCCAAAGGATTTTTTGATAACTGATCTAGTTGAAAAGTTACGGCAAAAACTGTGGGGTCACCTCAAGGAAAGTGCATCGCTGTATGAAACTTCAAACGCGTTTTTCTCGAAACCATGTTTTTTGAACTGGCAGTACATGTATCTCAGAATCTAGTGGTCCGCTTTAGCTGAATTTTTTTTTTCAGCATACAAAAATGCAATTTTGACATTTTTTATGAGCTCTAAATTGGCGATTTTTGATTAAAAAGCACCTTTCTTTCGGAAAAATTGCCGCCGTTTTGGAAAGTTTAAGAATTTTCATAAACAGGTACGTAACAATTTAGGTATTGACCTAAAGTTTCAAAATCATCCTTGAAATCCGTTCCCCGATACTCTCTTGATTCCCAGTACGTACCGCCAGCAAGGAACTGGTTTCTAGGGAGCATCCCCGCGCCCAGCTACCACCAGCATAATAATCACTATTCTGGTATGCAAAAAAATACAAAATATATCTTTAGATATACCTTAATCAATGATCAAAATACCCCAATACTTAACTTTAATTCCAGCATTTGAAAAAAATTTACGAAAATCTATTATGTTTCGACCTTCCAGAGTAGGGTCCCCCCCTGAATGGAATTCTTCTTTCTGACTTTTTGGTACCATTTTGTCGCTTTGCTGATATGTAAATATTCAGACCTTAACAGAAGGCAGGGCAGCGATGACTTCACAAGCTGGTTTTAGCTTGAAAGAATAAAATCAAGAATAAAATGATGACAGACTCTTTTCTATTTTTTTATTGGAGTGCATATTCGACTACATAAAATACTTAAAAGTAACTATTCTGTATCATATTGTGTATTCAGTCACAAGTGGTGACTTTTCAACACTATTAGAATTGCATTACTTACTATTATTATGATAGATAGACTAGATAGATAGACTCTTTTCTATGCTATCGCTTAACCTATCACTAAAATAGTGTAGAGATCTGAATTGCACCATAATGATTCAAAACTCTCTCTGTCTCTTTTTCATTCTCTCTCATTGTCTTTCTGTTTCATTCTCTCTCTTTTTCATTCTTTCTCATTTTCATTTTCTCTTTTTTCGTTCTCTCTCTCATTATCTCTCTCTTTCATTTTCACTCTCTCTTTTTCATTCTCTCTCTCTCTCTCTTACGTTTTCATTATCTCCTTCTTTTTCGTTATCTCTCTCTCTCTTTCGTTTTGTCTGTTTCATTGTTTCACGGGTAATTTTTCAAATAGCGATTCTCTTCCATTTTTTCGGCGACACAAATGCATTTTAACACATCAGCCCTGCATGAATCGATTGCGGGAGTCAATAGGGTAAGGGATCTAGTTTTCGACCCTGTGCTAGTTTTCGCACCACTGCTGAAACATTCATCAAATAGATTCCTAAGAAAAAGGCAGAGAAAAGCTATTATTTAGGATATTGTCAAGGTTGTTATTTTGCTAGAAATTTTGCAATACCCCGCCAAAATTTGCGTTTGTACGTCCAAATAATCAAGGTTTTTAAAGTGGGACTGGAGTTCGAGTGTTTTCTTTTCGTCTAGTGAAAACAGATACGGAATCAAAATTTCCATAAATTGTGTATATTAGGACACTGAATTCATGTTATATGTTATTATACGAAGAAAAGGCAATATTTCTATCAAATTTTCATATGTTGCAGTGCATATTTCTTTTTATGATGTAATTAAAGACGTTTAAAAAAGTACGAAAATTGAAACGCGAAACTGTTTGTGTTCTAAATTTCGACCGGTCGAAACAGCTTGCTGTATGCTTTCAAATCCGCTTGTTTGATTTTTCGACCCACCGTTCAAAAGCCATGGAAGTGAAAAGTAACCAGACTCGAAAGTAATTGTCTGATTTCAGGCGTTTTCCGGGATTGCATTTCAAACATTTTCCATCTATTCATTCAAAGGAGAAGGGTAATCGAAATAGTCTACAAAAACGGTTTACAGTTTAATTTTTAAAAAGATAATACCAGTCTGGTCTGGTCTGGTCTGGTATGGTACAGAAATGATGCAGTTATTTTTTTGCATTAAATTCATCAATTTAAACGACCCTCGACTTTGAAAATACATTACTTTGTACTTGGGTCGAATATTAGAGCACGCAAGGGTCGAAAACTAAAACAAGGAGTCGAAAATTAGCCCAATGGGATATTGAATTGAAACGAGAAAATGAGTGAAAAATATACATAGTACATTTATTTCCTTCCTTATTTCCTTTTAAATGTTAACTGAATATACATCCTTTTGTACTATTTTATCATATTGTCGAAAAAACAGCGCTATTTGGACGATATATTGCAATTTGTTAGCCATGCGTTGGTTTAATAGGTCGAATTATAGTGCCCTTACCCTAGTTAGCAAAATGTTTAGAAAATTTTCTTTTCTATGCACTTATGTAGCGGAGAGGAGAGGAGACGCGAAGAGAATCTCTTATTGTCACATAGGTCTATTTGAAAAACTACCCGTATTTCTTCCTCTTTCATTTCATCTCTTTTTCATTCATTCATTCTCTCCCTCTCCCTCTCCCTCTCTCTTTTTTTTTCATTCATTCTCTCATCTATCTATCTATCTATCTATCTATCTATCTATCTATCTATCTATCTATCTATCTATCTATCTATCTATCTATCTATCTATCTATCTATCTATCTATCTATCTATCTATCTATCTATCTATCTATCTATCTATCTATCTATCTATCTATCTATCTATCTATCTATCTATCTATCTATCTATCTATCTATCTATCTATCTATCTATCTATCTATCTATCTATCTATCTATCTATCTATCTATCTATCTATCTATCTATCTATCTATCTATCTATCTATCTATCTATCTATCTATCTATCTATCTATCTATCTATCTATCTATCTATCTATCTATCTATCTATCTATCTATCTATCTATCTATCTATCTATCTATCTATCTATCTATCTATCTATCTATCTATCTATCTATCTATCTATCTATCTATCTATCTATCTATCTATCTATCTATCTATCTATCTATCTATCTATCTATCTATCTATCTATCTATCTATCTATCTATCTATCTATCTATCTATCTATCTATCTATCTATCTATCTATCTATCTATCTATCTATCTATCTATCTATCTATCTATCTATCTATCTATCTATCTATCTATCTATCTATCTATCTATCTATCTATCTATCTATCTATCTATCTATCTATCTATCTATCTATCTATCTATCTATCTATCTATCTATCTATCTATCTATCTATCTATCTATCTATCTATCTATCTATCTATCTATCTATCTATCTATCTATCTATCTATCTATCTATCTATCTATCTATCTATCTATCTATCTATCTATCTATCTATCTATCTATCTATCTATCTATCTATCTATCTATCTATCTATCTATCTATCTATCTATCTATCTATCTATCTATCTATCTATCTATCTATCTATCTATCTATCTATCTATCTATCTATCTATCTATCTATCTATCTATCTATCTATCTATCTATCTATCTATCTATCTATCTATCTATCTATCTATCTATCTATCTATCTATCTATCTATCTATCTATCTATCTATCTATCTATCTATCTATCTATCTATCTATCTATCTATCTATCTATCTATCTATCTATCTATCTATCTATCTATCTATCTATCTATCTATCAGTGCTTTCTCCATTCGTTCAAGAATGAACGAAACGACCGAATGAGCGATACGCCTGAACCACTACCACCGGCTTTACAAACTGAGCAGCAGCACTCACGAAATACTCTCATTCACGAGTGTTCAATCGCGTGAGAGAACATTTTCGTTCCATACGCTTGAACTGCCTGATTCACCTCAACGTTGATGCCTTGAAGCAATATGGTTCACCAAAATATTTGTTGGTGAACCAACATCTTTTATGCGTCCAAAAGCTAAATGTGTGTCGCAAAGGGTATTTTTGAGTACTATTTCATTTCGTCCAAACTGGTTGAATAAACGATTTTATTAATCGATGAATGTGCTTAGCAGAACATAGCTGCTACGTTCATTCGTTATTTCCTAACATTGTAACGTCACTTTTGAATCGCATTAGCAAGTTCAAAATACTCAGTACATATGATGTAACAACTAAATTACAAAAACTATGTTTTGTAATGTTACAAACTAAAATCTTTTGCTAAATAATGTAACGTGACATCTAAAAAGTAACTACGTTACCATTATGGTTTGTGGACTTTACGTTTAATTTTGATAACTTTATAGCATCACAATGTTACTTTTGTGCTACATTACAGTGTATTATTAAAATTGATCCAATACGACACGAAGTCCTGATGCAACATCCAACATGATAGTTTCTTCGGTTCAGAGTGTAAGAGCCGCAAGCGCACCAGCATTTGAATGAGGAACAGTTCCAGTGTTCGCTCACCAGTTTATTTGGTTCGCGATGCAAGTTGGTTCATGAACGTATGCAAGTCGTGAATGAGCGTCATCGCTGTATATTTTTGTTTGCTGTGGTTCGCATCGCATCGGCGTTCACAAGCAAGAAACTATGCGAGAGTGATTCACTCAGTGGTTCGCACTGCGCTCTCCAAGCACTGCTATCTATCTATCTATCTATCTATCTATCTATCTATCTATCTATCTATCTATCTATCTATCTATCTATCTATCTATCTATCTATCTATCTATCTATCTATCTATCTATCTATCTATCTATCTATCTATCTATCTATCTATCTATCTATCTATCTATCTATCTATCTATCTATCTATCTATCTATCTATCTATCTATCTATCTATCTATCTATCTATCTATCTATCTATCTATCTATCTATCTATCTATCTATCTATCTATCTATCTATCTATCTATCTATCTATCTATCTATCTATCTATCTATCTATCTATCTATCTATCTATCTATCTATCTATCTATCTATCTATCTATCTATCTATCTATCTATCTATCTATCTATCTATCTATCTATCTATCTATCTATCTATCTATCTATCTATCTATCTATCTATCTATCTATCTATCTATCTATCTATCTATCTATCTATCTATCTATCTATCTATCTATCTATCTATCTATCTATCTATCTATCTATCTATCTATCTATCTATCTATCTATCTATCTATCTATCTATCTATCTATCTATCTATCTATCTATCTATCTATCTATCTATCTATCTATCTATCTATCTATCTATCTATCTATCTATCTATCTATCTATCTATCTATCTATCTATCTATCTATCTATCTATCTATCTATCTATCTATCTATCTATCTATCTATCTATCTATCTATCTATCTATCTATCTATCTATCTATCTATCTATCTATCTATCTATCTATCTATCTATCTATCTATCTATCTATCTATCTATCTATCTATCTATCTATCTATCTATCTATCTATCTATCTATCTATCTATCTATCTATCTATCTATCTATCTATCTATCTATCTATCTATCTATCTATCTATCTATCTATCTATCTATCTATCTATCTATCTATCTATCTATCTATCTATCTATCTATCTATCTATCTATCTATCTATCTATCTATCTATCTATCTATCTATCTATCTATCTATCTATCTATCTATCTATCTATCTATCTATCTATCTATCTATCTATCTATCTATCTATCTATCTATCTATCTATCTATCTATCTATCTATCTATCTATCTATCTATCTATCTATCTATCTATCTATCTATCTATCTATCTATCTATCTATCTATCTATCTATCTATCTATCTATCTATCTATCTATCTATCTATCTATCTATCTATCTCATGGGCGTAGCGACGGAAAGGGTGCAATTTGATGTGGGACACCCTTTATAATAAACAACAAGGGTCCATAAAAGGAAAACGGACATTCCAATTTGTGTAGAAAAATCTGTAAAGTATAGAGATTTGCAACATAAATTGATATTTTTTGGGTTTAATCGAAAGCTTCTAACATTGTAAGTTCAGTTCAAACGTAACCATTAGTATGGTTAATTTACCCTATTTTGAAACATACACTCTTAAATAAGTTTACCCGTAAATTGGTTAGATATTCCTAAAACTTGGTTAAAACTACTCAAAATGCAAAATGAGTAGTTTTTCAACCTAAAAATTGGTAGTAGGAACTTATTACAAATGTCGGACATTTGAAAAGTTGGAATTATTCATTTTGCAAACTCTCACTCGGTCTGTTTGACCTTTGGCTTATTCGCCCTTTTCGGATGTTGGTCGACAAATAATTAGCTTTCAATATTTAGCGTTCAATGGGCCATTCTGCCGCCCTAGTACCGACCAGTTAGCTTCGAGGTTCGATGGTGGTCTAACAATTCGATGCTGGTGCTGCTAGAGTCAGTAGGATCGTTATACTAGTGTCGTCATTGTCCTGTACTTCAATAACCGGCTACGAAGTCGGCCGATAAGGAAGAGTTATGTCTAAAAACGGTTATACCAAAGACTTTTTTCAATGCACCATCTTGTTGGACAGACATTCAATTTTTCATGAGAGCGTAAATAGAGAATACAGTATCCCTCCGCTAATCCGACACCTAATAATCCGACGACTCAATAGTTCGGAGCTCGCTGATTCGTAAATTCCGAATTAAAAAATCAGAGGGGTTGTGTACAAGACACGACCGCATGTATAGGTGACGCAGGACTACGTAAGTCTCTTTGTAGTTATAGCAGCATGTATTCATGCATGTATTCATTCGATTCTTCATGTACACATGCTATATGCAACATATATACATGCTACATGCGTTGTATGTAACATTTATCAAAGTAGTAACATTGCATACGTTCAATTCTTAAAATATTGTGCATTTGAAAACAATTTAACAAAATCAAGAACACAAATTATTGCTTTCCTGCTACCTTACTGAAATTAAAGATTGTTTTTATTACCCATGGTTCCCCACGTTGAAGGGATTTTACAAATTCAATCCTATTTTATCAACATCACATCTTTTCACTACACTTCTAATGAAACGGCATCGGCAAGCATGCGTATTCATACAGAGTCGTATTAAAACCGGACACTACAGCTGTAGCACATTTTTCCAACACAGATATCAAATTCGCCGAGGTTTAACCGTTATGTGTTCGACAGGGTACCCGGGTACCTTTTCAGCTTTCAAAGTACGAAATTCTAAAGTTTTCTTTGATCAAGGATACTGAAACTCTGTGACATCTAAGAACTAGTTGAATTGCAACTTTTCATAAAATAAGTTTTCATTTAGTACTTAAGGGGGTGGAATGGGGGGGCTTCGAATTTTTTTACCCCTTAAGTGCTCGACAAGGGTACCCGGGTACCCACAAATTGAAACGCTTGTAACTTTGGCAATTTTTGACCGATTCGGACACTTTTACCACCAAAAGATTCAGAAACTTATCCACTTCCAGTGTGGTTATAACAGAGCCGGAAGTGGTTCATCTGGTTCCCGGAAATCCGGCAGTCCGAGGATGTGTTCCGGAATTAAAGCACTTTTTATATTTTTGGATGTAATTATAGTAATATGGGTGTCCAAAGCTCTTCCAATTACTCCGACAGGTCATTCTTCATTGTTTTAAGACAATACAATGATATATCCTCGGAATGGCCATTCTGCGACAAGTTCCCGTGGGACCTCCTGTGGCCATAAAACTGTTTGGTTTGCAACACTGGCAATATGGCTGTCTAAATTCATGAAATTACTCCAGAAGATCAGTTTTCATTATTTTGATTCTATCTGATGATTTTGCCACGGCATGGCCATTCCGGAACATATTCCCGTGGGGCTTCACAGTTGTCCAAAACCAAAAATATGTGCGCATTAGAGTTTTGAGTGGGAAAACTTGATTTTAGGTTTATGGAACCTTTGGGAGAGTTTCTTGAAATTAAAAGTTCTATCGTATGGTGAAATTCAAATTTTGAATAATCCCC
Organism: Sabethes cyaneus; assembly: GCF_943734655.1. Lineage (NCBI taxonomy): Eukaryota > Metazoa > Arthropoda > Insecta > Diptera > Culicidae > Sabethes > Sabethes cyaneus. The sequence goes on along the minus strand of NC_071353.1, from coordinate 39,273,719 downwards.
CTAAAAGTGAAATAAAAAATTTATTTTTCTGCAGCTTCAATATAACACATTGATGAGTTCTGCAAAGTTTTAGAGCATATTATTACAAGAAATTTTGCTGAAGACCGTAACCTTCTATCTCTTCAGCGAAGATAGAAAAGTCCAATTTCTTATATGTGAATCTTCAAAATCAGTTTTTCTATTTTAGCTCTTTTTGTAGTTGTTGTATGATTTTTTCATGTTCTAGAAAGTTGTACAAATAGTAAAAATAAACAACTTTGCCCAACATAGTATACCTCTATCTTTGTTTATTTAGGAGCTGTAAAACTTTTGTTATAATAAATATCCTAAATCTGACCCCGAATTACTCAACTATGCACAAACAGATACAAATTACATTACATGAATCTGAAACTAAATAAAAAACTACAAAAAGTCAGGAAGTTTGATTTGTATCCGTCTGAGCATAGTCGCGTAATTGGGGATCAAAATTAGGGTATTTATTATAACAAAAGTTTTACAGCTCCTAAATAAGCAAAGATAGAGGTATACTACATTCGGCAAAGTTGTTTATTTTTACTATTTGTACAACTTTATAGAACATGAAAAAATCATACAACAACTACAAAAAGAGCTAAAATAGAAAAACTGATTTTGAAGATTCACATATAAGAAATTGGACTTTTCTATCTTCGCTGAAGAGATAGAAGGTTACGGTCTTCAGCAAAATTTCTTGTAATAATATGCTCTAAAACTTTGCAGAACTCATCAATGTGTTATATTGAAGCTGCAGAAAAATAAATTTTTTATTTCACTTTTAGGGGGATTATTCAAAATTTGAATTTCACCATACGATAGAATTTTTAATTTCAAGAAACTCTCCCAAAGGTTCCATAAACCTAAAATCAAGTTTTCCCACTCAAAACTCTAATGCGCACATATTTTTGGTTTTGGACAACTGTGAAGCCCCACGGGAATATGTTCCGGAATGGCCATGCCGCGGCAAAATCATCAGATAGAATCAAAATAATCAAAAATGACCTTCTGGAGTAATTTCATGAATTTAGACACCCATATTGCCAGTGTTGCAAACCAAACAGTTTTATGGCCACAGGAGGTCCTACGGGAACTTGTCACAGAATGGCCATTCCAAGGATATATCATTGTATTGTCTTAAAACAATGAAGAATGACCTTTCGGAGTAATTGGAAGAACTTTGGACACCCATATTACTATAATTACATCCAAAAATATAAAAAGTGCTTTAATTCCGGAACACATCCTTGGACTGCCGGATTTCCGGGAACCAGATGAGCCACTTCCGGCTCTGTTATAACCACACTGGAAGTGGATAAGTTTCTGAATCTTTTGGTGGTAAAAGTGTCCGAATCGGTCAAAAATTGCCAAAGTTACAAGCGTTTCAATTTGTGGGTACCCGGGTACCCTTGTCGAGCACTTAAAGGTGTTTTTTTTGTCGAACACATAACGGTTAATCGTCTCGCAGTAAAGAATTTGCGATCTGTTGGGACAACGAACTTGTGTCATTTTTTCTAGCATACTTCCCTAACACAGACATCAAATTGGACTAGGTTTATTCGCGTTGGTAAGAAATCTGTTGGCACGAGGGGGCTTTGTCACTTTTTCTGGCGTACTTCCCAAGCAAGGACATCAAAATGGTCTAGGTTTAACCGCGGTGTTAAGGAATCTTGTTGAAATGAGGAAACTTTGTCACTTGTTTTGGCGTACTTAAGCACAGATATCAAATTGGTATAGGTTTAGATCATCGCAAAGAATCTTCCAACCAATCACGAAGCGAGAATTCTGGTAAAACATAGGTTCATTATTTTCAATTTTTCAATAGTTCAACATCAAGGATCCATACTTTTCTTCATTTGGGTCAATTCTTAGAAGATTTACCGATCGATTGGTGTAAGAATATTGAAAATCGACCGGAAAACCGCTGAGCTATTAGCGTTCAAAACCTTTCATTTTTCGTGACGCTCGCATTTTTCGATTTTTTGGAATGACACCCTAGCTTAAAACTTGCCGTAAGACATTGCATTTTATATACACTGAGCAAAAAAATTATCCGTACAGTATAGTACAGTACAGTACAGTCTGTACGGACAATTTTTTTGTTCAGTGTAAATTGACGTGATTTTACTGCCGAGTCAAATCAAAATTCGATAATCCGGCTATAAATTTGTCGGATTAGAATGGTGGTATTGTAGTACATTCTAGAAGAGAAAAGCATTGGAGTGACAGCTTGTGCCGTAGTCTGACTATGGATGTATTTGTTTTGTTAATACAACGACAGGCCCGTTCGTCAGTTTCTCGTTTCATATGACATAGGTTGCTACAGTTTTGTTTTGCGAAGAGCTGTTTCAATAAACGTATAATACATAGACTTGTGACATATTCTGTAACAGAAAATGATAGAATTACATACAAAAGCTACCAGCTATCGTATTGGATGCTGGCTTTAAATTTTTCAATAATATTCGGATCACAATGACTATAAATTCTTTCAAAATACATTTTCTTTCTCACTCGATAAATGATCAACGTGAGAAGTTTCAACGAAAAATCAAAATTCGCCCTAAAGTTTATTCTAAACCAGCGTACTTTGGAAGCTAGCGGATTGCGATGCAAAAATCGATCCGCGTTTCACTGGCAGTTAGCTACCTTATCGTATTTGATTCATTTGCAGCAAAGGCGGAGATTGCGAAGATTCAACCTCTGAATAACTTAAGTTGAGCGTTAATTATGCAGATATCGAAAGCGAAATCGGTAAAATTGGTTTTTATCACTGTTTTATTGTTCAGTGTGCTCCGCAGCTAATCAGACGTTCCTCTAACTGCCATTGTGCGTCTGGGGAACCAATACGATCAATTGATTGGATTTTAAAGTTTCATCCGCAAACCAATAAGCGGTGCATGGCAGAAATTTAGAACTTAATTGAAAGGAAATGTAGTCGTAAAATTTAGTAGCTGCTGAACCTTTGCAAATTGGTTTTTTGCTTAGAAAATGAACAAGCATGGTTAGTTCATTTAATATAATTAATTAAAAGGTCATTCTATGCTATATATTTATCAACTATTTCAACCATCCTCCAAAATGTAAATTTGAACTCGTTTAAAGTGGCATCCCTATAATTAATGTGCAGTTGCAACATCACTTTGTTCCGATAGATTAACAGTGAGAAAAAGTGATGACACTAAGTGATTTCAGCAGAATGTAGGCAAATAATCGCGTATAGAAATTGATGGAAATGTTGTGGTTTATTTGTACTGTTGATCTATTTATTGCTTTGCGGAAATATGCAATCGATCTGTCGCTTTTAGTGGCAGTCATGGGAATAGAGTATTCACCGCTTTTCAATATCGAAAATGTGACTGAAAATCGGCGAACAAATTGAGTTTTTTAACACATTATTTTCGTTTGGTGCCATATGCTAATTGATGATTGAACCGATTCATTGCTAATACAATCTATGATTGCGGATAAAGTGTCACACTCATTTTTGCACCAAATCAACGCCATTCGGTATCATATCGGATGCAGCTGCCGTACGTTCTTTAGCCGCTAGTTTCATTAAATTAAATTCCCCATATGGCCCGTTTGCAGACAATGCGGATTTCATTGATTTTTTGTCGGTAATTAGCACTCGATCAGAATCATGCTAATTAATGAATGCTTTATTAATTGAATTATGATACGTTAAGCGCATCAAACAATAATTAAGGCAATATTTTAGGTGCATGTTTGACAAAAGATAAAAAATTTAAAAATCTTATTCTTACCTAATTTGTTTTTTTAGATGAACGCGTAATGTAATAGATTTTTTTTTGCATTTGCTCAATTCTGGTTATATTTTGAATGTATCCCTCCCAACCAGTTTACGCATTAAGATCGAATTATCGCATTACGAATGAATTGAAAAATATAGAAGTAATATGATTCGATTAATGTACAAACCATCACAATACGCTTATTAAAAAGAGACACAATCATCGATTAAAAATTACATATTCATAACGTGATCTATATTTCATAATAAAACCAATATGTAAGAGTTGAAATATTAAACTTAAATTTCCACTTAATTTTATTATTACTTTTTTATTTTATTTGCTTAGCCGCATCTGACATCTGACACTATGTCGTCCTTATCAGGTTCCAATCCGGTCTATTTTGCATAGCGAATGACAAATGTTACACCATCCAGTTAAGCTTCGCACCGAACCACAATCCAGAAGGCATCGCGGCCAATTAGTTTGGAATACATTTCTCCACCAATTTGATATCGCCAATTATCATCAAACTCAATTAAAAGTTGTAAAAGCAGACATTTAAAAGCAATTAAATCGTATCCTTATCGGGAGCACACAGCCATCGCACATGGTAGAGCAGGTTCTGTGGCTGCCGCTGCTGCTGCGTGATATGAAATGAAATACGTGTCCGCTGCACTCTTTCGGGAAATCCTCAGCCGTTGCCGTGTACCTCTGAAGGTACCAGGAAAATCACACGGTGCACAGAGGGCAGGGTGAAGATACACCTTCGTTTCCACTAAGTTTCACCCGACTGTGAATGCCAGGGAATCAAGGAAGCCAGTCGCAGAGAGTGGCGGGGACGATGAAGGTGATAATCCAATGAGCATAGTTGCAAGCTGGGGCAGAACAATAAAATGTGGAATTAAATCTCCAGCGGAAACGATATCGGACGTGATAACCTGTAACCACTCCAGCGAGGCATGCTTCGGTGCGAACGTGCATGTGCGGTGCGGTGTTTCTGGTGGGTGAAATTCCAAGCCATGGAATCCCGGAAACGAACGTACATCTCCGGATCGGGATTAACCAACTGCATACTCGAATTCGAAGGCAAACAGAAACGAAATGTGTAGTGCTTCGTATCATTCATTCTATGTGCAAAGAGTGGATAAAGACGAAAGAGGTTACCAGGTGCAATGGAAAGCATGATTAGCAATAGCTGTGCTACTGACTGGCTTAGTGGGTAATCGATTATGCTTCAGTAATAATACGCCGCTTCCTGTCGGCCGGAGGTATAATTAGTATTGAAAAGTGTCTGCGAAAAGCATTAAAGGATTTTAAGCATTTGCCACTAGACGAATAATGATGAAAAGCTTATTAGATACAGTTGAATAGGAAATATTTTGAAGCACATCGCTTTCTTTATGCTTCACATCCCTGAGTTTAAGTTTGTCATTCATACTTGCAACTGTAAGCAAATGCGTATTTATACCGATTTTATAATACATATAATAATGCGAATATAATATAAAATTAAAACTATATTTGGTTTGAGATTTGGGTATTTAAAAATTATCGTACAACTTTGAACCGTACAACTGAAGGGTCTGGAAATATTACTGAAAACTAAATTTAAAAAATTCGAATTGCCTTATTTTCCCAGAAAAACAGGATGACGGTACAAATCAAGTGGCAACTGTAAGTTAAAATGAGTTTGACTGTAAGAATATGGCCCATGAGTGAAGTGAGGTGATTGATGACTGTGAGAATAGGGCCCCTGTTTAACATTAGCAGAGTTCGTTTTTCAACCGATCGATGTCCTCAATATTTTGATGCCCTGAGACTGACATTTATGGGTCACTAGCTGACCCGACAAACTTCGTATTGCCACAAATTAAACTGTGTTGTACATAAATCATGAATCTCGGATGACCTTTGGCACAATCTTGAGTTTTTCAAGTTTCTGGGGAGTTCATGGGTGTTTTAATATACAAATTTTCCTCACATTAAAGTAGAAAACAACTCCCCCCCATTGCTTAGTCCGATAAAATAAAGCGGATAGCATTTAAATATTCGGCATCATTACAAACCATTTCGTCGAATACCATTTTGCGGAACACCAATTCTCGGCTGACCATTACGCGGAATATAGAATTTCGCAGAATACCATTTCGCGAAAAACCTTCCGCGGGATGTACCATCTCACGGAAAATCTTTTCGTAGAAAGTACCACTTCGCAGGAGTGACCCAACTGAAGGAAAGTAATAGAGGTCAGTAGATCTAGGAAAAGAAATAAACCTAGATAGAGGTGATCTCTACGCGGGGCTGCCCCTGCAGTGGCCGGCGCTTCCGACGGTAGGTCGCCGGCAACACTCGCGGCCTGTGGCCGTCTCGCGCAGAATTATCAAATGTTACTCTTGATAGTTTTTGGTGGTCTTGTTATTGATTAAAGTTTTATGAAAAAGTCTAAAATTCGATTAGTTTTTGAGTTACGCAAAAATTTCTGTTTTATTTGTATGATAGTCCTTATCCCCCTACCACAGGGGTGAGGTGTCTCAAACCATCATTAAACAAATTCCTACCTCCAAAACCCCCCACATGCCAAATTTGGTTCATTTGCTTGATTACTTTTCGAGTTATGAGGAAATTTGTATTTCATTTGTATGGGAGCCCCCCCCCTCCCTCCTAAAGTGGGGAGGGGTCTCAATTCACCATAGAAAAAATTCTTGTCTCCAAATACACCCACATGTAAAATTTTGTTCCATTTGCTTGATTAATTCTCGAGTTATGCAGAAAATTGTGTTTCATTTGTATGGGAGCCCCCCCTCTTAGTGGGAGGAAGGGTCTCTAACATAAGAACCTTCCCTGGGCCCAAAAACCCCTATATGAAAATTTTCACGCCGATCGGTTCAGTAGTTTTCGATTCTATAAGGGACATTCGGGCAGACAGATAGAAATCCATTTTTATAGGTATAGATTTGTATGGGAGCCCCCCCCCCCTCTTAAGAACCTTTCCTGGCACCAAAAACCCCTACATGCAAATTTTCACTCCGATCGGTTCAACAGTTTTCGATTCTATAAGGAACATAAAGCAGACAGAAATTCATTTTTATAGGCATAGATTTGTATGGGAGCCTCCCCTATTAGTGGAGCGAGGGGTCTTTTGCCATCGAGAGAACCTTCCGTAGCCCCAAAAACCCCTACATGCAAATTTTCACGCCGATCGGTTCAGTAGTTTTCGATTCTAAAAGGAACATAGGGACAGACAGACAGACAGGCAGAAATCCTTTTTTATAGCTATAAATTTCATCACAAGTGCCCACACCGGTTGAATTCAATTTCCCAAAGTTTTATAGCGATCAATCCCCCTTGCAGTTGCACTTTTTAAAGTTTTATAAGGTCTTTTCTAAGGTTTTCAATAAATATCATTTTTGCACTTAGCTATGTTTCTCTGAAACGATTTGATTTAGAGAAATGCTTATGCTTCTATTTACAGTTTTTGTTTAATTTGTAGCCACCATATCTTAAATAGACCAATCTCGAGGTTTTAGTCTTGGTCTTGGTCTTGAAATGCGGTCAAACATATTTATTAATATTTTTTGAAACGGTGGTTCTACAATTGATGAAGGGACGGTAGGGGAAAGCAATGAACTTTTTTTTTTGTCCAGCGCATCTATAGTTCTAAGGTACCAGCGAGCCACACACCTTGGCGGGTGTTGTGGGTTCGAATCCGGTCATAATCTCTGATTATAGCTTGGTTCGACCCATGCACCTTCAGGCCCAAACACAATGCATACGGATTTTACTACGTTGCGGATATTTGACAGAAAACCCATGGAAAAACTGTCAAATTGCCGCAACGTAGTAAAATCCGTATGCATTGTGTTTGGGCCTTTCCAGCATTGGACAAAAGGTAGGAGTCACAACGACAACTTGTTGAGCGTAGCTACCTATTACCCCCCCTTTCCTTTCCACCCTTTCCCCTCTATTTTCCAAAAAAAAAATTTCATTACTTTGCCCTACAGTCAATTGTAGAACCACCGTTTCAAAAAATATTAATAAATATGTTTGACCGCATTTCAAGGTCAAGAGCTCTCAGCCGCGCTGAGAATCGCGGCTAACACGCTGACAGACGAACAACGTCACGCGCACTACCTTGCAAGCAGGGATGCCACATATAATTCTGTGTTTTTTGTTGGAAAAATCTGACAATCTGTAAGGCGAGGAAAATTATTTGTGCAAAAATCTGTCCAATACAAAACAATGAGAGTGAAAGAGATAGAGAGTCATTTTGTTGACTATTTCCGTCTCTTTCACTCTCATGTAAAAGCGCAAATATCTGTTTAGTCTGTGTAATTTGGCGAAAATCTGCATTCTATGCATACAGATTCTGTACAGGTGATTTCTTTCAAATATCTGATAAACACAGAATAATCTGTGCATGTGGCAACCCTACTTGCAAGTCGCAAGGGCCTGCACAGTGTCAACGTCCTGAAAGTAAAAACAAGTTAGATTAAAGCTTCTGGGTCGGTGGTTTCTACAGTTGACGGAGGAAGAGGCACAATTTGTGTGTCTAAAAACAACCCAAAACCAAATACGCCGCTACATTAATAAGGGGGGTTAAGCAGTCTCCTTTTGTCCAGCGCCTCTATGGTTCTAAGATACAAGTACCAGCGAGCCACGCGCCCTGGTGAGTGTTGTGGGTTCGAATCCGGTTATAATCTCTGATTATAGTTTAGTTTGGTCCATGCACCTATTACCCCCCCCCCCCCCCTCCCTTACCTTTCCACCCTTTCCTCACCATTTTCCAAAAATTTCCTAAATTTTATTTTCAAATCAACATGCACAAAAAATTTGCCTAAATTTTTTACACAGAAAACACGCAATGAGAAAAAAACAAAATCTGTAAAAGAAAAAAACAAAAGGCGTCTTTAATCACTAGGATTACCGAAGTAATTTTAAGAAGAAAAATATGCTTGATAAAAATATATGCAGCAAGACAGATTCAAAGTTGTTGGTGACAGAGAGGTTGGTGGTTTCAATCCAATATCTTGTATACAAAAATCACTCCAATGATAACGCTGATGGCGACAGTCGCACTAGTGTTAACGTAGTTTATGGAAACTCACCTAATTAGTTCCAAATTGAAATAATTCGTAATCTTGAACATATAGAAGTATTCAGTAGCATCACCAAGGCTATTCAAATGCGAGTCAATAAGCATTTAAGTCACCTCAAATGCTATTTAAGCAACTACGATACCGCAATCATCGACAGAGCTATCGAGAGTACCTATAGCTATAACAGTTACGCGTTACAGTAAAGTGACCAGATTTTTTTTTTTTTTTTTTTTTGATGAATGCGGAACATATTGAATGGGTTACTTGCTAAATCGGTTCGGTAGTGGAGATTGGATTATTTAGAAATTGAGCACTTCATTTTGGCGATAGCGGCACTCCCAGTGGCCATGAATGCTAGCTTTTGGTAGCGTTGGGTTATTTGTAAACATTTCTGCTCGATATATTTTTTTCGCAGTTTAAAAGTAACGTGGTTTCGAGATATTCATCATAGAGGAGGAGAAATGAAAGTAATTGTGTACAGTCACCTGCAGAATCTTTCAGCCTCGGGAGCTGGCGGGACTGACGGATCATCCTAAAAGAGCTGTGGTGTGACTAATTGAGGGGTGCAAGGAAACTCTCAGGGCTGTCCGCAAGGCGTAGGTCAGCCGTTGGAGTTGAACTCTTGATCGTCAACTGCGGTTGAGAATCATTCGGAAAGTCAAGGCTGATCTCAGCGTCACGGTTTGTGCTTTGGCGAAAAAACTGAATACTGACGGCTGTACTGTACGGCGAATCCCTCTCGGAATGGCTACAAGTGTTACCGAGCAAGTGGGGAGCCCAACAGAAGCCTCAAACAATAAACAAAGGCTAGAATCAAGTCTCGTGGGCTGTGCGGCCGAGTGGTGACGATTCGCGATGCATTTGTCTGACTCGATGATGAATAAGCTTCAGAGAATGCCGATTTCAGCCAATCTCAGGGGTTAAATTCTTCATGCTCTGGCTCGTGGTAGGGTTTGTAACAGATTCGAGATGGGTTTTGGAGGTGGATTCATGATAAAAAGTCATGACTTGGCAAGGGATCTGTTTCATTGGCATCCGTGTGAAAACCAGTGTTTTGTGACGGATAAGAATTCGGAGATACACAGGGGTACGTGCCTCACCAGGCGGATTTTGCCCTTCATTAAGTCCCATGATAGCCACAATGGACAATGGACTTCGGTTCATCTCAAAGGAGCTGAGTGCACCAAATTGTCCCCGGGTTCGCCCAGTATTGAAATACTGGGAGATAATGAAACGAAAGCTGAAGATGAAGAGAACAGTCACCAAGCGACATTGGTCATATAAGAAGTGCGAGGTACCGGCTGACCGTTGCCGTGATTATGGAGGGTGTGCACCGGCTGACGAGCGGTGTAAGCAGTAGGTTTTTTCGTGCAATGTAACATAATTTCCTGTTTCATCCTTAGAAACTGTTTCGATTAAAAAAAATCAATGCGGGACACTTTCCGGGGCGCTTAGTAATCCGGCACAAGCCATCCAAATCCGGGACAGTCTCGCAGAACCCGGGACGTCTGGTCAGCCTACGTTACGGGTATGGGTAGGGGTGTAAAAAACAATTGTTACATATTGGGCCGTATGAATAAAACAGTTTGTTTTGCTTTTCCCGTGTAAATCTTATGGGAGAGTTTGCTCTAAAGGCCCAGACACAATGCATACGGATTTTACTACGTTGCGGAAAATTGACAGAAAACCCATGTAAAAACTGTCAAATTGCCGCAACGTAGTAAAAACCGTATATGCAGTGTGTTTGGGGCTTAACTCTTCTTCATACGGCCTATAGAGCATTAAACGAGAGCTCCTAACCTCACTTTTTTGACAGCACTTGGTGGTTTATTTACATGGTGTTAAAGTTTGAATTGAGTTTTCTATCTTTTTCCGGCAGATAATGATGAAAACTTTTAGTTTTTATTTAAGAGAAAGTGCCTTACTTGCATTTTGAAGCAACTGACGCAGTAATCCTTCACAAAATTCATATCGAAACCGCTGGATGTGACAAAAACATGTAAACAAACCACCAAGTGGTGTCATTTGGCGGCAAAATGACGTCATCGCAAAATGATCTATTGTTACAAACAGAGCTGCAACAAATACAAATATTTGTACATGCATAAATTTGGGACCCATCAATTATTTCAGTTGCTTTGATTTCTGGCTCTACTAATGCTCCTGAATTTTAAAGTACTCCATAAACTATTTATGTTATTTAATAGATTAGATCGAAAAAATAAAACACTCCGGAGAAAACGGTAGGGTCCCAAATTTATGCATGCACAAATATCTGTATTTATTTATTCTGATGTATTTCTTGATGGAATGTTTTTGATTTATGGCAGCTCTGATTACAAAAGATAGGGGGATTCGTGAAATGGGCGTTTTCGGCGTTACGTAATATTTAACGGGTCCTTAAAAACAATATTCAAAATGACCCATCGTAATAAATCCCTCGTCGTATCCCGCCGCTACCAGTCTACTTAAAATGGCATGTCAGCGACGTCTTTTTATCACTCGCATCTGCCCAATGAGACTTAAAAAGGTGTGGCAGATGAAGACATTTGATGGTATTAGTAGCGAAAAACCAGAAAACGACGTCAAACTACAAAAACAAACCGCATCGGACAATGGGGTTTGTTTTTGGAGTTTGACGTTACGCTTCATCATGATTGGTCGATTTACAATTCCACCCTCACCATGATGAAATTTCTTCATTGCACTCGCGACGATTCTGACGACGATTTCGGTTCGCTACGGTTTCATTCATAGCGTTCGATAAGGTGGGAAATTGATAATATCAATTGATAAACATTATTGCGGTGTTTCCACCTATTTAGAGTCGTAAGCAAAAATTATTAGCGTGGTTATTTTTTGCTTTTCCCACACATGTTTACAATTTAGCAATTTGAGCCATCAGTTTTTCGTTATTGGCTCTTCACTGCACCCCTCCTTGCCTGACAAGCATATTTTCAATATATTTAGTAAGTACAGGATTATTATTAAAGAATTGAATTTGCGTATAATAGGACTCGTTAAATTACTGCAAAGCATAATAAATATTGTTATGAGATATTTTTTTTTGCACCGACGACGGGTAAAACCATGGTTGGTTCACCTCGTCGGAGTGAAATATTGTTAATTTTTTATATTTATATATAGTTTTTTACAATCAACGGAGGGAACGAAAGAAGAAAGCAATGTAACAAAAATGTTGATAGGATCCAAACAGAATGGGACCAGGTGTGAAAAGAAAATGGGGTAATGGAGGGTATTTGCAGAAACGCTTAAAAAGCTTCAATTACTTGAGAATTTGTCGACCAACATTTGAAAGGGGCGGATAAGCCAACTGTCAAACAGAACGAGTGAGAGTTCATTTTCCTATGCTGCTCCAGCAAAAAATAACTCTCACTCGTTCTGTTTGACAGTTGGCTTATCCGCCCCTTTCAAATGTTGGTCTACATTTAAAGTTTTCTATAAGTTGATAATATGCCAACACTGCTGACAGCTGTTCGACTGACTCTGCTGTCACCGCTGTCACAAGCTGTCATCGGACGAGTTTGTGTACTTTGCGCATCGGATGACGGTCGCTACAAAAAGTTTTCGTTTATGTGAAAAAAGTTATTTGCATACAATCTAATTTACTTTCCTTGCATTTCGCTAAAAGCAAACTTCAATTGTGACTGTGAAGCAAATTGTGTTTTCTATTTACAAATTCCGGTCCTAATCATTGCAAAACCAGTTGCCGTCGAGCGAAAGCGTTTATTTTTTCCTACGGTCCGTTGAACAAACATCAGGAATTGAGGACGAAGGACGATGAGTTCATCACACTGGGAGGACTTTTACGCGACCCATCTGCCACCAAACTGCTTTGAAGACAATCGGTCCCTGCTGAAAGAATTCTGCGATCGGCACTACAAGCTTAAGAGCAACATCGTTCTTATTACGGTAAGTGGCATTGAATGCTTTTTCCTTAGCAAATCTAGGCCATTGGGTGGTCAAGGTGGGTGGAGGCGGTTGATAACAGGGTGTCAAGGTGAACTTAAGTAGGTCACCGCATTGACAGCGTATTTTGGTATTGTAATTATTAAATGTAATAAATTTTTAACTATCGCAGTCTGGCGGAACCACTGTGCCTCTTGAGCACAATACCGTCCGTTTCGTGGACAATTTTAGCGCAGGAAATCGTGGTTCCGCTTCGGCTGAGTATTTTCTAGAGCACGGATATGCTGTGATTTTCATGTATCGCACAAAGTCGCTGGAACCGTTTTCGAGACATTTCACTGGTCAACAGTTATTGGACATGTTGGAACTACATGAAGAAGGAATGAGCACTTCCATAACCGGTAAGTAACTAAGATTTTCTTTCATATGTTCCTCAAATCAAAATTTGATTTTAGTTAAACCTGATTCAGTGGATGTTCTGGCTCCGATACTGGATAAATATAAGAATGCCCAAGAAACGAATAGGATGTTGTATATCACCTTTACTAGTGTGGTTGACTATATGTGGTTGCTTCGAGCTGCTTGCGAATGTTTAGCTGCATTTGAAAGAGATGCAGTCCTGTACCTGGCAGCGGCTGTTTCCGATTTTTACGTTCCTCAAGATGAAATGCCAACTCACAAGATGCAATCCGGGCAAGGAGCGCCAACAATTTCGTTGCAGTTAGTGCCAAAGATGCTGGCTCCGCTGGTGAGCCTGTGGGTGCCACTGGCCTACGTAGTTTCTTTCAAGCTTGAAACAGACGAAAGCCTCCTGATTGCCAAATCACGTGAAAGTCTGAACAAATACAAACACAAGCTGGTGATTGCCAACATTCTGCAAACGCGCAAGAACCGGGTAGTGTTTGTGACTCCTACCAAAGCGTATGACGTTCTATTGTCAAAAGAACAAGCTCACAAAGGACAGGAAATCGAAGAACAAATTGTTGCCGATGTTGTCGATAGACATCAAGAGTTTGTGCGAGAAGGCGAATTGCAGGAATTTCAGCAGCAGCAACAACAACAGCAGCAGCAGCAATGACCTTTGCGTTCACCGCGGGCATTCTCGGGAGGACCGGTACACCCGCAGCATCACTTCCAACAGCAGCAGCAGCAACAACAACAATCCCAAGTGGATTGTCGAGTGACATTACCGCATTTCTGCAAGGTGTTGAATCCAGGGAGGAAGTTCTAAATTTCCTATTCCTGCTCGTGTATGTGAAACAAAATTCTTTGTTAGGGGCTTTGGTTTTTGATAGTACATCGTGTTATAGGGAAACTGTTGATTGTTGTATGTACTTGTCAGTGGTAATTAACTGTATTGTTGATCAATATTGTCGGAGACAAACATGAAGAAAAACATTGATAGAGAAATTCATATTTTCATGAGTATAAAGTGGACCTTAACTATTAGTATCATACATTGTGAGAAAATATACATGGGTCAAAGGCAAGCTTCGAGTTACTACTTGATCTTATCTATGCGTATAGGCGACCTCATCATAGTCTCCATTGATAGGGCTCAGAATAGATAAGGGGTAGAATAACGTTTAACAGCTGAATGCTTGCAAATTGTCAGACCTGGATATGATAATCGATCTTGAACTTGACCTCGACTAAATCTTGTGGCAAATTAGGCACAACGGAGTTGCATAGGATTTGATTGCTCTTCGCAGAAGTAGGATGAAGTTGTTTCTATTCTTTTCAGTTAATGCTTGATAGTTGCAGTGAATTGCAGAACGCTAAATATTCAGCACGAACGTTATTCGAATACGCTTGGCTGGTAGAATATGCATTAAATGACATATGCTGCCGTGAATCGCGTAAAAGTCCCGTTTATATAGGAAACTCCATAGAAAATGGGACTGTTATGAGATTCACGGCAGTATGGCTATCAGCTCCAGTATCGCAATTACTGGGCAAAGTGATTTTTTTATATTCCCTGAACGGGATTCGACTACAAATGAAAATACAAATAAACTCTCGATATTGGTTACATCGGTCAAAGAAACATTTCAAAATTGTTTCTGCTATGCCTCGAAAGTGCAAACTTGAAATGGCTTTGCAAAAAAATCATCGGCAATTCACTATACAGAAGTTCTTAAATCATAACAAAAAACTTGCTCTCATTTCGAAAAATTGGAACTCAACACTATTGCGAAAATAGTACAATAATTCTTCTGACTGTAAAAGTCACAACCGAAGGTTTAATTAAAAGTTACGCGATCATAAAGAAAACTCTTCAATGTTTTAAAACATGTAGTGTAACTGTTTGTGGGTATTTTTAACATTTTTAAAGCAGTTTTTTAGTGATTCGAGGCCCTACCTTGTAAAATTAATCTTTGAGGTCAAGTTTCTATTGGGGAAATGTATGGAATCACTTCACAACTTGTATAACTTTGTGTTTGCTCGCCTCTCAACAATATATGAAATGTTTCAGAGAGCAATCGAGTGCAGTAGGTTATAATTTTACAAAACCCTTAAACTAAACTAATCGCTTTATATTTGGTGCGTGATTCTAATTAAACATTCCGTCTGGAGAGCTTTAGTAACATGAATTCTCTAGAAATTGTGTTTTTGTGTTGTAGGCATCAGTTTTTATCAAGATATAGGATGCGGTAGGTATTAAAAAGCAGATATCAATCAGACAACATATTACTTGAATGTTTCATGGAACGTGTTATATGAAGCATGTGACAAACTGAAAATTATTTAAGAGATTGAAAGTGGCTTTTTATGTATGATTATTATTTTTCGCCATCAAGTCAGTCAATAGAGTAGAGTAGAGTTAGTCACTGAAATTACTTCATAAAAATATAACTTCCTTCGACCCATACACGATTGGACACAGGCTTTAAGTTTACCTACCTATCTGCCTAAATTTATATATAGTCCTTCGTTTATCCAACCCGGATTAAAAGTGAATGTATACACATTGTGTTTATTTGTTAATATTTGACAGCACCAAGTGCAAATTGGTTTATGCCTTGTTTATGCAATGAAACAGACAAAACTTAAGAATATAACCTAGTTCAAAAGCATACTTCCTCAGAAGTCGCCCTATAATTTTTAATAAAAATACGCTCCAGTTAAGACAATGATATTACGTGATTTGATAGACGAAAATTATTGTCTAATTCTTGACTACACTAGCGTAGTAAAACCTTTTTCGAGAAAAAAATTACCAGCTATTTAGTTGAGAATACTGCTTTATTATAAAGCACAAAATGGAATTACCAATAACTCCTACATTTAGCACCATTCGGTTACATATCAACAGAATGACCAAGTTTTGCGATGAAGCGCCTTCATTGTTTAGCAGTGAGAAATACTGAAAAAATATGTAGCGAAATCTACCGATAGAATACGATAAAATTAGAATTGTAGATCCTACGGACGACCAGCTCTAAGCCAAAAATGTTAGATGAATCAATCAAATCCCATAAAAATAGCAACAATAATCAAATCCGCCACGGCAAAAGTGTTAGAACGAAATCGCCCAGTCCTAAGCCCAGGAGTATAAAACGGGATATATTTGTGAAAATCATTTTAGAACGAAAAACCAATCGCAACTGTTACGCATGACGGTCCTTTACACCAAAAATATAAACAAAGAACAAACAACTAAACCAGAAACTAGCATACTATAATATACAATGCAGTGTATGTAACTATGTAGTTAATATACTACTTCCAAAAGACCTTAGACCGTGATTTTTTGACTGAACATTTGACTATAAGCACCTATGAAAAACCGTTTTAGGCTTTAGGTATCATTTAATCAGTTCATGATTATCTTGCATCTTAATACTGATTAGCAGCACTTTAGACTGTGCAAATAACTGCAAAAACTAGTGAGGATATTTTGCACGTTTTTATCTCACTGTCGATCGTAGTAGATTATAGAAAAACCTCATCATAAATTCTCGCAATGCTTTCTTCAACCAGGATACCACGTGCTCTTTGTACCAGCGTTTACCCTCGCTCAAGAAAAAATAACTTCGGCCAGCCACAGACAGTGACTTTTAACGACGATGAATTCCAACATAGTTGAAAATGTTATATATTTGGAATCTATAGACACCGCCGATAAATAACAACAGTAAGGAGTTTCAACGGTGCATTCCAACTGAATTCTTTTGCATTCGGCAAGATTTTTCAATCAAGAAGTGTACGCCGCCACGTGAAACCGACGAAGCACGTATACGATATACGCTAGTTATATCGTTTTAGTCCTTTACGGATTTGAGTACTTACCGTATCCAAACGATGTTACGGACTGCTTTTGGCGGAATGCAAACCGAAAGCGGAGGGAGGCAAGCACATGCACCACGAACTGCGGATATTTCTTGGAGAGATATCCATCGTACATCTGGCGAATATCGGGAGCGTACAGTGGATTGGTCCCGTTACGAGAATGCCGAACGATAATAAGATGAAAAAGAACTAATAATTTCATTCATTCTCTTCTCAATTTTATATTATCCATGATGTCCAATTTAGGTCCAATGTTGTGGCGAGTGGGCAATGAAGTAGGTGAGAGTGTGCTGGGTCAATCTGGTGTTGGTTGTCTGGGTTGACCATGATGGATTTTCTAAACAAGTGCCTCGTCTTTCGCGTTACGCATCTTTTAAACTTGTTTGTGCATTCTGATGAAATTATCAATGCTAAATTAAAAATCTATCCGGAACCCTACCTTCACAACGACAGCTAGAGGCACCACAGTGATTAAAAAGAAGCGGCCAAATACTAACTGGACCAGACACATTCATCTGAAATGATTTTAAAAATTTTATCTATATTACGAAAGCATAGCTTTAGCATAAAATTTGTTTCTGCGATAATTTCCTCTCGTGAATCTATGAACTGAGTAAAAAATCTTGTGATCAGATATTAGTCGCAAAAGCCTTTTTTTTTTAATTAATTCTAAAATTGTAGATCCCTCCCTTAATTGTATTGATAGCGATATTATTTATAAGTTTTTCATTCGTATCATTTGTCAAACTATTCAGTTTATTTTCACTGTAGTACCTTGAGTGCCTTACACGTTCCTGGCCCTTCGTTCGGGTTGCTTTCCACAACAGCTGTGGTTGTCAACCTCCTCTATTTATTTACATTTTCGTTATCGGAAAATCAGATTTCTCGAAATTAATAACTATTCCACATCCGTTAATGTCACTAATTTTTGAAAAAGGGCTCAATCAGATTACTTTTTAGTTTTAAGTAAATTATCTCTGAAGAGTTTATATCAAATTTTCCCGAAAATTTTGAAAGTGTTGGAGTTACGACTTATCTGTTTCCTAGAAAAGTTTAAGACTTGAAAACTCAAAAAAAGTTCTTCCAAAATTCTCGTTGTCGACATCTCTGTCACGACCAGCTAAATACATGCACTGAAATGACTTCTTATAACGAGGGTCAGTCTATTTCCAGCTAGTTACAACGCAAAACTATCGCAAATTATTTATACCCGCATTTACGAAATATTTGCGACATGAACTGATTAAAACCTGCCTATTAGGAATTAACTACAAAATTGTTTTAGTAACTCCGGTATTCATAGTTTCTAGCAGTGCACATTGTAATTAGTCTGTATGTTGTATATGGGTTAGTTTTTCCCAAAGAAAAACAACCATTGAGCGTGTTAAAAGTCGAAAAAAAAACTGGCATAAATAGTTAATTTTTTGCAAGTATTATAACTATCAGCTAGAGAATAGAGTCCCTTTCATTGACTTTAGCGACTGTTAACATTGACCAAACAAAGAATAAAATTTTAAAACAAGCTACACCAATCATGAAGAAAAACAACATAGCATATACAACATGAAATCCAAAGCTGTGATTGGTATAATGCAGTTCTAATGACTAAACAACAAATCAATATTAATCAGTTGTACATGATATAAATTTGTCAACCAAAAGACCCTTACTGTACGCTTTAGATATCGTATATATGGTGAAAGTAACTACATTTAGCAGTGTATTTAGGTCTAAACAGTGTAAACACAACATCATAACAAAGATATCTCTCCCCTGAGAGACAGAATAAATTAAACCGAAGCAAAATAACTAAATGTGTGACTCTAAACAAAAATAAATTAATTGAATATCATTAAAAGTTTTTTTAATCTAATAGCACAAGAAAACTTATTGAGTATGATACGACTTTGTGTAGAGTATTATGACTGATTATCAAATATTTATGAGAACACCTGAGCCTCCAAAAACAGAGCATGGTATTATGTAGGTAAAGGTAATTGTTTTGCCGTATCCTGTCATGTAGACTGAGACCATTATCCGAGTAGATCTGGTGTTTACCCTGCACACAAACACACAAGTTCCGGGGGTACATCTTGCAGACTCATCATCTGTTTGTGGACTATAAGGCGGCGTACGATTCAGTCAAACGAAATGAGTTGTGGCGGATAATGTTAGAACATGGTTTTCCGAAGAAACTAATTATGGTGATTCGTGCGACGCTGGATGGGTCAAAGTAATGCGTCAGCCGCTTTCGTGACGTTGGAAGGGCTGAAGCAAGGGGATGCACTCTCGAACCTGCTATTTAACACTGCCTTGGAAGGTGCAATACAACGAGCAAACGTGGAAAGGAACGGGACTATCATCACGAAATCTCACACGCTTCTTGGTTTTGCGGATAATGTCGATATATCGGAATCAACCGTAGAGCAGTAAACGGGAAGCAGCGAGATTGAGACTTACCATTAGCACCTTGAAAACGAAGTGCATGGTTGCTGGCAGTGAACGTGGGAGTCCCAATGGTGTTGGTGCCGAGGGATGGGCAGGATGGGAAACGATATGAAGTAGTTGTGGAATTTATATACCTTGGTACGCACGCGACATGTGACAACGATGTAAGTCGTGTCAGAGACGGACTGGGAGCCAAAGGACCCACCGGGCCTTTGAGATTAGCGGCCCCAGTCTGCAGTATTCTCATGACAGTAAATTAACACAAAAACGGCATCTACTCAAGAAACATCAGCATTACAAAGACAGTACATCGAATAGTTATGGGCTCTATTTTGCAAGTTATGTCGTGCAACTTGAATCGACTCAGTTATTGTCGAGCGTCAAGTATGGGAAGAACAGGAAGCATAACGGCTCAATGCACGATCGAAACAAAACAATATCACTCGTCATTAGGACCGAGTCACCATCTTTTAACGTGTGCGTCATATTAGCAGTTCTCGGTACTTTAGTTTGGACGCATTTTTCTTCAACTCAACCCAAGTAATAATTTGGGTTTTAATACACTCTTATGATGGCATTTAAGACCAAAATTGGTCTTGAAAACCACCGCAAGAGTACAATAAAACTCACATTCAATAAAACTCACATTGTTGCTTGGGCAATCTTCGCTACTTTGAGATGTTGTTCTATCGACAATATTAATTTCGTCGGCAAAGCAAATGAACTAACTAGATTTGCTGAAGATTGTGCCTGTGTGTTGCTCCGTTCATAACGTCATAAGGGACCATCACGTTGGCAAAGTCGAGGTTAGAATGGCCATGGTTTTACGGTCGATGGTGTCATACGCAGCTTAGAAATTTTGTGTTCATGGACTTTTTAGAGGATCTGCTGCAGCGTGAATATTTGATTCTTTACTGACCGTCCTTCAGCGAACCCCGAAGAGCACTTTCCACATTGTTATGAGTGCCACTGTGCATCATTGTCGCCAATGCAGCGTTTTCCTCATCTATCACCCATTTATATTTCTGCAGATTTTAAGTTATAGTGTTAATTACATACACAATTGCAAGTATCAAATAAGTTGATTTTATAAATGATAGGATATTTAACCGTTTAATATATATGAGTAGCCTACTGCGCCTACACGTCAGAACAGAGAAAAGAATCGAGAGACCAGGATTCCTGCTTTTAGAATCCAGAGGATTCTTATTTCATAGTGCAGGCGATTCCCGTACCGAGTTATAGCTATCCCTGGGATTCAACGCCAGTACGAAGAGCACGTGCTCGCTGGTCCAGAGAACAGGTTCGCCAGCAACGACACACGGGGTTTATAAAAAACATCCAGGTGCAAGAATTTTACCATGCCTGTGATGTGCAACGATAGTGTGGCAACCTACTTACTGACAAAATGACGGTAGTGTGGGAGATAAGAATAATAATAATAATTAATGATGAATAAACATCACGAACAAAAAATAATAATAAAGCGATTCACTTCGGTCTGCTCTGACAACACTGTCAATGCAACGTATTATAGTGCAATATGGCAACGGAGCGTCAGCTGCCGAGCGATGCTATATAAACGGACGTCATCCATATGAATCCTCATTCTTGTGACGAACTTTGGAGAGGCAACAACAGGAGGATCATCCCACCTTGGACCATGGAGCAGCAGTGGCAGAAAGGAGAATCGGTGGCTAAACCGATAGCTGGGCAGATGGACGCCTTTTGGACTGAACGGTACTGCCGCTGCAACAGGAGCGGGGATCCACTAGCAGCAGAAAGGACAACCGGTAGCAACACCGAAGGGTTCGGAAGCGCCGCAATAAAAGGTGGCTGATACCCACCAGCGGCGCGGACCATTCCGGTTACTGGTTAGCAGCAGTAAGAGCACGGACGGATAAACGCAAGCCAGTCGCTTTGGTTCACGGCAGTTAGCAGCCAGGTGGAAGAGTATTTTTCAGACGCTATTGGATAGAGAAGTAAACACCAAGACCAGCAGGTACAGGATAAGAATTGTGAGCGACGGCCAAGTTGTGGAGCCACCAACACAGGAGGAGGTTATGAAGGCAATCAGTGAGCTGAAAAACGGTAAAAGAGGGAGAGTAAAAACTATCGAAGAATTACATTGCTTAATTCTGCCTATAAGGTGCTCTCCCTATCCTGTGTTGTAGACTGAGGCCGTTAGCGGAGTTCTTCGTCGGCGAGTACAAAGCTGGTTTTCAAAAGGGTTGCTCCACGATGGATCAGATATTTACCCTGCGTCTAGTAACTCACGAGTACAACTAGCAGACTCATCATCTTTTTGCGGATTTTAAAGCGGCATACGATTCAGTCAAACGAAATGAGCTGTGGCAGTTAACGCTAGGACATGGTTTTCATACAGAACTATAGTCACGTTGATTCGTGTGACGCTGGATGTGTAAAAACTATGAGTCAGAATAGCGGATGAGACCTCACATGCTTCTTGATTTTGCGGATGACGTCGATATCACCGAAATCAGCAGTAGAGCATGGAGGCCATTTAATTGGAAAATTGGGACTTACCATTAACACTGGCAACCCAGTAAACCATTTGGTTTGTATATCTCGATTACAACTGAGAAATACGACATCATAACTGAACAAAAAAGTTATATTTCACGCCACATAAGAACATATATCAGGGTGTCGATTTCCTGGAAAATCAGGGAATATCAGGGAATACATTTTTGGATCAGGGAAATCAGGGAATATCAGGGAATTTCGAAATTCAATCAGGGAAATTTTGTTTACCCGGCAATATTGTTGATCAACTTTGGAATCAAATCAATTTTCGTGTAAAATATACGCAGATTGATCGGTTGAATTAAAACTTGTTACATGTCTAGTGGCGATTCGATTATCTTTCAGGTTGCCGTAAATTTTTTATTTGTTTTGCGCCGTACAATTGTCAGACTTCACTCGCT
Organism: Sabethes cyaneus; assembly: GCF_943734655.1. Lineage (NCBI taxonomy): Eukaryota > Metazoa > Arthropoda > Insecta > Diptera > Culicidae > Sabethes > Sabethes cyaneus. The sequence continues at coordinate 39,251,231 of NC_071353.1, read as the reverse complement.
GTAGTGCTCGAAATCGGCAATGGCAGGCCTCACGCACTTCACGGTGCAGGCATCAAGAGCACAAACCGGAATACAGACTGTTATTTACACGCGATCTACATCGTTTTCACCAATTGCAGAATTTTACACTCAAAAGCCCCAAGCATTGATCATCTTCCTTCAGTGTCCATGATTCATGTCCGTTAAGGGTTACCGGGAGCATTAACGTTCTGTAGAATTTGCGTTGGCAACCTTCGGGATTGGTTCAGCTGGTTACGTAATACGCAGAAAGCTTACATCTTTCTCTGTTCTGACGTGATCCGCAGTGTGCATGCGACTCTTGGCCTGGTTCTTCTCATCTGTCATTTTCTGGCATTCGACATTAAACAAGCTGTTACACTCACCCTTATTCTGCGAGGCGAGTGACGTAACTAATTTGGAGTCATCGCGAATGAGGTGACAATTGTCACCTAGGTGACAAAGCGAGTGACACGGTGTCACTTAGGTGGCACAGGGATGTTACCTAGGTGACACGGTTGTCACCTAGGTGACAGCACTCAATTCAACTCGCCGTGACAATTGTCGTATTGAGTCACGTGACTCGCAGAATAAGGGTGATTGTCTTCCCCACGTCGTGCCTATCACTTCCCTCGTAGTTGTTGGCGCCATGGCGGATCCTCCACAGCCTACTTACGTCTTATTCCCTTTCGTCATGCTGTTCTGCGTTTCGTTGATCAAGCTTGCTGGTGTACTCCACTGCAACGTCATATGCCGTAAACCGCTAGATGTTGAAATGCAACATCCTCTCAGTGCGAGCCTTCGCCGATTTCGATAACCTTGCGTGGATCTTACGACGAGATAGTGGTCAAAGTCGCTAAGAAAAGACTGTATATTGTGACTTCCAAAAAGTATTAACCGTTAAACAGGATCGATCTGGGAGCTAGAGTCTTGAATTTTCAAGTCGTGCACACCCCATAAATCCTTTCGAACCTATCATAGAATTCGTCCCTAGCAATGCTAAGCAAAGTCTTGAGCATTAACCGTCACTAGACATTATCCTTCTTTATCGACAGACTTCGCAGCTGGCTGTTAGAGTACAGGAAAATTACGGGGTTAGTGCAACCATCCTACTGATTCTATCTAACAAAAACCGGCTAGCCGAGATTCAAACACAACTGGCTTGTTAGATCAGCATTGTACCTCGAAGCTAACTGGGCGGTTCAATTCGTCCCTAGTATCGTCGAATTTATGATTTGTTGGTGACTATACGTTGATTAAGCTGTAGTTGAAGAATTTGCCTTAATTCTCAACACCCATATACGGTCATCGGACCGAACGGCCGGCCACCGGCAGTTACTAGTTTGAGCTGACTGAAAATTAGCAAGATTTGTTATGTTTACACGGCTGTAATTTTGTTGTATGTAACATCTAAGCTTTGTGCAAAAACAGGTCGATTAGATTATTTCTCAATCTTTGTTTCTTTGGATTCAAGTTGATACCTCAAACATAACTGTCCCTAGACTCGATAGAAGAGGGCGTTTTCGAAACGCTGGTAAGAAATAGGTTAAGCAGGGTGTCGATTTCCTGGTAAAACCTAGAAAATCAGGGAATATCAGGGAATTCATTTTTGGATCAGGGAAATCAGGGAATATCAGGGAATTTAGAAATTCAATCAGGGAAATTTTGTTTACCCGGCAATATTGTTGATCAACTTTGGAATCAAATCAATTTTCGTGTAAAATATACGCAGATTGATCGGTTGAATTAAAACTTGTTACATATCTAGTGGCGATTCGATCATCTTTCAGTTTGCCGTAAATTTTTATTTGTTTTGCGCCGTACAATTGTCAGACTTCACTCGTTGTAGCGCTCGAATTCGGCAATGGCAGGCCTCACGCACTTCGCGGTGCAGACATCAAGAGCACAAAGCAGGATACATACTTATTTACACGCGATCTGCAGCGTTTTCACCAATTGCAGAATTTTACACTCAGAAGCCCCAAGCATTGATCATCTTCCTTCAGTGTCCATGATTCATGTCCGTTAAGGGTTACCGGGAGCATCAACGTTATGTAGAATTTGCGTTTATGCGAGTTGGCAACCTTCGGGACTGGTTCAGATGGTTACGTAATACACAGAAAGCTTACATGTTTCTCTGTTCTGACGTTATCCGCAGTGAGCATGCGACTCTTGACCTGGTTCTTCTCATCTGTCATTTTCTGGCATTCGACAACAAACAAGCTGTTACACTCACCCTTATTCTGCGAGGCGAGTGACGTAACTAATTTGGAGTCATCGCGAATGAGGTGACAATTGTCACCTAGGTGACTCGCTTTGTCACCTAGGTGACTCGCTTTATCACCTAGGTGACTCGCTTTGTCACCTAGGTGACACGGTTTGCCACTTAGGTGACACGGGGTTGTTACCTAGGTGACACGGTTGTCACCTAGGTGACAGCACTCAATTCGACTCGCCGTGGCGAGTCACGGCGAGTGACAATTGTCGTATTGAGTCACGTGACTCGCAGAATAAGGGTGATTGTCTTCCCCACGTCGTGCCTATCACTCGTAGTTGTCGGCGCCATGGCGGATCCTCCACGGCCTACTTAAGTCTTATTCCCTTTCTTCCTGCTGTTCTGCGATTCGTTGATCAAGCTTTCTGGTATACTCCACTGCAACGTCATATGCCGTAAACCGCTAGATGTTGAAATGCAACAACCTCTCAGTGCGAGCCTTCGCCGATTTCGATAACCTTGCGCGGGTCTTACGACGAGATAGCGGTCAAAGTCGCTAAGAAAAGACTGTATATTGATGACTTCCAAAAAGTATTGACCGTTAAACAGGATCGATCTGGGAGCTAGAGTCTTGAATTTTCAAGTCGGGCGCACCCCATAAATCCTTTCGAACCTGTCATAGAATTCGTCCCTAGCAATGCAAAGCAAAGTCTTGACCATTAACTGTCACTAGACATTATCCTTCTTTATCGACAGACTTCGCAGCCGGCTGTTAGAGTACAGGAAAATTACGGGGTCAGTGCAACGGTCCTACTGATTCTATCTAACAAAAACCGGCTAGCCGAGATTCGAACACAACTGGCTTGTTAGATCAGCATCGTACCTCGAAGCTAACTGGGCGGTTCAATTCGTCCCTAGTATCATCGAATTTATGATTTGTTAGTGACTATACGTTGATTAAGTTGTAGTTGAAGAATTTGCCTTAATTCTCAACACCCATATACGGTCATCGGACCGAACGGCCGGCCACCGAACTACCTTCGAGTCAATGTTGCTCTCAAGCCTCGATAGTTGCAATCCGAAATCATGACACACAGCTTTAGTCTTAACTTCGCATACTGTCCACCATTGAGGGTTAAAATATTTGCCATTTGGACATTTTCTAACAATATATCTAGCTAAAGTTTTGCCGTACCTCGAAGCCGGCAAAACGCACATTTTTGTACCAAAAATCTTTGGGGAATCATCTCCTTAACTCCATACTTTTTGCAGCAAAGATAACAAGGTGAAACTTCTAGGAATGTTTTGTTTTAGTTTAACTGAAAAACCGCAGACATGTGTCCGCCTTCCAGCGGCAAAGTTACTAGTTTGAGCTGACTAAAAATTAGCAAGATTTGTTATGTTTACACGGCTGTAATTTTGTTGTATGTAAAATCTAAGCTTTGTGCAAAAACAGGTCGATTAGATTATTTCTCAATCTTTGTTTCTTTGGATTCAAGGTGATACCTCAAACATAACTGTCCCTAGACTCGATAGAAGAGGGCTTTTTCGAAACGCTGGTAAGAAATAGGTTAAAAATCTTTGATATGTGTTCTTAAAACATGAAGAAATCTAGCTTTAGTTTTCAGCAGCTCGCATAAGCCATGCTAAAGGGTTAAAAACTTAAGCCAGAAATCGCCCAAATAAGCTTGATATTCGAGTTTTGAGGGTCAGGGAAAAATATTTGTAGCATCAGGGAAAATCAGGGAAAGTCAGGGAATTTTATTTTTGGATTTGAGTCGACACCCTGTATATGTACCAAAGTGGAGGAAATATACATGCGAAGATTTTGATAATTATTTGTAATTCTATCTTGCATTTTATACAGCGGTTTTTATAACACACAACTTAATACTCCTGAATATAGGATTAAGATATAAATAAATATTGCAAACATCTAAACTGCTTTATAATTTACAGTCATGAATTGTATATGAAGACACGCACGACTGCAAAACAACTTATTGTTAACTTCGATTTGACATACTCTAATCATTATACAATTCCGATGTGAAATTGACACGAAAACGATTTAATGTGAACTTTCTATTACGATTTTGTGTTATCTGGCAAAACGAAGTATTTGGCTAGCAGGGAACGTGGAAGTCCAAATGGTGTTGGTGTCGAAGAGGAACTGAATGGGGAACAATTCGCAAAATAGAACGACTAATTGCAGCTGCGAATTGGGCTTTCTACGTATTACGTTCTGAAGTTGAAGTCCCGTAGCTTGCAAATTCGCATAAAATTGGCGCTCTAAAGAACACTAATCCTCTCGGTGACCCTTTACGAACATGAATCATGGACGTTAAAGGAATCTAATCGACAAGTGCTTGAGGTTTTAGCGTAAAAATTTGCAAAATGAAAAATGGAGTGTAGCGCAGACACATGAACCACGAGATGTATCAAGTATGCAAATATGCTGTTATAATGAAAGTAGTACAGTGTGGCAGTCTGCGATGGGCTGGTCACGTGGCTAGAATGCCCGACGAAAGAGTAGCTAAAATTATTTTAAACAGAGAATGAAGAAGAGGCCGTAGACTTCGGAGCAGATCCCGCAACTGATAGATGTACGCTATCGAGGAAATGCACGTTCAGCTGGTGTTCGAGGGGTTTGAAGAATTGTAGCCCAGGATTGAGTACTGGAGGACCATAATCGACTACAATTCGACGCAGGATCGAATACGGACAGTCACCACTGAAGTAAACTATATGGGGCTTAAGCCGACAGTTCAATATTTATGAGTAGTAAAATGACTGCGGATGAAATACAAATTCTACTTTCAAATTCTCAAAATTGAAGCTGCTTATATGTATGAGTATTCTCGGAGCTTGGACCCCAACGGCTCAACTTAAATAATTTCTTGAATCACGGGGTCCCAACAATTCAATATTTATAAGCAGTAGGAAGAGTTCGACTGAAATAGTCATTTTACCTAAATCTGCAAGTATTCAACCTGCTCATATAATATTCAATAAGGCTTGGGGCCCAAAAAGTTATTATTTATAAACGAATTTGCATGAAATAGAATTTTTACTTTCATAAATTTAAGGAATTGCTTAGTATTTTGCTGTCATTTCATCCAAGCAATTTGAAGTTTAGAAACATTTACATTTAGAAGACTATTAAATATTTAAAAAAAATTTTGCTGTTATACCTGGTTGCATTTGGAAGAAATAAAAAAGATAACAACATTTTATAATTCTATTTGTAGGCATTCAAGCTATATGACATGAGTTTATCATTGATTTAGAAACTTTGGTTTAAGATTTGCAGACTCTTACAAGTATTTTTCGGAGTTTGGGATCATAAGTCCAAATTATAGCTGCATAGAGAATTGAATTTATAAATGAGAAACTACATTTGAATTTTCAATCATCAAATCGTATGATTTCAAGAATCATGGGGCCCCAGCAATTGAACATTCGTGAGTCGTAAAAAGAGATTCTGCAATCAATCTGGATATCTACAGGGAAATAACTTAAGACCGCTACCGTCTTCTTCTTCTTCTTCTTCTTCAGCATAGAGCACTCGTCTCCATTCAACTCGGTCTTGGGCTACTCGTCGCCAATTTCCTAGTCGTCTCAGAAGTCGCAAATCGCTTTCGACCTGGTCGAGCCATCGTGCACGTTGGACCCCCCTGATTCTGGTGCCGGTGGGGTTGCTGAAGAGGACTATTTACATCGTACTGTCCTTACAACGTGTCCGACCCACCGTAGCCTGCTAACTTTCGCTAGATGTACGGTGGGAGTCTCCCCAAGCAGTACCTGTAATTCGTGATTCATACGCCTCCGCCACTCTCCGTTTTCAGTTGATACTCCGCCAAATATCGTCCGCAGCACTTTCCGCTCAAACACGGCAAGGGCGCGTATGTCCTCCGTAAGCAGCGTCACGGCTTCAAGTCCATAAAGAACTACCGGTCTAATAATGGTTTTGTACATTGTTGGCTTCGTGCGGCGACGTATGCTTCCTGATCGTAGCGTTTTACGAAGGGCAAAGTAGGCCCGATTTCCCGCTTGGATAAGCCGCTGGATCTCCTTACTAGTGTTGTTGTCCGCGGTCGCCAGCGATCCCAAATACACGAACTCCTCTACCACTTCTAGTTCGTCGCCATCAACGGTTGCCGTCCGTGGGAGACGCGCGTTTGTTTCCTTTGAGCCTCTTCCTTTCATGTATTTGGTCTTCGACACATTTATTTTTAGCCCAATTCTCCTAGACTTCGCTTTCAGTCTGGCGTAGATTGCCTCCGCCTTCGCAAGGCTCCTGGCTATGATATCGAAGTCATCTGCAAAGCCTAGAAGTTAGCTACCCTTGGTCAAAATCATGCCTCTCGTTTCGATGCCCGCACGTCGGGTCACCCCTCAAGAGCGATGTTGAACAGCATGCAGGATAAACCTTGTCTCAACCCTCGCCGCGTCTCGAAGGGACTGGAGAGTGTCCCAGAGATGCGTACGAAACACATTACTCGATCCAATGTAGCTCTGATCAGTCGCGTCAGTTTGTCCGGAAAACCGTGTTCGTGCATTATCTGCCATAGCTTGTCTGCAGCAGTCTAGCCAATCACCCTTTTTGTAGCTGGGACAAAACACTCCTTCCATCAATTTCCCGGTAGCTTTTCCTTCTTCCAAATCCTCGAAATAACCCAGTGTAGAGCCTTTGCTAGCGTTTCTCCGCCATGTTTATAAAGCTCTGCCGGTAGGCGGTCCTTCCCAGCGGCTTTATTGGTCTTCAGCAGCCCGATTTCTCGTTTGACTTCCTGGAGATCAGGTGCTAGGACATTACTATCTTCCATGGGCGCTCCTAGGTTAATTTCCGTTCCGCCTCCTTCTGCGACTTCGCCATTGAGGTGTTCATCGAAGAACTGCTTGCATCTGCCGACCACCTCGCGCTCGTTTGTGATTAGATTCCCTCCATAGTCCCTACACATGTCAGGTTTCGGTATTTAGCCCTTCCGAAATTGGTTCACCTTCTCATAAAACTTGCGCGTGTCATTAGCTCGGAATAGTTGTTCTAATTCTTCACGGACCGTTACTATTCCTTATATTTTTAACCGACGTCTGTTTTGTTATACCGCTTGACCGCAAGTTGTTATACGCTGACGATCTTAAAATATTTATCGCTGTGCGGTCAATGGCAATGGAAGACTGCAAACATCTACAAGATCTTATCGACAAGTTTACAGAATGGTACCGCTTAAACAACCTCATCATCAGTGTTTCTAAATGTGCAATTATCAGTTTCACTCGCAGCAAAACCCCGATCGTGTATACCTACCAAATAGATGTAACTTAATTAAGGCAAAATCATGAACGGTTTGTCTTATAAACTTTTGATTTAAGAACGATGATAGTTTTAAAAAATTAACATCGACCAATTAGGTTAATACCTAATGGTTAGTGGTCTAATGAGTTGTAATTTTATTCTGCGTACCAAAATACCGAAACTAGCAAGCCATGCACTATTGAGCATTATTTCGAACCGCAATGTGAACTGTCATTCGATATTCCAAGGTTCAGTTGGACGTCAAAATTTGTCCTCAGGCGCGAAATTGAAATTCAAAACACGTTTTTTTGCTCCCCAAATTACCGACGACGAGGTTCAGTTACTTCGCAGTGAAATTAATTTCACTTTGGCTTCTACTGCTGCTGTTACATTTAACTCGAAAGATGAACGATTATCTGCAAAATATTTTGGTAAGCCTTTTCTTAACCGGTAGGACTAAGCAACAAAAATCTGCTGTTCTATATTCTTCTTTTTTATTGTTGTCCACAAACCGCAGCATTGCGACATTTCAGATTTGAAAAAAGAATTTCCTCTGTTTGAGTCGGACGTGCTCGACAAATCGAAAAGAACTCGTCGTGGTGAAGAACAATTTTCTTCGGACCAGCAAAAGGATTCCCCCTCCAGTGCACTTATTACTAACAGTGCAGTGGCATCAAGGGAGCTCAATATTATTAGGTTGGAACCGATATCCATCAAGGTAAGGACGAATATTATAGGTGGGTCATTCTGTAACCATTCCAATGGTATATCTATACAGTCCGAAAAACAAAATCCACAAGTTGTAAACGTCAAGCAAACGTTTCGCTTCCCGAATAATTTTATCACCAAGAAAAATTCGTACCACTCATACAATCAGTCTCGTCGTCCGATGGCTCCCAGGCATATGCACAGTCAGACGAGTAAAACGATTGTCGAGCTCTACGAAACCCAGAAGCGAACGGGGGAAGTCCGCTCCGTGCTGTCTCCGTGCAAGCTTGAATCAGATACCGACAGCGAGCAGAATTCCGAAACGCACCTCCAGGCCGACAATCGTAATATATCGTACACCGTAATTGATGTCTCGAAGAAATCTCATCATAAGCAAACAGCAAAACCGGTGGAAATGATCCTGATTAAACCAAAAAATCATCGGTCTGTTCCCACGACACCATACTTCAATTCTAAGAAGAAAAGACCACCATCCAAACGAAAGTACACTAGAAGCATCCGCTCCAGAGATTACTTTTTATCAACACTAAAATCACCAAAAAGAAAATCTAAATATCCAGAAAGTTCCGATCACGAAGACGACAACGCAAAAGACACCAGTTGTCAAGAAGATTGCGGCAACACTACTTCAGAGAGCTCGAACCAATCCAATGACTCTTTACTAGATGATGACGGATCAATTCACGACACAATTCAAATTAACAAAATTATCGACAAACTGCAAGATAATGTCTGGGAGGTTAATCTGCAAGGGATTCGGGAGCTCATGGAAACGGCTAGTCAAGTGGATTGGAAAAAGTACGAAAAGTACATTACCATTATCAATCGAAAATTGATCGACTTCCTAAAAAGTCCACGGTCATCTCTGTGCCGATCTGCTTGTCAAGCCACAGGGGAACTGTTTCGGGAAGCGAAATCCACCAAACGACCGGAGTTCGATGAAATCGTTGACATATTGTTGTGCAAAACTGCCGACTCCAATCGGTTCATCCAGAAGGACGCCAACGTAGCCCTGGATAAGCTGGTGACGTACATTTCGACTTCGCACACTGTAAGAGCGCTTTCCGCAAGAGGACCTATGTAAGTCATCGCTGCGTCGTGTTTAAATCAATTCTAATTCAATTCTAATCAATTGTTTAGACACAAAAACCCATTGGTTAGAATCGCCACAGCAAGGCTTCTGGTTTGCATTTGTGCCCTATCAGGACTAGATGCCATTCTAGGAACTTACGCCAACCCACGCACGCGTAAAGCAATCCTCGGCATGCTGGCCAAGTTTCTTACGGACAAAAACTTGGAAACAAGGTAATAGTAGCCGGCATCAGACTCGGGTACAAATCATTAAAACTTGCAATCTTCACAACAGGAAATTCGGCGAACGGTTGTACAAAATGCTTCGAAAGCACAAATTTTTCAACGAGTACTTTTACAAGGATATGGACAGCAATTGTAAAAGCAATCTGAAACGAGTTTTCAAATCTCTAGGGCTGTAGGAGTGCACGAATCTAGAAGGAGGAGATCGAAACGTTTAGTGATGTACAGGAAAATAATTTATTTCATGCTACTTTGTATTTAAATTTTGCACGCCTTCTGATAAAATTTAATTTTGCTACCTTTTTCAACATTTTCCCTGATTGTATTCTGTCCACGCTTGATGGTCGATATTTGTTAGTTACTACTTAGCTGAAATCTGATTGCTTCGTTCAGCAGTGTCGTTATGTTGAAGACTATAATGTTGAAGACTATAACAAAGTTTTATATTCCACGTTCAGACGAAAATTTCAATAATCATCCGAGCTAATTCCGCATCATCCTCGCGTACTCCACAAGCAGGTCAACAGTTTATCAGATTTATATTTAGGCGACAATGTATCGGCTGTAATCAACTACTACCGTCGGACCGTCGCTAGATAACGGCTACCAGGTGGTAAACCCGCACAATTCTGTATGAATCAGCTCTTTTGCAGCACTTGATAATGACTCATACTATTTAGCTTCACATCACAAATCATACTGTGAGTCTGACCAATTTGAGCATTTCAGAAATCTCCAGATCCATTACAGAAATCTCCAGAAATTTCAGAAGTTTCGGAACTATTTTCTCCACTGACTTCAGTTTGGTATAGGTGAGTGCAAATTCACCTGAAACAAATTTTCTGTTTAAAAGACTTTTTTATCCTTTATGCGTGGGACTGGCTACCCAGTTTCAGTTTTAAAAATAAATTGTAACTTTGAACCTAAGATAAATTTATGATCGGTTAGTGAATACTCAGGAATGCAGCATTAACGTAGCATTCTGTTTGACCGATTACTCGACAAAATAAGATCGCGGGTGACTTCTGCAATTCCAAAAGTAGACCAGTCGAGCAAAGTGACACTCGACATGACGCACAGAGCCCAGCCCTATCTTGGTTAAAGTTAATAATAAATGTTCAATCAAAAACAATTCAGTAGTGATCTTTAAAACAAGACTAATAGCGCATAAATCAGTTTGACCATCTCTAAGAAACGTTCGATTAATTGAAACATAGTCAACACACATTTTTACGCACAACTTTGAACTGCTTTTTCCAATCCAATGAAACTTTGCTCCGAGAGCTCCCAGGCAGCAGGTCTCACAGTCAATGTAGCAAAAACTAAGTCTATGATAGTGAACACTGACAATTCCACCAACTTCACAGTATCGGAACAACAAGTTAAGCAAGTAGACGCCTTTTAATATCTTGGTAGCCAGACCCGAAGCCAGAACAAACGGAAAGCGTAGAGTGATCAAGTCGTATGAACTTCGAGTTACTACCGAGAGAGATTTCCATCGTATAGCTGGCGCATATTGGGAGGCCGACGTGGGCTGGCCACGTTGCAAGGGTACCGGACGAATATACAATGAAATCTATTCTCTTCAAAAACCCCATTGGCACCAAGTCTGTGCACCAAGGATAGAGGGGCCCAACGTGCAAGAAGTCTCAACCAGATTGAAACCGACTTGCGTCTGTCAAGACGCTCAACGAATTGAGTGACGAGTAACCCGGGATCGAGTACAGTGAAGACAAGTTCTTGATACAGCACGAGCCACCCTGCCTCTAGTAAAGTTGGCGATACCATCTTATTTTGTTTACATGTTGTCATATTAAATGTGTACGCACCGACGAACGACAAACCCGATGACGTAAAAGAGAAGTTCTATGATCTTCTCGGCAGGACATATGGACAGTGCCCAAGACTTGGTATAAAGATAGACATCGGAGATACAAATGCACAGGTCGGACATGATGACTTCTTTCGTCCCGTTATTGGTAGATAAAGTCCCCATTCTACCACAAACGACAATGGCCTGAGGCTAATCAACCTCGCTGCAGCAATGGCTACCTATTTTGGACCCATTTGCATTTTTTTTTTGGAGAGGTCTGCTCTCAAATCGACCGCGTTCTGGTTGACGATCGGTACTTTTCTGATACCGCAGGCATGCGATCCTTCCGGGGACCAAACGTCGAATCGGACCACAATTTCGTAGTAAGCAAAATCGGCGCCCGGTTGGCCAACGCATTCATATCGAAACCAACGAGGAAGATACGAGTGAACATTCGGCGATTATTAGCGGAATGAGTTGCTGCAGAGTACTCTCGGAAGACTGATGAGCGGATCGGTGAACAACTTGGAGAGAACCTCAACGATCAGTGGAGGCATATCCACGACGCGATCAGTGCTACAGCGCGAGAAGTGTTAAGTACATTTTTGTTGTATAACAGCTTATTAAGCGCCTGTTACCCGGTAATTAGCTATACAACGGTTGAATAAACTACTGTTCTACAAAAATGTTTGTTGGGTGGCTAGGCGTTGGAAACAATATTTCGATGCATTGTTTAATGGTGAACAAGATGGAGCGGTCAACAGAAACAGGATAATGATTGAGGATGATGGACAAGCTGTGGATCCACCAATTTTGGACGAGGTTAGAAAAGTAGCGAGAGAGCTAAAAAACGGCAAAGCAGCTAGAAAGGGCGGCATTCACGCCGAAATTTTGAAAGTCGGAAACGAACGGCTGTATTGCAATCCATCAGTTTATACTAAAGGTATGGACTGAGGAGGAATTACCTACGGACTGGTTGGAAGGTCTCATATGCCTTATTTACAAAAAGGGCCATCGACTCGAATGCAGCAATTATCGAGGCATTTTTCTCCTCAATTCTGCATACAAAACTCTCTCCCGCATCCTGTTTCTCAGACTGAGGCCGTTGTAGGAAACCTTTGTTGGCAAATACCAGTGCGGTTTTCGAGAGGGACGCTCCACGGCGAACCAAATGTTCACCTCGCGACAAACCCTCGATAAAATCCGGGAATTCAACTCGCAGACTCACCGTTTGTTTATAGACTTCAAGGCAGTGTACGATTCAGTTAAACGAAATGAGCTGTGGCAGCTTATGCTTGAACATGGTTTTCCAACAAGATTGATTAGAGCTCTGGAACAAGCGTACACGCATTTCCGAGAATAGAGCTGATCATAGATTCTACCAAAACAAAGTATATGGTGGCTGGTAGAGAGCGTGCTAGCCCTTCGGGTGTTGGAACTGCGGTGGTGATAGATGGAGATACTTTTGAAGTGGTTGACGCTTACAAGGTCAGTTTGTTTAGCTTGGAACGTTAGTGACATAACAATGTAAGTCGTGAAGTGAAAAGGCGGATAGTAGCTACCAACAGGGCCTTCTACGGATTACGTAACCGGCTGAGGTTCCGTAGCCTGCAACTCAGTACAAAACTCGCGCTCTGTAAGACGCTAATTCTACCGGTGGTACTCTACGAGATGGCCACGTAGCAAGGATGTCGGTTGAGAGACCAGCGAAAACAATATTTCTCGGGTACTTTTTCATTTCGACGTATCTGTAAATGAGAGATTCTCTTCGTGACTCCTCTCTTCCGCTTTTTACGGGGATACTAATGCATTGAAAAGAAAATTTTCAAAATATTTGGCTAGCTAGTGACTTCGGCAACCGATTCATGCAAAGCTGATGTGTTAAAATGCATTAGTATCGCCGTAAACAGGGGAAGAGAGGAGGCACGAAGAGAATCTCTCATTTGCAGATACGTCGAAATGAAAAAGTACCCGAGATTTAGCAGAATACCCGACAGAGGCCGACGACTTCGAAACAGACCCCGTACCCGTTGGATGAGCGCTATTGACGAGGATGCTAGAGCAGCGGGTGTTAGGGGCGACTGGAGAGCGGTAGTCCAAGACCGAGCAATGTGGAGATGGCTCCTGAATTCGGCATGGATTCGATAAGCGGATTGTCGCCGAAAAAGTAAAGTAAGTAATGTTGTCATTCATTGAACTAGCAATTTTTCCAAGAACTCTTGTTTGTACGACTCTGCATTATGGTCACTCTATGCAGAAAGGTAACCGTAGACTCTTTCGATCGTAGAATGATTGCAAATAAATTAACTTTCAAATATTATTCAAATAGGAAAACCTTTGATTCTTGTACTGACGTACAGAAAAGCTTTTTAGGCTCGGTGAATACCATCCTGCTATACCCACAGAACAGCTGATGTACATTTCACGCGATGCTTATTTGATCATTCGTTCCCGTTCCACTCGTTAGGAAAGCTCTCCTTCTCTCTGGCAAATTTTCTTCTTGTGGCATAATACGTTTACGCTCTTGGATGCAGGTATATTCTCTCTCGACCACGCATTATTCCGCCGCAGTTACACGGGAACAGCAGATCAAATCCAATTCATTCATTCGTGTAGCAGACTTTCGACTGTCCGGACGCGTGTCGCATTCATTCGTATTCACGTTTTCGGCAAAAAGACTGTTTAGTGTTTTTGACTTCCATAGTTGTGTGTTGCACTCCGCGTTATACTTCCTTCTTCGAGCGAAGTTAATCGTCTGTGTGTGTAGCAGCAGTATTACTTTTTAGGAGAACGTGGGTGGAGAAGAACTGCGGAACGAAAGGTTTGTGTTGTTTATTTTGCCCGTTAGGGTACCACCGCAGTCGTCTTGTCCATGAAAACACCGTGGAAACATCAACATTAGAAACGTTCACAGAAGAAAAGTATCTGAGTGTGCTGGAATCGGCCAAACGGTGTCCGGTTTTTTCTCTGTTTATTTATATTGGGTTTCTGTATTTTCTTACTGCTGCCGTTGATTGAGATAGTGGTATGTGTGATTATGTTCACCAACAGCGACACGTTATAGGTTTAAACCTTCTGCGAAGTTCCTGCGCTACTAATCTACAGCTTGATTGATGAAAGTATCCTAATTTTAGACAGAGTGATCAATATAAACATCAATGTCGCCGGAAACAACTGTCGTATAAAGCCTTCGTAAACTCCAAATACAAATCTAAAAAAGTGGTTTTTCACACCAGCTGAGCATACGAATGTTACCCGTTTTTTACCTATGTATTGTTGATTCGAAAGAAAGTGCAATAATAAGAGTAGTGATCAAGCAAGGCAACTCAAAGAAAGTGGTTTTAAATTTAGAAACAAACAAAAGTGTCAGTGTCAGCCAATTTATTACGGGCACAGCGGCTGTGTTTATTCGTAGCAATGATTCAATAGCGAACATTTGCATGATATTTCATCACCATCACTGCCGGATGAGCTGCTGAAAAAAACTCCCAATGTATAAAACCGGCAGCCAGAGAGACATCGACTTTTCTTGCTCACATGTTTCTACCATACAAAGCTCAAGACAGAAGAGTTGTATTCCGAAAAAAAAAGACGAACAATACTATCATCTCTACAAGGTTTCCATACGTGTAACATGACCGAATACTAATCCGGATAATTAGAAGCGCGCAGCCTTTCCAGTTCTGTTTTTGATAGAATAATGCAATGTTTAGGTGATGTGAGCAATACTGTAAATTATCAACAGGTAACTATGTAACTAAGTCTTGTGAATTAAAAAAAATCGTTTGAAGTATTGGTTTTTTGTAACGATCACTACAATTATAAGTTTTCTTAATCAGTCTTATAAGTCCACCAGTTATAAGATGAGCTTTTTCCACAATGTACGTTGGTTTTCAGTATGTTACCTCACGAATTATTAAACGAGAATGAATCGTGTTTTATAATGCTAACTATCGATGTATCTTAAATATTACAATTTTCATTCCGTGAGATATTAGGGATTTGAGCAATTAAACTTCCACTATTTTTAAACAAGAACAGGCAGAGCTTATGAGTGCTATCAATAAAGGAATCATTGTAGAAAAAATATAAAATCAAGTTGGAAATCCTTAGACACTTTAGTGCTGCAAAACTATCGTCGCGGTTAGTAAACCATGACACACCGTTTAGTTTTGTTATTTTAATTCAAGGGAACATAAACGTCTACTAATTTTGGAAAAATCATAATTTTTTTATTTCAGATTTTGATTCTGCATTTTCCGCTTATTTTAATACTAATTTTCTAGTTCCCGACCACGGGAATGGCCGAAAAACAATCATGAACATAAGCATTCCTGGAACCACCTGGACCAGTGCGGCGTGCAACAACCTCGACAGAATAAAACGCTATGTACCTTTTTCTCAGAAACAACTACACAATGTATTGGAAAAAAATGTTGTTTTTGTTTTGGTGGTAATAGCTTAGCCAAGATTTTTAACTTTGAAAACAAAACACAGCTTGAGAAAAACGAAAAAGAAGAAGAAAAGATGGCTGAAAAAGTAAAATTTTGTCTTCTTTTCCTTAACGTTTTGAAATTAGTAACACAACATTCTGACGATGTGTTCAAGAGTTATAGTAGTAAAAAAAAATTCTACTTTTGAAGGGAAAGGACATCAATAGAAATCATTAACCTTTTCTTTTTCTATGAATAATTTTCACGACTACTACATTTGTACTACAGTAATGTTCCGATTTTGTCAGCCCCATGTTGAATTTTGGGCTGACAAAATGGGGAAACTGCCAAAATCGGGAAATTTTTTGACGTAGGACTACGTCTTACGGCAAGTTTTGAGATAGGGTGTCATTCCAAAAAATCGAAAAATGCGAGTGTCACGAAAAATGAAAGGTTTTGAGCGCTAATAGCTCAGCGGTTTTCCGATCGATTTTCAATATTCTTACACCAATCGATCGGAAAATCTTCTAAGAATTGACCCAAATGATGAAAAGTATGGATTCTTGATGTTGAACTATTGAAAAATTGAAAATAATGAACTTATGTTTTACCAGAATTCTCGCTTCGTGATTGGTTGGAAAATTCTTTGTGATGATCTAAACCTATACCAATTTGATATCTGTGCTTGGGAAGTAAGCCAAAACAAGTGAGCAAGTTTCCTCATTTCAACAAGATTTATTAACACCGCGGTTAAACCTAGACCATTTTGATGTCCTTGCTTGGGAAGTACGCCAGAAAGAGTGACAAAGCCCCCTCGTGCCAACAGATTTCTTACGAACGCGATTAAACCTAGTCCAATTTGATGTCTGTGTTAGGGAAGTGTGCCAGAAAAGATGACACAGGTTCGTTGTTCCAACAGAACGCAAATTCTTTACTGCGAGACGATTAAACCTCGGCGAATTAGATATCTGTGTTGGAAAAATGTGCTACAGCTGTAGTGTTCGGTTATAATACGACTCTGTGAATACGCATGGTTGTCGTTTCATTAGAAGTGCAGTGAAAAGATGTGCTGTTGATAAAATAGGATTGAATTGGTAAAATCTCTTCAACGTGGGAACCATGGGTAATAAAAACAATCTTTAATTTCAGTAAGGTAGCAGGAAAGCAATAGTTTGTGTTCTTGATTTTGTTAAACTGTTTTCAAATGCACAATCTTTTGAGAATTGAACGTATGCAATGTTACTACTTTGATAAACGTTACATGCAACGCATGTAGCATGTATATATGTTGCATATAGCATGTATACATGAAGAATCGAATGATTACAAGCATGAATACATGCTACTATCATTATAAAGAGACTTACGTAGTCCTGCGTCACCTATATATGCGGTCGTGTCTTGTACACAACCCCTCTGATTTTTTTCGAAACTTTTTTCAAAATTCATGACTTGAGAGCTTGCAATATCGAAGACTTCTACTAAAAATTAAATTTTAAGCCCTAATTCATTAACCGAAAGCTCAACGCAATTCAACAAACTGGGCACTGCACACTGGCCCAGAACCTTATTTGGTGCGCATTAGAATTTTGAGTGGGGAAACTTGGTTTTAAGTTTATGAAACCTTTGAAAGAGTTTCTTCCAATTAAAAGTTTTATCGTCTAGCGGATTTCAAGTTTTGATTAATCCCGCTAAAAGTGCAATAAAAATTTATTTTTCTTCAGTTTCAATATAACACATTGATGTATTCCGTAAAACTATAAAGCATACTACACTGAAGTCGCTTTTTACGCGGTTTTTTTATACGCGGTTTTTTACGCGGTTTTCGGAATTTACGCGGTTTTTTTACGCGGTTTTCGGAATTTACGCGGATGTGCTCAAAACGTCTATTTTTTCGCGTAGTGTTGAAATCCACAAAGTTTTTTTAACGCGAAATTTTGGTTATTTTTTACGCGGTTTTCGGAATTTACGCGGATGTGCTCAAAACGTCTATTTTTTCGCGTAGTGTTGAAATCCACAATGTTTTTTTACGCGAAATTTTGGTTATTTTTTACGCGGTTTTCGGAATTTACGCGGTTTTGATTTACTAAAAAGCGACTTGAGTGTATTACAAGTAATTTAGCAAGTGTGTAGGGTGCTATATTTCTGCATATTAGCGTTGGTAAGAGAAAATGCTTGTCAACTTAGGAAATACATTAGCTCGTTTCATTACGCCTGATTTTTATTTTCAGGTAGAATAAATTTAAATTGTCACATGGTTTACGAACCATCATAAATCTCGCATGTGCATAGTATTTTTCGCTGTAAATTTACAAATTATGGCTGCTTATGAGCTCCATTACCATTAAATTAAATTTATAAAAAATATATATCTTATTTTTGTAATTATTGGCCTTACAACAAAATTTTCAAATACCAAGGTTAGTCTCATATAACTGGTGCTTACATACTGTAGTGTCGTTTCGTATAGTAAATTCGCATCGTTTGCTTTTGTGCCTCGCTCGTTGCATTTTTCCGGCAGCGGTTGTTTCTAAGTCATTTTGAATCAGCTTGGGCTCACTTAACAATGACGTGTTTATAAACCAGGACTTATATTGAAGCGTTATAAATGAGGTATCTCGCGCATTGAAATCGTTAAACTGATTAGCTAGGAACACCGCGCGCGTAATTTCCATTATATGATCCCAAGTAACAGTTGTGTTGTATAATAGCTTATCAAGCACTTGTTCCACGGGCGTTAGCTGTACAATACTTTAAAACGCTATTCTTAAACAAAAATGTTTGTTGGGATTATTGAATATCAAAAACTTGATAGCTTTTGAATAGCTCCCTGATAAAGTATTTAGGATTTTTTAGTGTGTCTCAGGACGACTTTCGCGTTTAGTAGCAAATGTCTTTCGGTATCTAATAACTGCTCGCGCGCGATTTCAGCCAGGTCAAATAAGTTGATAGCACATAACCTTCGGTGCTAGTAAACTGCTTTCTCGTAGCTTTTTTCTTATATCCATATTTCGGATTTCCTAAAATTGAAAAGCATAATGAAACCACTTCAAATACCAAAAAATGAAAATAGAAAGTGTCTTAAAGTTAATACATAATTATGACCCAATAATACACAAGTATAACACAACAAAATCATAAAGAATAGCATAATACAACTATGACTTATAACCCAAAGACTTTAGATCCTGGCTAACAACACATTGTGGATAATGAGCGGGCCCTTCTCCCCACCAATTGGGGTCATTCTGCATTGGGAGGGCTTACTTAACCATTGACTCATGTGATCTAGCTTCTGGAAGGAGATTCTTAAATGCCCCTGGTACGTGCAAGTGAAGTTGCTAGCCGACCGATCCCATTTTGGCCTTTCATATGTAAATGTAATGTAAAATGGTAAATGGTAAATGTGACCAATTGTTAGGTTTGTACAATTCCCCTTGTCAAGATAGGCCCATTGCTATGAACGGTTGTTCTGCTAAGATAGGTAGTAGTCCTCATACATACATACATATTATTACAAGAAATTTTGCTAATGAAAGTAACCTTCTATCTCTTCTGCAAAGGTAGAAAAATCCTATTTCTCATATATGAAAAATCGTTCAAATCAGTTTTTCTATTTTAGCTGTTTTTGTAGTTATTGTATGACTCTTTTCTGTTTTGCAAAGTTTTACAAATAGTAAAAATACACAATATAGCTTAATATAGTATACCTCTATCTTCGCATGTTTATGAACTGTAGAACTTTTAATTTAAAAATATCCTAATTTTGACCCCGAATTTCTCGCAAAAAAGTATCATTTTATTCAAAACCTTTCCCCAGCAAATCAGAATAATTTCATACAGACTGAATATTTTTCAAAATCATGTTTAAAAGCACAAAAGTTAAACAAAATTTATAGGCTGACAAAAACGGGATAAAAAGCTGATAAAATCGGGGGTAGACAAAATCGGGAGCTGACAAAATCGGAACTTTACTGTATATCTGATTTGAAAAAATATCTGGTTATGTTATATTATACATATTCGACTTGAAAATCGAAATATAGAAATTCGACTATTCCTTATCTGGCTCTCGTCCTAGTAATTGTTTTTGCATGAAAATCAATCCTTGAGCTTCTTTTGAGTGTTTAGTTTATTGTTTAGTTTTTCCCAACAAACATTTCTGCTGTATTATTGCTTATTAAGCGCTTTATTCCTGAACATTGGCTGTATATCAGTTCAGCAATCTACTGTTCAAATAAAATGTTTGTTGGGTTGTTATCATAAACCTGTTAAAAATAGATAGTAAATTGCAAGCAATTTTTTGTTAATTGTTCATAATCCGGGACTCCGAATAAAAGTCTTGTTAACTTGATTGTCTGTTTATCGTGGTTCCAGGCACTCTTCCTGTTTTCAATAAAATGTTTATTGTACACAAGGTAATTACGCTTTTTGAAGTAACTCGGTTATACCCAAATGTAAGACAGTTCTAAAGTTTTTTTTTTCAGAAAAAGAAGACTACGAGTTTGATATGTAGAAAAAAAACCCTGTACGTACGATAACCTAAGATGAGAGTTCCTCGCAGTAAGTGGTTCCTAATTGCTGCTCTACCATTACTAGTTCTGTTGCCGTGACGGCCGAAGCCCCATGATTTACGGGAAAGAAAGGGATATCTAAAGAAACAAAACATATTCTTCACTTGGTGGTTAGAACCAGTTCTCCATGGGACAGGAACGTGGCCGCGCGGGGCGGAGCAAAAGGCCCCACAGACCGCTCCATACTGGAAGGTAGTGAAGTCTAAATTTGAAGTGTTCAACCGCTTGTGTGCTACGGAATTGTGTGCAAGTATGGGTATCGGTGTGAAAAGAAGCCGAAGAAAAACACGATCAGAACCTGATTGACTTGATTTTCCTGCCTGGCGAGTTCCATGCGGGCATGCATACAAACACATTACCCGCTGCAGGTTCGCTTCTGTGACTTGGGAGTTTCATTGGCCGCTACGACGTGACAGTGACAGCCACGGGCGCGCGAGCAAGGCGGCAAATGCAGCGATCAGTGTACGTTACGTACTGCGAAGCTTCCCGGAGGTGGTCTGATGCGTTGTTTGTGTGTGAGCTTTTTTTTCGTCAAAACAAAGCACCGTGCATATTATTAAATATTGCGATGAGCGCTGTTTCCCCGCTTTGAGGACAGTCTGGGGAATGACCGATTATTAGCGGATAATGGTATGGTTGCGGTAAATTTAGGTCAATTGGTAAAATTCATGTTATCGCCCAGATTGCACAGGTGCTTTTTATGCAGGTATATGCAATTGCATTGTATTGCACAAACCTTACCAAATAACCTAAATTCAAAATCAAATATATTTGAACTCATGTTGCCTTTAGTCATTTTTATGTTGACCATAAATGAAGTCGACTTTATTTAAATCATTTTCTTATATTGTAACAGGTTACAAATATAGTAGTAGAGAAAAGAGAAATCATAAACCCCATAAAAGCATACTTAAGCCAATAGTTGTTGCACCTTACTAAAGTCTGAGATCTTATAATACTATCAAAATTATATCAATTGTTGTCTGTCACGCACCAAAACTGCATGTTATTTATATCCCTTAACTTAAAAAAGTTGATCTTGTTATTTGACAAATATTACAAACGTTAATAGCTGCCCGTTCAAAGATAATTATCTGCGAAAATAGATAACTTTGTACCCACATTAGTTTTTTGTTGAAAAAAAAAACGCTCTCGTACAAAAGCTGTGTAGTGGTGTTTATTTAAAGAAGCAATAATAAAACTCAAAACTGCATAAGCGAAAAGTTTTACCGAGAAAGAGACTAAGCAACAGAACGAGCGATCAAAACATAAAAATAATAACACAACATTCGACCACCACAATAAAGCCCGAAGTAACCAACCATTTCAGCGGAAAAAAAACTTCTTCCTACCTTCCCAAACTCGGCAACCACAGTGAACATGATGGAGATGAAGTTGTGCTCTCAGCCGAAGGTTTGAATCCAGTGAAGTCAGCGGCGGCGGCGAACCGATGGATTATTTTATTCTTCTCAGAAGACGCACAAAACCGGGCCAAAGCCGGAGCGGAACGGAGCGGTGCCATGATGAGTTAGCTTGCTTCCATACCCTGGCACTGCAAACAGCGCCGGTACAAGCTGTGCTGTGTTTACTGACTGGGCCCACATGCCCACCGAGCGCTGGAGTGAAGGAACGAAAGCAACAAGTCGGGGTTAATATCCTAGAGACAAGGCGGATGGATGAACGGTTGGATGAAAAATGTATGGAGCCATTCAACAACTGAGCTAACTCATAAAAAGAAGCCTAACCATAATGGACTTTGACGTTCGCATGGTGCGCCTGCCTTTATTATCAACGTAACCGAGTTGGGGATCCTTCTGAGAAAACCTGATCGGACGGGATGCAATTGTTCGACAGAGATTTGTGCTCCGTTTACCAAAAAAACCTAAAGTTAGATATGACTTTTTTTTAACAGATTTTGCAGTTATTGCTTCTGATATGGTATACAGGTATAATGAAATTATTAACTTGTTTAACTTTTACAAAAATCATTAGCTTGTAGACCCCCCAATGGGAAGCATCCCCATTGAAACTGGGGATGCTTCCCATTGGGGGAAACCATATCAAAACAGTAGAATGGTTGTAATTGTAATTGCTAAGTAATCGATCACAATATCGGATCTTTATGTTTAGAAAACTCATTGATAAATGCCTAATAACTAAGTTAAAAATCATATTCATTTATTTCTTCAAAAACAATTTGATCTACAGACAACTTATCAAAAAAATGAATATTATAGCAACTGGTGTCAACAAATGACGCTTCCGACCGATGCTGGTGAACACCTCCGTCACCTTCACCATTAGAGATCATCACTCAGACTCAGCACGCAGCACACAAACCCATCCATATAGCAATAAAGCGACTGCGTCTACAGTTCAGCGAAATCTTAAAACTTTATGCTAATTGTGATGACTTTTTTTTCCTTTTCCACAGATTTATTAACACCGTGTCTGCCGCCGTCGTCAACAGCAACAGCAATAACCAGAACGGTACATCTGTTCGTTGGACATTAGCACTTGAAAGTCGAAGAAAAAAATTGAGATCCAGTGTGTCCCAGTGTGGCCAGTGGGGGTTTGCGATAGCAACTTAATCCCCTTCCCGTGCAACAAGAAAAAAAACTGCGTCGAGCCACCGAGCAAAGAGTAGACAGCCCCATCGGCAAAGAGGAAGTGTGGTATAAAAAGTGCAATTTGTCGTTTGATCGATGTGACAGGAATAAGCGATGACCAAAAACGGCACGTCTCGCGATTGCTGGCTGCACTATTGAAAGAAGAAAAAATTGTGAGCAAAAAAAATGACACAAAACGCCGTTTTACAGTGAAGTGTCCCCAGCGGGAACAAAGCGGAATACCACACAGCAACGGTTCGCTTTCACTACTCCAGCCGATGCCGCTTCACAGTTTGCGTGTGCCTTTTGTGACATCAGGTTCAGTTTAGATGATAATCATAACCAGTTTTTAATTGTTATCGAAGAAAAACAGTGATTTGGTGAGAAAGAGTCAAGAGCGGAAGCACTCCGAAAAACGAGGAATTCACTCACTCCGATAGTCCGATGCGTAGCGTTGTGCCAAGGTGTGTCAATTAGTGACATAACATCTTTATAATCGAAAAAAGGCCAAAGAGAAGCAAGAAATAATTTCAATTCGCAAATTTCGATTCATGAAGGTGACGTGCAAAGTGAATGAGTGTCAATAGGAAGTTAACAAGTGTAAAATGTACAGTGCCGTGCGAATGTAAGTGACTACGGGGGGGCTTAGTGTAACTAGGGCAGCTGAAATGGGTTTCTCATCGGCTCTTCAAGGCAGAGCGGCGCACGAAGCGCTGCTAAATCGGCAAGAAGCGGAGCTGAAGCTGTTGGAAACAATGAAGCGCTGCATGATTCAGAAGAGCAAATGCGACAAGGAGTACGCGGCTTCGCTGGCCGCTTTGACTCAGCAGGGTCTCAAAATTGACCGCAGCGACGATCTACAAGGTAAGGTTTTTGTTTTAACTATAAAGTAAGGATAGCTGCTTCCAGTTTGAATGGCTTGATACCACACTTTGGGTTAACGGGCGGCATGCTGTTAAAATCTTGGGTTAATGATTGCATGATAGTGACCTAGATCTAGTTTGAAGAGCTTTGATACGGTAATAGTTTTTCCGCGAAATTTCTTTAAGATAAGGTTGATTGTTTACTAAACTACAAAAAGTCATTCATGTTTCCTGATTTTATAGGTTGGAATTGTCGGAACATTCCGAATTATCACGACTAGCCTTTCCGATGCACTCAAACTAGTTGAAATAGTAATCTACAAGTTCACTTTTACTGGAACTAAATATCAGACTTCTTTTGACCAATACGTATTTTTGCTTGATCGATCTGTGAACACAAATTTCTTGGGTTTTGTCGTAATCTAATAATCACGGACTTAATATTCTGCGGTAGGCATTTTACAACACGGCCCAGCCTGTAAATTTGCTAAATAGCTCAGCTCATTTGGTCTGTAGCTTGACTGCTGCTACACTTCTCATTTACTAACCTCTCGAGCGTTCCTCAAGGTAGCAACTTGGAACCTGTACTGCTCGTATTAGTTTTAAGCGATATTCATTGACTACTTGGAGATGCATGCTTACGACTTGAAATTATATTCGATGGTCCGCTCTCTTTTTGGTTATCGTCGACTTCAAGTGCTCTTGAATGTGTTTGTTGGTTTGAGTAAGAGAAACTGCAAAATGCGTAATTTTTGAATAGGTAGGATGATTCATTAATAGAATTTCAAAAATCATAATGGATTATATTAATGAATTTCTCCAAAGATGCCAGCCTTAAAAAATTACACACATTCTACGCAATAGCTATTGATCGTGTTTTTGCGATTCGGCACCACTGTGCATGGTAATCTCGACAGCTTAGTATTGTTCCCCGAACTGCACGTGATTTTGATATTCTCACTAGTTTGAAGTCACTGTATTGTTCTTTGGTATGCCCACTAATGCAATACGCTTGTTAAATTTGGTGTTCTTACTAGTCGGTGTGCAATTTTCTTTCTAGAGATTTTGTATCTTCAGGAACTTTGCTCGAGGAATTTCATATCTTCAGAAGATTTTTTCTATAGAAAAAAAATAGTTGTCAAGTGTTAGAATAAAAAGACCCGGATTTAATAGATCCATCTTTACAATATCTAAAAAATCGTGAAATAGTGATACACTTTTTGGAATCAAAAAGTCAGAGCAAAGCACCGCATTTTTAAGATCCAAGATTACCTGCTTCTTACTATAAATTGTCTTTTAGTAGAAAATATTACTCTATATCGTAAGAATAAAAAGTTAAATTTTTATAACGAGTCAGCGAGGACCATCCTAGTGCTCAAGTTCAACTATACCAGATGATAGAATCTATTTTCCTAGAAAAATCTGAAGACATCAAATCTCGATAGCCAACGGTTGTCGAGATATTGGTTTATGTCTCAAATCTACGCGTTTTCGCGTTTTCACAGTGCCTTGGCAGTGTAAGTCTACTGGCGTGTCCTGATCGGTGCCCGATCCGTACTTTGTCTGTCGTCAAAAATCTATTCGCAAATCTATTCAGTTCGTCTTTTATGTTTGCATAACTGGTTTTAATTGTCATAATTTTAATTATCTTATAGATAAATCGTCTTGCTCAAACCTTTGTGGGGGTATGTGACGGGACCATCATCATCATCATCATCATCAAGTAGTGAATTTTTTATAAACTGAATTCCGTACAGTGCGGTATGGTGAAAACAATCTTCTTAATTATTTGGTTTTCATTAAGTAGTAGTAAGGGAAAGCCACCATCATTTCAAGGACTTGCCAATGTATGTAGGTAGAATTACAGTAGATCCAAATTTGATTATCAAATGAATTTCACACTAATGCTGTTACAGAAGGACCAAAAGGGATTGGGCGGACTCACAAGCAGAGGCACTTGTGCGCATTCCGAGGCTATAAGAGTCGCCTTCCAGCATTAGGATCCTTCCATGTAATAATCAATTTCGCTGTGATCCACGTGATGATTTGTTTGTTTTGAGTTGAGAAGTGCCATATTTGCTTCAGAATTTAAGGATTCAGGTTGGCAATCCACTCCATCATCCAGCCTTCCACATTTATGATATCAATAATAATACTATTAATAATATGATATTTAGAAGAAATGTGGTATATATGGGTATATAATGAAGTGTGGTATATAATAGAACAATCTCACCAGCAGTCCTTCGTATGAAATAGAATAGCGTCCTTTGAAGTTCCATAAGTGCTTCTAATACTTAATTTAATTTTTTCATTCTGGTATCCATGTGCAGTATTAAAACTCGATTTGGCCAAAGTTTTTACTATATAGCAAGAGATGCTTTATAACCTAAAACGAAAAAAAATAATTAAAATAACTAAATTAGGTTTACCTATTAGCAAAACCGTGTGGCTCAGCCGTCTGCCCAAAACCCCGGTTTTGATATGAGGCAGCCGGGAACCACCCAGCATCGCACCTCCTAGCTTGGCTACTCAAAAGAGCATTACCAGGTATGGCCACGAGTTGGCGCTAGGTAGGGGCTTGGGTTGGCTATCTTCTTAATTGGTTGGTTTTCATTAAGTGTAGTAATGTTAAATTAAAGGGTATCCACGGTAAAATTGCAACACATAAAATTAATTCGCAAAATTCGAGCTTTTAACCAAATACCATCATATTTTCATGGTACAGTAGGGTTTCAAATTTAACAACAAATGGGTGTCGCCTATGTTACTAAAATCGAGACCCTTTTTACCTTTGTTATACTATATAACAAAGGTTTAGGAATTGGTCGAAAAACACGAAATTGATCCGAGGCCGGAGGGCCGAGTCACATATACCAATCGATAGGGTTCACGTACACGTACAAACTGAGCAATGTCTGTGTGTGTGTGTGTGTGTGTGTGTGTGTGTGTGTGTGTGTGTGTGTGTGTGTGTGTGTGTGTGTGTGTGTGTGTGTGTGTGTGTGTGTGTGTGTGTGTGTGTGTGTGTGTGTGTGTGTGTGTGTGTGTGTATGTGTGTGTATGTGTGTGTATGTGTGTGTATGTGTGTGTATGTGTGTGTATGTGTGTGTGTATGTGTGTGTGTGTGTATGTATGTATGTGTGTACCACAATAGTTCAAAATAATGGACGCAGTGGTGAGAGTACCCAACAGAAGAAGATGTATGTGTGTGTATGTGTGTGTGTGACACTTGGATTTTTTATCGCCTATTTCTCGGAGATGGCTGAACCGATTCGTTCGGTTTTACTTTTGTGTGAAAGGTATTATTGCCTAGTATATCAGTATTGAATTGTTTCATGATCCGACTTTTCGTTTAAAAGTTATAAGCAAAAATGTGAAAATTACGCGACACGATTTTCTCCGAAACAACACAATCGATTTTAACGTTCTTAGTACCAAATGAAAGTTGTTGCTATTGCTAAACTTTTTACCAAGTTTTATTAAAAACAAACAATCAGTTTAAAAGTTAGCCTTAAAAACCTGTTTTGACAAGGTTCAAATAAACGCCTGTTTCTCAGAGATGGCCAAACCGATTTATGCGCTGTTATTTTCATTTGAAAGATGATGAAAATAACAAAAACATATGCAAAATTACTGGAAAGGTAGTAAAATGTTGCTTGCTGCAGAACTATAATAAATTTAAATAGATTTTCCATGATACTTTTAAAACTAAATATTTTTAGTGAAATGGTACGGGATACTATGGTTTACGTCAAAATATGTAGTGGCAACATAGGAAAACTTAGTCTTAATAAGTGCTGCGGGACACAGGATGGGATAGCAAAATACAACCTAAAGTTCGTATATATTTACACCGCACGAAGTCTAAATTAAATAGCATTAAATTGCCCTGTTATCGAAGCTCTTCAAATGATAAGTTGACTACACTGCTATTTTTTACTAATAATTATTTGTACAATACAAAGACCTCTACTAAGAAAATCAAAAGTTGTGGATTTTCTATTTTTTCAGCAGCAGTGAACTAAAATATTTGGATACTATAACAAAGGTTTATTAACCTCTGGAAGACTGGTTTATTAAGGTTTATTAACTGGAAGACATTCACATTTGCAAAATCGTGCAACTTCGAAAAACGTTGTTAACCGCGACAATTTTTCTTTAATATTTAATCGATTTTTGAAACAAATCGTCCAAATCGTCATAATATCACTTGGATGTTCATAACAGAATACTTGTACAAGCAATTTGTTATGCGTTTATGGGCAATATACGGCTGAGCAAATGCTCCAAAGAAGATTTAGTATATCACGTTTCATTGCAAACCATAATGCAAAATATACTATTGTGATTATCTACTATTTACTGCGAAACAAACATATCAGCTAAACACAAAAAACGCACGCTGTTTCGGTTCAACACTGATTCAGCGTGCTTTAACTATTTCGATCGTTGATGATTGGTTGCGAATCCCTGCCCGGTCGACACTCGTTCAACGCAAACAGTTTATCAACATTTCGATTTCCTTGTCCGTTGTCCGTTGTTTTGGCAGTCTGCACCTGTCATTCAACAGTATCTCGCGTTTTGCTGACGGCAGGGGGCTCACTTCATTTACGTAATAGGTATATCTAACCGAAACCGGTCCCGAAAGCGAGGGTCACCAACCCACTCTTTCGGTGTACAAATTAATGCGCAAGGAATGGAAACATGCGGAATTATCTGTAGCTACTGGCATGTTATAATGGGAGGATAGCCCGCTGAAAGTCTGACAAGCCTGAACCCGTTATGGCGGACAACAAAGATTCGTGAGTTTTTGTGTTCGTATGAAAAACTGTGTGAATAAAAACTATGTGACAGTTTTGAAAATAAGTATTATTTTTATATATTTTAATGGTAGCAAAAATTCTCAAATTCTCAATTTGCTTTTAAGAACACAAATAAGTTTTTCTTTAATTTTAACTGTGTCAATTTTCATACGCTTATGATAAAAACTCACTACACGACACTAGGTCAAGCGGGAGACACATCAACCAATAATATGGTGTCCGTCATTCGAAAAAGTAGGTGACTTATTCATTGTTTATGATCTTGAAGTTTTGAAATTGTAATCTATCTATTCTGACAGCTAGTCCCCACATATATAAATACTAATTTCGTCCTTCGTGAACGATTAATCATCGCAGATACGCGAGATTTTATGTACCACAGATACACTTTCAAAATAGGATATTTTTATATCCCTTAGTCAATACAGAATTGAGGCAGTGTAAATATATTGACATGTTTGATATTAGACTAATCTCAAGTTTTTAGTCTTGACTCTTGACCTTGAAATGCAGTCATACATGTATATTAATATTTTTTTTTTTGAAACGCTGGTTCTACAATTGATGAAGGGACGGTAGGGGAAAGAAATGAAAATTTTTGGTGAAGGAGGGGAAGAGCGGAAAGGAAGGGGGGGTATTGGTAGCTACGCTTGACAAGTAGTCATTTTGACTCCTACCTTTTGTCCAATGCTGGAAGGTGCATGAGTCGAACCAAGCTATAATCTGATATTATAACCGGATTCGAACCCACAACACCCGCCAGGGCATGTGGTTCGCTGGTACTTGTACCTTTGCACCATAGAGGCGCTAGACAAAAGGAGACTGCAAAATCCACTTATCAAGAAAGCGACGCGTTTGGTTGGGTTATCGACACATATTGTGCCGCTTCCTACATCAATTGCAGATTACCACCGAGCGAGAAGTTTTAGTCGTCGTCCTGAAAGTAAAAACTAGTTAGATTAACTAGTTCAAAGGTACAAGTACCAGCGAACCACATGCAATGGCGGGTGTTGTGGGTTCGAATTCGGTTATAATCTCAGATTATAGCTTGGTTCGGCTCATGCACCTTCCAGCATTGGACAAAAGGTAGGAGTCAAAATGACTACTTGTCAAGCGTAGCTACCAATACCTCCCCCCTTCCTTTCCGCTCTTCCCCTCCTTCACCAAAAATTTTCATTTCTTTCCCCTACCGTCATTTCATCAATCGTACAACCATCGTTTCAAAAAAAAAGTTTGATATTGGAAACTAAAGAGAAGAGAATGACAATTTGACAAAAAGTACAGTGTAGATTCTCGTGAATATTTGACAGACTTCAAATTCATCGAATAACATTTTCCATTTACTGCAGATAAGGCAGGATCGTATAGGGTACGGGAGGGTATTTTCAGCCTACTTCTAAATTCAGTTTATTTTCCTTTTCTTTCGTTAATTAAATACTTTGCCGTTATACAACTTTAATATGTTATTACTATTTTCTCAAGAATGTAAAAAATATGCTGTTTTTTGTTAAAAGAACATCTAAACCACCTATTCTTCCGCTAGAACTAGGCCTAGGCTGAAGAAATAGAAAGATCAATCGCTTAATAGACTGAAAATTTTAATTAAATAATATCGATACGTGAAACAAATCCAGTAATGGAGACGTTACTTATTAAAAAGGACTTAAATGTGAAATACTTCTAAGAAATTGGTTTTGTTGTACTTCTCGTCAACAGGCAGCCACGTAACCCGTGCCTGGCGGTCCTATCTAGAGGAGGTGGAGCACACAGCTAAACAAATCAAGACAAACGCCGAACAGCTAGAAGCCGTTTGTCTCGACAAATTGGCTCACCTGTATCAGGACAAACGTCGAGTGCGGAAACAGTACCAAGAGGAGCACACCAAGATTGCAACGAAATTCAGCCATGTAAGTACTAATATTCATGAGAATACATACATACATACATACATTGCGCACCTTGCTGATAAGATTGTGAAAAATGACGTACAAAAATGGTAGCTACCTACTAGCTATCGAATGACTAAGTCGCGAAAGTAAATAAGCAAGCTCGTAAAAAAATTATCCGCAAAAGGTGTCGACAATCATCGAAAACGTTCTTCTTTTCAAGCCCTAGCTTATCTTTCGCTTCTTTCCTCACCTTCTCAAATACAATATCTAAATTTACATTTAATGTAGCATTAAAAAGTGAAAATTAGGGTTCAAATACTCAAAAAATTATTTATTTTGTTTATGCTTTTGTGCCAAAAAGCTTTTCTGGGTATTATTAGTATGAAATAGCGAATTATGAAGGCACACTCTTGTAGGTAATCTAGTGATCTGTAACCCGAACTGGTAAAACTTTTTTAATTGCCTAAAACGCACGCAACAGAACTTTTTCAACAAAGCAGCTGTTAAAATTTTTGCGTGACCTTTCCAACTAGTCCAAGGCAAAACAGTTGTGATTCGAGATGAAACTTTCATTCAGAAGTTTTCTCTACCATCACCGCAACACCGCGTAACATGAGTCAGTAAGACTTTCATATTGAAAAAAAACCTTGCAGTCTCTCTACCAGCAGTAGAATGTTGGCTGCCTGTCAACACGGATGCTCCGTGCTGCATTTTCCTTACCGTAGTAGTACAGTCGGTGGATACACATGCACGTACCTACCGATGTTTATGACTGCTCCCTCTATATTTTACATTGGTCTCTTTCTCCGCCTGACCATGCACGGGAAGCTACGGTCTATGAAAAACGGTGTCCAACATGCGCTTTATTGCCACTGCTGTTTTTGTTGTTGCTTGTATTATGTGTTTGTTGTCATCCATCCGGCAATAGTAGGCCGCATGTGGAACCGAGTACAAGCTCGACATTTACCGTTAAAAACATCCACTCTACCAGTTTGGCCCAGCTATTCACAAATACACCTAACGCTATACAAAGTCTGGTACGCAAAGTTAGGGTACGATACCCTATTTTTGTCAGACTAAACATTTAGCTCGGCGCGACTGCTCCAATAAATTACATTAAATGTAATTTTACCGTTTTTGGTCAAATTTTGACAATGGTCAATATTCGTCACCTCAGAGAATTACATGTCCCTGTATTTTCTCCGAATCGAATTTATCCAAGCTCTCCGCAAACACTCACAGAAGGGCCGGTTTCATGTTGTAATCAATTGTCATGACGGCGGTTCGCGTTCCGCGAGTACAAGTTTACCTCTGTATTGTCTGTATTGCTTAGCGAAAATGTAGCGAGAGGAAAAGTAAATTTTAAACTGTGTACGAGACTGGTCTTGGAAGTTAACAAAATTGCTGTCAACGAACGCGTGGTGCCGTGATCGTGTGATGTGCGCCACACGGTGGGTGTACGACGGCCAATTAATGGGTATGAAATTGTATAAGTACACCATGCTAGTAAACGTTTATTAATTCTTTCTTGGTATTTGGTAATATATATCAAGGTGTTTAGGAATAAAAATTAAATTGTCTTTGGTGGAGTGTCACTTCATCATATAGGGTCCGGCAGTATATGTGTAACCTATTCAAAAGGCCATAAATTCGGTAAATTCGGGAAATGACATAATTTATTTCAAAGTACAAAATGTGTGAAAATAATCAAAACTTCAAAATAATTCACATTGTCTTGATACGATCAACTTTAGGCTTGACAATGCACTGAAGGGTATAGTGACCTGCACGCTTGCGACGCTTTCACCATCTTTGACTTCCACGCGCAAATTATTAGCGTCACGAGGCATTGTTAGCTAGAATTTTGCGTTTGAAAATGGCCTAGTGAGGCGAAGTGCGAATCAAATGACTAAGCAATTGAAAATATCCGATCACAGCATCCGATGCATATTGAAAAATGAGCCCAAGGCCAAACCTTACAATCCCCAAAGGTGTTTGTTCGCACACCGAAGCAGTAACAAGGTAGACTTGAGTTGTGTTTTCTGACGAGTTCCCAGTAGAGGAATACGTCGATTCCTCTACTGGAAACTCGTCGATAGGGTTTATCTAGTCAAACGTTCATACGAGCGTTTGAGCCACCAGGAGTTTTAAATGAGCCTGACGTCAAAGTAAATGCAAGTTGCTATTGCTAGTTATCGGGAAAGTAACTAATACACCCGCCTCGAAACGCTGAAGAAAAACATTGCCCGTGAGTGGGCCAAAATACCGACAACTCACATTCGGGCAGCTTGTCATTCGTTTTTTGGCCGTTTCAAAGCAAGCCATAATCGAAGCAAAAGGTATCATATCGAGCCAAAGTGAAATGATGTTGAATTTTCGATTATTTTCACACATTTTGTACTTTGAAACAAATAAAAATCATTTCCTTTTACAACCTTTTGAATAGGTCCACATCGAATGCCGGACCCTGTAACATGAATTTAACGTTTAAGTTGGAATTTTAGGTTTCAATATGTCTAGTAATCTGGTTCGAGCGCCAGAAGAACTGCAAAGACACTCCTTTCCTGCCTGATCTGTATGACTAGATCAGTCTTTGTACCGCCATCGGAAGTTCTTTGGCCACTAAGATATTGAAAGGATTCCACCTGTTCAATTAGCTACTTTGAAGTTGGAGGGATTGGCAGTGTTCACTACCATAGACTTAGTATTTTGTTACCTGAACTGTGAAACCTGCTGCCAGAGAGCTTTTGGAGAGGTAAACTTAGTAGCTTGCCCTGCATATTGATTCGTTACGTTTGGCAAGCAAGACTGCTTCATCGTGTGAGGCTTCTATTGCAATTCACGATTTAGATTTACTGGCAATAGCTCCTACTAACTCATCCTTAACGGCGAGAAACAATTTCGGTGATGATATTTGGCACTACCTCTTACCAGCAGTAACTCTTATAGGGCCGGACAAGACGTCATTGTGCAACATCTTGCACGAGAACGCCTCGATGAAATGGACCACCGCTGGGTTTTCGTGGTTGAGTCGGTCAAACGCTGTTTCAAAGCCAACGAAAACCAGCACAAGAGAGTCCTGGAATTCGTCGATTTTTGCCTCTTTCCGCTCGTCGATCGTCCTCCACGTTTTAGCCGAAATATGTTCCCTCCGCTCGCTACGCACTTGACCGAGATCTCGCGATAAAGGTGTTCTGGATGCCAGTTCACTGCTCTTCGGCAGTTCCACTAGATGACAGCTCTAAGGCTAGATTCAAGTTGTTCGACAAGGGCCCTAAGAACATCCAACGTCCACGTGTCAGCGATAACAAACTAACATTTAGACATGCAAGGGGGATTGATCATCCCTACAATACTTTGGTAAATTGATTGTGGGGTCCGAATGAGCAATTATACCAAATTTTGTTGAAATCGGAGTTGATCAACTATAATTGATGTCCGTATTAGTATTTGTATACAAGCACGTTTTCCCTATTTGTATAAAAGTAAAAAACATAATTTTGTTTTGTCATGTTATTATTTTTTTCATTTTTTATTATATTTTGACCTTACGGGGACCACAGTACGCATCGGCCTTTTTGGTCACTTGCTGTGCTTGGATGTTATTTCGGTGCAAAAGTCGTGAAACGGGTAAATGTGTCATCATGCATTTTCCATCCTAGTGAGTGACAAAACCAGCGGCCTATTGTATAGCTGCAACCCATAGAATTTATTTGAGCATTACAATGAAGTAGGTAGGGAAGGGCGGTAAAGACGGACACTGCGGGAAAGACGGACACTTGTCATGTTTCATAAACAATAATTTTTTGAAGCAAATCAATGATGGGAAATGTTTCTATAGACTCAATTAACACTTTTGAATTAAACTGCCGATTTATAGCAGCGCAGCTGTCAAATTTATAAGAAAAACAAAGAAAAAATGCGTATATACGCCAACCGATGTAATTTTGTGTGTGAAGAAAATAACCGGTAAATCGTTAAAAAACAACATATTCATGCTAAACCGACGACATTGCGTTAGTTTAATCCTTCACTGAATATCCATTGGAAACCTGATGAGTTTTTGAATATTCAGTAAAAAGTTATTGAAGTTTGAAAAAATGGTATCCTAGTCAGGAAAGACGGACACCCAACGTTAGGGAAAGACGGACACACAGATTTTGAACCCATTTTGCCCAACAACGATTTAACATTGCGAATACTTGCATATTATATATGTAAAGGTAACCAGAAGTCATATAACAGTTGGAATAGGCCAAAGTTTCAAAAACGGATAATTCGTCACCAATTAAAAAATATTGCAGGGAACCATTTTATTTTCTCGCTCAAAGGGGGGATCGGGAAGGTGGCTTTTCTAAACCAATTCTTTCCTAAATACATGATGAAATATGTTAATCTTTCTTAATATTGATAATTCGAAGACGCGTGACATCTTTTTGCGAGTGTCCGTCTTTCCCATATCAAGTGTCCGTCTTTCCGTTGTAACTTTTTTAGACAGAGACTTAAAGGTTCAGTTTGTACGAAAATTGCGATCAATACAGTTATATTTGAGTAGATATTGAGTCTTTACCGTAAGGTGTCCGTCTTTACCGCCCTTCCCCTACTGGGTAGCAGGCGAAATTTAAAAACTGTCTTGAACCGGCTAGTCGAAGTGAACTGCTTTGACGACAAAGTTGATTTACTGTACTGAGTCATAGTCAAAAATAGCTATAGGCGACAAAAAATATATTATATTTTGCGAATGAGAACAACAGTCATTTCAATAAGGTGCATTAGGAGTAGATGTAATATTATTGTTTATCGCAAGTAAAATATATCTTTGTGTGTATTTTACGATGTAGTTCAAGTCACAATCAATAATAGTTTACCTGCTATAAAACTATTCAATTAGATCAAACTTGAATCAGGAAACAATAGACTCAAATGAATTAGATTTTAATAAACATTTAAAACTAGTAGAAAAATGTAAAAGATTCTTTCAGCATAGTCAAATAAAATGACATAAAAGTACTGTTTTGTTCTTCGGAAAATAGGAAAATTAAGTTCCGCTGAGTAACATTTTGTTTAAAACTGAACACATGCAAATTGTTTTAGACTAATCTCAAGATTTTAGTCTTGACCTTGGAATGAGGTCATACATATATTTAATATTTTTTGAAACGATGGTTCTACAATTGATGAAGGGACGGTAGGGGAAAGAAATGAAAATTTTTTGGTGAAGGAGGGGGAAGAGCGGAAAAGGAAGGGGGGGGGGTATTGGTAGCTATGCTTGACAAGTAGTCATTTTGACTCCTACCTTTTGTCCAATGCTGGAAGGAAATTGTTTTGTTTATAACCGATGTCACTCAAACTGCTACACTGTCTAATGCACCGATATAAAATGACGGTTCAAAATAGTTCAAATAGTAATGCCACAGTTTCGCGCTAGAGCACTCTATAATTCCGAACCAGAAAATAACCAAAGAAATGACCCAAATCAGTAATTTTTCGTAAGCAAACAAATATACCAGTTAAGAATCGTCCAGTCTAGCATAATAGAGCTATAGACTGCAACTTTTGATGGTGTTTCTTCCGAACTTTTCTAAAAGTTTATATGAAAGCAACATGTGCTTCTTGGAAGGGTGTAGTGGTGTAAAACGAAAGCTGGCGAACAAGAAGCTAGAGGTGAGAGCTTCATTTTGTTCAACATGAAGTTTTCTACAGGAATGGATCTAATACTTCACATGAGGGAGTAAATGTGTTTTTTTTTGTGAAGAACAAACATTGGAAGAACTGAGAAAAATTATATGCAAACTTTGAAAAATTAATGACTGTCCAAGTGGGACTTGAACTCATAACTCTAAAGTCCTACCTGGACAGTCAATTATTTTTCAAAGTTTGCATATATTTTCTCCCAGTTCTTCCTTCATATGAAGTACAAAATAATTTGACCTGTACAGTGGACCCCCGTTCGTTTGAACGATTCCTCATGCAAACTAACGGGGTTACTTTTTAATTTGAACAACTGGTAACCCGAAATATGCTGGAACCTGTGTGAACTGGCCGCCCTGCTCTCTGTTATTGTTTTGGTGATTTGTTTTAGTTGGCACTTGCAAGTGCGAATATTGCATTTTCCGATCGGATTTCTCTCTTAATCGTTAGGAAAACGAAATGTGAAACCGATTAAACACGCTAGGTCAGTACAAACGAATCGTGTTTATGTGCATTGTCTGCATAAACAAATAATGTCATGTTGAGAATGACATTTGAACCATTTTTAATTTGCACGTCGTGCAAACCAACGGAGTTCAAATTAAAAAATATTAAGATTAAAAATGGTCAAACGAACGGGGGTCCACGGTATAAGTCGATATCAAAATGATAAAAGTTGTTATCTCATCTAATTTATGCCAACATTTGTTCCATAAAGACAAACGCAAACCTTTTTCCTGTTGTAGAAAAAGAAAACATATCTTGTTCGTGTGAGATAGTTACGCAAATATTTATTTCTACTCGGTAAATAGAACCGCAAATGTTATCACATATGCGATCCACTATGCAGATGTCGTGAGTTGAACAACTGTCATGTTGAACAGCATGTCAACAACTATCATTCAGCAGTTTCGTTTGCATATCTAATTGGAGTAAAACTGTCACTTACGACAGGTGTTTGATGGGTTCGCTTGATCGATAGCATGTGGTTTCCTTGTGCAATGCAAAGCGGCAGTCGTTTTTGAAGCATGCCTGACAAGCAAAGCATTTCAGGTAAGCACGTCAATATAATCGTAAATTTGTTAGTTATCGTATCAAATTCATTTAATTTGATACAAATATTTTTTTATATAATATTCAATTAGAATGTTCAGTTGGGTCAGTCGACTTGAATATATAATAGTAACCTTTACTAAAATGTTTACTTCCGAAAATATCCCACCTTGATGGACTGCTGCAAATATTTCCGTCGAGTTGTCGACTACTTGAAATAAATCCACAACTATGCAACTGCACCGCGTCTTGCGCAAACAAACATTCTTGAGTAGCACTCTGTAGACATTCAAGTGGCTTTTAATTCGATGAAAGCAACCTAAATTATCTGCTTCATTTCCCCATACACCACATACGGCACTCGTTAAACCTATACAGGTGGCCCCAATTTTCTCCGGTCTGGTACACCATACCGCCATCATACCTTTTCCCCTATTCATGCTTTCCGTCACACAACAAACCACACATGATCTAAAATAGTTAAATGCTCACAAACGAATAACCCTAAACTATCAGTTTGGAAACAATACTCCAGCAGAGCTGGAATACCGTTTTCTGGGTGAAAACGAAATCGGAAACTAATTTTGATGGAATCGGTTCCCAGCAGAACAGGGAGTGCTGGGTTGGAAATGGGTTTTCACTAAAATGAAGTCTGGGTTGCGGTGCAAACAGCTAAGCACGAGTCACTTGAACTCAATACCTATCTCCCAACAACATTCTGGCGAAGGAAAAAAACAAATGAATTTGTCGATTGAACTTAGCATATATAATTGCGCCGTACAGTGCCGTTTCCCGGCACTAGTACTTCAGGTGTTCTGTGGAGAGAAAAATGCAAAAAACAGCCGATATTGAGATGTGAGGGATTGTTGTGGCACTAGTTCTTCAGCCTGTTCGTATTTTGGGCCTACCCACTGTTCTCCGCATCCTAGGGTGAAAATCATCACTAATTCTTGCCAATATCATTCTTTTTCCTTATCTATGACTTACCTTCCATGACTTATGCTGTTACAAGCCGTCGTATCCTCAATTGGGTTTTGTAGCACTTAGCCTCTGTGGGAGCACTCGTCGCCAATTCCCAATTTTCAAGGCATCTTTGACTTTAGTCGAGCCCATCCCTGTTACTAGTGCAAGCCCACCGTGACCTGCGTACTTTCGTGGGATATAAGATTGCAATCTCTTGAAGTAGCACCCGTAACTCGTGATGCATTGTGTCTCGTGAGTTCCAGGCTATAAAGGAACTACCGAAAACCGGTCTAATGACGATTTGGACGTCCCTGATACCCTGTATTGTATTTGGTTTTCGGCGCTGTCTTAGCCCTATCCTCCTAGGCTCCGCTTTCAATATATCGTCTCAGTCTTCAGCATGCCATCTCAAAGTTTCTGGCTTCGAAGCTTAAATGCAAAACCTAAAAGTTGGTCAATCTTGCTGAATATCGATGCCCGGTCCTACAGTGACACCTTTCAGGGCGATGTTAAAAAGCATGCAGATAACCTATTACTTTGTCGCAACCCTCAATTCAAAGGGACTCGAGTGTGCCCCTGAAATATACATGAAACTACGTCTCTATGAAAACTCGGGCTTTCATTAATAGCTAGTCCCATATAACCCTAGCTGTGCTGGCGGCCGACCAAATGAAATTAATAGCCAGCATACTGAGAAAGTATCTTGTAAGCAATATTTATCAGCGATATAGCTAACTTAATGATGATTCTTTTCTACAGTGCTAGTGTTAACACGTAGGGGATGCCCATACCGTCTACAAAAGCTAGGAGCATGTAAGACTTCGTGACGTAAATTTCACATCATCTTGATACGGAGACATGAAGAGTGGAGCAAATCAACCAAATCTATCTGTTGTTAGGAGACCGTGTTCAAGCAAAATCTGCAAAATCTGCAAGCTGTATCGTACACTGCCTTGAAATCTATTAACAAATGGTGCGCGTACAAGTAGAAATTCATCGAAAAGCTGTTGCAAGGTAAACATTTGGTCCGTTATGGTGGGCTAGAATGACATTCGCCAATAAAAGATTCCTGCAACGCCCTCAATATATAAAACAGACTTTGATACTGTTCGGTATTAGGTATTAGGCTTGAATCTCTTTATAGAAGCTTCACGTCTGGAGATATTAGATTTTCCGGTAACTCAAGCATTTTGATATTTCTAGTATGTACCCTCTGGCACGACTCCTGTTATCCCTTACGCACTTGCACTCAGCATTGAATTATTTCTCGCACTGTGGTGCTGATCGTACCGCCTCGGTATGCCTCCACTGTAGAGTACTGAATAGAGAGACTGGCCATGGCAACTCAGTAGCTCGCAAAAACTTGTCATCATTAAACCAGCGACACACGTTTCACGTAATCAGCAAGTATCGTTGGTTTATTGATGTGAGTTTGTGAGTGACATGGCCAGTCTCTTAACTCAGTACTCTACTCCACTGTCGGCTCAGATCCTTGTGCATCGATCCGCACACCAACTTTTTGTGAGTGCCCTGCAGTTACTCCTTCCGCTGGTAATTGCTAATTATTCAACAGTATGTTGCGCGATAGTGTTAATTTGGGCAGCTGAACGCGATTCTTGCATTTCAATGCGGATCCCTCTCTTTGGGAATCCTCCCGAATGTCTCGACATGCGAAGTATGTGCTAGCCATGCCTACGTCTACGGTGAAATGTATGAATCTCACCCTAGTGTTGTTGGTAATAAAGTCTGACTAAAAATAAATCTGGGTGCACCTCGTGCGGCACAGGAACGCCTCTTGTGGTAGGAACCGTAACCATTTGACATAACTTTGTTAACATGTTTATGAAGAACTACGGGAGCAATTTTCGTCAAAATCTTCCACTACGTTGCCGAGCAATACAGAATGAAACCCGAACGACGTGAAAAAATCCACCAGCTGGTGGTCTGGATCGAAGTTGGCTAAAATGTTTAAAATACCAAAGTCAACAGTGTGTAATGTTCTGAAGGGTTATTAGGAGAACCTACATGTGGAAAGGCGACAGAGAACTATCAAGACATAAGAAATCGGTAAGACATGGCATTTCGAAAATCAGCCACCCACTCCGGATCTGATGTTGTTGTGTGCTACCCGTAACATAGAGAGAGAGAGAGAGAGATAGAGATAGAGAGAGAGAGAGAGAGAGAGAGAGAGAGAGAGAGAGAGAGAGAGAGAGAGAGAGAGAGAGAGAGAGAGAGAGAGAGAGAGAGAGAGAGAGAGAGGTGCTAACGGCCTTTCTTCTCAGTTTTCTTCCCCTTCCCCACTCTTCCCCTTGGTTGCTACTCTGTGGTACTATCACCATAAAGAGGGATACGATAAGAGTAGAGCACTGAATTGAGAGACTGGCCATGGCAACTCAGTAGCTCACGATTAACTTACTTAGGGCTTGCCGTCCTAAGACAAAGCCAGTTGAACAAAGTTTCTCCATGTAACTCGGTTGAGGGCTACCGCGCTCCAGTTCCTCGGACACCGAGTACTCTCCGCCAGATCTCGCTACACCTAGTCTAACCATCTTGCTCGCTGCACTCCTGATCGTCTTGTTCCTACCAGATTTGAGGCGAACACCATCTTTGCAGGGTAGTTGTCCGGCATTCTTGCAACATGCCCAGCTTTAGTCACCTTCTGGATACTGGGTTCGCCATAGAGCTGTGCGAGTTCATAATTCATCCTTCGCCTCCATACTCCGTTCTCCTGTATGCCGCCGAAGATCGAAAACTCCGAGCACTCGCAGGTCTTCCTCGAGCATTGTCCATGTTTCATGCCCGTAGAGAACAACCGGTCTAATAAGCGTCTTGTACAGGGCGCACTTTGTACGGGAACTTAGTCTGCTCGACCGCAATTGCTTGCCGCAAGCCCATAGTAAGCACGACTTCCGCTGATAATACGCCTCCGAATCTCACGGCTGGTATCATTGTCAAGGTAGACAAATTCTTCGACTACCTCAAACTCATCGCCGTCGATAAATATACTACTGCCCAAGCGGCGTCGTTCGGCCTCGGTTCCGCTGGCTAGCTCACGAGAACTTGTCATCATTAAACCAGCGACACACGTTTCACGTAATCAGTGAATGTCGTTGGTTTCATGATGCTAGTTATTGAGTAGCATAACCAATCTCTCAATTCAGTACTACGACTTATTTGAATACAGGTGAAAGTCTAGATTATTTGCCAACTATCTAGCCTATGTCACACCACTAGAAATAAGTCACTCTTTTTTTTGTTCCCCTATGAGACCACCTAAGATGGCAACTTGTTATTCGTCTAGGCTCACGCGGAACATTTTTCACGTTACTTGAGAACTTCAATGTTGGACAGACGAGAATCACGTGCTGCGGTGTTCTAATCAAAAATTAAACGGTTTTCATCATCTAGACAACGGTTCATCGTTAATTTAACATTTAGCATTTGTTTAGCGTTTATAAGCAAGGCATTATTTAGCGTTTATTAGCATAGTAACATTAAATAGTTGAACTATAATTGTATTCTATGATCAAATGGATCTTGGGACTAACATGGCATTTCCATTGGGCTGATTTCACTGATTCATCTATTGTTGGTCTAATTTCACGGTCAATAACGTGCGTGAAATTCCAGTCCGTGCTGTAACTATGATAGTAAATAATCCAAACCGTGATAGACAAGGTTAATACAAAAAGTACCACCGAACCAATTTAGAGCAACGCGTAGTTTTCGGAAGCGTACCAACATTAGTAATTGTCTCACTGAAAACCGGGATGTGTGAGTTAAGGCTTAAATAGAATGCTGCGTCAACGCATCCGTCAGCGTCAATTTGACAGTAAACCCATGGGAAAACTGTCAGAATAACGCTGACGGACGCATTGGCGCAGCATTCCAGCATTCTGTTTGTCCCTGTAAGGCGAAGACCCCATAACAAGAAGACTGGCAGTTCTGCCAATATTCGGGAGACACTGATGGTAGCTCGCTCTGCAGGCACCAAGGTGGTCCCTGAATGCATCTGTGTGAGTGAGTGCTAATATTCCAAATAGCTGGCAGGCAGCCATGTTTTCGATGCCAACATGTTTGCGTTAGCGTAAACGAGAAATCATATATTCGCCACTCTTCACACAAGTTAGCTCTTCAG
The DNA here is from genome assembly GCF_943734655.1 of Sabethes cyaneus. Taxonomy (NCBI): domain Eukaryota; kingdom Metazoa; phylum Arthropoda; class Insecta; order Diptera; family Culicidae; genus Sabethes; species Sabethes cyaneus. The sequence continues at coordinate 39,208,828 of NC_071353.1, read as the reverse complement.
CTGTCAGTGGGGCCCACGACTCCTGAGCCCGCCTGATGTTAGCTCTCGTCAACGCAAAGCAAATGAAATAAAGGTGCCAGTTAGCTGTAATATTCATACCGCCATGCCAACATAGTTGAACAAACACCAATACAGAATTTTGGCGAGCTTACTAACACTCATGCAAAATTTACCACCTTCGTAAATAGAAACGTCGTTGATGCTGATGCATGCCGTTTATATTGACCCCCCGGCACGTCGCCATTTTTCTGTGACTGAAACTGAAACGTCAAAAACACTGGGCGGGAAATCACTTCATAGAAAATCAATGCGACGGCCATTGTTGTCTGGGGTACAATAGTGAGGGGTCCAACTTAATGGGGGTACTGTCAAACTCTGTAGATCAAGATAGCGAAGTCGAGAAGGTGGTTTATATGGAAAAATAACAGAGAGACCAGTCTTGTTAATAATGGGGTCTTCGGTTAAGGTGTGATAGTGTAGAAATCACAAGTTATTTTCACTACAATTTTTGAACTAATCAAACTCCCTTAAACGCTAGGCATGTTCACATACATACTTCTTGTTTACTGTTAGTTATGAAAAAAGGAATTACTCATATTGTGGCAGTTAAACAAAACTATGAACAAAACTTTTTGGCATCGATTTGATATGGTCAGGCCCGTTAATTTGTATACAAAGGTATTACCCACAAACTATCTGATAGTTTGCGTGCGAAAGTATAATTTACAATCCGGTAGCAAATATCGAAATTTCCGGTTACTGAATCGGACGAACTAGGACAGATAACATCATACCACAGACAAACAGACATAACACTCGTTTTCCATTCTTCGTACCGATTAAACCGTCATTTAAAATTTGAGTTTAGTTGGGAATGTTTCCGTTTTGGTCAAAGTGACGCTTTTTGACGAAAGAAGTGGAATTCCCCATAAAAAATACTTGCTTCTTCGATGGATACCCATGTTGCTATTTGATATTTGGGAATGTCGATCATAGATGGTGCTAGTGTTCAGACTAAATGTTAGGTACGATAATTTTTCTTGATTTTTCTTATAAGAGTTAGGTCTGTTTGTCTGTGATCATACTATATGATAATAACTATGTTGGGCACTTTCCCAGTAAAACGATCACTGACAATTGAAATGGTTAAAGCCCTGTCAAATGGCATTATACCAATTCCAATTTATACCATTATTGGCCTGCAGCCTAAAAACATATGATCGTTTTTAATTTAAAACCAATCACCAACACCAGCAATTGACGGCTGTTAACCCATTACCAATATAAATTATATAGGTATATCAATAACAATATCAAAATCATTCGAAGTATTGCCATCTTCAAACTGTTCGCATTTGGTATACTTCTTCCGTAGGCCCGCATAAACAACATCAGTGAATCGGTTACGATGAATATACACGCCTATTGATAGAATTAACCTTTATTGCTTCCATGATTAATGTGATTTTAAATCAGTTTGAAACGCATTGTTCCAACGTAGTGAAAAAGATACGCAAAATCAAAATGAAGCAAAAATCTGACTTTGTAAGACTTTTTTCTATATATTATATCGAATGTAGCGTGTGTATTTAATACTTTACAGGCATAATGATGACTTTTATAATTTAGTCATATTGCTATTTAAACAACAAACTTGCCGTTTAAACAACTGAATCTTTGTTGGATGCTGCGTTTGTTATGTAAACAAGGGCGCCAGTATCTGCCAAATGACGTCACCTTGATTTGGTCTATAGCTGAGTACTCGATCTTGGTCTACACTCTAAAAGATCGACACGTCGCATCCACTTGAAAAATCATGTAAACTTCTATACAGCAACTTACATGAACTTCAGGTACTAGTTAAAGGAAAAGTTGATAACATTTACCGGGATCGCACGTAAACCGTTAGTATGAGTGCAAGTTACCAATAATTCACGTGAACATGTGAATTTACATGAAAAATGTTATGGATGAGTAACAAGCCAGTCTTCGTAGATTTCAAGTCTGACTGGAAGAGTCAATAGGATTATAGCACTAGCTCCGCAATTGTCCTGTACTCTAACAGCTGGTTGCGAAGTCTGTCGAATAAAAAAGGAAGGTCAAGTCAAAACGCACTGTAGCACCATGACTTTACTTTTTTTACGGTTGGGCATGCAATATTCGAAATTGACGTTCTCTGTAGTTAGGGAATGAAATTGAAATGAAAATTCCCGTACGTTGCGAGACAGACGACATCGCCAGTGAAATTATGATTTACATTAACGATTTAACGGGAAACTAGCAGTCATTGACTTTTCGTCGGAAAGCGCAATTTCGGAAGCAGTTTTTGGGTCCAAAAGCGCGATTTTGTTCACAAAAATGTAAATACTGCATTCTTCTTGCCAATCTGAACACAGCGAATATATTTTCATGAACAGAACTTTTGTTTCAAACAAAAAAACTGCTTCTGAAATTGGCAGAATCGATGACGACTAATTTCACCTTAAATCAATGCGGTTTTGTACCGATTTAATACCATCCTAAACTGTTCTCATTTCAATTCGGCGCACCAGCTAAAAACGGTCCTGAAGATAGATTTGTTTCTAACTGAACAGCAACCGCTCGACATATGGTATTTGCTAAATCAAAATGTGCAGATAGCACCTAAAGGAAAATTTTTGCTCGCATGAAAATTTTAAACTTTATTAGCGCCGGAATTAGGTCACACTGACACAGACAGAGACACAGTTTGAGGTGCGTGCAATGAAAACAATATGGGCACGATGTTTTCTCGTGCCACAGACGATGCCGTCTCTGGTGACCCCCAGAATCGGAACAAACACACTCGAACAACTCTCGGTGCAGTGCGTCATGCAGCACAGCACAGCAGCAGGACATAAAATGGTTTAGCAATTGGATGGAAAACGGACGATGGCGGCAGCTCGATATGGAACGAAGATTCATTCGATCAGTTGCGCCAAGCCATTTCACACGCTTTCTAGGTTAATCGATTGTGAACTTTCGAAACTGTCGTAAAAGGCTTCACTACTTAGAGACGTTGAACAATGAAACGATGAGTATAAGAACCAGAGGTCTTGTCTAGTTTACGAGAATTTTTTATCGGTTCTTACTTTAGCACGATACAGCAACAGTAACGAGTTGGTTAAAATTTTCCATATTTTATATTATCTTAGAAATAAAGCAAAAGGTTTTTCCAAATTTGACCTTCTGTTTTTATTCAACAGACTTCGCAATCAGCTGTTAGAGTACAGGACAATTGCGGGACTTGTGCTACGATCCTGTTGCCTCTAACAATTTCTCCCAGCCGCGATTCGAACATACGACAACTAGCTTGTGTGTTAGACCAGCCAGCATAGTAGAGTGCGCCCCAAGGACCAATTTTTGCTTATCAAGCGTTTAACCGGCATGTTTTACTCAGCACATGCTGTATAACTGCTTCTGGAGTAAGTCTAAACACCTCTGTTCAATGTTTGTACAGTTGTTTTTGGAGAAATTAAACAGCACAGTGCTCGGCATTTGCGTGCAAGATGCGCTTGTATAACTGTTGTGTAACATACAGTAACGGTTATTCAGTACGTATAGATATGTTCATTAAACTTCTGCTGATGGCACTGAAGCTACGTTTGTTCCACAGCAGTTCAACTTTTAGACAAGCAGAAAAAAATGTGTAGAAAGTATTTATTTTATCTTGTGGGTTTCGATATTTTCATGTTCATTTTTATATTTGTATTATTGTAATTTAATGAAAAACTTAGTAAGAAATCATTGGCCGACTCAAAATTCATCAAGTTCGCCATTGTACTTTTTTCACTCTCCCGGATTACTTACTTCGTGTCGGTCGGAAGCCATCGACGAATACATCTGAGATAATCTGGCTTGTCTTAGGCACCTAGTTATTAGCCGATGTAGATTTACCAGTAAAGTTTGTCAAGCGTGGAACCAACCTCGGCTAAAATACATTTAGGCGCTGAAGTTTCTTAAATCAAGTTAGGCAGTACAAGACTACTTGGAAACATCTATTCATCACATGTTGAACATTTAATAATCTATTTATACTAAAGTATTGTATTTCGCTTTATCACATCTATTCATTATTGAACAATCGTGCACGAAACAAATTTGGCAGCGGTAATTGACTACGGTTGGAAATTGTTTGTTTAGTGTTGATGCAAGTTAAAAGTTCAAGGGAATGTCGTCGGCATGATGTGAAATAAAGTGGGTCTAATATAAATTTAAAGTATAAAGTGTAAAATATAAAGTGTCATTCAAGTTATTGGTTGCCGTTAACAGAAATTAGCAGTCATTAAGTTTTCGTCGGAGAGCCCAATTTCGGAAGCAGTTTTTGGGCCCAAAAGCAAGGTTCTGTTTATAGAAATATACTCACTGCATTTTTCTTGCCAATCTGAACACAGTGAATATATTTTCATTAACAAAAGTTTTGTTTCAACCAAAAATACTGCTTTTGAATCGCTTTTGAATTTGCAGAATCGATGACCACTAATTTCACCTTAAGCACCATTTATTCCACAGCTGCTCTTACTGATACTGCTGATACGTTGGCACGACAACTATTCGACTCTTATTGCACACATCCTCTTAGCTACGTTTGCGCAACATTCATTACACTCTTATTGCACTTTTTCACCACACTTGCTCTCAGCAATGCTGCTCATACGTTTGCGCATCATTCATTTCACACTTATTCCACACCTGCTCTTAGCTGTGCTGCTTATACGTTTGCACACGTTGATTAGAAGTTAGAAAAAATATTGGATATGACGTTTAAATAACTGGTAATTTAGTGATTTCGCTTATTCAGCACCGGATTCTACCACACAACCCTTATAGATCGGATTTTGCTAAAGCTAGGTTGAAACTACTCAAAATGCCTTAAAGTGTACAAACTCAAATTTTGGCTAAAAAATTCAACCAATTTTGGCAACTTGCTACCGACAATTTAATTTTTCTCTGTGACAAATAACGCACTTTCAAGTTTCTACTACCAATTTTTTGATTGAAAAACTACTCAAAATCTGAATTTGTACACTTTAAGGGCATTTTGAGTAGTTTCAACCAAGTTTTAGCTAAATTCAACCAATTTACGGGTAAACTCATTCGAAAGTGTAGTGTAGTATCCGAACCCGTCATGAGCCAGTGATGCCATATAAAATACTAAGATTTACCGTATGGTAACATTACACTAGGAAAAGACCTGCGAGTTTTGTGTAAAATTTTCGTAAAATTAAAAAAATTAAATTATGACTCAAGCTGAAATGTTCATGCTACATGCAACAATGATATGATAATAAATAACATAATAGCCTCAGGTAAATAACACAAAGTCACACACAAAATTAACTGAAAAGTTAAACTGTTTCCGCGCCGATCGTATCCCAGGACCATCTGGCGAAATGGTTCGTGGAGGCCATAATTGGTGCGGTGCGAACTGACCCGCAGTACCTGAGAGTTCCACTGGGATCGAACAGGGCAGTGTAACTGAGGCAATGACGAAACAGCAGGTCAATCGTACGTACCCGACGAAATCTTAATGGCAGTCTTAGCTATGATGTCCCTGTGACGCTGCAATACCATTAAGTTGACTCACAGGAACCCGGTTTCTCCTTCAAGGCAACATTCGGCAGATCCTACGGATGAAATGTTTTTCAATCCGCTCTATACGAAGAAACCAAAAGTTTTAATGCGGATTGCAAACACACAGCTTGTCTCAAGAATGGAGTGAACCAAGGAACAATAAAGAGTGCTTGGATCACAGAGTTCTTTGTCGAAGATGAAGGTGGTTCCCAGCTGGCTGTCCAATACAAAGCCAAGATTCATAACAGTATCACTGCGCTGAAGTAATGTACCATTAATACGATAGTTAAAAACCAATGGGAGTTTTTTACGACAAACGCTAATAACAGTGCATTTGCGAATGCTGATTGACATCCTGTTAGAGGTGCACAATACCATATCGGAAACAAATCAACCAAATTTTGAAGCGTGTTAACAATCATTAGCGGACTTAATTGGCATATGAATGTTTACATCATCCAAATCATAGCAAAGGCATCAAATGCTGAGGTACTCCGAAATCGTTTCGAAAACACCTTAATTGAGAAGAACCGAGTTTAACATCAATTTTGCGTTAACGAAGATACGTGTTTAGCCAGAGAAGCATGCTGGATAAAATCCTCAAATTGTCAAGTTTGGCTGAAAGGATTTGATGATCGACTCAATCAAATGCTTCCTTCAAATCAGTATAGATGGCATCAATTTGGTTGCCCTAATCCAAGGTGCACAAACACGGCGGAATAAATTCCAATAGATTGGTTGCAACACAACGGCCAGAATAAAAGCCATGTTGCGACGTAAAAATTTAGTTTTTTGCACAAAATATCATGAAATATTTTTTTAAATTCAGAAAATTGTTGTGTCTGATACGCTAGAACATCAGCCGTGAACAGAAACCGACCAAAAATGCCGAGGTCACAATCACAATAGTCAGCAGCTATTGTGTATATCTCTGTGTTTTGGGACATATCAAATTTTAAACATTAAATGTCTGGCTACGAAGCAATTAGGGACGTACATGCAAAGAAAACTACTGATTCGCCAAGACAATGGACTAATCCACGGACCGATGAAGACGATGGTGGATTTGAACGATCTGGGATTTAAATTGTTTTACCTGAAAGCTGAAAAATTGCCAAACACTTGCTGTACTTGCTTTAACATAACCAAAAATAATAAAAAATAATTTATCAAATATTTTAAAACTTTCAAAAACAATCTTTCCATCACACTCAGATAGGTGCTATTTTTGAAATACATTCAGATTCTTCTATACTACGTATGCACGCAGCACAATAATGCGGCCGACGCTTCGAAAACAATTACGACCAATTAACAGTGAATTGATATTAATTGAATTTACATTTTCCATACAATGGTGCCGTTACTGCTGTGCTCAGTTCTAGACAGTGAATGATGAGCTCTTTTCTGGTTTCAGTTAGATAGCTACACTTCAATGAAAACGATATTCATCGGAAGGCGCCCTATTGGGAAGCAAATATGCGAGATACATATAAAAGAAAGAAAAGCAGTCCCTACTGGCATACCCACAGTTCTTTCCGGTTTTTGCACTACTTAAATATGCGAAACATAAACTTACTGCTATTAAATTACCAACAAATTTCACTGTCGGGTATCGCACAGAAAGTTAACCCAAACGATATAACAGTTATCCAACCTAATGTTCCCCAATAAATAAAACATAGGGCAGAGGGTGAAGTGTGCCACAATTGAAAGGAAACATTACTCATGAAGTGGAAGAAGGATAAGAGTTCCACAATTCTCAACTGTAATGGCATTTGAACTTACATTGTACCACAGTCATAACGCTTGACCAACTACTTCTTCATCCCTTCGGATATGACTCACTCAAATTTTCTTCTGGTTTCTACGATTCATTACACCAGTCTGAAAAGCTACAGATTCTTGCTGTCAGACTAGTTTACTGCCCTCATACTATATAACTCGAACTGCAAGAGCCAGACTATACTGTAAATTACATAGTTCTTTCCCCTGGTTTTGAGAACGAGATAAAACTGGCGGAATTGCAACTCTACCACAACCCGGCACCAAGGATAGAGCTGCACTTGCTAGATATAAAACTTTCCACTGCATCTGGTCTTTGTCTAAAGTCCCTCCTACGGGCGATGCAAGTGGAAATTACTTCAGCACCCAGAAACGCTAAAACCCATCGACTGCTCCACGGTTCAAACAGTCAAAAACTATAAGGAACAGTAGACGCTTCAGACGCGTGGGACGCGGCGATATCCCAGTCAATGCACCCCCAGAATTAAGAAATATTTTCCTCGTTCAGAATCGGGTGTAACACGGTCTTCTCTTTGTCTCGGAACTAAATTCATTTCAGAATAACATTCCAGACGGTAAAGAATCTAAAGCAGTTCCTTCTTCCTGTTGTTCTCCGTTCAATTCTGCATGCTATGACGTAAACTGCAAAAGGACAAAAATATCCTATCTTTCTGCACGGAAAGATTTTCTCCAGCCCGAGCATAGAGCAGCACACTGCTATTCCGGTGCAGAAGGAGGAACTTTATGACTTTCCTGTCGCGTCAGGCAGCTAGTTTCGGAAACGAGGGGTTCGCTCAACTACCAAAGCATCAGGAATATGCTACATCGAATCTCATGCAGAGGGTATATTTAGCATTAACGAACCCCTTTTAGAAGTTTCACCTTAAATACATTATGCTCAAATGATTGCATTTGTATGATTAAAAGGTAAATTTTCGACAAAAAAAATAAAAAAAGTATGTTGTACAAATCATTGAAATAAGCGGTTAACAATTATACACTTACGTTCAAAATACGGAAACTGTGGTCCTCTACCGGTAAATGTACTCTGCAATAAGTTTCTACAGATGGCCCCTCGAAGTGTCTAGCCAGACTTGCAAAAATTCAAATCGACACCGGGTATCAGGAAAATACCGAGGTTCACTTCACCGGAAAGACGAATAGTTACTATGGATTTTTCTCCTTTTTTCGTGATCTCCTTTCGACAGTCTGCCGAATTCATGCATACGGTGCAAATGACTTCTGAACGAAGTTTGTCCGTTTGTGCACAAGTCTGCCATGTTTGTATTCTGTTCTGCTCTCTGGTTACTTAGCTCATCCTGATAGATTGCAGAAAACCGCAACAGGAAAAGTTGATTGTAGAAAAACATGTAGACACCAATCGATGAAGCATGATTGTACTTTTCGTGTCTCTACTGGTATGAATTCCGTTTGCCGTGCATTACATAGGAATTATATTTTCATATGGGGGAGATAGCGATCGTGCTTGCGTTCTTTATATGGAGAAGCATCAGAATAAGAGTATTCAAAACCTAAATAAATATTGTCAAATTTATATTGTTTCTTGTTTGGTTTTGAAATGGATCGTATCTCATGCTAAGTAAAGCTGTAGTCAAAATTGAAATTCAAATAACCTTACAATACGTATTTCAGGAACTACTTATCGGGTCATCCATGTTTCTAATGGTGGGACCACCTGCCCAATCAATATTTTTCATGATCAACGTATCATATTTTCCCATTTCCATAAAAATATTTGCTCCCTCTATAAAAAAACCACAAATAACTTGACCTAATTATCAATATAAAGAAAAAAATATCTAAATATAGCGTACTTTCAATAAAATATACCAACAGTTGTACTCATGTACTTTGCTTTCGATACGTAGTTGTCGGACTGCCGATGTTTATTGGAGTAAAGCTAACGAATGTCGCTGTCATCCTCTTCACGGTAGCACAATGCCGAATGCAACGTTTGATTCTTGCAGCTTCTAATTGTAGCTGTCACTTTAAATTTATTTAAATGAAACCTGTAAGCCGAGTTAGCACATCATATTTCAATATGCTTAGCAAGAGGAATCCGATGATAAGAGGAATAAAATGATAAAATATTACGACTGATGTTCCGCAAGGCAGCAACTTAGGACCAATTTTGTATATTTTATTTTTTAACGACGCTACCTCTGCCCTTGAAAGAGGCTGCAGATTGGTTTATGCTGACGATTTCAAAATCTACCTGACGATTTGTTGCATCGAGGATTGTTATCGCCTTCAACTTCTCTTGGATACATTTTTAAATGGGGACAAAATGAATAACTTGATTACCTGCAATTCTAAATGCGATGTTATGACGTCCATCGAATCAAATCGCCTTAGAGTTTTCGACTACAGAATTGTCAAAAGTGAAAAGAGTTAAGCTCGTGAATGACCTTGGTGTGATTCTCGATCTCGAACTGACTTTCGAACGTCACCGTACAGCGATAATCTCAAAAGGGACTGGCCGTGGCCAGTTGGGATTTATTGCAAAAATTGGACGAGATGACGAGATTGGAGAACCGCACTGCCTTAAAGCCCTGTATTGCGCCTTAGTTCGTCCCCTTCTCGAAAATGCGTGCCTAATTTGGACTCCGCATCAACTCTATTGTGCATTTTAAGCCTACCCTGATTAATCCGCTCCTTACCCTATTGGTAATATCAGAATATTGGTAATATCGAAAGTCCTAAATTACAATTTCACCTTTATGTGCAATAATATGTTTAAATATTACCATTTTCCACGTTCAGACTCTCAGTTGTCATGTAGGATTGACATCGCGACCTGCATCTAGATACTCGTACAATCAAGCTGTATCAACCGTATTTTCCGAAATCGCACAGCACATCGATGCAAATTTGACACACATCCTGACCGGATCGGTTCCCGCTATGCGTTTATTTATGTGCACAGCCAGTTTAATCTAGCCATTCATTAATCTACTGGTATGCAAAGTGTCATCATTCTCACCTACACACATGCGACGACGGGACGGACCAGTTTCAATAACCTGGTCTAGTTTCAATCTGGGAGCCGTTGCTGGTAAAAACAAATCACTTCGGTGGAAAATTTCCAATTTATCACGACGGTTTCGAACGGTCTATTTTGCATCTGTATACAGCCAACGAATAAACGAACAGCTATACCGCTGCTCTAGGATATGCAGGTACCTTGCGAAGCCAGTTTACCGGGTATGCGGAACCTGCGGAATGTTGAAACCGTTACCATGCTCACGCTCATGTCTCTGAGTTTACCCAGTCACATTTTTACATAAAAAATGTTTTAATTCACATGAGCTTCGCTACAATTTGACCGTGACATAACTTTTATACCTTCATTGAATGTGTGGAATGTATTGCATAATGTTTTGTTACCCTCAATATATTTCTGACATAACTAAGAAACAAATATGAGTTATTTGTTTTAAGTTTATTCAAGGACCCAATTAGTCAATGGCAAGCAAGTAACCTGCATCGATCTACCGTTGATTTCAAAGAGAAAAAAACGAACAACGTTTATGCAAAGAATTGAATCTTCTGAAAGAAACATTTAATATTTTCGTTAGGAAATAAATAGCTACTCAGAATCAGGTGTTTCGGTGGCATGAAACAAAATTGAATAAAAGAATATCAGTGTGAAAGAACAACCATAACATAATGAGCTTCACAGTTTACCCTGGAAATAATAATTTTTTGTCCGATGTGATCTTTATCGAATGCAATAAAAATGGGTAGATACCATTCAACTTAACCTTTTTCCTTTCTATGTGCATATTCTCATCTCTGCCTACGAGATTTGTACATTGTTACTCCATAAGAACCATCCGCCAATCAACAAATTGCTCAGGCTCAGGTAATTAGTTTTATTACCTCCATTTGAGTAGTTTGAAACAAAACTACACCAATGTTTCTAAGTGAAAATTTCCTCGAATCGCACATATATTTTTCCCACATTTGCAATGCTCCAGAAACGAAGCAGCAAACAAACATTAGTCGTAACCGACACTCATCGGTCCGGGAGAATGTACATCGTCCCGTAGTTTCCCTCTCGAAATCACACTAGCGGAACAGCAAGCCCACAATGGCAATGATGCCGACGCAAACACACCACTTTGACTGGATGTTTTCGTATAACGGCAAGTAAAAACAACTAGTCGACGATGACCTGACCTACCTCACTAGAAACCGGCAAGCAGAAAGAGAAACCTGTCTGGGAAGCTTTCTACTCCGTGCCCAAACCGGCATCGTCCGGGCGCCGAATTGATTCATCAATTTTCCGGAACGCTGCTGTTCTACCCTCTGGGCGCAGGTGGGACCGTTTTCAATGCGAAGTTATTCTATCTATTTCATTTGTCGCGAACTGAAATACATATACAATAGTTTTTAATATCTTTTGACACATTGAGCCATAATGGTTTTTGAATATTTATGAAACACTATAGTCTCCCGTTCCTTGTGAGTTGTGAAACAGGCTTCTAGTTATGGTTTAGGAATGTGCAGATATACAATTTACAGATACTTATACTAATGATTCGTTCACAACATAAAATATAAAGAAAACTAAAATGATTTTTTTAATTATTCTTCGGAACAGAAAGCGTCCCCGCTGGCGTCGAACTATGATACCGTCGATTCGGGCGAAATTGATCAGTCGGGTGAAATTGATCACCTTGGACCAACGAGTAAAAAACTCTTTATTCTACGTTTATACTGATTCATAAAACTGAATATGCACCCATCCATATAAAGATTGAGTTACAGGTCAAAGTCACTTGGCTTTCAGCAAGATTGATCTTGTAAATGGCTTGATTTTTTTAAATTTACTATTTTGATCGAATCGCAATTTTCAACATGCCCGATAAAACTCCTTGCTGTTAACACAAATTTCGTTGCAGAAGGAAATTTTGATAGAACTAATTCGATTCTCTAATTATCTGGCTGTGCTTTGATAATTTCCATGAATAAAATTATGCGACAGAAATTGTTTGATTTGACCTTTTACGAAATAAAACGATTGATAACATCATGAACTGAGGCAACATAGATTTCTAGATCGCTATGGGTGCGAAATGGAGCTGCCACCTGCGAAAGTTTATTCTTTCTGTGAAGCAGAATGGAGATTTATAAAAGGGTGCAAAAGACAGACAATACTTCGCACAAATTTTACAAACGCTCCATATGGCAGTTGCATGAGAGTGCAAGAGATCGGTTTGTGCTTACATAGCGAAATGCAACTACACATTCAAAGAGACAGTCAAGCTCCCGTATATGAGGAGAATTAAATTATTTGTTTCACTAGATTGATGAAGATTGTATACGAAAATCGTACATTTACACATATATACAGCAATGTTTAAACAAAAACAAATGATAACGATGCTAAAATTGGCTTAATATCTTTTTTATCGTTAATATTTATTTAGCAGATGCATCAACCATGCTAATGTAGAGCTGACTGTTTGATTTTTGTGCTAGTTGCTGTACGCGACATTGTTGCCTACATACAGGCAATATCTCGATTACGCCAGATTTTATACTGCACGTTTGGTTATTGCTGTCAGAGCGTATGGTTTAATAGCAATATCGTCTTGATTTCTACGTGATCAATTTCACCCGTTATTTGTAAATTTCCAATTTCACGATTACATTAAGTTTTATCTAAAATAAAACTATTTATATAAGATATAGATGATACTGTCGTGTAGCCAGCACTACAGTACTTATTTTAAAATTGAATCATCTTCCTAAATATGTTTCTATTCAAAGATATTTAAAAAATACTCGAAAAAGTGATCAATTTCACCCGAATTCACGGTACTGGTCTTATAAGCAATGTTGCAAATCGAGCGAGAAACCAACGTTGTCTGCTCTCACGCGAGTGAGTATGAGAAGCATAGCATTCAACGCTTACGCCGCACACGCAAGTGTAAAAGAAACAGCCACCGTTTCTGAGTGCAGACGTTCTGCTACCTATACACTTGTGCACGCACATAGCTTATTCGCGAGTCAAAATAACTCCTGAGCAATCAGCAGCCCGTAGTGGCGCATAGTGGCGCACTGGGATAGAGGTTTTACGTTACTTTTTCTTTTCATTACTTCTTCATTCCCGCTCGAGATTCAACTCACGGGCGGGAGTGCAAACCGTTGTGAGTAATCGGTTTCAGCAGTTCGGGTTGCAACAAGAGCGACGACCGTAGCTGTTAACTAAATACATACTCACAAAAACTCGTCGCAATGCATGATTAGGTACGAGCGAGAGTCCGAAAGGGACGCTTATGCCGGTGCGTTCGTTAGAATGAGTACGCGTGTGAGAAAATTAGACCACACGAGTGTGGGCTTCGCAACACTGCTTACAAGCTAGTCGTAGTATGTTCGAATTTCGACCAGGATGAACAGTTATAGTCAGTAGGATCATAGCATTAGTCCCGCTGCAAAGTCTGCTGAATAAAAGCAGACTTATTTCAAAAACGAAAAGTAGCGTCAAGCCTTTGCTTTAGTCACTTATCCAGCATTCGCGCTATATGTCCAGTCACCATCGGCCTACCGCGTATTATTCATTTAGCTTGCACGCCTGTTTTACTTAGTGATTCTTGCGCCTGCATCCTGAATGAATCGCAAAAACCATCAACTTTTTTTAGTTCCATTATCTTTTGGGTCGTTTCAAACAAATTTACTCGATGTGTTCTCCACTTTTATCAAAAGGCGACATCCATTTAGTACGTCACGCAAATTTTGACCAAAAATTTTCGAGCTTATAAGTCGGATTTTGAAGATCGCTGATGTGTCGTCGATTAATGTTTCGCGCATATCCACGCCCTTTACATCCATCCACTCAAATTCGTCTGATCTAGTTGAAAGAATCAGGACTTCCTGCTGACGTCTTGCAGCAACACGCCTTGGAAGAACTTTTCTGACATTCATTCAATCGTGCAATTATTCAACACTACCTTAGATGCGAAATTTAATCCTTAAGTGGCATAAACTCTATCCTTCAGAGAGCTTTTGAGTGAGTGGCAGTATGAATTATACCGAAAAACCTTAAAAGCAGCCGTGGAACTTCGGTATGAGTTTTTGTTCATCGATTGAGTTCAGCACGAATATCAAGGAAAAACATTGCCATGGATCTCTGGTAGCATCTCGTAACCCTTCAGGAGTTTGTGCAACTGCTATTTGCGGTTGCAAAAATCTTTTAGGCAGGACGGTACTCAAGCAGCTCTTCAGCGGTGTGCTGCATATTCTGTAAAGCCTTAATGGAGAGTTCATACTACATAGAATAAATGAGTTCTGTTCACACATATATGTTAAAAAAAGTTTTCATTAAAAAAATTGAACTATTTGTTTTAAAATGCATCAGTACGTTAATTTTATAGAAGCCTTCAATAGTTGTATTTTAAAATGAAGGCTAAATATAATTTCCCGAAAAAATTTTCCATTTGATTTTTTTTTCATATGACGTCACATAACTTCATACCCCACCTCTCCCCTATGTCACAAATCGTCACGATTAGGTCAACCCCCCCTCCCCCTATAAGCGTGACGTATTTTATGGATGCCCCCAAAACATCCTCAAGACGACGTCTAAAGCTAGAACACACCTTTCGAACATAGTCCTCCGACATCGACTGCCATGTGCGTGTGACAGACTTCAGGGTCTTTACACTACCCAAGTAACAATTCCAAAGCCGCTTGGTTTTATTTGAATTTTATGAAGGTTTTATTGCGGTGTGAATCATTACCTTTGGTTTTATCATGGTCTTGCGCAATACCCAAGATAATACAAGTCAAAAACTATTTATAGCTAGGTATAAAACCATAATAAACCTGTTAATAAAGCAAATTTATTGTTTGCTTATTTTACTACGATAAAACTGATTGCCTGGGATCATTCCCGGCGTAGTGATTAGCATTCACGCCTCTCACGTCGAGGACCCGGGTTCAAATCCCAACCCCGCAGAAGTCACGGATGACACAGAACTGGTTAAAGTGACTATAATCTGAACAAAAAAAACTGATTGCCTGCGACACATCTTTTATAAACTTGCTATAAGCGTAGCAATACAATATGGTGGTTGCTTATCAAACCCAATAAAACTGTTAGCTTTATGGTGCTATTAATATGGTAACATCTGTAGTAGATTCAGGTTATCGCCCATAAAGATTAATTTGAAATTAACGAAGTGATATTCTTCAGTGTAAATTATTGATAAAACGCTATGTAGCGAACGCATCAGAAAAGGCCTTTCGTTGTTACTCTATTTATATGCACTAGAGCAAATGTAAGGGAAAGAGAGAAAACTGTAAAAAGGTTCTCTCTCATAGTACCAACCCAGCTAGCATTTTCATATGTATAAAAAAGGTAAAAATCAGCATTACGTACAAATATACATGCTAAATAAATCGTATTTCATGCGCAAAATTGGCATATCCGTACTAGTTTGGAGGCGATATACGTGATTACGAATAATTTTGAGCGTAACGACGATATAAGTATTTATATACGATAATATCCGATTAAGCGCGAGTCGCTCTGTACTACTCTACGATTTTGTGCTGAAAATCGTATGTATGTCAGGCATTATCATTATATACGACAGAAAATCAACTTGATCCCACTTTATCCAGCTTTAGTTACGATTTTGAGTTTGTTAGGAGATATTTACGAAAGTTTTCGTACATTGATATACGAGTTGGTGCTAGCTGGGAATGGTTTCCGAGTTGCAGGTGTATGATCATTCTGTTGGCTATAGTTAACACGGTTTGACGCCGCTTTGTTTCCGGTTCATTTGCCATCAAAATGGTTGTCTACGACAACACCCTTACCAAACAAATTTATTGCTGCTATTACGAAGGATATTAGAGTTCAACACCGAAATCATTTTTATATGCGAGACTATTTTGCAGTTTTCTAGTTTTTTTTTTGCTCGCCAAACAACAATTCATCAAAACAAACTGTGAGTTGAAGAAAGGAAGTTATTGTTGATCGGGTTTCATGCCAGAAGGCAACTAGAATGATTTTGCTATAAACTAATCACTAATCGAATATTTTTATTTTGTTTAAAAAACTAGTTCAAGTTTGGAATTATGATGGCGCGTTAATTTTAGCCACTTATTCCAATATGAACGATATGTTGCGCGTATGCTGCACAACTACGGAAACTGCTGAAAATTTATTATAATTTTTTTTGAGTATTTTATCATGCTCGCCCTAAATAACGTTTATCTTTTCTGCTCACGGCTATATATTTTCAAGTTAATAAAGCTGCCTGGGTGATTTAGCTTTTTACACAGCACTACTTGTGCTTATGGCCTGACTCTTCAAGAGGTTATAAAAACCGTATAAAGAGTAGACCTTTTGGCCGAAAGGAAATTTTAGAGCGGTCATCAGAAGGTTCTAGTGGAGCTATATTAGCGGTTTTATGAAATTGGTCGTGAAAACCACTAGAGGAACGTAGTAAAACTCAAATTACTGCTCGGGTAAGGTGAGATGTTTTACCAGCTTGTACTTCAAAATAAGCCCAAATCGAATTATGTAGCGGCCGCGGGGGTGGATCATACAGTGAGTGCTTATGGGTCAGAATATGGCGATTCAATTCCTGAAAGATGACGACATGCATTTCTAATTAGCTTGCATATACGAATTCATTCACATTCGAAATAAAAAATATAACTTACGACGCCATAGCAATATAAATATGACGCGTTACATTTTTTTAAATTTAAAAATAGATTTTTTTGGTTGCATAAAGGTTGAAGAGACGTTGATTAAGCGGCTGAAAAAGCATTGCAAAACTATTTTTCGTTCTAAAAACAGAATTAACAGCATTGCATAAATTGGTTATCTAAAAACACGCAAAAGCTTCTATTAAGCTCCATTACAGCTTTGAAAGCAGTTACCCAAACAATAATTTCAGGCTGATCAAACGCTTTTATAGCTGAATTTATTCAACCTGTGGCTGAACTATGGTTTAGTTTTAGAAATAAAAATCTTTTGTGAGCTCTTAAACATCCAAATCTGATGATTTCATCAAGCTTCGGGCATGCTAATAGCTGCTTTCGAAGCTGCAATGGAGTCTTATAGAGGCTTTTGCGCGTTTTTTAATAGCCAATTTGCGCAAAGCTAAAAACAAGGCGCACAGAGGTTATATAAAGACCGATATAATTGCTTAACAAGTGTTTTTTCTACCTCAAACGAAATAGGTTATATAAGTTCTCCAATTTCGGCTGAATAAGTATTGTAGAATTGTTTGCCTGAATTTTATTCGATGCATATTCAGCTACGGGTGAATAATAATGGCTGCTAAAATGTTTATTCAGCGCATAAATGTTTCTTGAGAGGCCTTTTGTAATAAGATGACAAATCGTTTATTTAGCTAGTATAGCACAATTATTACGAATATTGATGGGTTGTGGAGGGGTTGAAGATGCGCCTAATCTGCTTGTGACACTATTATGTGAAGCAGTTGATTTATAGCGCATTCGTTGGATGTTTAAATACTTATAGAATACATTCAGAATTTATTCAGCGTCACCACCTATATTCAGAGTTAATTCAGCTATTACCAAATCAGTAGCATTTTAATTCAGCTTAAGTGTTTGTTGGGACCAGTCGAATGTTGAGTTTTAAATTCAAGCTCATTTTCTCCGAAATATACTCAAATTTATTTGTTAAATTGAACCCGTCTGTGCGGCTGTTGGACACACCATCAACGCTGAACAGTTTTTCTTCGGCGAACAGGATAATCAGTTTATCTTTCTTCAAAAAACAAAGCAATCTCTTCGAACGAGTCACTTCTAGTTCCTTTACCCTCCCCGTCCTTGAGTGGTGTTTCACTCTTGCTCTAGAAGATGCGTGCAGGTTTTCTTTAATGATTCTTTGCATGGATTTCCCAGTAATTTTGGCTTCCTTGGCAAATTTCCTTATGGAACGTAGCGGATTGCGAGCAATCTTTACAAATCACAGACCACCACATCCCGACTTCGCTGCTTATGACCATCCTGTAGAGGCTTTTGGATACGATAATCTGTTGCCAAATGACATTTTACCACCTTGACGATCTCCATCAGCGTTTTTTGACGTGCAGTAAACTCGCAATAACTTCTTTGGCGTAGGGGAACTGGGGGTAAAATGAACACCCTTAGCAATTTTGCCATTTTCTCCCCCAGGAACCAACCAAATGCTGATCGCACTATATGAATTGAAAGCTGGATTCATATTCCACGTAGCAATATATAAAGATGTTTAAAAAAGGACGATTTGTCATGAAAAATTTCTTTTTTTCGAAAGCGTCACATTCGAGCCTGATTTTTTTCGTGTGGGTAAAATGAACATGCAGGGAGAGCAAAATGAACATGTCATAGAAAACTAATAATGCAGTTTGGATAAATTAAACAGGATTTTACATTATCATTGTTCTACATAAGCCGTAGATATTCAACAGGGCTGTTGGAATTAAAATGGGACTCCACAAAGTTAACATAATGTATCTTCACCACGTTCATACAATGCTTGACTTTTAACTCGCATGATTTTCCAGCACTCGGTCATTTTCCGTCATTTTTCGAGAGACTCGATCATTTTTATAGCTTGAATTGCAATTATTTCGTGGCTGCTGATAAATGGAAAATAAAATATCATTATACACACTGTTCATTTTGCCCCCATAGTAAGGTGTTTATTTTATCCCCAAAACACCAATTGTTTTCAAGTGTTTATTATAAACAAACAGTTGATAAAAATATTTGGAATTTTCGACAGATCCGCACGATAGTGATATGCAAACAGCACTAAATGATACCAATTGTAGAAATTTAATTTGTTTCGCCAAAATAGCTTATTTACTAATAGTGGAAATTTCCATAGGCGTCAGATTTCAGCAAATATTTTTTACTTTTTCAATTTTTTTCACATTGGAAAGCTTATGATCACCACATATTGTCTCAAACAGCTTGAAATACTTCTAGGAGAAGATACCTATTGATCTGAAACAGATTTTAATCGGTTTATTGAGAATTTGGATGCCTGTTCATTTTACCCCCCCTGTTCATTTTACCCACAGTTCCCCTACACGTTCACAAATTTGCAATCAAACAATTCCAATGTTCTGATGCAGCACTTGAAGATATGCGTAAACTAATACACTGTCAACAGAGATAAGTCATCAATTACACAAATTAACCCAATATTAAAGTTCAAACATTGTCGTATTTCTTCCTGCCGCAACCGGTACTTCGTTTTGGCAAAGTCCTTGAAAAGTCGAATGCTGCGAGCTTAACTCTTGAGAGGTCTAAAGGTCTCTTCCACCGTGCTACAGAAAATGTTACAGTGTTTTGATTTTCACGGTGGCGACTCGACCGATTAGGGTTAACTTAATTGCAAACGGAAGGAGTCTCATTAATTATTGGTACCAGCTAATCCCTATCAGTATGGAAGTGACACACTGTTATCACTCAGTTTTAGCACAAAGGTTGAATAACAAGAGAAAATCGAAATGTTTCTTATCACTGCCAACTTGGCGAATCGTTTTTATCTAATCCTTTCTGTGCCAGAAGTTATAATAGAACATAAAGGTTTATTTAATATTTAAATTCAAGTGAGATCGTATTACTGGTTATATTTTTATATCTACTTTAAATGAAAAAAATATTATTGATATGTTGACGAAAAATATCGACAAACTTGTGAATATTTCTTAAAATGTAAATTTTATAATAAATATATTAAGGCAATAGGGATAATAAATACTTACTACCAGATAAAACATCAACTAAATACGAATCAACTGAATTTATCCTTGTCCCAATGCATTATACTGCTGCTACTCACATGACAGTCCCATTTCTATAGGAAATTCCATAGAAAATGAGACTGTTATGCGAGTAGTGGCATTATAGTGCAATTATAGTTTCACTAGAATAGTCAAAATGCACTTTCGGATGCATACAGGCATAAGAAATCGTAAACAAAAGAGGCTGCACAGGATACAACACAAAACATCTCTATTTTTAAGCTGTCTGTCAGCAGTAGGTCTGTAATGAAGGGCCCAAGAGTCATAAACAACTGACTTTGATCTCTTCCACTTCTTAACACTCTACCAACAACCTTTTGAGAACCCGTTACATTCACAAAGCTTGCAACAAAAACTTTTATTAGCTTAAATAAATCGTCAGTTACCTTACTGCGCTTGCTGTCAAGTGCGAGTAAAGGTTCATTAAAAACAATTATTTTATTTGCGCTGTGGCATTGGTGCCACTACAGGTAACAAACATTAGTTTTGGCCTGCAGTGTACATCTCTAGTTCGCTGTCGTCTTAGGCTTCTACGATTAGTGCTCTTAAAATACAATAACATGCATGCAAAAACAAACCACTCGTGCTCTGGCATGGCCAGGTTAGGCTGCATAGCGAATTCATATATTTCAGGATATTGTAAGGGTAGTTAACAATGAAGAACGTACCTATATTGTGCTCATGCTTGTACTGTGTATAAAATCAAAATTTTATCCATTGCATTATAGCAGTCAGTTAGAGTGAACTATTTTATTTTGGATTAATTTGAAATAAAATTTTACTGCTATGGCTTCCAGTGCTTATCATCAAATTTTAACCATCCAATAGCGCACTTAAGTCCCCTGTGATAACCAAGATTAACATAGAGAACAGGTGAGTTTTCGGCACTCGTGATATATAATTTGTTTTAGTAGGATTGTTACTTTACATAACATTTGACTCACATTTTTTACTTACTATTCTGGCACTACTCCATGCATATGGTACAGTAACTACACAGCAAAAGCCATGCTTTAAGGAAACATTCGATCCAGTTCTGTTTGCTCCGTATAATAAACAACAACAATATGGTGCAGAATGCTCCTAGAAACCAAACTTCACCATACAGAACAGCAAAAAGATAAATCACCCTGCAACCGAGCCAAAAACCCCGGTGCACAAATGGGCATGGCGAAACTTGCTGCCTTCATGGTTATACTGCGCGGCTCCTCGTCGCGCGGAGCAGGACGGAGGGACGGCCACGGTGAAGTTCAGTGCACTTTTTGGTACAATCGCGTCTAATGCCCATAGTTTGCCCAGCCTCGAAAGTGATACAGAGCACAGGTCTGGGTACCTACCAACAGTCCAAAACAGGACTGCAAGTGAGACCACGCCCGAAGATTTATGCTGCAATTAGCGAAAAAGTTGTACGTTTAAAGTATGTACCTACCTACTAATGGACAAGAAGGTGCTAAAATTAGTTCTCCACGTGCATATAACGCCACGTTTATTTGCCTCGTTCAGGCGGGGCGGGTGGTTCATTTACGTCAACGATTCCCTGATAGTGACGCTAATCTTTCGCCATACAAAGGCACTGAAAAAATTGGATTGAAATCTGAGCTAGCCTATGGAGTATATGATTGCTCTTCTTTGATAAATGATGTTTATTTTATTTTTTTAAATTTGACTAAACTATTATACGCGCTATTATACGTTTTAGTAAAAAAACAATCATACATTTGTATACTTAATGTACTTGACTAAAAATCACTCTCATCATGACGTACGTTAACAATTTTATTTTGTACTTACATACATAAACTGTTATTCAACATTCCCCTTCCGTCAAAAGTGCTTTTCATAATCCGTGGATGTTTTTCAAACTTGACACTTCATGCTCAGTGACGCGACAGCAAAAACAAGTTATTGTCTATTGTTATTTTTAATGCTGCTACAGGAAGTTGGTATTTAATGAACAAAAGCTACTTGACACTCGTGTTATTGTTGAATAATAAATACCGTCATACACTCATGTCCAAGAGTGCTACCCTCACTGCCTGTAATTTTCGTTCTTACTAGAAAATTTCATGCTTTTCTTGTTCTGAAATTGAAGTTGGTAGTAACAGTTTCAGTTTTGGCAGGACTGACACGTTCATATTTAGTGTAATATGTTCAAGTAATGGAAGGAAGTCAAGGAAGTTGTAAAATTTTCACCTAAATAAATGACATATAAGCAGGATTTGGTAAACGACTGGATAATACGTACCATTGGTGCCTTGTGCACTCTTTATACCGAGTACATAGACCCTGCAGTGGTCCATAGCCCCTAATCCAACAGTTGCAGCGCGAATATGGCCGCATTCTAAGACACAATGTCAAAATCATCATCGGGGACAATGGAGGAGGAATTTAAGCCGGCGATTGAACGGTTCAGCGCACAACCGCAAACGAACGAAAACGGCTTGAGACTTGTCGAGTTCCCGCCTTAAAGAACAGAACCAATGGCATGGTCGTTAACCATACGTAGTACCTATTTCCAGAATAACCTCCACCATCCGTACACCTGGAGATCACCCAACCAGACGGAATCACAAATCGACCACGTTCTGATATATGGTCGGTACTTTTCAGACATTGTTTGAATAGTTTGATGAGGAGTGCCAGCAGATATTAGATGAAAAGAACGCAGCGCTGGAACAAATGCTGCGTAGAGCCACCCGTCAGAATGTGAAGCGGTACAAACGGAAGTGGAAACAGCAAACCCGACTCTTCCAGGCGAAGAAGCGCCGAAGGAGTGCGAATAACTCGAACAGCTGTACCGCTTTCACGACCAACGAAAGTTCTATCAAAGACTCAACGAATCGGCGTAAAGACAAAAATGTGCAGAGATAAAGATGGAGGCATTTTGACTGACGACAGTGCGGTGATCGAAAAGTGGTAGCAGCACTGCGGAAACACGTGAATGGCGTGCAAGCAGAAGACCCTGATAGTGAAGGAAGTGACTTCATTGGTGTAGTAAGTAACGGAGATGTGCCACCCCATCGATAAGCAAAATTAAAAAAGCCATCCAGCGGCTGAATAAAAACAAAGCAGCAGGAAATGATGGCATTGGAGCGGAACTTATCAGAATGAGACAAGTCAAGATTTGGGTTACGGAACAATTACCGAAAAAATAGAAAGACAGAGTTATTTACCCTACCTGCAAGAAAGATGATAAGCCGGATTGTGAAAACCACCGTTTGATCCCTATCGTGAATGCCGCCTGTAAAGTGCTGTCCCTAGTCATCTTCCATCAACTGTCGGCTGTCGCCAATAGCATTGTCGCCAAGATTCATGGGAAGTTATCAGACCGGCTTCAAGAAGGGTCGATCTACAACGGACCAAATCTTCACCCTGCGCAGGTCCTCCAGAAGTGCCGCGAATTCCGAGACCCCACGCATCACCTGTTCATTGATTTCAAAGCCGCATATGATAGTATAAACCGACAAGAGCAATGAAAAATGCTGGATAAAAACGGCTTTCCGGGTAAACTTACTAGGCTTATCATGGCTGCAATGGAAGGAATACAATGCTGTGTGAGAATCTCGGGTGGACTGTCGGACCCATTCGAATCTCACAGAGGACGCAGTACATGCTGCTAGAATGCTGGATAACTGTCCTGCAAAAATGGTTTTCACATCGAATCCAGATGGAACCAAACGCAGTGGGGCACAGCGAGCAAGGTGACAATACCAGGTGGAGCAAGATCTGGCGAGCAACGAGTGTCCGCGGAACCGGAGACCAGCTGCCATGGGCTGAATTAAATAGAAGAATGACGTTACGCAGGCTTTGTCATAAGACGTAACTAAGTAACGGGTGGCAACTAAAATTTTGGAATTTATTTCTCAAACTTTCAAAAAAGACAAAGGTAGGGTATGTTGCTGCTTCGTCGTAATTGCCTATTCCCGTCCTACCCACCACAAATTATTATAAATATTAGCATGTTAATGACACACAATGCAAGACTAGTTATTCCCTAATATTTTAGTTTCTTGTCTATCATACGCGATAAATCAAAGTGAGCTGAGATCTATTTAATTGCTTTTTATCATTAGGGCTGTGAACCATTTCACGAAATTTTTAAATTTTTAGTTAAAATTTGACAGTTCGATGGTTATTTCTCCTCGAGTTGTTAAAATCAGTTCAGAATGCAAACCATTTTATATTTGACAGATTGATAGTTGTTTTACTCAATGAGAGCATATATAAGGTGAGGATCTGAGGATGAAGATATGTTTCTATAACAGCGAATTTATTTATTCAGTCCAGGTTGGAATTGGATGAATTTTTAGTGTTCATTTGCTCCTATTTGATAGATAAAATTTATCTGATCTCATTTCGGGTTGAATAAACAAATTTGTTATATGTTAACCATCCATACATTGGTGAAAAAAAATTCAAGGAATAATCAGTGAAACACATCGAAGTTCTTTCCTCACCTGTGGCATATCTCATTGTCATATCTCTCTGAACTTGGTTAAAACTAACCATGCTTCCGAGCAGGGTTATTTTCGAAAAACGTTAAAAATTTCGCGAAATAGTTCACAGCCTAAAGAAGTCCTACCAGCCAAATTTCCTTCGTTTTTTCGTGCGACGAAGAAGAAAATATCGACTAATCGTCTTAATTTTCTTCGTTCATAAATGAAAATAACTCACGCAAGGCATTGTCGTTATTCTACAACCAGGAAAACTTGTCTGACCTGCAGAAATTTTGCAGAATAACATTTGTCATGTAATTTGTAAACATTGTTGTGATTTTTAGTTCGGACGATGAAAAATTTTAATGGACGGATTTTAAAACGGTACGACGAATTTAAGAAATAAAGCCTGTTGCGTAACTTCAATACTATGCTTTAAAAATCGCTTTTCAGTGATTTCAAAGTGCACGGATTGGAAGGTATGTAAGTGTGTTTTAGTCAAATCAGCACAAGAACTTTTGGAGTATTCATTAAATCCATCCAACATATGATGAAAACTAGAATGGCTTTACTTAATACGACGGGAATTAAAAATAAACCCTATTTGAAAAAGATCTAATTTACTAAAATCCATTGTTGAAAAAAATAGTGAACATTTGAAAACGGCCCGTAAGCGGCTGTTCGGCGAAGCTTCCGTTTGATGTCGGAGCAGGAACGTTGTACGGCCGTCATGTCAACTTTACGGATGCATCTCTTGATTATACCAAACAACTGTTTGCAATTCATGGCTCTACAGCCATGAAGAAATCTTCGATTGAGCGACACTGGAGCCGATTTGTCGGGTTGTGGTTTTTGAGTTCAAATTGGGAAAGAAGACGAAGTCCTTCTGCGTTCATAATTTTGGTTGGTTTTCCACTACCTTGCTTGCGAATAGTTCTTGAGGATATTGCAAATAGTTGAAGCCGTAACATTTTCGCTTTTAAAATGTTGTACCGTATACTTGTTGCCGAGATCTGCAATTCGTGGAAGTGTACAACGCGCTCGCGAAATGCTTCTTCCCAGTGAACCGTTTGGTTTGTATATATCGATTGCAACTGAGAAATACGACATCATATCTCAACGAAAAAGTTATATTTCACGTCAGATAAGAGCATATATGTACCAAAGTGGAGGCAATATACGTGCGAAAATTTTGACGATTATTTTTAATTCTGTTTTGCATTTTATAGAGCGGTTTTTATAACACGCAACTTAATACTCCTGAATATATGATTAAGATATAACTAAATATTGCAAACATCTATACTGCTTTATAATTCACAGTCATGAGTTGTATATGAGGACACGTACGACTACAAAACAACTTATTGTTCACTTTGTTTTGACATACTCCAATCATTATACAATTTCAATTTAAAATTGACATGAAAACGATTTAATGCGAACTTTCTATTGCGATCTTGTGTTATCTTGGTTCTTTTAACGTCATTTTAAGCAAAACTTGGCAAACATAAACAAAACAAGAAATACTGGCAGAAACAGGAGAAAGAGAGAGCTAACACATACACACTCTCATTTTTCTCTGAGCTCGTTTATTGGTGTGCATAGGGGCCACGAAAAAATTCCAAAATTTTAGTTGCCACCCGTTAAGTAAGTTTCAGCAGAATTTTAGATTTGGTTTTCAAGTCAAGTTCAAGCATTTCAAGTTTTAGTAGCATACGACGTATTGCTACTTGGACAGACGAAATAAATACAGTTTTAGTCACTTTCTTACCTTTTAATTTTATATTTGTTTCTTCAATGCTACAACATAAAATAATATTTTTTTCATAAGGAAACTTGGCCGACGATAATATTTTCAAGAATAAATATTGGAAGCGGTTAAGGTTGTTATAAAAAATGGAGTCTCAAGGAGTGCCTATTTTCATATAAAATTTTTGTAAGTCCGATCGATATGAAATTCGATAGCGACCTATGAGACAGACCCTTCATTTGACACTAAGATCATTAAAATCGGTGCTGCCATTTCTGAGAAAAGTGAGTGATATTGCAAAGCGTTACACACATACACACAGAAAATGCTCAATTTTCGAAACTGAGTCGAAGTCTACCTGAAATTTGGTCCGCTGGGCCTTCTTTTCGTTTTCGGTTTTCCGAGTGATTCCCATACCCTAATAATATATATATATAGCAGAAAGAAAAAAAGGTGAACGTAAAAACCCATTTTTTCTCTTTTCTTTGGTTTTCCTCGGATCTTCAAACATCGTGTGTCACAGCAATTCTAAATTTTTTTAACTTCTTCTTGTTGTTCTGAACATGACACTTTCTGGTCCAAGGTCCACAACATTGTCTTATTCTATGCCACCGTTGAATCTCAATGCACAATCTGCTTCAGCACGCTTCAGGATTCGACAGTTGGATGATAAATGAATTCGATCGAGGATGCTTCGGTATCTACAACAAAAGGTCTACCGATAAAAGGGAAGCTAAGCTCCTCTAGAAAAACTTAAAAAACTATACTTAAAAAACACTGCTATGTCATCCAAAATGCCATGCTATAGCCCCGTAGAAATGAACACTTATTCCGCCAATAAATATATTAATAATAATGTTCATTTTATATCCTACACGCACACTCAAAGATCTGACTAATCGAACAAAGCGGGTATTTTTAAGCAATTTAATTATTCAATTATGCAATTTTAGAAACCTGCATATATTGTATTTCAGAGTACGATCCTACATAGCATCTGTCTGTGGCACTCATTGTCCCGAGTGTGTCATTTGCTCCTACCCACAATGAACTAATTTAGTCCTGCTGGGCGAATCTGCTCTAATGTCTTCCAGATAGTGCTGACAAATCCTGAAGTTTATGAGCGAAATTTATGTCTCATTGTACATTATACGGCGACAAGAAAACCATACACCAAAACCGCAAACAACATCCTGATGTTCTCTGTGCTCCAGAGAAGCCAAACCACATTCGAAATGGTAAAGATTATCATATATGCATAATTCGCTTTCGGTTGGTAATTCTGCTCAACATGGAGTACACAGACTAAAGTAACCCAATAGCCTAACCATAAATCAACAGATCACAACATTCAAACCTTCAATAAACAACCTGCAGACGTAAAACGCTTTGCTGTGGCTTTTTACACAAGCACAAATTTGATGTATCTCTGTGTATGGACTAAGGAGATGCACAATAGGTTCCCCAATTAGAAGCAATTTGATATTTCATTGGCTTCATTCTCTTGAGCATTGAAATTTTGCAATAGGCCCGTAACCAACTCCTAGAAACCAGTACAGTGTCATTCTGGTGATTTCAAACTGTGCGTTTATGAAGGCATCATATATAGCAACCCCAGCAGGACTAGTTATCCAATCTTACTATCAGTTACTTACATCCATGTCCACATCCACAGGATGTTGGAGTTCGATAACTAGAAGGTTAAGGTGCAAATTGTGTTGCGCCTCATTCTATCATTGCAAAACGAAATTGATACTTCAATTGATTACAGTCAATACACTCAAGTACTTTTTTTACACGGTTTGTTTTTTCGATTAATAAGAACAGGGTAACTTAGGGACCATTCATTTATATCTCAATACATTTTGGAGTGGCCCGACATTCGTCACGTAGTTTGTAAATGGTCCCTCAGTTGTACCGTTCTTGAGTAATCGGAAAAAACAAACCGTGTAAAAAAAGACTTGAGTGTATACTCTTTAAAAGTATCCTCCTATACCTTAACCAGAGGATTTTTGCACACGTTTACCGGCCTACCGGCTCAACCATCAAATATCAACCTATTTGATTTACACTTCATATTTATTCGAACCTCCCGGTTAAAGCAAACTAATTGAAAATTAATATCTAGATTTATTTTTGAACGAAATTACGCTACGAACACCAGCTGCAACTGCCGCGTTTTTTTTTCTTCAAACGAAAGGCGAAACGCAGATTGCAATAATTAAATTTCAAACCCATTTACATTAAACAGCGATCATCGCAGCAAAATTTCATTTTGTTTGCTTTTGTTTTCCACTGTGCTCTTGGCAGTATCCGATAGAGTTACAAAAATTACATCTATAGCAGCATTTTTCAGCCGTAAATTGAATTGTTTTCCTTGATTTATAAAAACCGCGGTTATTTGACGAAGCTGTTAGCAGAAAAATGATGTGAACAAATTGAAGTAGCAGAAATATTTAATTAGTTTTTCATTTGAACGTTTAATAACAGCGAATTCAGTCTGCTATTTTCTTTCTCGTTTCCGTTGAACATCACCGTTCAAAGTTCTCTGCGCTATTGCTACAATAAGATACAGGCATTATATTTGTACTAAAAACTTATTTTCATTACGTGTAGGTACGTCAAACAGTGAACTAGCATTGACAATACAAAAAGTTATTACATATCTTCTCTCATTAGGCAGCTCCTGCTGGTAAGCTGTGCCAGCGCGGTTTATGCCGCCTTAAGCACCCACATTTGCAATTCCGGGCCGTTCTATTATCAATCGTAAGCCAACATAAATTGCGAAACATTTGCTAAGCCTATTAGCAGTCAAAGTCTGCGGGCCCTGGGCACGATATCATCCCTCATTGCAGACTACGTTGTTGCTGCCGCGATGACGTGACATCATCTGTATGCAATGATCTTAAAATCTTGCTCCAACACGAGGCAAACCGCGGTTCACATTAATTGACCTATTTGAAAACGGATCGCATCGCATTCGCTACGGCCAGCGCTCTTCTTCTAGCAGACGATGCGTTTTTCCCTTCATTCTTCCATTTGATTAGTTTTAACAACTACCTTTCAGGCGAAACAGTGATGAAATATTGAAACAAGGGAAAAATTCACTCTTCTCTTGGGAATTCCCATGTTTGGTTTTTATCAAGGTGCACCCAAAGGTAACATACTCACACGCCTGCCCGACGGTGGATTGTTAGCCTTTTGCGAACCCCCCACAAGCGGTGCGTGTTGGTGCCAAGATGCGACGAGTGCAGCCTCCACGCTACTCGCTACAAAGTAGCGAATGCAATGACGAAGATTGATGCTTCGTTAATTGAATGTGTACTGATTGGTAGAGAAAAGCTACCAAAGCACGGGCATTGTTTCTCTAAACTGGCTGTTATTTTTTATAAGAATTATATAGTTGAATAACAATTTTTTTAGTTTCTCATTATATCTCAGTCTCTACTGATGTTGTTTTGACTGTTAATAGATAAAATTAACATTACTTTGTTATTACGTGGAACTTTTTCAAATCCAACCGAAACCAGGGACAGCTGATAAGAAAAGTTGTTATGACAGAAATCATTTTGTAGCAGACTCCGATGGCTGTTACAGTTTACAGATAGCTTATACCTATTGATACAATTGAGCTAGATAACTGTTAACCTGTGCCCTAATTAGGAACTACGGTAGGGTAGAAACGGCACCTAGACACAAGAGCTTCACTGGAGTAAAGCAAACACGGTGAACTTTCTTGTTCATCATTACATATTTTTATTAAAGTGGAGGAGCGTTAGGTGAGAAGAATGGTAGACTGGACGAAACTGCGAAACTTCGATGTGAGCCCAAAAATATGTTGCGTAGTTCAATTGGTAAGTGGGACTCTAACCCACAATCTGTCGGTTTGCGCCCAAGTGTTTTGACAATTAAACTATCTGGTGATACCCTATATTAAACAGTACAGACATTTGTACGCACACAAATACGCTCTACCCGCCGACGGTAATTATTTTTTGTATAGGTGCTCTTTGTGCTTCTACCACCGAGAAGATAGACGATTATCGACTACATTGTGGTAAGTGATAGTTTCGCAGTTTCATCTAGTCTACCATTCTTCTCACCAAACGCTCCTCCACTTTAGCAAAAATAGTTCACGTTGGACCGCGACAGTCAGAGACAAGTAAAACAGAAAAACGTTATTACATCTTCAGCAAATATCTGTTAAAATTTAGCCAATGCCCTTCAAATGATAAAACGTGGGACAATTTGCGGTGAGGAGTCCCATGATATTGCGTAGTTCACTAGGAGATAAGAAGAGAAGATAAACTGTTACATTGTCTACAGCTCTCCCTTGCTTCACATAATATGATCTGTTTCAATCACATCATTTGGAAGACGTATGTTGGGTAGTGCCACCATTCAGCAAGACTTTACTTACTTCTTCAAGCAGCATCAAGCTAGAGGTGTCTCGTGCTGTA
This sequence comes from Sabethes cyaneus, assembly GCF_943734655.1. NCBI lineage: Eukaryota > Metazoa > Arthropoda > Insecta > Diptera > Culicidae > Sabethes > Sabethes cyaneus. The sequence goes on along the minus strand of NC_071353.1, from coordinate 39,177,984 downwards.
TCAAGAATTTCTTTCCACTGTACTCGGTCCTGGGCCGCTCGTCGACAATTTGTTAAGCGTCTCGGTACACGCAAGTCGGCTACAACCTGGTCGAGTCATCCAGCGCATTAGGCTCCGCTATTCCTGGTGCCAGTGGGGTTTCAATGCACAGTCGTCCGACATCCTTGCGACGTTGGCTGGCCCACCGTAGCCTCCCGACTTTTGGCAGGTGCACGATTAGAATCTCTCCAAGTAGTGCCTGCAGCTCGTGGTCCATACGCCTGCGCCGCTCTCCGCTTTCCGTTTGTACTCCACCAAAAATCATTCGCACCACCTTTCGTTTGAATACGGTAAGTTCACGTATGTCTTCCATAGGCTAAGTTACTGTCTCAAGTCCCTAGAGGATTACCGGTCTAATTAGCGTTTTGAATATCGTCAGCTTTGTGCTGTGGTATATGGTCCTTGATCAAAGCGTCATGTCGAGGAAAAAGTAGGCCCAACTTCCCGCTTGAATGTGTCGTTGAACCTCGTTACTCGTATTATTGTCGGCGGTGACCAGAGACCCCAAATATTTGAACTCACCAACCACTTCGAGTTCATCGCCGTCAATAGTCACTGCCCGTCGAAGGCGAACGCTGTTTTCTCTGGAGCGTCTTCCTGCTGTCTATTTGGTTTTTGACGTATTGATTTCTAACCTAATCCTCCTAGCCTCCGTTTTTAATCTGGCGTAGATTGTTTCCACCTTCAAAAAGTTGTCCAGGTCGTCTGCGAAGGCTAGGAGTTAGCTAATTTTGAAGAAGACCGTTCCTCTCATTTCGCTGCCCACTCGCTGGATCACACCTTCAATGAGGATGTTAAATGAAAAACCAGACAATCCACTTCCTTGCAGTAATCATTTGTGCAATTCGAAAAGGTTCTAGAGTTCACCCGCAACATATCACTCGCTCCATGGTAGTAGGAAAAACTGTGAAATCCACGAAAGTATAATGCATGGACACGTTGTATTCCTGACATTTCTGGAGGATTTGTCGAAGAGGGAATAGTTGGTCCATAGATACAGAGACTCCCATGATACTTCCTTACGAATTCTCATACTATTGGGAACAGACTACGTCACAAAATCAGCGAGCACCTTGTAGGGGACGATTCAAATATGACGTACACCAAATTTCTGCTTTTATAGACCCCCCCTCTCCCCTCTGTCCGATTGTGTCAAAAAACTCAACCTTCCCCCGTCCCTTTTGACCTCACACAAACTCAAAATAAAAATGAAAAGCGTTTTGAAAGTAAAAGTAGCTTAACCTTTTAAGAGTTAGTGTATGATTAAAAAAAATATAGGAAATAACAATTAACAACAAATAATAACTTCGAACAAAGGCTCTAACAACATTCAATTGCAAATTGTTACAAATCAATGAAGAAATGAAGCTTTGGTTTCAATTGAAGTAGCACGGCTCCGCTTCAAAACAAGCTTCAATCTGCGTCGGCGAGGCAGGTTTCACTACATCGTAACGATAGCATTTAGAGTTCATGGTACTTTTCTATCCAATATTTAGTAAAAAGATAGAAACTTTGATTGCAAATGAACTGAAATTGATTTACATATATCCTTCAATGTAACGCGTGGTCTATCTAGTTAACATTGACAAATTTTGCCTGACTTTCAAGGGCCGCCAGCTGGAACAATAAGTTCGAAAATCGAAATAAATCGATGAGTGATGAATGACTGAGAAACATATTTTTGCTGCCTTTTGATGAAAATGCAATTTGTTACGACGGATGTCACATTTGCCTAAACCACCTCCCCCCCACCCCTGGGTCACAACCTGTCACAAAATTAACACCCCCCTCCCCCCCATAAGCAATGGACGTCATTATTGAATGATCCCTAGGCGGCGTCGATCAGCGTAATGCCGTAACTATTACAGCAATCGGAGCAATCGGATGGTCATAGAGATTTCACCGAAAACCGCCGATCACAACAAGCAAATAATTTGAATTGCGGCGATCAACTCAATGGAACAAGAGATGGTATTAACAATTCCTTCGGTAGTTTCTCATCCTCCCAAATCCTAGAAGTTATTCAGTGAAGTGCCGAAATTCTCTTCCGGCGAGATGTCTTGTCTAGTTCAAGAAATGGCCTCTCATCTTGTGTATGTTACATATCTTTTCGTTGATTGCCTTCCAGTCCACTACGTGATCCTGAATGCTGCCCATCACTACAAAGCCCATTCCCAGCAAGTTGATTGCTCCACCGCTCTGATAAAATTGGGCCTTGCCGCCACGGATCCACCACGCCTTTTCGCTTTTGCGACAGATCTCCTGCAGTGCCACGCTATCGAGTCTCGTAATGAGGCTGCGATCTTGGGTGTAGTGCCGAGACAACACATTTCTTAATTCAGTCGCCCGCTCCGAATCAAACGCTATCGTGAGCCGCTCCTAACCTAGAGTGCAACCGCGTACTTGGTTGGGGAATCAGTCAGTCATTCAAGACTGACAAGTTATTCCACGTTGCATTCATCATTCGCACGACTGCCTCCTTCCCCGTCGGTATACGACGGTTGACATATGCGTTAAAAAACTTTACTTTTTTCGGATGGTGATAAAAAAAACTAATTGAGCTTGATCAATTTCCCATGGAAGGTAAATACATTAGTTTATTTCCAAAAAATGCGTTAGTTTCCTCCGGAGTTGGCTACTGGTTGCTCGTATTCCGGCTGGTACCAGGAGGATATGGGGATAGGAGTAGCTAGATAGCTGTTCGATTTATTTAGCAGTTACAAGTAGCGAATATTTCATTTTCCGATCGACGGAACGTGAAACAGATTAAAAACGCTAGATCAGTACAAACAAATCGCGTTTATGTGCATTGTCTTCATAAGCAAAGGATGTTATGCTGATTATGACATTTTACGAGCAATATGGCGGTACAAACTAATTTCAACCCATTTTTTCTTTACGATTCTATGCTAGCCAATAACTTCAGCAACTATTTCATGTTAAATAGAGGCATTCAAGTACATTTGCATCAGCGGAATAAGCGTAAGAGAGGACACACGAAGAGAACCTCTCATTTGCACATTGGACCTTTTGAAATGTTACTCGAAATGTCGTGCAAATTTCCGGGGCTCAAATTAAAGAGTGTTCATATTAAAAACAGTCAAACGAACAATGGTCCACGTATCATACACACAGGTGACAGGTCAATCGTAAACCTTATTTATATCATAGAACAAACAGCACAGATCTATCATAATTAAACTTGATAATGAAACTTAAAAAATAATTTTGAGGTTACTGATTTAATTAAAAAAGTTTAATTCTAAAATCATTCGCCATGAATTGCTCTTACTTTATGATGCCACCTGTATTTATAGGTTTTTTGAATATTGTAATACTTCAACACCACCGACTACCGAGATTGGAAAATAGTTCTATCTTGTATTTTATTAGTCTAGTGTACTATCAATAACATAAATAATAATCACAAATTAAAACACATAGTTTCAGATGATTAAACTAAGAGTAATACTATTTCATAGATGATATCATTACAGCAGATAATAAACAGCAGTAATCTTACAAATTATCACGGCTTTGCTTTAACTAATAGATTTTAGATATAACACAGGATAATAACCATCACAATTATTCCCCACGCATTTACAATGGACATGTTTCTGAATGAATTTGGTTGGGCAACTACACATAAAAGAACAAGAGCTTCCTTCTCATTGACTTACGGTTACCTTTAGTTGGCCCTCCATGTGGTGAAACTGTCGAAATGTAACCAACAAAACACAATAGCACGCGCCATTGTTCCACGATGCTGTGAACCATGCCCATATCGTACAGCTTAAAAGCATGCCAATGGACTTTTGATGTCAGCTATACACACGTATCAGCCAATTAGATTAAAACCGTGGCATAACCATCGATGCGTGTATCAGACACGTGCACTGGTTCTTGCCAGCATGCATATATATGGCATTCATTTATTATGCGAAACTTAATCCCACGGCTACAGCGGTGTTACATTTAATGTATGCATAATAGAGTACTTCACAGATCGATATCAATGGCTTTACCCTAATATCTTGATTTATTGTTGCAAATCACCTCAAAGCTCAAAGCTTCATACTACAAGGGTTAACCTATTTTATCTGCTTATTGTATTTTTCCAGATAACAGAAGATGTCGCTAGGAAGAAAACAGAATACCAGAAGCATTTGGAGTATTATAAGCTGCTAAGGGGACGATTCGAGGAAATTATCAAATGTAAGTTTATTTACACTGCGGTAGCAAGCCCTGCTCATCATTCCATCTAATCATATTAGTTTTGATGAGCTTGCTTCTTTTATTTGCATGCTCATGCTAGAACCGCGCATTACATTCAAGTCACCTTTTCCCAAATTTATGTTGCTTTTAGCCGGTAGATCCGGTCGCAAATTAGACGACGTCATCGATAAGTACCAGAAGGCCTGCCGCAAGCTACACTTAGCGCACAATGAATATGTACTGCTGCTCAGTGAGGCAGCCGAAATCGAGAAGGACATTCGAACGATACTGCTACCTGGTTTGTTAGAGCACCAGCAATCCCAACAGGAAGGCTTCATTCTGACGTGGTGAGTTGAAAATATTCAAAAACTTTTTACCCTAAAGCTCCAAAATTTGATTACAATTCACAAGTTACGATTGGTATCATTTTTCACTCTCAATAAAACAACTGTTTACTATCTCAGTCAAATAACAGGAAATTAAATTCCGAGGCAGTATATTGTTTAAAAGTTTTGGGCGTTAAAAAAACTTGGATTACTCAGCGAAAAACTGGCGTGATTTATTTCAACTTCACCGTCTGATAAGTGCCTCGCCTAAAAAAAGCTAGACTTAGGTCATTCTAAGACAAGAATGATGCCAAGAAATAAAATTTCATCACTCGAGCAGCCACATCTGGCAGAGCTGAAATTTTGTAGCATCATCTAATCAAATACGCATTACTTTATCGTTTCACCGTTTGCATTGCACTCCGTTCTTCCATACAGGCGCAACCTGCTGCAGGAAATATCCCGACTGGGCGATAGCACGTCCGAGAAGTTCGTTGAAATCCAAAAACGGATAGAGTCCAACATTAGCAGTATCACCCCGGCGGAAGAGTACCGGGAATTCACGGAAAAACATAAGACGACACCTACGGCACCGGTGCTGTTCCAGTTTGACGAATCGTTAGTGGAGGACAGCCTGGGAAAGCTGCAGGCTAACACGCTAACGGTTGACAATCTGACGGTGGACTGGCTCAAAACACGCCAAACCGAGCTGGAATCGTCGATCAAGGATCTACAGGAAGTGCAAAGCAAACTCTGCCAGGAGAATGGTACCACTAACGGTAACACTAGCAATGGCATCGCCAGCACCAATGGAAGCAGCGGGGGAAGTGGTAGCAGCAGTCCGTCCACTCCTATCCTGAATGGATCCAACGGAAACGTCATCAAAGACAGTAGCTCTAAGTAAGTTTCCGTGTGGATAAATGAGAAATAAAAAACTGTAACTTTGCTTCTATTTTTTTTATCTCGATGTAGGAATTCCAAGGAACTGGTTGCTCTACGCTGTCAGGAGCGACAAATGCAGAAGCAGGTCGAAATGATCCGGGCGGCGCTTAATGATGTTGGCTGTGAAGAGCTGCCCTCCGGTTGTGATGACATTTCCTCGATGGAACACCTAATTGAAAATAAAAAGTCTGCAAGTCAAGATCTGTCGGTGAGTAGTGGCTTTGCCTGTGGGAAAAATTGAAATATTGTGACCATTATGTTGATCCGTGTGATTTAAGTTGAATAACCTAATGTTAGGTATGTGAAGCAGTCTATTGTCTCTATTTGTTGGGTGTATTGATAATAATAGTTCCGTAGCTAAAGCCTTCTTTATGAGGATTTTCACGTTCGGGCCAATCTTTCAAGTCTTATTTTGTAAATGGTCGTGACGCTTCACGGCTATTTCAAATTCGTCAACATACTATACATAACTATACTAACAATCAGTACTAAAACTTCAGTCATTTGGTGACTAAAGAATAAAATCTTGTTTTTCTAAAATTTTTATAAAAAAAATAGGATTTTCCAAAGCTTTGCTTTAGATTGAGGGTGGAGGCATTTTCTTGAAGATTTAAAACGAATGTTATACACTAAATGTTTGCAGTGAAAGTCAGCCACTTAGCTATCGATTTTGACTGAACTGGTTGACAAGATTATCAAAGAATTCAAGCAGATGGACAGGACAGATGGACAGTATGGACTCATGCCCGGTCTTGGTCCACAGATCGGACCTAGAATTGGTATCATTTGTAGGCTGTCGAGATGTCGCAACGCAACAATTTGCTAGAAGAGAAGGCAACCAAAAAGCCGTGTTGACTTCGGCTATGTAAGAAGTAACACGCGACCTTTTTACTCCAATACCTTGCCATTGCTGCTGGATATTAAAACACACGTGTCCGATGTCAGGCGAATACGTTGATTGGCGAAAATTGTTCCAGAAGTCACACGCTGGAGCATGAGAAAAACTTTTCATGCCCAAATGTTATTTTCTACCACCGGTACAACAGCATCAGGCTTAATCAGAGGGCAGAGATCGTGAAGAGCTAGAACAACTATTCCAGACTAATGAAAGGCGTAAGTTCTATGAAAAGGTGCACCAATCTCGTAAGGGACACGCCCCGAAACCCGATATGTGTAGGAACGAGGATGGAAACCTGGTCACAAACGAGCACTAGCTGGTGGACAGGTGGAAACAGTTCTTCGATGAGCATCTTAACAGCGGCGATATAAGAGAAGGAGTCGCGGCGGAAATGAATCTAGGAGTGCTTATAAACGATAACAGCGTGCCGGCTCCCGAGCTCGAAGAGATTCAGTGAGAAATCGGCCAGGAGTACAACGTGCCCACGTATCATATTCTCGTAGATTTCAGGGCAGCATACGATGCAGTCAAGCGCGAACAGCTCAGGCTGATAATACGCGAGAACAGTTTTCCGGACAAACTGGCGCTGCTGATCAAAGTTACCCTAGAGCGAGTGATGTGTTACGTGGGTGTTTCGGGGGCACTCTCGAGTCCTTTCGAATCGCGCAAAAGGTTGCGGCAAGGAGATGGGCTGCCCTATGTGTTGATCTTGATATTGATTGATATTGATCCGATGAGTGGGCATCGAAACGACAAAAACGATCTTCAGCAAGAGTAGCCTACTCCTAGTCTTCGCATAAAACCTCGTCATTATTACTAGAAACCTTGGGACGGCGGAGGCAAGCTACGCCAGACTAAAGAAAGGCCTAAAGTGAGCCAGCCACGTCGCAAGGATGCCGAACGACTGTGCAGTAAAATCCATTCTCTTCAAGAACCTTACCGACACCAAGAATAAAATGACCTAACGTGCTACATGGTTAGACCAGATTGAACTCGACTTGCGTGTGTCGAGACGGTCAACGAATTGGCGATGAGTAGCCCAAAACCGAATGCAGTGAAGAGGAATTCTTGATACGGCAAAAGTCGCCCAACTCTCTGCTGGTAGAAGTAACAGCCCCATACTAAATTAGTCAATAAAACCACAAAAGAGTACAATAAAACTGAATTGTAACTTGGCACGGTTAATCGCCAGTTGTAACATTTCTTGCTTCTTAACAGGCATCCAAGATGGGCACGGTACTGTTATTTTCTGTTCTGCGCAGGAGATGATTCTAAGTGGCTTTTCTCAATGCAGAATGTAAACATCAAATCGAACTTGTATCCTCCGATATTCAAAAGACATATAAATCTGGTTATAGACCACTGGTAACAATTCGACTGAGCACTCTCAGACAGCATTCGTTTTAACTCATCTCATCCTTGCTGAACGGTCTTGCAAATTTACCGCCTGGAATGCTACGCCCACAATCCATTAAGGGGAGAAGAAGTGCCACAGGTATCTGTACTCGCCATAACTTTGTTCCTGATCATCATTAATAAGCTGTTTCAGGTTCTAACGCAGAAATCTTTATCCTCATCCATGCGAACGACGTGTATTGATTTACATCGGAAAAACGGTCCGAATCCTTCGCCGGAAAAAATAAAGAGTAAAATTAATTGAAATTTTGCATGAATAAAGTTCAAAATTCAAAGCGAGTCTTTTCATCAGGTTCGCAAAAATCTGGAAAATGGCGACGAAAGAAAAGTTCGTCCGCGAAAAAATTTTGTACAAGTACATTGAAAGTAAGAATCTGTCACATTGTGCCAACGGTCACATGTTGGGAATCCCGGGTACTACGGTTTTTTGTGTCATAAAACGGTTCGAGGAACGTCTGACTGTTGATTGTAAGCTAAGATGCGGAGAAAAAAGTCCGAATACTGTAAAGATTCCCACCCAGTCTTCGACGGGAAACCAAACTCCTTCGTTTGAGATGTCGCAAAGGAAACTGAATCTGACCAGAAGTTTCGTACAGAAGGCCAGAAATTAGAGCTAGATTACGTACGTTCAAGGTTCAAAAGGCCCCAACAGAATGCGCTTGCGAAAAGTCGTGCCCGGAAGTTATACAATCAAAAGCTGACGAAACCACGGTGCTGCGTTATGGACAATGAGATTTACGTAAAAGCGGACTTCAACCAGATTCCGGGGAACCAGTATTTCCCTGCCAAGGATAAACGTAGAAATCTATTCAATCTACCCTGGAACGATCCAATCAATGATTATCAAGCTCAATGTTAGCTAACTAAACTCAATATACTGTCGGAAAGACGTACCTATCAACAAAGGATGTTCGTGTTTGACCTAATGCAGGGAAACACTGCCCAGCGTTAGTAGAACAGGTGCCAATCAATGTACTTCCTCGCAGGCTTCGCGCTACGCAGTTACTTGCAATATTGTTGTTGCAATTGAAAACCGTAATAATCGACGTGCGACATTCGGTTTTATTCTTGTTCTGTGTGTCGCAACTACGTCGCACGTGGTGCGCTATGTTTGCACATTGATGGGCTACACACTTAAAAAATAGCACCGAGTTCGGCAAAATTTTGCCGAAATCTCAACAGCCGAACGTTCGGTAAAAATGTCGATGGTGTATATCGATAAATCGAAAAATTTTACCGAACGGTTGGCTGTTGAGATTTCGGCAAAATTTTGCCGAGCTCGGTGCTTTTATTTAAGTGTGTATACAGCGCACCACCTGCGACGTAGTTGCGACACACAGAACAAGAATAAAACCGAATGTCGCACGTCGATTATTACGGTTTTCAGCTGCAACAACAATACCTTTCCACGTAGGTACGTAGGTATATTGGTCAAAACAACGCACTAAACTCGTGTCTTCGGGCCTTCAACGATGTGTGTGACATTTTTGACTTCGACATGTCAAAATCAGTTTTTAAAAAACGAATTAGTGAAGTACCTATTTATTTTATACAAAATCTTTATCGATTATTATTTCAGATACGAAATACACGCAGAGTGTTATATATTCCGGAACTATATAACAACTTTTTAAATCATAGTGTTTTCCGAAGTTTTAATCAATTACGGCATCAATTACGTACAAAATAAATTCATTGATTTTGTGTTAGAAATCATTGTATATACTGCGATTAGTGATTTTCCCAGAAAGATGAAACGTTATTATATTAAATTATTTGGTTACACACATACACCGCAGACGATTTATTAAGTACTTGCACAAATTTTACCTCCAAGTAGAACAGTAGACTGCTTCATCCCATTAATAAAAATTGCAAATTTCGTAAATACCTGATGGTGACCACATAAAACTCTTATTTTCGATCAATGCACTGCATCATTTCCATTGCTTTTTCCGCTTTACTATGTACTTGGGTAACACATGGTGATGGTTTATGTATTTTTTATTTCTTTTTCTCTCCCCTCCCAAATTTATGTGACGCTTTGTTGTGCTACGTCACATCCATTATGAAAAAAAAACCATAAAACATGAAACCGAATTCGCAACGAAGGAGGATTCCCACAACGCGTCCTCAGTACCGTTCTTTTCCTCCAAAGGAGCCGCCAGTGGAGTAATTTCGTTAATCCGGGACCAATTTCGGCGCAAATCTGGTCCCGCTTCTGCTTCGTCATTACTAGCGATAAAAGACTCCTCCATTACACCGGTGGCGACCCCACGTAGTGGGCACCGACTGCGCATCGACAATGAACCCAGTGAGGGTTCTTCCACGGTAAATGGCTCCAAGTGTGATGCACCCTTCGAACAAAGTGTTGAGAATGTGTATTTTGAACCTACCGATCCCTCGTCGGTTGCGCCAAATGATACTAACTATCCCACTGAGGAGAATCGTGTGTCCACTAACACCTATGTCGATATGGAAGCTAACCTATTACAGACTGAGTTTGAGTGTGCTTCTACTACCACTGCCATTGTTCCTACTACTACCACTACCACTGCTACTACAGCTGCTGGTAATACTAATTGCTTGATGGGACTTAGGTTTGAGAGCAATAGTTTCCCGCATCCGCAGCTATTAGGCTGTGAAGATTCCGTTGCTAGCTACAAGCGATTAAAGGGAAGTGAAGAAAGTGAAGTTATGCTACTAAATTCGCTGAACTCGCCGGAGAATCAGTCCACCTCAGACGAATTGTATGCCAACGAAATGAATGACTCAAAGAATAATTTACTACAGGAAGACACCTATGAAGAACCGAGAGTAGCTCTGAAATCCTCTATCGATGCCCATCTGGATAGTATCGATGAGCTAAATAACAAACTAGATCAGAAATTTTTCCAGAAAAAGATTGAGGAAAACGATTATATCAATGTTCCGTCGAATACAGAAGAGCCAGAAACCTTTCAAACGTCTAAAGTCAACAAAGGTACCGAAAAATCCAGCTTTCGCGATAAAATAAAACGGAAAATTAAAATTAAAAGCTCTAACTTCGAAACAGACAAAGAACCCAAACTAAATGAACTGGATGAACAGGGAAACAGTTTCACGGATCGACTTCGGAACAAAGTGTCCAATCTAAAAAAGCATGAAAACGATCAGTTCAAACTGATGAAAAACGAAAGCAGCGCTCCAGACACCCCCCGTGATACTGACGAGAAAAAGAAAAAGAAGAAAAAGAAACGCAACAAGAATCGCAATCATACATTCTCGGAAGACGAACTGCTCGCTGAAGACACCGATGAATTTAAACTAAATGAAACCTCCAGTCCGCCGGTGGGCGCATCTACCGAGGAAGACGCTTCTAAAGTGGGCTCCTTTTCCAGCACGGTCATGTCAACCTTCCGAGATATAATGCACTCGACTAACAAAGTAAAAGATTCCTCGTTGAACATGGCTTTGCGCCAGCATCACAACCAAATGGCTGGTAAAGAGGAAAAACTAGACTTAATTAGCACCAAAGACGCCAATCGGCTAACTACTATTAAATTCATTTTCTCCGACAACCGACAGGATTCCGGGTCAGTCCCAACGACACCGGAACATCTTTCGCCCAACGGGCAAACCATTAGCGAAATGAACGAATCACATTACTCGTTGCCGATCGAAATCGACGGTCGAAGCTTCGATACTACCGACACCGATTGCAGCACTAAAGGCGCAGTTACGATACAGCAAGCCCCGCCTTCGAAGCTTTCCTCGCTGTTTAATAAGCACAATCTGAAAAATCGGTTTACCAAGCTACATCAGAAAATGCCAAAACTACTAGCCACATCGTCGTCACTTGGTACCAGTGAACCAGTGGTAGAAATTGTAGAAAATCCACGGCTCTGTCGGGCCTGCAGTCGGCATTACCAACGGTTACATCCGAGTAAGACGGTACTGGATTTTACCAAAGAGTTTCCCAATGGCGGCCGCTTTTGCCGCAGTCACGGTGGTGAAGGAGAGGACGACGAACTACCGGACGACGATGACGCCGAGCGTTGGTGTGTATCTGAGCTGTTAAATCTTGATTATGAGGAAATTGATGTTATTACTATTAAGACCCGTAACGCTACTACTCCTTCCACTACCACCTCTGCTACTACTAGTGATGATAACGATGGCGATGGTGTGAGTATTGATTTAGCTGTGTTATTCTGGCCTGCAGCGGTTTTATTTATGCATGCGTTGTCTTGTGATAGAGTTGAGTTCTTTTGCATGCCACTGCCGGCTGATGGAGACGCAATGTAGTGTTCACCACCGATTGGTGGCAAGGCGTCTCCATTGCATTAGCTTGCATAATTTGTGCTTTATTAAATCTTAGCTTTAATAACGTATACATTTTCACAACCCTGAAATTATTTAAATGTTTACCTATAATTCTCACCACCGCATGGTATTTTCGTGGTTTGGAATGTTTTTATATATTTGTTGTTTGTTACAGAAAAATTGTGTAAGCCATCAATAATTTACCGGTTTCGATTCATCAATGATGTCGATTATATTCTACTGCCTTTAACGCGTTGGCAAGGGAAAGTACGTCAATGGTGCCCACCTTGTCTAGTACTATAATAAGAATATGAAACTGACTCACGTACTTGTATTTTATTTTGCTTGAGATTCGATATTCCTCGCCAAGCAGTGAGCATCAGTTTAGGAAAATACTAACAGCTACCTACTATGAACTTACGAACGAATAGTATACACACATTTCAAAACGGCCCGACTCGCAAAGTAGTAAACTGTAAAACTCAATCGTCACTTGTATGAATGAGCAACAGAAGCGCAATAATTATCTCGGTTTTATTTAAGTGTGCGCTCAAAGAGCCGACACACAACAGTAGTAGTGCGAATTTCTCGTATTCTTTTCCGAGCGCAATTCTGCCGTATGTTTAGTTTTGACCTAGCACTGTCGGCTCGCGGTTTCGAAGATGGCAGGTTCAGTTTTTCCGTAGCTTTAAACTGGCGAAGAATTTTCCTCGTACCTTTCCGCTTCAACGCTACCGCCATCCGGTCGTGCAGCAAAGTTATGTCTTGTTATTTTCAACCTTGATTTTGAGCTGAAGAAACATTCCTGACAAAATAGTTCCCACCAAGGAACGTTCTACATTTCCCTTCGCGATCAGTGGACACGGTTTTTCGATACGGACAATTCTTTCTAAAGTAAAATTCTAAAGCAGTGAATGTCACTTTAAGCGAACCCCATTATGTGCGGGAGTGTAAAATTAGCCCACATCCGTGACCGATTGTGATGCAATAGGAACAAAGTGCGAAAAAAGGAAAATAACTAATTGCTAACCCTTTAACTGGAAATTCTATGAGTACTAGAGAAATTAGCACTACGGCGTCGAGCACCTCTTCATCATGCGATACGGATAGCCACTACAGCAACTATCAACCAAGAGCGCCCGTACGGAAAAAACGAATCATGACCATGCTGATGGTAAAAAAATGACAACATTTTACACGCAAGCATTAACGCAAAGCTGCTGCCGTTTTGCGATCTGGGGGAATTTCAAAAAGACTATAAATATTTTTTTCCGTTTTTCGCCATGTCGATATGCAATCTAAAACTTGAAATCTTAAGAGCTACGCTGACCATGTGTTTAACATTTTATTTTAGCTTCATTTCTCACCTATATATTTTCTTCTTACTTTCTATAAACATTTTTCGTATCGGACGGGATCTGAATTGTATAGAAAATAAGCCTGGCAACTAAATCGTTGGTAAGCGACTAATCCTTCAGTTTCCTGCAAACTGCTTGAAAAGCGCTACCATGCTTTTGTTCCTCCTAGCGTCGTAACAATCCTACACAATGTTCAACAATTTTGTTTGGTTCATGCTATGTTTCTGACATTTGATTCATTAAATAAGAAATTAGCTAGCACATCTGTAATTTCGCTCTGATCACGAGTTTTTTGTTTAACCTTTTCACGCGTAATAATGACAATCATCGATGCCACTAAACTTGATTCTGTCTATACTGTCATACAGTAATTTTTAGGCAATGGTTTGGCAAATGTCCACGGCAGCCCTTTCGAACTGGCATTTATAAATCACAGTTATACCATTATTGCTTGAAATTAACTATCTCTGTTTGAATAAACTAAAATCAACTTCGAAAATGCATCACTTTGAAATTCGTTAAAAAGATAATAACCTATCAAAACGGCAAATGCCAGTTGGTTTGTATCGCCATCCTACACCATTGAGCCAAATTAAAAAAAAATCGGTAAACAAATTTTTGAATTACACCCTTTTAAAGCTTTAAAGGGCAGATTGTTGATATAGATTAAATAAAAATCTACAACAGGACTTCTGAAACCAACGTAAATCGTAGTCGGTATTGAGCTTCTTGCATGATATACCTATTGGCAACCATTTTAGAGGTTTTGAGTTATTTATTTAATTTTTTTAATGGTACTTTCAATCAGTGCACTATGGTCGAAAAAGCAAAAATTCTAGACTAAAAGCAATATCTCGTAAACTGTTTTCTTTACAGATTTCATGTATTCAGAAGATTTTGTTTTGTTGATTTTGTCTTTTGGTATAATTAGTCACCAGGGTGGTTCACTTTTGCTCTTTTTAAAAATTTTAACTTTTTATTCTTGTGACATAGAGCAATATTTCCTACTACAAAGCTGTAGATAGTTTATTTTGCAGCAACTTTGCTGGAGAAACAAAAATTGTATCTCGTCTGTGTATCGCTATATTACGATTTTTCTAGATTGTGTTTTGTACGAACTATTAGTATTGTGTCCCGTTCACTAAATATTGAGTTGACGGTTCTTACTTAGGCATGAAAAAAAGTTTTTGTGTCAGAGTGGGTCTTCCCGCTCTAAAATCCGTTTTTTGCTCTAAAATTTTTATTTGAAAACCAATTTAGAAACTTTGTTAGGATGACTTTTAGGGCGTAAAATGATACATTTTTGAAGCTATTTGGGTAGCTGCTATCTATTGCCTGAAGAAAGTTATAGAAGTTTTTGTTCCAATATATTACAGTTTTCCACGACATCTCACACTTCCACTAGGATATATTTTCAAAATCGGAATGCAAAGTACGTACCGTCATCCGGGGATACTTGCAACACCGGGGTTACTTGCAATACTTTGGCGCATCGCGCTTCTGACAGCTCTAACGCATTTGTTTGTTAACATAACCATTTGTACCCAATGTCATTTTAAAGAAGGGATGTTTACCTATTGTTTAGTTAAGTTTAATCCATTACATCATTGTTTTGCTTGTTTTTATACGATTGGAAAGTAATTTCACTTTCAGAGTAGGAAAAATGGATGTGCAAAGTTGCGTCAATTCATTGACATGGAATTATTTTTTATTGTTTGGTTTCTGCACACAATAAGTGCATCATATAAGCTAACAAATAGCAACTTTCAGTTTTGTTTATATTTTGAACTTGGACAAGAAACGATGAATTCGTGTTGTTACTTCCAATATGGCGCGGCTTGCAGCACTTGTAAAAATGAAAATTATTGCAATAGACAGTATGTACAAAGTAAGTTTGAATCTGTACGATGTTATTTTGTCTACCACCATCTCCAGAAAAATTAAAATTGTGAAAAATTTCACGTGCCTTGCAACGGCAATTTGGAGTTCGCCGACATGCTGCATTTTCACCGAATATCTTTAAAAAAGCGATAGACGAAATTGGGAAACAAAAAACGCCTCCAGTATTGCTTGTTTTACTACAAATACATTTAAAATATCTCAAAATAGTCATTCGCGGTTTGAAATCAGATATAAAATCATAAGAAACGCCAAATCAGAAAAGTGTTGCAAGTAACCCCGTTTACTGGGTAACTTGCAACACCCCTATTTTCGGTTCATTCTACAGATTCATTTAGTTTATATTTTTTTTCAAAATCATAAATCAAAAGTACTCACCACTATACCGTGACCGCACATAATTGCGATCAGCTCCTAATTCCGATCACTCAACCTAAATGGTCAATTTTTAGAAAATTGAGCCAAAACCTGTAGTAAATGAGCACGCTTAGTTATTGTGCTATGTGTTTATGTGTCAGTTGTTGAAAAATGACTGCCTTTGGGGCACCATGCACTTCAAAATAAATTAAATTCGACAGGCAGAAGCAAAAAACGCCCTCAAAATGTATTTTCTTAGCCGAAGTGCTAAGCGCACGATCAAATTTGCTAAGATCATAGCAGCGTGAAAACATATTACCTTCTTCGGTATTCTATGATAACTAATAGATACGAGCATATATAATCGTTCTGTATCAAATTTGGCTGAAAAAATGCTTAATTTGCGGAATTTATTCCATTAAAGTAATTGATCGGAATTATGAACATCATTTTTTTTCTGCTTCTAATTCCGATCACTATATCAAAGTTATAAACTGGCAAAATGCAAGCTAACGAAGTTACTATTTGGATTTTAGGATTGATTGCAACATGATAACATGGTAGGATTATCGAAATTTTTGACGTAGGACTACGTCTTACGTCATCTACGTCATAGGTGTCAACCAAAATTTGGAGTTAAGCCACCGTCACGAAAGAATGAAAGATTTTGAACGCTAATAACTCTTCCAATTTCAAACGGATTTTGATCATAAACGATGCAGCAGTTGTATGACTTTCTTGAAAAGATTGTTTGCCAATCGCTAAATAGTGAAAATTAACGAAAGCTTTCAAGCTAAAAATTCTCCATACATTTTCCGTACGATGGTCTTGCTTCCCAGGCACGGACGACCATTACACATACCAAGCTTGTGACTGGTGCTGATTAGCATAAGCAAGCATAAGCATAGGCACAAGCATAGGATTCCGCCCGTGTGCTGCTACTCCGTTATTGACCATGACCGATGAAAATTACAAAATGATGGCTGGAAAAAGCATGCTTAGGACAGCACACTGTTCCTTTTTGTGCAACCTTACCAGGTCCCTGCGTGCTGATAAATACAGACGCCATCCACGTCCGAATGCGGGTCCTGGTGGGATGGGAAGGAATGTTAGTCCAATACTTGTTGCTAATAAAGACCAGGGAATCCTCTGCATCTTCACAAGCATCAAGCTTGTGGCTGCTGCTGATTCAAGACAAAGAAGCAAAATAAACTTGCGTGTTTTTTGTTTACTACAAAGCACAGTATAGCCTAGGTGCTACATTCTGATTTGGAATTTTGACCTGTTTTTATACGACAGACTTCGTAGCCTGTAAGAATACGGGACAATTGTGCTACAAATCCTTTGACTCTTTCAGTCGAGATTTGAACATGTGACGTCTAGCTTCCTGATCAGATGATTCTAGCAAAAATCTGACAGAATTATTGCTCAAGTTGATATTTCTATCAAACTTTGTAATAAATGTTTCTACCTCTGTCACAATTTGGTTATACAGCAAGACAGAATACTGATTTTTGTTACTCATATGGATATAAACTAGATAAAATTATATCATAATTTGATATATTTGTGATATGCCTTGAGCAAATTTTGTTAAAATTTTAGTTATTTCAACTGCTAACGAGACCAAGTTTATAACAAAACGCAAAGGAGATTTTGTTATAAAATACTTACTATCTAGAATTCATCCTGTTATAAATTTGATATATTCATTTGATCGGGTTATTAAACCAGTAGCTGCTGGTCAACTGAAAGGCTCAGACGTTTTGCTTTTCTAACACTGCAAACAAGCGACAGCGACAGCGCAGTTATGAATCTTATTAATGCGTGTTCTTTTAATATAACAATAACATATTATTTTGAAGACTTAAGTTTTCTCCTAGAACTTTGTTAATAGCTGGATGCGTGAGGCAAATTTCTATACTGAAATACTCCGATTATGGCACTGGTAAAAATATTCGTTTTTGATATCACAAAATAGCTCACCTGCCATAAATACGGTACAGCAAGATAATATTATTATTATATTGTTTGTTTTTTCTCACTTTACGCTATTTTACGCTACACATATACCAATATGGTGTAAAAATTTTTCTTTAATATTCGAGGTTTCTTCGCGAAAACCAGCCTCACGTAGTTCTACACCGGTCTACGCGGTCATGTCTGGAACACAATCTTTCTGATTTGATTTTTACTATTATTTATGATCAAAGCTTTATGAAAACGTCGAAGTGACCCAATTTTATTGTAATTGTAACAGTTGAACAAAGATAAAAGAGGAGGAAAGTTTTATAATCCGCTTGTCGATCTTTTGAGTACTCAAATTTTATGAATATTAAGCTAATGATAATAATGATCATTAACGCAAGCAGAAGATGACTGGTAGGGGGATTGTCGTCAAACTACATAAAAGCAATACATTTCAGATCCATTTGGTCCGAGTTGACAAAAGTTTTTGCTTTAACAGCTCATTATGACGTGATCGGAATTAGATACACCTGTGATCGGAATTAGAATCACCCCTTATAATTGAAGATCGGAATTAGGTGCACTGATGCATCATACTATGATGCATTTTTTTAACTTTCGGTAAATAATTTAGGTATTTTAGTATTTTTCCATGAAACATAATTGAAAATACTTGCTAAAGACATATACAGTATTAATAAATATCAAAGCTATATTTTTCAGTAGGGACCCAAAGATGAATCATGCCTTAGGTGATCGGAATTAGGTGCTTTCACGGTACAAGTTTTGGCTACTTACACTTGAACCTAAACGGTATACAGTGGACCCCCGTTCGTTTGAACGATCCCTCATGCAAACGAACGGGGTTAGTTTTTAATTTGAACAACTGGTAACCCTAAATATGCTGTAACCTGTGTAAACTGGTCGCCCTGCTCTTTGTTATTGTTTTGGTGGTTTGATTCAGTTGGCAGTTGCAAACAGCGAATATTTCATTCTCCGATCGGATTTCTACCATAATAGTTGGGAAAACGCAATGTGAAACAGATTAAACACGCTAGACCAGTACAAACAAATTGTGTTTATGTGCATTGTCTGCATAAGCGAATGATGTCATATTGAGAATGACATTTGAACCATTTTTAATTTGCACGTCGTGCAAACCAACGGGGTTCAAATTAAAAAGTGTTCAGATTAAAAACGGTCAAACGAACGGGGGTCCACGGTACTTCGAAAGTTATACTAAGTCAAAGTTCAAAAGTGTTGCAAGTATCCCCGGATGACGGTACTTGAATCTACAAAATCCATGTAATGCCATTTATCCACATTTCTCCTGTTCTGTAGAATAACGCATTTAGAAAGTGAATAGTTTTACATTTATACGACGGATTTCTCACCAACTCATCTATGGGGTTGACAGCACCCCCTCAGAATTCAATGAAACTTTTTGTGTGTAAAAGGTTCGTGTAAATAAGCAACTTTGCTTACTTAGTTTCTCCAAAATTTGTGTAGACTTGCTTTTGGAAAGCGCTGATTTTTCTCAGTGTGGACATGAAAACGTTTTTGAAACTTTTTTCCCTTAAATATGCGCATTTTGCAATGTATGGAAGATTTGTAGACCACATAATTATCTATCCTTGAAAATTTTTTATCGATTTCTGAGATGGCTTATTTTTTAAAAATCGATTTTTAGTTTTTAATATACTTTTTTTCAGTGTAGAAAATAAGTTTTATTTTTTTCGGTATTTTTCTGAGAAAATCCAGAATATTTTCTAAAAATCACTCGTAGATCGGGTTTTTGTAGGTCCTTTAGTTTTCGAGTTATATTTTTTAGAGAGAAAAAATTGAGTCCTTTCCAAAAGCTAGTCTAGACAAATTTTGGAGAAACTGAATATGCAAAGTTGCTTCTGTAACTTCCTTCAGGCAATAGATAGCAACTACCTAATAGCTTCAAAAAACGCATGCATGCCCTTAAAATCTTCCTAACACAGTTTCTAAATTGGGTTTCAAAAAAAATGTTAGAGCAAGAAAACTGAATTTTTAAGACCCACCCTGACACAATCTAGAAAAATCGTTATATAGCGATAGACAGACGAGATACAATTTTTATTTCTTCAGAAAAGTTTCTGTAAAATAAATTATCTACAACTTTGTTGTAGGAAATATTGCTCTATATCACAAGAATAAAAAGTTAAAATTTTTAAAACGAGCAAAAGTGAACCACCCTGGTCACTAATTATACCAAAAGATAAGCCTCTTTTTGTAAACTTTTTTGTAATCTTCTAAATCCATGAAATCTGTAGAGCAAATAGTTTCCGAGATATTGATTTTTGTCTAGAATTTTTGCTTTTTCGACCATAGTGCAGTGGTTGGTTCGCCCCAACGGTTTTGAATTATATTGGGACCATTCGGAAATGGCCACCTGGCCGAAAATTTGCGACCTGAACCGAAACGCAATATACAATACCTGACTTCACACTAGAATTCAAAAATTAGACCAACGGAAGCCAAATTAACTGCCCCAAATCACGCTGATCATATCTGGACATGTTCCGGGCTCCCAGGCAAGTAGCCAGTTTCGAACATGAAGAAAAACTCACAGTGCGACAACTAAAATCACACTAGAATTAAAAAACTAGATCAATGGAAGCCAAATCTTAATTCTAGATAGAATTAACAAAAGGGCGAATGTCGCAAATGTAAACAAAACGGGCGAGAGTTACTTTTTGCTGGCCCAGCATAGGAAAATCAACCCTCACTCGGTTTGTTTACGCTTGCGACATTCGCCCTTTTGTTAATTCTATCTTCAATTGTCCAATGATTTTTTTTTAAACTTTAGCTCAGCGAGCAATGCATTACAAACCAACCGGCGTTTCGTTTTTCAATAACGGTCGGAGAAACGCCTTAGGGTTTATTTCCTTGTTGATATTATAGCTGATGATCCTTCTTTGCTATACGGCTATCAGAGAATTACAGTAATATTTAAATAATGCCCACAAACGCCCTGCTAATCAAGCATATTATTCATATTTATATTATTCCTAAAGAATGCACTGGTAAGATGATAAAAATTTTACTGTCCATCAACCGCCCCATCGTCTTTCACGGACATTTAACATTTGATTTATATCCGTCGAATAGGTTGATCCACGGTGTGAATGTCAAACGTCATCACACGAAAACGTTAACTACCAATCGCCTTTTGAAGCTCACCGGTGCACAGACGGAGCAAGATTCGTCGTTCATTGCCAAACATAGATCAGAACGAGATGAATATAAGAAAATAATTAGGTCGAATGCAACTGTAGGTGAAGCAATTGGTATTCTAACAGAAAAGCTGCGGCATTTATTGAAATCCATCCGGCCTACGCATTTCCATTTGCAAAAACGGCTATGTTTATCGTTGATTTGTGTAAAGGGTGGAACCGTCAAAAATTGGACAAACAAATTTAAGCGCATAATATAGCGATTATATTATTAAACAAATTATCGAACTTTTTTTTCTTTTTAAAGTTCAATGACTTCAAAATACAAGAAAATTATTTGAGTCGGCTTCCGATTTTCCGGAAACGAACTGTTGGGCTTTACATTATATTTTGTAGTGCTGCTGTGTGCACCTTATGTAATGAGAACGCTAATTTGCTTTTTCTTAACTATTTAAGATCCGCTTAAATAAGACCCGCGTCTGTTAAAGTTAGAAAAAATACAATAAAATAAAATTAAATAAAAAACGTTTAACTGGTTTTTGAGCTTTAATGAGGTTCGGCTTAACGAATGCCCAAAATTTTTCAACTGAATGCATACTCGGCGAGTTTGCAGGATTCTTGTCTTCGGGTACGGCTTGTATCTTGTTGACAGTAATCCAGTCCTGAGCCATTTTCCCCTATTGACCAGATGGAATTTTCTTTAAACAATTCGTACAATTCGTTGAGTGTCTCTGCACATGCAAGCCGGCTTCAACCTGGTTGAGTCATCTAGCACGTTGAACACCTCTATTTCTAATGCCGGTGGGGTTCTTGAAGAGATTGGATTTCACTACACAGTTGTCCGACATCCTTGCGTTGTGGCCGTCCCACTGTAGTTTCCCATCTTTTGCCAGCTGTACGATAATAATCTCTCCAAATGATGCCTGAAACTCGTGGTTCATACGCCTACGTCACTCTCCGCTATCGGTTTATACTCCGCCAAAAATAGTCCACGGCACGTTTCGTTCAAACACGGCAAGTGCACGTATGTCTTCTGTAAGCAAAATTACTGTCTCAAGTCCGTAGAGGTCTGATCAGCGGTGCACGATCCTTGGTCTTGCGGAGGGAAAAGTAGGCACGACTCCCAGCTTGAATGCGTCGTTAAATCTCCTTACTTGTATTATTGTCGGCGGTGACCAGAGATTCCAAATATCCGAACTCATCAACCACTTCCAGTTCATCACCGTCAATAGTCACTGTCCGTGGGAGGCAAACGTTGTCATCTCTGGAGCCTCTTCCTACCACATATTTAGTTTTCGACGCATTGATTCGTAACTAGGTCGATTCCTAGTCTCCGTTTTTAGTCTGGCGTAAATTGCCTCTGCCGTCCCAAGGTTTCTGGTAATAGTGTCGAAGTCGTCTGCGAAGCTTAGGAGTTAGCTACTTTTCCAGAGGGTCGTTCCTCTCGTATCGATGCCCGTTCGCCGGATTACAGCTTCAATAGCAACGCTGAATAACATGCAAGACAGCCCATCCCCTTGCCGCAACTCTGCGCGAATCGAAGGGACTCGAGAGTGCCTCCGAAACACGCCCGTAGCAAATCAGGGTCGCTTTGAGCAGGTGCGTCAGTTTGTCCGGAAACTGTTGTAGAAGCATTATTTCTACTACAAAATTAGTGTAAATTGTTTTCGGGCAGCGTAATGCCGCAGTATTTACGTCAATCGAGCCGATCCCCCTTTTCAGAAATGTAACAAACCACGCCTTACATTCACTTCTCCGGTAGTTCCTCCTCCTCCCAAATCCTTGAAATGAAGTGCCTTGTTGTGTTGCTAGCGATTCTTGGCTATTCTAGTAGAGTTTGGCCGGGAGTTGGTCCTTTCCGGCGGCTCTATTATTCTTCAGCTAACCAATTTCTCGCCGGATCTCTTAGTGACCGGGAGCTGGCAAGTTATCATTTGTAAGTACTCTTAGGTTAACTTCCATTTCGTCTCCTTCTGTTATATAGCCATTGAGAAGCCTATCGTAGAATTGCTCCCACCTCGCGCTCGTTTGTGACCAGTTTTCCTTCGGTGTTTTCCGTCGGTTTCCGACCAGTTTTCCGTCGGTGTACGCCGCTTCCCTGCCGATCTGGGCGCTCGTAACCCCGATGATGATCTCGATATCCAGCTGCGCATACAACGCTTCCTGCACGTCGTCTGGTCTTCGTGTGGACATTGCACGTTCATGATGGTGTAGTGGAAGAAACGGTGTTTTATCTTCAACACACACACATGCTGTCGTTGATAGGCTTCCAGTCCAACACGCGATCCTGCATCTTGCCCGTCACTACAAAGCCCATTCCCAGCTCGTTGGTCGCTTCACCGTTCTAGTAAAATTGACGGCGACGGGCGACGCGACTTCGCCCACACTAATTTAAGTACGCAGCCCTGCTTTCGGCGAAAAAGGGCAGCATAGTTAAACGTATGAGAGCGATGACGCGTCGCGTCGCAGTCGCGTTTACTCTGGCGTTACTCTTAGGGTACCGCCAGAGTGCAAGCGACATGCGACGCGACGCGACATTTCTTGCTGTAGTTAGTCCTGCTTCGGGCGAAAAAGGGCTGCGCGTATAACTACAGCAAGAAATGTCGCGTCGCGTCGCATGTCGCTTGCACTCTGGCGGTACCCTTACTGTTTAATGTCTTGCTGCTGATCTGAAAAAATCATCCAAAAATTTAAAGTTATACTTGCAAGGCTTAAAAAGCCCTCCCGGCAATATTTCCATATGTCAATTTTCCAAGAATATTATGGAGTTGAAAATAAAGAATCAAAGATGCTATACTTAAAAAAAATCATCGGTCAACCCTTCAAAGAATATACACCGCTATTCTATATTTCGAACGACTTGGTATTTCGAACGAAAGTTCTTTCGAACGAAATTTCCGCCAGCAAAATCAAATGGGCAAAACATTTCGTTCGAAGCAAGTTGAACGAAGTAAAGACTCGTTCGAAATACAGAATAGGGGTGATAATCACAGAGAACAGACATCCATTCAGGAATAAATTTTTCGGGAATTCTTGGATAAAATTTCAAATTAAAATCACCTAATATGCTAGCGTCACCACCACTATAGTTTCCCAACTAAATGATTCTTTTGATTTGCACACTGACAACCTTTGGCTGCCCTGGCACTAGTATATATGGACTTTATGCGTTATGCTAGCGCCAGAAACTAGCTGTTGTGAGCTTAGTGTAGAATTTTATCACTATAGTTTCCCAACTAATTTGACATAAATTTTATCCAAGTGGGGACCTTTCGCTTGGATGTCTGTTCTCTGTGATATAATTTTCACTGGGTTAGTACGCTGCTACTAGTGTTTTCTCTTTGTACATATAATTACTATCATTGTAAGTAAGTGGATTAAAAATATAAGTAGGTTTTTATGCTTCTAAAAGAAACGACACTCAAAATAGTTGCATTCCCACTGGCTTTTCCCTGCTTCTTTATATTGCACCGCAAAAAAAACTGTCAAATGTATTTTTGAAAAAAAATAAAGCTAAGCTAGATTGCCTAGCGGAAATTTGTCCACAGGTTGCAACTAGTGGACACTCTAGAGGCGGGACCTTTCCCACCATGTTCGGCTATGTATCTCGAATGCATGAGTATAGTTTAAAAATAACACGCTCTTTGCACGCAATATGACGCCATTGACACCCAACCACCCACCACTGCCCTGCATGTTTTTATCCCACGTATAAAACAACCACACTTCCAAGCACCTTTCTACCCAGCCGCAAATGCTTCGCCGTTTGGTTCTTTATTTTCCGATCCGCGCACTACCTTTCGATTGGATCGTCGGCGATTGATGAGTTTATCGACATTTACACTTTGTTAATGGTACTGTTTGTATGATTGTTCTTATTGCATTGCTAACCCCGGGGTACATTGCGGAAATGATACGCCTTCCCCAAAATAGATGACACTCTCCACCAATCGGCCGCTGTATGAGGAAGAATGGTTCCACGGTGTGTTACCACGTGAGGAGGTGGTTCGATTGCTGCGCAATGAGGGAGACTTCCTGGTTCGTGAGACAACCAGAAACGACGAGAGCCAAACAGTACTGAGTGTTTGCTGGAACGGACACAAGCATTTCATCGTACAGACGACAGCAGAGGTAGCTTATATAGATCTTTTTTTTTACGAAAAATCGATTTGATCAATAAAATATTCCAGGGTCACTTCCGCTTCGAAGGTCCAGCATTTCCCAGCATACAGGAATTGATCATACATCAGTACCAATCGGAACTGCCGGTTACTGGCCGCTCCGGCGCCGTACTCCGCAAACCAGTATTACGAGAACGATGGGAACTCAGCAACGACGATGTGATACTGCTGGATAAAATTGGACGAGTAAGTTCACGTTATCCCATCACAAATTAAGTTACATTTTTAATTTCAATATTTTTTGATAGGGTAATTTTGGTGATGTGTACAAGGCTAAGCTCAAGTCCTCGAAGAACACACTTGTTGCGGTCAAAACTTGTCGAATGACGCTGCCCGAGGAGCAGAAGCGCAAGTTTCTACAGGAGGGTCGCATCCTAAAGCAATACGATCATCCAAACATCGTGAAGCTGATCGGAATCTGCGTGCAAAAGCAACCGATTATGATCGTAATGGAGCTAGTTTCCGGCGGATCGTTGTTGATGTTTCTACGCAAAAATGCTGCCACACTCGCTCAGAAGCAGCTGATGGCCATGTGTCGGGATGCCGCAGCAGGTTGGCTGTACCTTTTGTTCTCCAGCCGAATTGTCGTAGTTTATGTTTGTTCCATTCCTCGTTTCAGGCATGCGTTATCTAGAATCTAAAAACTGCATCCATCGTGATTTGGCCGCCCGGAACTGTTTAATTGGTAATGAGAATATTGTCAAAATTTCCGATTTCGGAATGTCTCGCGAGGAAGAAGAATATATCGGTATGTTGAGGCGTTTTCGTTCTGAAGGCAAATATTGACTGATTTTCAATTATAGTATCCGGTGGAATGAAGCAAATTCCAATCAAATGGACGGCTCCGGAGGCGCTAAACTTTGGTAAGTACACATCGCTTTGTGATGTGTGGTCTTACGGCATCCTAGTGTGGGAAATATTCAGCCGAGGAGATACTCCTTACTCGGGTCTAAGTAATTCTCGCGCTCGGGAGCGAATCGACGAGGGCTACCGGATGCCGGCACCGGAAAATACTCCTCCAGAAATGTACCGGCTCATGCTGAAGTGTTGGTCGTACGAACCGGAGAACCGTCCCCATTTCGATGAAATTTTCACCGTCGTGGACGCTTTGATGTTATGTGCCAAGGACTAGCGAATGGCGAATGTCTCCCAGCAGAGGATGGGCCACCAGGGGAACCGATTGAAAAAGTGTCTTTCGTGCAACAAAATGTTGCTGCAGTCGAGCCGTGGTGGTTGTCGAAAACGACGACGACAGAAAGCAACACCCCCCGCGATTGCCAATTCCCGTTATTTTTGCTCATCGGTGGTGCTGCTTACTGCGAAAGCTTAAACGCACACTGCATCGGCAGGCTAAAGCGGTTTAATTTTAAATCGTTGCACAGTGAGGAAAAGTGCAGAGATGTATTATTACTATTCAATAGCTCATGTGCTCCCCGGGGAAACTGAAAAAGGCTTGAGCATTCTCATACGGAAAAGTATTACAATTCTGGTGCAGCATTATCCAGAAAAAGTTAACAATTTGAAAAAAAAAAGCGCTCAAACCATTTTGGGTTAACGCAACTTTTTTTGAATACTTTTCTACACCAGGCTATATTGGCTGTGATTCTTGGCATTTAAAGTTATTTCTTGCATAGCTACGTCGAGGATCAGAGTTACTGTACATTGATGTAATAAAAATTGTGTTGAAAAAAGAGAATACCGGCGAATTCTTTTTTATCAGGGTGGTTGTTACCCAGAGGGTCATTCACCACTTACCGGTGAAATTGCCAATCATGAAAATTTACCTTAAATGTGTAGTTCTTCAGCTTACCTATGAGGATACGGCTGTATTTTAATGAGTATCCTTGGTGAACATGTGTGTCTTTAGCATTGTGATACAGTTGTGCATTTTTCCTCGGTGTGCGTTGTTTTAATTTATCATACAAAATAATTTTGTTTTAGTTAGAATAAAACGCTTCGAGATTTTAGTTGATGATAGAGTATACTGCAACGATGATTTTATGTAAGTGCTAATAATGTCGTGGTTCGATTGATCTTTTAGAGCAGGTTTTAGAAAATAAATACTGCTAAGTTTTAGGAATTGAAACGATGATTTGAATGTGGTCAACGATGTACGGAATTGATACTGTAGTTAGGTCAAATATAAGGGTTTTGTGATAAGAAATTTTATGTTTATGTTAAAGGAAAAACTGTTCTGCTCTATAGGCTTTTTATTGGAGTTTATTATACATCTTTCAGCAACGCTTACACGCTAAACCAGTAAAATGGCTCAGTAAAACGACACATACAGTTAAGTAACGGTAATAAAATGCGCACACTTATTCGATAGGTATCCATTCATAGGAATTATTTAGCAGTATACAAAAATAAAAGAAGCTTAACAGGTTTCCAGTGAACGGTAAAAGAAAACGAATCACATTATTGGAAGTTATTGGCAAGCAAGAATGACGCAATTTTGTAATCTAAGTAATATTGTAAGATCTATTAGGAAAACTATTCAAAATAATCCGACCATGTCAGTACCGAAAAAGCAGCTTTTCAACGAACATGAAATTAATTTAACTAACAATAAAAACTTCTGTAAAATTATTTACAAATATTATTCAAGTATTGGTAAACATTCAACCTCTCGAGTCGTTTTTGTCGTTATATCACGTGCTCCATTTTGCATCAATTCAATTCGATTTCCTGATCTTTCGGGAAGTGGTGCCTAGTGGCACAAACGCATGGTTGGCGTAAAACTACAAATAAAAATACAATTCGATAATGACGTTGACTTCCAACGTCCAACAGTCCAACGGTTTTTTATCCAATTTTATAATTTACTGTATTATAGTATGCTTCGATTTATCATTTTTTGTAAATTTGCATCATTTTTATTAGTAGTGCCACTAAGAGTCAAATCACCAGGCCACAATTGCACACCCTCTGGAAATTGGCGTTGATATTGCATTTTGAAGATTATGACGCATAAAAGTTCATTGATTAGTTAGCATTCTCTGTACCTTGCAAGTTTCTTAGCTTTCCGCTTAGAACAGAATGATGGTTTTGATAGGTATACAGTCAACCAAAAAAGTATTCAGACAGCAGCACAAAAATATTTCTTTTAATAATATTGCTCAAGATTTTTGCAAAGAATGGTCTAATAGGGGTCAATCCCGGTGTAGTGGTTAGCATTCACTTCAAATCCCAACCCCGCAGAAGTCACGAATAAACCAAACTGTTAAAGTGATTATAACCAAATAAAAAAAGTTCAACTAAAGCTTATTTAGATGCATGGCAATAATTAGGGTTAGGGTCTTAGGGGAAAAGCTTTCCATTTTGAATATAGAGTCCACATATTTTTTGAAACGGTGGTTCTACTTCAAAAAATATTAATACATATAAGACAGGAAAAATGCAAACTGCTTCTCTGTCGATACGGTGTTTCAGAAGTGCTCTATTCTGATGACAAGTTGTTTGTTCTTCAAACACCGCATCATGCTCAAAATAATCGCTTGTGGCCGGTTTCGATCAAGGACATTCCAAAGCACAAACGGAATGTACCACGATAGCAAAATTCATCAGCGGTCATTTGTAGTTCCACTAAAAGTTTTATCAGACCCCAATCACACTTCTTCCTGGTCATTGGCGACAATATCGCATTTTGAACATTTTTGTAGTGTAGTAGCGCTAGTCAACTTTTGGTAACTGGCTTGAAACGAATGTTAACTGGTTTAAGGGTATTGCTCAAAACGTGAAGTATTTGACATAGGACGCACAACTATTGATTGAATGGAAAAAACAAATAAATAATCTGGGTTATAATTTACCACAGATTGACATTCATCAATTTCCTTGAAAATTGATGATTACCATTTATTGTGACATGTTGATTCGAAATATAATTGCCTTTAAACTTACATACGACTAGCAAGTTAAAATTATGACAAGTTAAAATTTATATCTTCAATTAGCTAACATGCTCTGCGCAATAATAGTTCTTTTAGACACTCTATTTGTTTGTTATTCCACACTTGACAGCAATACCATCGCAAGTATATAAACAATTGGTTGCAACTAACTGTGAAGCAACAAATTAATCGCCCAAAACCTATATTCGGATCAGACAATCGCTAATTCTTCACTTTGAAAATTGCTGCATCGCGTCACATGCATGAGTATTCCGTCAACCTCTTTTTCATATAAGACATCAGTTTTGAATAAATTCATGCAGTATATGGATACAATCGGGCGAAAGGTATGGTTGGTCGCTCACTGTTTTATCACTGTTTACTTTCAGGACATCAAAGTGGACTAGGTTTATCGCGATCCAAAGAGATTTAGTTAGAACGAGAGGGTTTTATCAGTTTTTGAGGCGTGCTTCCCAAGCACAGATATCAAAATAGTATAAGTCCAAACGTCGTAATTCGTAATGAATCTTCGACCTATTGGGTTTGGGATGAGGGGACTTCGTCACTTTTGTGCTAGAAATAAAGTAATCGAAATCACAGAAAACAGATGGTCTATTTAACTATCATCCCTGCCTGTAAAGCAAGGCGAACGCGAAGAAAATGTATGGAAATATTTGACCTTGAAACTTTTCGTTAATTTTCGCTAATTAGTGATTGAAAAAGAAAGTTATAATGAAAGTCACATAATTGCTACATCTTTTATGTGTCGATCGGTATCTAAACCATGAAAATCCATAATTGGTAAAGCTATTAGCGTTCAAAATCTTTCATATTTTCGTGACGCTTGCATTTTTTGATTTTTCGAAATGACATCCTATCTCAAACCTTACCGTAAGACGTAGTCCTACGTCAACAGGGTTCGGAAAGTTGACTATTAGTACTTCAAAAAATTCTTCATTAATTTCCCCTACCTACCCCTACCTGCTGCTTCATCAATTGTAGAACCACCGTTTCAAAAAATATTAATATATATATGCTTGACCGCATTTCAAGGTCAAGACTAGAAACAAGAGGTTTGGTCTAAAGTATGCCCTTCAAAATGCCAACAAAAGATATTTCTTTCATTTGCCCCACCCTATTGACATCTGTATATCGACCTGCAGCTGCAGTAAGTGACAGCGACTGAATGTCCCGGGCTCAAAATTTGACAGCGAGCCCAAAACACTGTCGAGGCAGTCGAGTGAAACGTAGCGACGAAACATGGTTGCCTGCCAATAGACCAAATCAAGGTGACGTCATCTGGCAGATACTGGCGCCCTTGTTTACAAACAGACCGCAGAGTCCAAAAAAGATTCACCTGTTTAAACGGCAAGTTTGTTGTTTAAACCGAGTTTAACCAGCATTAGGACTAAATTTAAAAGCCAATATGCCTGTAAACTGTTAAAACACACGCTACATTCGCTATAAACGAAAAGGAAAATTTTCCAAAACGTAAACAAGGGCGCCAGTATCTGTCAATTGACGGTATGATGATTTGGTCTATAGGGTGGTTTGCCCCAACTATAGATATCAACATTTGAAGAGGGCGTATTCTATGAAGAAAAATGTTAATTTTTACGATCAGCGATCCACTGTTACGGTGTGCATCGCCACTGTTACGGTTCGCGTTCGGAGGTGACCGAAATGATGTATTAAAACACGACCCGTACATTAAACAAATTAAAACTTAACTTTATTGAACAATAACGGGGTACAATTGTGCGAGTCTCATTCTCGCGGTAAAACGGAACAGGGACGTGAACGTCCTGTTGTCAGCACTGGCGAGCATCAACTGATGACAGCTGTCACTGTGACCAGAGAGCTTGGCCGTAACGATGTTACGAATGTCGACGTCTCCGACAGTAACGATGTAGGGATGTCCACGTCTCCAACATTAATTACTCATGATTGGCTTAATGTATAAACAACCCAAGCACATTGTTGAGTTTTATTGTACTCTTACGGTTGGCTTCAAGACCATTTTTGGTCTTAAATACCATCATAAGGGTGTAATAAAACCCAAATTGTTAGTTGGGAAGCTCTATGCAGCAAAATTTTTGTCTTAAAAACTTCTAAGAGTTCTGAAGACGTCCTTTGCGAAAAGTTCGCTATTAAAAAGTTAAAGCAAAAACCGTTTTTTTACGAGTTAACCTATGGTTAAATAAATGGCTCTAAATCAGTCAATCAGAGGTGCAACAATTTTTTTTTTTTAAATTGCCTGAAATTAATAGGGCTATAACTTTGACAAACATGCCTACTTCTATATTTCCAAACAAAAAAGTTAGATTTTCGATTGTTGGAAAATTAGAACCAGCCTAAAATTTTAGGCTAGAAAAGCTAATTTTCCCCTAGAACTGTCTTCTGGACCACTGAGCACTGATTTAGTAAGCAAAATGAAATAAAACGTACAGCTCTTTTGTTCATTATTTTCAATTCCTGGCAGAAAATGAAAGGCGCTACAAAAGATATTCGAAATTTTATAACTAATTATGAGACTGAATCTTAACCCACCTTAATTTTTAACTCCGCTGTCGCCTACTCGCCTACTAACTGCGCCATTGACGTGGCCGAAACTGACTAAAGAAATGTCAAAGTAACTCATTTTCGGTTCGAAAAAACCAAGTGCGCAAGAATCGCGATGAAAACTTTTGAATCTTTTGCTCGAAAACTTGCGGAGTATCAGTCGAAGAACGCAGGAGAAAATACCGACTGCAAGCAAACGGCAACAAATATCATCGTATTATCACGAAATCATTCCGTGTTGCCTAACGACAGCACCAGGCAATCAAATTTGTAGCGTACAGACCATAAAAACGCCTAAATGTTGAGCTCGAAAAAAATATTGTTAAAACCTTTTCGAGCAATATTGCTGTTGCAGTTGAAAACCGTAATAATCAACGTGCAACATTCCGTTTTATTCTTGTTCTGTGTGTCGCAACTACGTCGCAGGTGGTGCGCTGTATAGCGCATCAATGTGCGAACACAGCGCACCACGTGCGACGTAGTGGCGACACACAGTGAGGCAGATTGACCCGGCGCTCGGACAAAACCTCATAACTTCTATCATATGCTTCGTAGAGCTTTATTGTCTTCAGCAACACTGTTTGTTATAAAATTTCCAGTGGTTGGAGAATTCGCGAAAAAGTGATCGTTTGAATCGATGAACATCCCTCATGAACACACACTATTCGCCTGCCTCGCCGATAATGCACGCATCAGCTTTGAATTTTATCACGAACAGAACCTCAATGTGAACATCAGAATTCGTTCAAAAATTGAATATTGAACATTGAGTGTGTTCGATTTATCGGATATAGAATGCCCGGGGACGCCGGAAAGTATTCAAAATAATATTACCGTCATCCGGGGATACTTGCAACACTTTTGAACTTTGACTTAGTATAACTTTCGAAGTATACCGCTTAGGTCCAAGTGTAAGTAGCCAAAACTTGTATAGTGGTGAGTACTTTTGATTTATGATTATGAGGAAAAATATAAACTAAATGAATCTGTAGAATGAACCAAAAATAGGGGTGTTGCAAGTTACCCAGTAAACGGGGTTACTTGCAACACTTTTCTGATTTTGCGTTTCTTATGATTTTATATCTGATTTCAAACCGCGAATGACTATTTTGAGATATTTTGAATGTATTTGTAGTAAAACAAGAGATACTGGAGGCGTTTTTTGTTTCCCAATTTCGTCTATCGCTTTTTTAAAGATATTCGGTGAAAATGCAGCATGTCGGCGAACTCCAAATTGCCGTTTCAAGGCACGTGGAATTTTTCACAATTTTAATTTTTCTGGAGATGGTGGTAGACAAAATAACATCGTACAGATGCAAACTTACTTTGTGCATATTGTCTATTACGATAATTTTCATTTTTACAAGTGCTGCAAGCCGCGCCATATTGGAAGTAACAACACGAATTCATCGTTTCTTCTCCAAGTTCAAAATATAAACAAAGCTCAAAGTTGCTATTTGTTAGCTTATATGATGCACTTATTGTGTACAGGAACCAAACAATAAAAAATAATTCCATGTCAATGAACTGACGCAACTTTGCACATCCATTTTTCCTACTCTGAAAGTGAAATTACTTTCCAATCGTGTAAAAACAAGCAAAACAATGATGTAATGGATTTAACTTAACTAAACAATACGTAAACATCCCTTCTTTAAAATGGCATTGAGTACAAATGGTTATCTTAACAAACAAATGCGTTAGAGCTGTCAAAAGCGCGATGCGCCAAAGTGTTGCAAGTAACCCCGGTGTTGCAAGTATCCCCGGATGACGGTACCACGAAAAGGGAATAGTTTAAAGTAGTGTTAGTGGCTTTACAAGCAGCAGAAAGCAGTAATTTGCACTTTTGCGTTGCTCACGATAGTCGTATATTCAGCGATGCTATGAAGCGTGAGTGTATGTTGCTCATTGTTATAAGCGAATTGAACCACTCGCGTAGCTGTTTTATCATGATAAAAACCGTTTGCCGATGCTCGGCGCATCTATTCATTTTGCGAGTTTTCCAACCTCTGAAAATTTCGCATCTTTTTGTAAATTTTAAGTAGTTATATATTTATTCCTATAGATGGCGTTGAGATTTATCTTTTTAAATAATGACTTTAGAAATGTTGTGTCTTCAGAAAAGTTGTTTGTCCTGTAAAGTTACTGAACATACCAAAATTGTAGGAGTTACAGGAATCAAGTTATAAATATTTTAAATACTCACACTTTTTTTTAAGTATGTAGTCGAAATTGGTAGTCTGACGACCTCCTATACAAATTATCACAATCTGTATATCAAGAGTAATTTAGTATTATTATTCTGGTATAGGGTAAATTAGCCATTTGTGGACCTTTCTGTAAATTATTTTGAACTCGTAACGCTAAACACCCAACCAATGGCACTTACAATATTAGTAACTTTAGAATAAGCCTAAATATATCAATTTCTGCTGCAAATCTCTAAATTTTACATATTTTTTAGGTACGAGTTGTTTGATCTGCCACCATTTGCCATCTTGGGAAATATTTAAGCTCAAAGAAATACTATTTTTCATCAAAAAAGCTCAAAATCTCCGAAATTTCAGAAAATCACGTATAATAATGTTCTACAAAAACGTTGATTTTAGCAAGATAAACAACTTTCTAGAACACTATGAACACGCAAAAGTTGACCAGAATAAGTCAGGTTTAAAAACTGTTTTAAAAGGTTTGTCCACGAATAATCCTTCATAGATAATTTCCATGAAGAGATACAAGTATGGTGTCTTTGACAAAGTTGACAAAGCAATCGGGCTATCGAGAGGGACACTCTTGTGAAACTGCATTAAATCTGGTACTAGCAAAATGGAAAGAAAAAATCGAAGCTAAAGAAACTATTCTTGCTGTATTTTTGGATCTAAAACGCGCGTTTGAAGCAATCTCTAGGCCTTTATTGTTACAAACCTTGAAGCGATTTGGTATTGCAGGGATGGCATATAAATGGTTTGAAAGCTATTTATGTGACAGAACTCAGAAAACTCGCTTTGATAATTTGAATTCTGATTCCCTTGCCAACACACTTAGTGTACCGCAAGGAAGTGTATTGGGGCCCCTTTTGTTTATAATTTATATCAATGACTAATCTCAAGTTTTTTAGTCTTGACCTTGAAATGAGGTCATACATATATATTAATATTTTTTGAAACGATGGTTCTACAATTGATGATGGGACGGTAGGGGAAAGAAATGAAAATTTTTTTGGTGAAGGAGGGGAAGAGCGGAAAGGAAGGGGGGGTATTGGTAGCTATGCTTGACAAGTAGTCATTTTGACTCCTATCTTTTGTCCAATGCTGGAAGGTGCATGAGTCGAACCAAGCTGTAATCTGAGATTATAACCGGATTCGAACCCACAACACCCGCCAGGGCATGTGGTTCGCTGGTACTTGTACCTTTGAACCATAGAGGCGCTGGACAAAAGGAGACCGCAAAATCCACTTCTCAAGAATAGCGACGCGTTTGGTTGGGTTATCGACACATATTGTGCCGCTTCCTGCATCAATTGCAGATTACCACCGAGCGAGAAGTTTTAATCTAACTGCTATTTACTTTCAGGACGACGACACTATGCCGGCCCTTACGACTTGCAAGGTACTGCACGTGACGCTACCAATACCCCCCCCCCCCCTTCCTTTCCGCTCTTCCCCTCCTTCACCAAAAAAAATTTCATTTCTTTCCCCTACCGTCCCTTCATCAATTGTAGAACCATCGTTTCAAAAAATATTAATATATCAATGACATTAAACGAGTTTTACGGTTCTGCGACATAAATTTGTTTGGGGACGACACTGTTCTATTCATTGCGGCTAAGGACCCTAATGAAATTGTATCACATTTAAACCAAGATTTACATTATCTTTCGAATTGGTTAAAATTTAAACAACTTAAACTCAACATTAGCAAGACAAAATATATGATTATTTCAGCCAACTTCAAGCCAGACGTAAACATTGAAATTGATGGTGAGACTATTGATCTCGTAAATGAACTAAAGTATCTTGGAGTAATCATTAATGACAAGTTAACTTTTAAGTCTCACATAGATAATGTCATCAAAAAAATGGCGAAAAAGTACGGTGTCTTGTGCCGTTTAAAAAATGAATTGACGATTAGTAGTAAAATTCTTTTATATAAGTCAATCATTTCACCACATATAGATTTTTGTTCATCCATCCTGTTCCTTGCAAACGATACACAAATATTGAAGTTGCAGCGCTTGCAAAATAAAGTTATGCGATTAATTTTAAGATGTAATAGATACACTTCCTCACATATTATGCTGGACGCATTGCAATGGCTTTCTGCGAAGCAAAGAGTTTATTTTTTGACAATGGTGTTTCTATATAAAATTCTTAATGGGA
The DNA here is from genome assembly GCF_943734655.1 of Sabethes cyaneus. Classification (NCBI taxonomy): domain Eukaryota; kingdom Metazoa; phylum Arthropoda; class Insecta; order Diptera; family Culicidae; genus Sabethes; species Sabethes cyaneus. The sequence continues at coordinate 39,142,040 of NC_071353.1, read as the reverse complement.
TGCTACCTCGATATTTGTGTGATCGAATTAAAAGAGGAAGAGATTTACATTCGTACAACACTAGAAACGCGGAAGATGCAAGAACACCACATTTTTTGTTTAGAAGATCACAGAACTCTCTGTTGCACAAAGGAATAAATTTTTTCAATTCGATGCCAAGACAAATAAAACGTGCAGCAACAATGGCGAAATTCAAGAGGCTTTGCATTTCACACATAAAATCTACTTTATAGACACAATTTGATGATTTTTTGTATTACTTAAAGAAGATTGTATATTTATTTATTTTTTGTATATTTAGTGGATATATTAAGTTATCATGTTCACTGATGATGATGGATTTGAAATTGTTATTATTAATTAAAAAAAGTATAGAGAAGGCTACACATGTTTGAGTCACGCGCGCGGGAACAGACATACACAATCTGGAAAATGAATGATCAGGTTAAAGTCCTGAACAAAGGGTTTAGAGCGAAAGCTGGACGGGCTTGGGTTTGCTTGTGAACTTTGGAACTCGTATACCATCGCTTTATTGCCGAGTGGTATATCGAGCACCAAAGTTCTGCAGGATCTCCCTCGTAGTTCTAGATCGTTATCTAGAACCAATTCTGACTAGCTTGAGCTCCTAAATATTAGGTTCAATTCCTAATCAAGTCCAGATAATTTTCCGGTTGGAAACGTTTTGGACGAGCCTTGGACATTGTTTGAAATTGTGATATTCACTTGAAAGTTTGATATGTTTGTATTAGAAGCCAGTTCGTTATTTGCTTTTACACCTGGCTACATTGTTATTACATAAATATCTTAATAAATAAATCGTCTCGCTCAAACCGTTGTAGGGACATGAGGTGGAACCATCATCATCATCATCTTTTTTTTGTTTGCATTGATATTTACTACAACTTTGCCGAAAGTACCAAACCTGTATATCGAATGTACGAGAAAATAAATTTCGTATCTCACTTTTAAGGGAATTAATCAGCCAATGAATTCTCTCACAAGGTGCTTGTTATACCAAGAAATGTTCCTAAAGACATTATATGCGAAAAACTTCACGTTTTGGCGCAGTATCACACGATCACGTATTTCGCTGATGGGACCACTGTGCAGATTAGAATATGGCGCATCGGGTGAGTTTAGTAATAGCTTATGCTTTTTATACTATTCATGGAATTGTGACATTCTGTAATGTAATTGAAGCTTTAAATAAACTCAGCAAATACAGTTGTTTGGTCGAAACCATGCCGTTTTAATGAAATCACATGTCAACATTTACGCTGTTATCCTCAACATTTAATAAACACTCGCTTAGATTTTCGTTTCCAGTGAACCATTTTCAAGCTCACATCACAAAACAAAGGTAAAAAAATAACTTTTGCTCCGGTATCTATCGTTTTATAGTCAGATTATAATTTTAAACGTTATTTGTAATTTTGCAAAAAATAAATATGTTTTCTCTCAAAACTCAAGCTCACTTTTTCCTTTGTAAAAAGTCTGTTTAATTATTTTAGATTTTTTTTAACGGTTGAAACATTTTTTGTAACTTTAGTTCAGCAGCTAAGCATTTTCAGGCCAATTGTTTTAGATAGACAAAATCGAATGTCTGATTTTAATTATTTTTTAAATACATTTTCATTCCACAAGTATTATAAATAAAGTTTTATCAATTCGTCGCTAACAGCTGAAGGTGTCAAAATTCCTAGATCGGTGAAAAGAAGCGTAATGTATAGAGGTGGTGTATAATCTACGAGTGGATGCGCTTTAGCGATGTCGGCGAGATTCTTTTTCGAATACTGCATGAGGAAAAAAATAGATTTAATTCACTGTTTCCAACCTATAGGCTTCGAAACCGGCTTACCTTGTAATCATTCGGTAAATCTCGCTGATTCAAAGGATACATCCGGTTGAACTTAAAACTTTCGACAAGCACGTAGAAAGGTTTCTTCATTTCTCGTGCGCACATTGCCATCGTGACGGTACCGACCCGATTAACTATACCACCGCTTTCCACAACTCCTTCCGCACCGACAAACACCAGATCGACAGTTTCCATCACGTAACCAACGGCAGAGTCCAGAATTAGCGTACACTCGATTCCTTCCGCTTGCAGTTCTTTAAGCATCTGTTCGCTGCAAGGGTATTATCAAACCACTGTTTACAGAACATAGCAATATAAGGCTCTTACCCTTGATTGTCTGGAAAACTCTGTGTACAGTAAACATGAAAACGTTTGTTCATTTTGGCTGCTAGGATCAATGTGTCACGTACGGTTCTGGAACGAGCATGGGTAAGAATTCGACATCCGTCGCTGATGAAACCTGTAGCCTGCTTCGCAATGATGTGTCTACTTTCCAGCAATTTGTCCAGGAACAACTTCCCCCTGCTTAACATAATTTGCCGCACCTCGTCCATGGTTTTATCATCAAACTTGGCCAATGTGATGAATCGTGAAAATAGCTCGCTTCCAGACACCACCGAAGTCATTGGTTTGTCCGTCTTCCGCATGGTTTGTACCGCTGCTTGGATGGTTGAATGCAGCTCCTGTACAGTATCAACTAATAAGCCAATTGGGTTATCATGGAGAAAATTTTACCTCAATGATTTGTACTTACACTTTGTTTTCTCTAAAACCATCAACAGTGTTTTGATTGCGGCAATGCCAGATGAAAGGCTATCATCCTTGTCCAAAATATCCAGAAAATACCGTTCAACATCTATGTCGGAGAAATATTTATATTTGAATCCTTTTAAAACGAACGCGGGATACTTACCAAATTTCTCATTTGTATGCTTCATTATATAAAATTTGAGAAACAACTTTCCGTTTATAAATTTTAAGCAATAAATATCTGCACTGCAGAAGCAGAATGCAGAACTGGTAAGTGGTAACTGGAAAGTGGCAATTCCGGAATTTCTGATGCAAAAGGCCAAACACAACATGAAACGTCGGCGAAATGTCAATGTCTAGCCGAGATGCCAGATATCTTTATAGACATCCTCCATTGTCCGAATATAAGAGCTCGAAAATCTGTATTTTTTGCGTGTAAAATTCGAGTAGTGGCTAGTGCTGCCTGATAGACCATTTAATGGTGAATTTTTTACCAGACGGGTCTGTTAAACTCAGAGATGCCAGAAGTGAAGAGATGTCTTCATTTTAAAGACATTTTTGTTACAAAAAAGTGAAATGTCTTCACTTGAAGACATGTGAAGACATGTCTTCACCATGCAGTTTAAATGGGCGGAAAGCCGAAGGAAGACAAATGAAGACATTTTTCCTTCACTGAAACAAGAATCATGGTAATGGTTACCATATTAGAGGGTAAATTTAAAAGGACACACCAGTGAATTTTTGCAGAAAAGACTTCTGTTTAGCTTAAGCAGTGTTCTGGTCAAAATTACTATGCGTTACTTTCGGCATTACTCCGATACGTAACAAAAATAACAGAATCGTAGTCAAAATTACTAGACATGACCATGAAAGTTGGTAAAATTATCTGAGAACATATTAGTTGTACTAGAATCATGGCAAATTTGAATAGCTTTTTCATGGTACTTACAAAAAGCATGCGTTTTCTACAAAATTGTGCGAGATACTATGGTTTTTGTTTCAGAGTTGGTTCGTGAAGACTTATCAAAAAATCACCTGGCATCCCTGGTTAAACGTTAAACTCCATGCATTGTCTATCTCCCTTTTCGCGTGCGTAATGGCTAGTGGGTACAACTTTCGGAGAACGTTAGCATGCCTTTGGCAACTTTATTCACGTCAAGTTGATATTGTCGATTGCAAGGAAAATTGTACCATCCAAAGTGCGATATCGCTCATAAAAGTGCTATTTTAGCTTAAATCGTTTCGGTCTCTTCGGCGCACTTATTGCTTGGAAGATAACGAAAAAGTGCGCCGAAGATACCGAAACGATTTAAGCTAAAATAGTACTTTTATGAGCGATATCGCACTTTGGATGAAACAATTTTCCTTGCAATTGACAATATTTCCAGCCTTAATTGTTATTGTAGAGCTTTCAAGCATATCCAGCTTTTCGCGCGCTTAATGGCGGCAAGTGGGTACAGCTTTCGACCACGTTTATTTGCTTATGGGAACTCCGCTCACGTATGCTTGAAAGTTCTACAACAACAATTAAGGCTGGAATATTCTTATAGAAGATTGAAAATCGATCGGGAAGCCGCTAAGCTAATAGCGTTCAAAACCTGACCACTTTTCGAGAAAGATTTTTTGGAATGACACCCTACCCAGCAAAACCTTGCTCCAAGGTGAGTTAAAATAGGTGATCTAGTTTTCATATTTTGTAGAACAGAAGTGCGCGGAACGATTGTTTAGCAACCATCAACGTTGTTTATACATTCAACAGTTTCCGCTTTGAAAATTTCGGTAACCGTCAAGGGTAACCCAGCGTGGGTGAAAAACAAATTTTAACATCAGAAAACCTCTCTTAACTAACCTTGCCTTGCTCTACTCTACTACCTTGTCCTACTTTCAATCTCAAGTAGTAGTGCACTGTCAAGAAGAGACTTCAGTGGGTAAATTCCAGATCCCTGTCACGACAGCTATCAGATGAAGCCGCCTCCGATAGTGGTGGTAATAGAGGTAGACAACAAATTTTGAAACAAAATTTAAACGGGACAACGCATGTATTTATTGCAGCGCAGTATGACGAATGCAGCGTGTTGTTTCCCCCTCTTTTGTTTATCGTAAAAAGTAAGACTATCAAAAGCCAGAATTTTTCCTGCCGATAACACAAAAAAAAACAAACATCTTTCACTATCTACATCCTACATGCAACAAATTTTCTGAAGCATAAAACCCTATGATTGCGTAATTCTTATAGCTGCTGTCAAATTTGAAATAAAATCGAGCCAGCAAGCCTGGCTCATACGGCTTGAAGAAAAATGTATGAGAATGACGTTCGTGCTAGAGGTGTGCGCCGGTCAGATTATCGGCGGCGGCGGCGCAGGAATAATTTTTATTCGACGATACACAATCGTCGATGCTGCGTGCATGCATCCTACTACCTACTTACTAGCGAGCGCATAGCTTCAAAGTGTCTTTCTGCACAGCCCACTCACAAAGCCAACAACTCGTGAGAAGCCAACAACCTGTGCGGGCTAGCGGCATACTAGAATATATGGATACATATTTTACGTTTTTTTTTTTTTTTATTGGGGCAAATATTCGAGTACATAAAATACTTAAGAGTAACTATCCTATATCATATTGTGTGTTCAATCACAAGTGGTGACTTTTCAACACTATTAGAATTGCAATATATACTATTATTCTGATTTCTTATGATTTGTTACGACAATTAAGATTATTTAGCAGTAGGGATTACAACCTAAATGTAAGGGAAAAAAATATAAATCTTAACCTAATACCTAACCTAGCTAACTTATGATCTATACAGAGACCTAATCATAGCAATAGAGGATTGCAACGATTTTTGACGGAAATTTGAAATAATTTTGTTTGACATAGTTTCTAGGGTTTCAACACCAGTAAGTCTATGTAATTCTAATGTACTAAACCAAGGAGGACGCTTCAAAATCATTTTCAAAATTTTATTTTGAATCCTCTGAAGACTCTTCTTCCTTGTAATACAACAACTTGACCAAATCGGAACGGCATATAACATCGCCGGTCTAAAAATTTGTTTGTAAATCAATAGTTTATTTTTCAGACAAAGTCTAGAATTTCTGTTAATAAGAGGATATAAACATTTCATATATTTATTACATTTTGCTTGAATACTTTCGATGTGGTCTTTAAAAGTAAGTTTTTTATCATAAATTAATCCCAAATATTTAACTTGGTCAGACCAACTCAAAGCAACTCCATTCATCTTGATAATGTGATTGCTATTTGGCTTAAGGGAAGAAGCTCTAGGCTTATGAGGAAAAATAATTAATTGAGTTTTACAAGCAATGGGAGAAATTTTCCACTTTTGCAAGTATTTGGAGAAAATATCCAAGCTTTTCTGCAGTCGACTACATATGACACGAAGACTTTTTCCTTTTACGGAAATGCTTGTATCGTCGCAGAATAACGACTTTGTGCAGCCAGCCGGTAATTCAGGAAGATCAGATGTGTATATGTTATACAGGATTGGGCCCAAGATCGAGCCTTGAGGCACACCTGCTTTAACAGGAAATTTATCAGATTTAGAATTCTGATAGACAACCTGTAAAAATCGATCAGTTAAATAATTTTGTAAAATTTTTACAATGTAAATTGGAAAGTTAAAATTTAGCAATTTCGTGATTAAACCTTTATGCCACACACTGTCGAATGCTTTTTCTATGTCTAGAAGAGCAACTCCAGTAGAATAGCCGTCGGCTTTATTAGCTCGTATCATATTAGTAACTCTGAGCAATTGATGAGTAGTGGAATGCCCATGTCGAAAACCAAATTGTTCATCTGCAAAAATGGAATGTTCAGTAATATGTGACATCATTCGGTTAAGAATTATTCTCTCAAATAATTTACTTATGGATGGAAGTAAACTAATTGGCCTATAGCTTGAAGCCTCCGCTGGATTTTTATCTGGTTTCAAAATAGGTGTAATCTTAGCAGTTTTCCATAAGTTAGGAAAATATGCTAATTTAAAACAGTTATTAAATATTTTAACCAAAAGTTGATAAGCGATTTCAGGGAGTTTTTTAATTAACATGTAAAATATCCCATCGTCACCAGGAGCTTTCATATTCTTGAATTTCTTGATAATTGAACGAACCTCATCCAAGTCAGTTTCAAATACTTCATTAGGTGAGACGTTATAAGTAGAAATTTGATCATATTTTTGAGAGACATCGTTTTCAACTGAGCTCACCACGTTCAAATTTAAATTATGAACATTTTCAAACTGCTGAGCAAGTCTTTGAGCCTTTTGTTCATTTGTTAATAGAATATGATCGCCATCTTTAATTGCTGGAATAGGTTTTGATGGTTTCTTCAGAATTTTTGACAATTTCCAGAAAGGTTTTGAATAGGGCTTCAACTGCTCAATCTTATTCGCAAACTGTTCATTCCTCAAAGCAGTAAATTTTTGTTTTATCTCTTTTTGTAATTCTTTATAAATAATTTTCATAGCAGGGTCTCGAGTTCGTTGATATTGACGCCTACGTACATTTTTCAGCCTAATAAGCAATTGAAGATTGTCATCAACAATTGGAGTATCTAATTTCATTTGGACCTTCGGAACAGAATTGTCCCTGGCTTCAATAATAGCACTTCTCAAAGCTTCCAAAGCTGAATCAATATTGGTTTTACTTTGCAAACTTACTTCATGATTCAAATGATTCTCAATATGAGACCTGTATCTTTCCCAATTGGCCTTGTGATAATTAAACACAGATTTAATAGGGTTTAAAATTGTCTCATGTGATAAACAAAAAGTGATTGGGAGATGATCCGAATCAAAATCAGCATGAGTAATTAACTCGCTGCACGCATGACTTTGGTCGGTTAGAACCAAATCAATTGTAGAAGGATTTCTTGTAGAAGAAAAACATGTAGGCCCATTTGGACATAAAATGGAATAGTATCCAGATGAGCAATCATTAAAAATAATTTTTCCGTTAGAATTACATTGAGCATTATTCCATGATCGGTGTTTAGCATTAAAGTCACCGATAATTAGAAATTTTGAGCGATTCCTTGTAAGTTTTTGCAAGTCGCCTTTCAGAAAATTTATTTGTTCGTTTGTACACGGTAAGGGAGATACGCAGCCGCAACGAATAATATTCCAAGTTCCGTTTGAACTTCAATCCTCAAAGCTTCAATAACTTTTGTTTCAAGATGAGGAAGAGTGCGATGTTTAATTTGACGGTGGATAACAATAGCAACTCCACCGCCAGAACTTTGAATTCTATCGAACCTATGTACCACGTAGTTGGGGTTATATTTTAGTTTGATATTTGGCTTTAAAAAAGTTAAAAAAGTAAAAGGTAATAACTGCAATGTGCACTCTATTGACAGTTAAAAAATTGTAAAACTCATCTTCGTTCGCTTTTAATGAACGAGCGTTCCAATTTAGAAATTTTATAGAATTATTTAAAGTCATTGCTGAACTTCAACTTCATTACAATTTCATATGTATAATTTGTTCCAATTCGAATAGCTTCGGTCATGGAACTTGCTTGCAACAAAGAAGTCATTAGAGTAGACATTGCTTGTTGCAAAAATAAAAGTTTATCCTGGGTAATCATACCTAGGTCGTCATTAATGGCATCGTCCCTAGGTGGCCCAGGATTAATGGTTTTTTTGGAACTGCCTGGAATAACAGGTATGTCCAAGTTTCCGGCTAAGACCGAAGCATATGATTTACCTGACCTAGCTTGTACGGGTAGGTAATTCACAGGTTCTGCACTAACTACCGGTGGAATTTGCTCACGCTTAGGATTTTGTTTACCCTGATTTCTTCGCTGTAAAATAGCGATTCTAACAGGGCAATCAAAAGAATTACTTTTATGATTATTACCACAATTTGCGCATTTAAATTGGTTTTGCTCCTTCACTGGACAATCGTCCTTTTTGTGTGAAGGACTGCTGCAAGTCATGCACTTGGAGTCCAAGTGACAATTTTTTGTGCCGTGACCATATTTTTGACATGAGCGACACTGAGTTAAATGAGGAATATTTCCTCCAAACTTTTTGTATAGTTCCCACTTTACACGCACGTGAAATAAAACACGTGCCTTTTCTAAAATATTTAAACTATTTACCTGATTTCGGTTAAAATGAACCAGGTAAAATTGCTGTGAAATGCCCCCGGTTTCCCGAATTTGACGTTTTTACCTTTGTTATACTATAACAAAGGTTTAAAAATTGGTCGAAAAACACGAAATTGATCCGAGGCCCGGAGGGCCAAGTCACATATACCAATCGATAGGGTTCGTCGATTTGAGCAATGTCTGTGTGTGTGTGTGTGTGTGTGTGTGTGTGTGTGTGTGTGTGTGTGTGTGTGTGTGTATGTATGTAATGATTTTTTCTATCGCCTGTTTCTCAAAGATGGCTGAACCGAATCGTTCGCTATTACATTTGTTTGAAAGGTATTATTGTCTAGTAGATCACTATTGAGTTGCTTCGTGACACGACGTTTCGTTTAAAAGTTATAAGCAAAAATGTGAAAAATACGTGACACGGGTTTCTCTAGAACTACATGACCGATTTCAGCGATCTTAGTATCAAATGAAAGCTCTTATTAAAGCTAAGTTATTCAGGAATTTTTAATTGAAAACAAACAAGTAGTTTAAAAGTTATGCTTAAAAAACCTGTTTTGACAAGGTAATAATTATCACCTGTTTCTTAGAAATGGCCAAACCGATTTATGCGCTATTAGTCTCATTTGAAAGATAATATATCCTAATAGATCACTATTGAATGATTTTTTGATTGGACGTTTAATTTGAAAGTTATGAGCAACCGTATACACCACACCTAAATTAACAAAAATTTATAATGATTTTAACCAAGATAATTTACCTAATTTCAATTATTTTAATATCAAACGAGAGGTTTTGACACTACGAATATATATGCAAAATTTCATAAGAATTGGTTGTAGCGGTCAAAAGATATTAACCCTCGAACATGTAACTTCGCCTTTTGTTCCTTCCGACTCAATCGTTCGTATTCGGAACTCTGTGGCAGTTTACTACACTCTAGTGACTTAAGCGCTACTTCCCTAAGCCAGAGAAGGCCACTAGAGCACGTCGATGTCCGGCCAAAGACTCTTACCACCGGGCGGGTGTAACGAAATCCAAACCACAAAGTCTAACCAAAATACTGCGAAAATCGTTTAGGGAGCGCGAGACCAAATCAGCACCACGCTTACCTTTAACACTCTAATGGAGGCGCACAATCTTTACGTTAATCGAACAGGGTCAATTTTTACTAATCGCACTAACCAAAATGCCTTTTTTTAGTTTCCCGACTTCACGTGTTTTATTCACCTCTAACTCGACCCGGCTCAAAATAATTTGTGCAGATTCTTCCTAGCTTTTCTTTTGGCGCCACTAGCTTATTTTTATTTGCTTCTAACCAACTTTCACTTTTTTTCGTTCTTCTGAACTCAAACATGCGTGCTTACTTGCTTTCGTGGACGGATTAACAAGTGTCCAACGGTGGTCGAGATCATCCCACGTGGTTTCTAGGCGAGCAGCAGTATCAGTGGCAGGTCGTATGCGCTGGGTGGCGGCACCGCGGCCGATGTTGACGACGGCCAAGAATTCGTCGGGGTAAATGCGTCCCCGGAACACTGTCGGTGGAGAACCAGCGGCTTGCCAGACAGCACGACCACAATCCACCCTCGAGTTTCAGCCTAGACTAGCACCCACGTTGAATTGGTGGGTGAACCTATTCAACGTGTTCACATTAGTTGGTTTTCACTTACTTCGACAACTTTTATCCTTACCTGAATCAGCACAAATTTCAAAATAATTTTCTAAAACTTTAACTATATAGTTTTTCCGAACGCGTACTGCAAAGTTAAAAAACTAGTTAAAACACATCTTGGTCCTAAATGTTTCAAACACTCACAATACAATTTCGAATTAAATATTCACTCGCGTATCAACTTAAATATCAAATTAACTTATTCAAATTAAATGATTCACACTGCTCGATAAAGTTTAACTTAACTCGAGTACGGTCTCCACCAAAGTGAACGAGTCGATCACGCTTTCCACCTCACAAGCGATCGAAAGGTGTTAGCGTGCTGTGCTCTGATTGGTCGTTTTCTATTTACTTGCTCCCGCTACCTACTACTCAATCAGTTATATAGGAAATTTCTGGAAGTTTCCCGAATGATGTCATAACGTCGGTACAACGTGGCAGAAATCCCCCTCAATTTATACCATCCAGTAACACTGTGTATTCTGTCTTATCTAACGTTTTACTATTCCTCGCTAGGTGTCGCTTTATCTTATATGCAACGATGCAAGTCGTACCCACACAACGTTTCATTCGAAAATTTTCTAACTTATCATTTGCTAACTCGAACTTGCACCTAAATTTCAACGTACATAAACACATGTAACAAGGTATATTGTTACATTCGCCCACGCTAACTTTAAAAAAAAGTTTTCAAAACCTTTTTTTTTCTATCTTAAAATAAACTAGTACGTTTTATATCACTTTTCGTTCTAATCTGCGTACCATTTTTAAAACCGGTCTATTGCATTTGTAACGTGTTTTGTGCCTTCGAATACTTCAGTCACTCTAATCTCATTCATCCCTATTGCTTGCATCTACATATGCACGCAATTTCCCCCCCACTAACAAAATCCAAACTGTTACTTATACTTTAAACTTCACATATATGTGAAAAATTAAAACTTCGCCCCAAATTCCCCAATTCGTATAACTTCACAAATTTGTGAAACAAGTCCTTCCATTCTCCTACTTCATAACTTCACAAAATTGTGAAAAACCAATAACTTTTCTTACTCATATTTATTACTTCACACAATTGTGAAAAACCCAATTGCTTCATATTCCCATCAAATTAATAACTGTACCTTATCATTGGGTACAAAACATGTTTCTGCCCTAGTGTTTTTTTTTCCTCCATTAATGAATGGAACATATCTAACTTATTTACTTATTCATCCTCTGCTCGTATTTACCTCATTCACTCTACGTATTCGAATGCATTGGGCTATTGCTTTCATGTAAGTTCCAATTTCGAAATTTATGTGATTCGAACTAATTTCGAACATTGGCTAATTCTGTCAAAGTTTGTTTTGATTGTAAGTGGAAATGTGCTGTTAAATTTGCTTTTGCAAATTAAATTAATTTTGCAGGTAAGTTGAACGATTCTATACACTTATTGATAAAATTTAATTGAAATATTCTTATTTCTTACAGCTTTGAATAACCATTTTGCCGTATGTTGTCGTCTTCGAGCTTAAGCAGTAGTGTGATGACTGCCCTCTCTTACTGTACTACAACCTGGACCCGCTTCAATTTAAGGCTAAGGTTCCCGATTCACAAGGTCAAGGTCGCTGCTTATCGTGTTACTCAGAGCTAAGTATTTTGTATCTACATTTTGCATGCTACCACTAAATTTGCGGCTCACATATTACTCTTACTAATTACACTAACATATTTATATTATTCCTCTAGTTCGAACAAATAACTAATTTGTTTGTTTTTTTTTCAGGTTCGTGTCGCGATTGATGGAGATGGTTCAACATCGCATCAGTCCGACTTTGTTTACCTTTTCTTTTCTAATGCTCGTTTTATTTTTCTATTTTAGGTTCCTCTAATGAGTATTTGCTACGGATTTATGTTTCTCGTTTATGCGAGGCTAGGTTCCCAGCACTCACCGACATAGCTGGAGCAGTTTTGGCCACGATGGACGGAGCGAGCTCGACGTCGACATCGGGTTAGGTTTGTTAATGAAATATCCACATTGTGTATTTTTTTACCGGTTAGGCATTTTTGTTTATGTAAGGTCTAACCACAGACACTTACCGACGTAGCTTAGGAGGCTAGGTTTAGGCTTTTTTCAAGAATGAGGCATGATAGGTCCCTGAGATTCTGTTCCCATTTAGGTCTTCTAGGGCAAAAGTGTTAGATCCTAGTTTTTGTTTTATACGAACTTTTGTAAATTTGTTAGCAAATTTGCCAACAAAGTTTTTATTTTTATCAGACTGATGAATGTTTTTCTTATAAACTATTTCGCCTTCTTCGAACTGTCTTTTTGGGTTGCTTCGCAAGTTGTAGTGATGCGCGTATTTACGATATGCATTTTTCATGTTATTTTGAACCACTTCTAGCAATTTTTTTTGGTTGTCCCGGAACTTCGTGATGCGATTTTCGTCTTCCGCTTCTCTCACGTTTTCGTATTCCTCTCCACTGCTGATCATGTTCCTGCCAAAGTTAAGGAAGTACGGGGTAAATCCTGTGGAGTCATGTACGGAGGTTCGTATAGCCATTGCAATACGATTAACGTCTTCGTCCCATTCTTTATGAGAGTCTTTTTTGTTTAGTGAGCATCGTATAGCCGTTACTATGACGCGATTTACACGCTCAGTAGGATTTGGTCCCGGATGATACACGGCCAAATTCCAATGCGTTACCTGGTATGACTTTAACAGTTTTTCGAACAATTTCGACGTAAAAACTGATGCGTTGTCTGATATACAAATTGATGGGACACCAAATACGAGGAACACCATGTTTTCTAGGAACGTACAGACTGCTTGCGTTGTAGCTGACCGCATACATTGCACCATGACGAACTTGGAGTAGAAATCGGATACTACCAAGCACCAAATGTTGCCCTTTTTGGAACGTGGATATGGACCTAGAAAGTCTAGCGATATCATTTCCCAGGGTCTCGAACAGATTTTCCTTTTTCCGCATGGTGGTGTACATTTGACGTTATCTACTTTGGATTCCTTGCAAACTTCGCAAGTTGCACAGTATCGTTTAACATCAATGGACATCTTTGGCCAATAATATTTTTCTCGAACTTTTCCTAAAGTTTTGACAAAGCCGAGGTGGGCTTCTTGATGGGTTTGTTGTACGATGGCTTTCCTCTCTGCGGCTGGCACGACGTATTTCCATCTAAAACCGCCATCGTCCAATTCTGATGTGTGTGTGATATATTTATAGACTTTCCCATCGACAATTTGGAAATCTTTATATCTTTGGGGATATTTATCAATCTGCTCGCGTAAACCAGATATGTATTCGTCCGGCACATCGGCTGATATTTGATAAACGCCCCGCGATAAAAAATCTGCCGAAATGTTTTCCGTTCCCTTTTTATACTGAAACGAAACGTCGTATTTGGATAGTTTCAAAGCCCATCGAGCTATTCGCGGTGATTTTGATTCGATTGACATTGTTTGTAAGAAGGTTAAGCTCATTGCGTCAGTTTGTACAACGAACCGAGTTCCTTCTACAAAGTGCTTGAAATGTTCTATGCTTAAAAGAACCGCTAAACACTCTCGCTCAGTTGCGCTATACCGTCGTTGCGTTCCCGATAGCTTTTTCGAGAAGAAAGCAAGGCATTTCCGTTCGCCTCCCTGGACTTGCGTTAATACTGCGCCGATTGCTTGATCCGAACTGTCGGTTTCGATTATGAACGCCAAGTCAAAATTAGGGTTTGCGAGAATGGGCGCCGATACTAGGGCAGATTTAAGCTTATTGAAGGAGATATCATCTTCGGTTGACCATGAAACCTTTTTACCTTTCTTTAGGAGGTCCGATATTGGTGCAGTAATGTCCGAATAATTCGGGATGAACTTTTGGTAGAAGCCAGCAAGTCCCAATAACCTTCTAATATCCTTCACAGTCTTAGGTGTCGGGTAATCTAAAACCGGTTGAATCTTTGCAGGATCGATTGATAAGCCATCTTCCGAAAGAACATACCCTAAGTATTTTATTGTAGTTTGGCAAAATTTCGTTTTCTGTATGTTTATTGTTAAACCAGCAGCATGGAATCTTTCAGCGATTTTCTCCAACATTCGAATATGTGTGTCAAAAGTCTCTGTAGCGACTATAGTGTCGTCGAGATACGTATACACATACGGTTCGAGGTCGTGTCCTAATACTTTGGTTATTAGGCGGGCCATTGTAGCCGGTGCATTCGTCAGACCAAATGGCATTACAGTGAAGCGGTACAATCCCTTTCCTGTACGGAACGCAGTTTTGTTTTTTGAGTTAGTTTCCAAAGGAACTTGGTAGTAAGACTCCGATAGATCGATGATCGAAAAGTACTTTGATTTTTTTACTCGGTGCAAAATGTTCGTCATGCTCGGGAATGGAAAATCGTCTCGTTTTGTCACCTGATTTAGTCCCCTAGAGTCCAAGCATATCCTCCACTTCCCGCTAGCCTTCTTGACGGGTAGGATGGGATTCAGGAAATCGACTGGTCCGTGACACTCCTCTATCACACCAAGAGACTTCATGCGTTCTATTTCGTTATCCACTTCGCGTTCTACCGCAGGTGAATATTTATACATGGGGTATTTCCTTTTAAAATTTCCCTCGGGTATCAGTTCGATGCTATGTTTTAGCACGCTTGTCCTCCCTAAATTTCCTTCACTCGTGCACGGGATTTTCTTCACCGCTTTGAAGAGTATTGAACGTTGCGCCTCAGTAAGGTGGTGCTCGGTTTTGATATCTTCCAGGCCGTTAACAGAATCTTCAGGGTAATCTAGCGTAGGCAGCTCAAGACTGTAATCCCTTTCAGGATTTTCGCAGGTTTGAGTGGGGTCGTGTACATTTTCCGGCATTATCGTGAACACAATCGACTCTTCATTATCGCCAAAGTAGTTTTCGACATAATTAAAGTCTATCAAATCAATTTCCGAGCTCACTGTTAGCGGACTACGCAGCTCAAATTCAAACGCATTGAGGAAATCCATTCCTAATATTAGTTTTTGCGAGATCCCTTCCACTATTACAGTAGATACCACTATTGTTTTCGAACCGTACGTATATGGCACATTTGTACCACCTATACATCGGTGAGCGGTTCCGTCAGCTGTTCGTATCTTTAGATGAACTGGATGAATTTGTAAACCAAGTTTACGCACTAATTCCGAAGAATTTAATATTGTTACTGCCGCTCCGGTATCTGCCAATGCCTCTATTTCGTGACCTAATATTTTGACCTTAATTCGCGGACATTTGTGAGGTTTCACGTCGATCTGCATTACTTCAGTGTACTGTGAGAATTGCCATGGTTGAGTGTTTGTTGGAACCGTATTTGCGACGTTAGAAGAAGCTTGGTTCCTTAAGCATCTTCTTTCCTCACGTTTTTTGATTCACTTACTTGTCTACTAATCATCTGATGATTACCAGGACAATTAGCAACTACTCTTCCGGTATGCCCACACAAATGACAAAAAACTTGTTTCGCTTCTGGGCACAAGCGCCAAAAGTGTCCTTTCCTCTGACAATTCCAACAGAATACTTCATTTTGACTTCTTTGCTCAACTGACTCTCTACCAACTTTTACCTGATTTGTCTTGCGTGTTGTTTTCGCTTCGATCGCGTTCAGTTCTCCGTCCGACTCTTCATCATATTCTGCTACCACTGCGTGCACTTCCTGACCAACTCCCCTCGAACGAGGATTAAATAAGGCTTGTTCGAGCGCATCAAAACGATAGCATTTTTGTGCTAAATCTTCCACAGAATGAATGTCCTCCAAGGCTAATCGTCGCTTATAGGACATTTTCATGTTTTCCACTACAAGCTCGAATTTATCAAATTCAGACATGGGGTGTATTAATCTTTGTTCTAAAGCATCCAGATCCGTCAGAAACGCACTAAAAAGTTCGTTAGGCTTCTGTTTCCGAGCTCTCATCTCGTCTTTAATAAACCGATCACGATTTGGGTTATCGTACCGCATGGTTAAATAATATAGCAACGCATCCCAAGTGCTAAACTTGTCCACGTAGGTCGTATACCAGGTGTATGCATCGCCTGTGAACAGCAGGTGCGCATGCGGCTTAAGTTCCTCCTTTTCAATTTCGTACGATCGGCATAACATATCAATTGTTCTTAGGAAAGACACCAAAGGAACGGTACTGTTATCTCCACTAAACTTCGGCCAAGTCCCGATAATTTTACAAATTTGATGCGGGTATCGTTCCGTTCGTCTTTGTCCATTCGACGACGATCGTCGCGGTTCAAACGGATTTTCCGCTATATTATTAATGTCAGTCAGCGGGGTACTTCTGGGCTGTGAGAAATCCGACTCACGCGGTACAGTTCGATTGAACGCTGCATCTGTACATATGCGACTGCGTGCTGCCGATGGTGGTACTTTAAGTTCACCAGGAACGACAGACCAACGTCGTAACTCCTGACTCCTCTTTGCCATAATAGATTCCGGATGTAGTGCTTCTGGAATTGGTGCTCTAGAGATGTTCATCACTTCCGTATCTCGAAGATTCGTCTTTAGAAGTCCTTCAGCTAGGCGGTCAACGGTCTCCTGTACCACAATTTGCCTCCGTTCACTTGAAAGGTATTGTTCGATGCATTTCCTTACATACTCGTTGATTTCCGAAACATGCACATATTCGTTTGTCTCCCGTGTTGGCGGTCGACCAGGCACGTCCCGATTCACGTAGCTATTTCCAAAGCCAGCAGGGGTTCGTTCTACTCTGTCCCTTCTTTCCGAGGGTGGTCCTAGTGGTGACTGAGCAGCTCTGTTTTCGCTTACTGTACGTTCCGAGAATGATACACGTCGTCGCAGTTCTAAGTTCTTCGGGGTGGTCCCTGTCGGTCTCAAAGGTTCCACTACTGTTGCACCCGATGGTCCTGATTCTTCTCTCGATCTCTCTGTACTTGGAATATTCTCCCCTTCTTGTTGCACTCCCGCTAATTCATCAGCCAGCGGCGGAATCGATTCAAAAATTTCATCACTATCACTCACTACCTCACTGAAATACGTTGACAGCATAACTTTAATAATATCCACCAAAGTACTCCGACTTTCTTCTTGTTCGGGTGTATCGACAAAACACCAACGCAATCTATTATAGTAATGGTACAATCTTGCTTTCGCGGCGGGATTGAAATCGTTCAAAATTGAATTTTCAATTTCCACTAAACGCGGTTCAATAAGTGCGCACTCTTCTGATGCCGTACGCGAACTACTATACCGTCGTTTTTCCTTTTCATCATCACGTAACCGATTTCGTAACCGACGTTCCTTATCTTGCCTAGTTCCTTCGATTGAGGATCCGCGTAAGATAAGTTCATAGTCGAGTTCGTATTCTTCTAAATGCGAAACATTCATCCGATAAAAATGTGCCACATCCTGGGCTTTCCCACACTGGGCCACCTCAGGTTGAGCCTCAGCCATTATTAGACTCGAAAAAAGCAAATTTAATATTTAGTTCAGGTAAAAAAAAACAATTGTAAAAATAATTAATTTGTAGAGTAAAAAGAAATATAGAAAAATGAAAATATAATACAATTTAAACCTAATCCTATACCTACGAATGCCTATACTAAACGTTACCTATATATACAAATCCGAAACCCACTTAAAATTATTCCAAATGTAAAATTCAAATTTACTAAAAAAAAATTTCCCACTTTGCAGATTTTCGACTAAAGAACGTGGCCCCACGTTGGGCGCCAAAATGTAACTTCGCCTTTTGTTCCTTCCGACTCAATCGTTCGTATTCGGAACTCTGTGGCAGTTTACTACACTCTAGTGACTTAAGCGCCACTTCCCTAAGCCAGAGAAGGCCACTAGAGCACGTCGATGTCCGGCCAAAGACTCTTACCACCGGGCGGGTGTAACGAAATCCAAACCACAAAGTCTAACCAAAATACTGCGAAAATCGTTTAGGGAGCGCGAGACCAAATCAGCACCACGCTTACCTTTAACACTCTAATGGAGGCGCACAATCTTTACGTTAATCGAACAGGGTCAATTTTTACTAATCGCACTAACCAAAATGCCTTTTTTTAGTTTCCCGACTTCACGTGTTTTATTCACCTCTAACTCGACCCGGCTCAAAATAATTTGTGCAGATTCTTCCTAGCTTTTCTTTTGGCGCCACTAGCTTATTTTTATTTGCTTCTAACCAACTTTCACTTTTTTTCGTTCTTCTGAACTCAAACATGCGTGCTTACTTGCTTTCGTGGACGGATTAACAAGTGTCCAACGGTGGTCGAGATCATCCCACGTGGTTTCTAGGCGAGCAGCAGTATCAGTGGCAGGTCGTATGCGCTGGGTGGCGGCACCGCGGCCGATGTTGACGACGGCCAAGAATTCGTCGGGGTAAATGCGTCCCCGGAACACTGTCGGTGGAGAACCAGCGGCTTGCCAGACAGCACGACCACAATCCACCCTCGAGTTTCAGCCTAGACTAGCACCCACGTTGAATTGGTGGGTGAACCTATTCAACGTGTTCACATTAGTTGGTTTTCACTTACTTCGACAACTTTTATCCTTACCTGAATCAGCACAAATTTCAAAATAATTTTCTAAAACTTTAACTATATAGTTTTTCCGAACGCGTACTGCAAAGTTAAAAAACTAGTTAAAACACATCTTGGTCCTAAATGTTTCAAACACTCACAATACAATTTCGAATTAAATATTCACTCGCGTATCAACTTAAATATCAAATTAACTTATTCAAATTAAATGATTCACACTGCTCGATAAAGTTTAACTTAACTCGAGTACGGTCTCCACCAAAGTGAACGAGTCGATCACGCTTTCCACCTCACAAGCGATCGAAAGGTGTTAGCGTGCTGTGCTCTGATTGGTCGTTTTCTATTTACTTGCTCCCGCTACCTACTACTCAATCAGTTATATAGGAAATTTCTGGAAGTTTCCCGAATGATGTCATAACGTCGGTACAACGTGGCAGAAATCCCCCTCAATTTATACCATCCAGTAACACTGTGTATTCTGTCTTATCTAACGTTTTACTATTCCTCGCTAGGTGTCGCTTTATCTTATATGCAACGATGCAAGTCGTACCCACACAACGTTTCATTCGAAAATTTTCTAACTTATCATTTGCTAACTCGAACTTGCACCTAAATTTCAACGTACATAAACACATGTAACAAGGTATATTGTTACAAACACTCGCGCCAACTTTTGTAACACAGTTACTCGCACGCACAATAGCCTCAATCCAAAGAAAACGTGCGTACTAGAGTTTTGACTGGGAAAACTTGGTTTTAGGTTTATCGAACCTTTAGAATAGTTTCTTGAAATTAAAAGCTCTATCGTCTGGTGGAATCTAAATTTTGATTAATCCTCCTAAAAGTGAATAAAAAAAATTATTTTTCTTCAGTGTCAATATAACACATTGATGTGTTCTGCAAAGTTGTAGAGCATATTATTACAAGAAATTTTGCTAAAGACAGTAACCTTCCATCTCTGCAGCTAAGATAGAAAAATCTTATTTATTGTATATGAGTTTGTAAAATCAGGTTTTATATTTTTGCTCTTTTTGTAATTATAGTATGACTTTTTCATGTATTACAAAGTTGTACAAATGATAAACATACACAATTTTGCTGAATATAGTATACCTCTATATTTGCTTGTTTAGGAACTGTAGAACTTTGATTATAAAAGATACCCTAATTTTGACTACGAATTACTCGACTACCAGCAGACGGATACATTTTAAACATTTTACATTGGGTAGTTTTGCTGCATACAGACACCATTTTTCCATATGGAGAAACGAGAGAAAATTCCACTTGGGGTCAATTGCGGTACACCTCGCTTGCTGATTGCTTCGTTTCTGTGATGGCGGTTTATGCTGATCTATTTTCCCAACAATTTAAATTATTAATGCATTGAATAATTATGACATTTTGCTCAGAATAAGTTTATTGAAGAATATACGTTAGTTAAACAACGATTTGTAACGTTATAACAATATGGCGTTGAAAAACCTACACGTGTTGTACAAAATACAACAGCGTGAGTAACCGAAGGTTAATAAAAATTGATGAAAATTATTCTAGAAAACTCTATTGATGTGAATCAAATAGAATGGCATTACAGGAAATTATGCATAGTTCAAAAACCTATAAACTAGACATTTACTAGGCAATGTATATGTTAAAGAATAAGATTTTCTCTTACAACTTACTTTTATTTGCACTTACTCAAATTAATAACAACTTACTTATCCTTACTCAGCAATTTCATGAAAAAAGGATCTATCAAAATTTAAAAGTGTTCCTATTTTGTTCAAAATTTGTAAACTTATTCAATTTTCAAAAAATTTTATGTAAACCAACGCATTACGTAACGTTGACCAATAGATGAATTATGTTCCGAAAACGTGTTGATTTCTATCTCAAATAGCAAGTAAGACCGTATAACAAAGGTTCCTTGCACCACTAGGTGGATTAAATCGGGTTTTCTTCATTTGAATTACTTGGATAGGGGAAACGCCAAGTAATTCCGGTAATTCAAATTTGACCTCATCAACGGATTGATCGGTTGAGAGACCTTTTAAAACAGCCTTGAATGGTCTTTCATTCCGACTGTCGAATGTATAAAACTTATACAACTTTTCAGTTAAATACTGAATAAGCAAATTAAACGAGTCTTCCGTTTCGGCCAGTACGCGACACTCGCCTCTACGGCCGATTTGATAATTGACCTTAGCGGTAGGAACTCGCAAAGAAAGTTCCTTCCGAAAATTTTGAAATTCGGTAACATATACCACAATAGGTGGAATTTTACCCCTTTTGTTAACGATATTTTTTTCATTAATAATATTAGTATCTCCGGCTTCTTGCTCGGAGAGAACGGAAAATTGATTTTCACTAGCAACGCTAGAATTTAGAGAGGGTATATCCCTCTTTCTCTTCCCGAGGCGAGCTTTCTTACTTCGACCTGACATTTAGAAGAAATAAAATAGTTTTTCTAAAATGGATACACTAAAAATCTTTAGCCTTTCGGTAGCCTTTAAAAAGACTGATTACACACGTGGTGAATTTATAGGTAACCTAACCAACAGGCACCGCAAAAGAAATAATTTTAAACCCTGGGTAAAAACCAGGAGCTAGTAAAATATGCGACCGATCTGAACGACAGCTCGAATCACACTGACATATTTTACGTTTTTTTCCTTTTTGTTCACCTTACGCCCTCACTTACACACGCGGATAAGACTGCGAGCCCTCGCGAGTGATCGGTGTTAGCTGCTCGGATTGCAATTACGAGCGAAGGCGGCCGATAGTTGAATACACACTCGCAAAAACTTGTCGCAGGGCATGAAAAAATAAGAGCGAGAGTCCCAAGGAGATGCTCATGCCGGCGTGTTCGTTAGAACAAAAAGGCGCGTGTAAGAAAATTAGACCCCACGAGTGCGGGCTTGCAACACTGGAAATCAGTATCAGGGTAAGACCGGCACCTAAGTTTGTCAGCCAGTTTACAGGCACGACAAAAGTCAAAACATGTCCCGGATACTTTTGAAGAAATGGCTTGGTGACCGGACAATCTGTACCTATAAAAATGGATTTCTGTCCGTCTGTCAGTATGTTCCTTATAGAATCGAAAACTACTGAACCGATCGGCATGAAAATTTGCATGTAGGAATTTTTGGGGTCGGGAAAAGTTCTTATGATGGTAAGAGACCCCCTCCCGCACTAAGAAGGGGGGCTCCCATACAAATGAAACACAAATTTCTGCTTAACTAGAGAACTAATCGAGCAAATCTAACTCATCCCCTTTTTAGGAGGGGAATTATGATCTCTCCCACCTATAAGAGAAGGGCTCCCATACACATGAAATACAAATTTCCTCATAATTCGAGAACTAATCAAGCAAATGGAACCAAATTTGGCATGTGGGGGATTTTAGTGGCATGAATTTATTTTATGAAGGTTTGAGACTCCTCACCCCTGTGGTAGTGGGGGCGGACTCTCATACAAATGAAACAGAAATTTTTGCGTAACTTAAAAACTAATCGAATTCGAGAAATTTTAGGCTCTTCCTTAAAACCACAGACAAACAGACATAACACTCGTTTTCCATTCTTCGTACCGATTAAACCGTTATTTCAAAATTGGGCTTAGTTGGGAATGTCTCCGTTTTGGTCAAAGTGGCGCTTTTTGACAACAGAAGGGGAATTCCCTATAAAAAAAACTTGCTACTTCGTGGGATACCCATGTTGCTATTTGATATTTGGGAATGTCGATCATAGATGGTGCTAGTGTTCAGGCTAAATGTGAGGTACGATAATTTTTGTTGATTTTTCTTCCAAGAGTTATATCAGTTTGTCTGTGATAAAACATTATTCAATAACAAGACCACCAGAAACTACCTATAGTAACACTAGATGATTCAGGGCGAGACGGCCGCGAGTGTTGTCAGCGACCTGCCGTCGGAAGTGCCGTCCACTGCGGAGGGTAGCCCCCAGGATTTATGTACAGCACAGTTTAATTTTTGGCAATACGAAGTTTGTCGGGTCAGCTAGTAGTTGTATATACGGTATATAAGTGGTAGCCATAACAGCCGTAACATTGAATAACATCTGTTTTCTCTGCAAAAGACTGTAAACGAGTTGCAGATCATTCAAGAATTAGAGGTTAAAACGTACTCGCGAGTCCATTCAGTCGGGTCCATTTCGCGTACATCCAGTCGGCGGCACTCGCATTATTTTGGTTTATATTTCGATATTTGATGGTTCATATCGGTCATGACGTCTTAAAATATCTAAAGTAATGAATACTAACAAGTTCAGTGTATAAAAACACAATTGATGCTTTTCTAGTAAAAGTAAGAGTTGCCGTTCTTACCCTCACTGCCAAGGAAAGTAATCATACCTCCCAGACGAAAAGCAATTTTTAAAAAGAAATTAACACCGGGAAGCAAGACAGAAGTTTGACGGAAAATGTCATACTGAAGTTTATTTAAGTTAGGTATTTTCGATTCGCTCTCAGTTGGATGCACGGCAATACTCAGGGTACATCTACGCAGCAGTTAAATTGAATCTAAATTAAAGGTACAATATAAGAATGAATTCACAAAACGGGTTTACTATGTGCTGTCAACATTTTGACCCGCATTTTTGTCAATGTTGGGTTATATCGTCGGCGTGGGAAAATGGCCTCGGCGGCGTGGGAAAAAGGACCTAGGCGGCGCGCCGGTTCTAAATCATCGGCGGCGGCGGCGCATGCAAAAGTGTCGGCGGCGGCGGCGCGGCGCGGCGGCGCACATGTCTAGTTCGTGCCAGGGATGTGGTAAATTCAGCATGAAGGAAGTGTAATGAGAGGCCTGAGAAAAAACTCATCCTAAAGTCACTTGAACTGGGAATTGAGGAAAAAAAGCCGTTTCTTCAATTACCTATAACATTATTAACGTGCGACCGCCCAATTAGCTTCGTGGTACGATGCTGGTCTAACAAGCCAGTCGTCGTATGTTCGAATCTTAGCACAATTGTATCAAACGATTGATGAACTAAACGCGTTTTGTCTCAATACGATGCGATCAAACGAGATGTCAGGTAACGCCGTATGGTGAAATCCACGAGTGTTGGCAAAGGAAATCCTTAAACAGTGTCTTGAGTCTATGAGTCTTCGAATATGTTTTTAGTGAATTTATGACGTATCAGTACGATATTTAATATTGTATGGGTATATTTTTCGCTTGAATTAATTCAATTGATTTAAAAACAATTATCGTGTAATTGAACGAAAGTTATAGCTATATAATCTGCTGTTGTATTTTTTGTGTTTCTTCTCTTTCCTTATTTCGTGATCTCTTGTTTCTCGACTTTTGCTGTTTCAGTTACAATCTCTTTTATTTGACAGACAAATGTGCTGCCTTCGCTTGTCATTTTCCAATTACAGAACTCTGTTGCTTAGCAGATTGTAGCCCGATTAACAGTTATCAACGAGAAAAAAGATAGACAAACGAGTTATCGGACTATGGTGTGAAGTGGGTAGTTGAGTTGTTTTTCTTTCAGTTCGACTGCTTTAATGATTTCTGTTTCGATACGTACTTTATTTTCATTCAGAACAAAACGCAAAAGACTACTACATGTCAGTTAGCATTTCACACTTTTTTCATCTGCCGCTAAGTCTCTACAGGTTGCTGTTGTTTAGAGCTGGGATTATATTTGCAGTTTTCACATTTTGCCTCTTTTATACACATATCTTTTTTAGCAAATACAATTTTAATAGCGAAGTGTTGTTTTTATGTTTTGTGTTTGAATGTAATAAGATTACAAATTGAATTCAGTATATTTCGCTCTGTTGAAGCGTTCTTCTTGGTGATAATATATCAATAATTAGAATAAACTCCACATCCAGAAATTTAAAGCTAACTAAAAACAAACAAGAGAAAACGTGTTTTTTGATTTTTTTTTTCATTTAATTTTGTAAGGTATTTAATTTTTTTTTCTTGCTGTTGTAAAAGTGCCACCGCAGTGAAAGTGTGCGTGGGTGTCTCAATTTCTAACGTATAGGGTGTATACGGGATTTTCCCTTCTGATTGCCTCTAGTAAAGCAGAATCAATTAGCAACTGTACAAAAGATCCTCCAGGACTAGGATTATCCTAGAAGATAGTAAAAAATATGCAAACAGAAGGCATATCAACAGTGACCAAAAAGAACAAACAGGCCTCAAACTGCGTTATTACAAAAAGAATATAAAACAAAAAACAGAAAATAGGTAAACAGATTAGAGAAACAAATCATCACTAGTACTTTCCTAGAACATTGCTATTTGTTTCTTGCTTCAGTTAGCTAAAGCGCTAAACAACTTTTCACGATAGAACCGACGTTAGGTAAGCTATTTCGTAGCAGAATTTATACAATGAGAATTGTTCTAGATAATTCTCAGAAGCAAAATAAGCATTCGAGGATGTTTGCCATCGTGGGACGTTGAGGATTGCAGTGGACGAAATTAATACGAGCGTCCAATACGCTAACTGAAAACAGTTAAGATGACAGAAAATAGGAGCTTTCAGAGAACAACAATAAATGTGAGAGAAAAAAACGTAAAATAATTGCACTAAAACCTCATTTTTTTGTTTTCTCTAGGCACTCCACGTGATTAAAATTTTATGTTATCTTTAGCTCATTTCATGTCTTTTTTAAATTGGTAGCGTCCGCAAAAAATGGAAACATTATCAATAGTAATTGAAACCATTTTTTACACGTTCATTTTAATACAGAACACGTTATAAGCGCTGCAAAAGCCG
This sequence comes from Sabethes cyaneus, assembly GCF_943734655.1. Taxonomy (NCBI): domain Eukaryota; kingdom Metazoa; phylum Arthropoda; class Insecta; order Diptera; family Culicidae; genus Sabethes; species Sabethes cyaneus. The sequence goes on along the minus strand of NC_071353.1, from coordinate 39,116,348 downwards.
AGAGCAACTCATCTATTCCAACAGAAAGCAGTACGGAATTACACGATTATAGTGATGAATAAGAATAATAATGGGAATAAAGGTCACCAGCTCGACCAACCGTCTTATAATGAGATCGGTTTTCGGAAACAGAAAGGCTCAAAGTGAATATCAGTTTACACCGCAAAGACTAGAACTTTTACACTTTTCCAGCCGTTCATTTGCGTTTATTCTACTAATCCGAATGACCAGTGGATGTTATGCATTACACGTTACCAAAGAATAAAGATATGATTAGTCCACTGCTTCAAACGTGGTGGCACCCTCTTTCTAATCGAGCAGGCTGTAACCAGCGTGGGAAAGGTGTAATGATTGCATCGTGTACAAGAGAACATTTTTTCGCTATATATACTGTAGCAGTTACTGAATAAACAATATTCAGAAAGTTGTGATACAATCTTTAAAACATATGAAATATTGCTGCGATTACACAGTATGGTTTATAAGTTTCTGCAATATTCTTAAAACTCCATGCTGTACTAGATGTACTTATAAAAACAAAATTAATATAAATGAAAAATATCTTTTTCGCACTTTTCTTTATACACGTGAAAACGTCTGGTTTCACCCAAATCTGCCAGTGGTTTTTGCGTTTTTATTTATATTTTTTTATTTTTTCATTTTTTGTTTTGTTACTAAAATATACTTCTTCAGTTTGTGTTCTGAGCCCAGAAACACGATTAGTTACTTTTCGTAGTTAGTTTATTTAGACGTTTGTCTTGCTGTTTTCTATGACTGGATTGAACTTTTCCTTTTCCGTCTGTTTCGCTCGAATCCTACCTATAATATAGACCTATTAGTACATACCATACACACGCTTGTTTCTTTATTCCTTTCGCGACTGAAGAAGTTTTGTCGCTCCGTCAGCATATAGCAAACACCTAATCTCTACCACGCCTAATCAAAAAAGTACATACTCGCTAAACATTGTTTTTTTCTTTCGATTCTTCTCTGCTTTATTTCTAGGTAGTAGTAGGTGATAGCGGTTTGTATTTTTATCCTAACCTGTTGTAGTTTGCAAAAAAAACAAGGCAAATTAGAAGTTGGAGGGTGAGGAGGTTGACTTTATACATAAGAATGAAGGGAAGTAGGGGGATCTATACAAAAAATATCGAAAATACGGAAATAGTACATTGCAGCAAATAGTATCCTTATACACATTTCCAATGGGATACACGCACAGATGCACGAGCACACGCGATTATTACGCGATTCGTTTGTACACTTGTGTGTGCATTAATCCGATATCATTTTCCGTGGATGTGAATTTAATGCTCTGAAATGATATACATGGATATCTCTTTCTTCAGCATTTTCGATTACATTAAATGTATGAAATATATAATTACTAGCATTAATTGTTTGCTTGTATTAACTTTTCATTATTGTAGTAATATGTATAAGGGTTCTGCATGTTTTGCTGTGTGGGTCTGATTTAGTTGTTTACTTTCCTTTTCGACTCCTTTAATATTATTTATATCTCATTAAGATTAAATTGAATTAGATGTATATTAGACAGATAATATATGGCACGAGTGTTCAAATTTTCTGAATCTTTTCTCCGACTACGACCGGGTTGTTACGTCTAATTTCCGCCGCGCCGAGCTCCCGATAGTCGAACGAGCAGTCGTGCTTATCACTGTATCGATGTATCGCGCAGAAAAGACCACCACATCGGCACTCGAAGCCTGTTTTTGTAGGTAAAAACCAAAAGTCAGTTCGAATCGAAATCCATGCAAAAAAAACGCTATCTTACCAGTCAGTCCAACTTTTTTGCGGCAAGTCACACATCGGTTCTTCTTCTTTTTACCGTCTTTATCACCGTCTTTGTCGTCGCTGGCATCGGAGTGATTACTAGATGCGCCACTGCAGCTTGTTCCACTATCGTCATCGATTTTCTGCAAAAATGAAATGTGAAAGTTTAGAGATACACTATGCAGGGGAGCAAATATCGAAATCGCGTAGAACTTGAACTACATATCTCATTCAACAAAACAAACCGAAACATACTCGTTTTCGTGACTTGTCTATGACTTGACTTGGGACTTTTTCTAGTACACTTTCATTTGCTTCACTAGGACCAGCTTGACAACCATTCATATCGACATCTTCCAAAACATCCTGAGATGTCAGATTACAGTGGAGAGTAATACATATCGGATAATCAGAAATCAATCGCTAGCTGATCTCGACCTAAAGCGCTTTTCCAATTTGAGTTGGTCAACAAACGGCTTTAAACCGAGATAGAACTTGCGCAGCGGAATGTCAATACTTACATCCTTATTTTCGGTACTAAAGAGCACACTCTGGACTGTAGGTTGTGCGGTGTTTGTCACTGTGAGCGATGAGATTGAGGTGGCGCTCGTTACTGCGGACACTGAAGCCGCTGCAGCGGCTGCTGTGCTGGCAAAGCTCTGCGACGTGACGACGGTGCCAATGTTGGTGGAGGAAGCGGGAGAAACGGCCGACGGAGGCGGTGGCGCATTGGAAGATACTGGCGTGCTACTGACTGGCGGTTGCTGCTTTTTTCTTAACGAGTCCTGCAATGGATATGAAAAGAGAACATATTCACGAGTCAGACTAGCAGTATAATTGGTTTTGCATTTGGTTGTATGATTGTGATGGTATGTAAAAAAATAGTAACATAACTATAACTATATTTACATCAACGCAGTTTGGTTCTTAACGCTATTACGTGAATTATAAAGTTTGCTAGACTGTCATCCGCCGAATTTTTGGGGCCCTAAAAAGAGCCTGAACTTCAGCAATACATCAGCAATAAATGTAGAGAAGTGTTGAATAAGAGGAGGAGCCATATACGAGTCAAGCATGATTGTATGAATCGAAATAATGATAAACTTGGCATGAACATTGAATTAAGATACGAGGGGGCACCAAAGCAGATCTTTGCCAAGGATGCCATGTCATACTATGTCTCTGCATTGCACACGGAATGTGACTATTACAGTTCGTGTTTTATTTCAAAAAGTCATGTTAAGTTGATTCGTCTTACTTTCTTATTAAGTTTGTTTGACTCACTTTCTTATTTTTGGTTCATGTTCATCTAATATTTTTTATATGATTGGTTAGATTGTGATTCCGTATTCTTCGTTGCTTCGAAATTTTAAATTGCATATTCTTTTGAAGCTACATTACAACTTACGCAACAGTAGCGAGCAGCGATTTTTGGAGAGGAAGCGAAATTCTGTACGGTTATCAAATCTCAGCTGCTTCCGAGGTACGACGCTGGACTATTAGGCCAGTCGTCGTATGTTCGAATCTCGACTAGGAGCGTGGCTGTTAGAGTCAATGGGATCGTAGCACCCGCGATTTTCATGTACTCTAACAGCTGACTGCGAAGTCTGTCGAAAAAACAGAAGGTCAAGTTTCGAACAGAAAACGAGAATGAGAGCACCTAGAGAGCTTTGTTTGGTATTTATTAGAAAAAGTAAAGTAAAAATTACTTGCTAAATGAAATACGACTTTTTGAAGGTCTGAAAACTGACTGTTTCCTGATTCCCTGCTTACGTTCATATGGAATAATAGGAGGTAGATAATGCAGTGTTGAGTTGAATTTAGTTTTTTTTTTCTTTTTCCACTTGGACTAAGAATATAAATTCAATTCCGCTTGTACTTAATTAGCTTGTACTTAATTTGCGCCAATCTTGATAAATGTATTCCTCATTGCCAGGAACAATGCATTGTTGCAAATACTTGGTTAGAAAATAGCGGATAGAAATTCCTATCACCATATTCACCAGACTTGGTACCATCCGACTATCATCGATTGATTTGAAGCGCTATCGCTGGAACACGGGGATCATGGAACACTTAAATTTAATCCAAACTGAGTCTTAGTGGAAACAACGCAAAAACGGCAGGTATTCTTTAACCGGTGCCTGCGACATTTCATTCGTGCCTGGTGGCCTGACAACTGAATATCCCACTAGGAACTCCATCGTCGATGTCATCAACGGCCGATAGACTCGACTGGCATCCACAAGGACAGCGTAGAAGAGGCAGACCCAGAGGCTCATGGCGACGGAGCTTAGCCAACGCCATCCGGGCTGTAGACGAGAACCTGTACTGGCGACATGTAAAAGCCATGGCGGGTAACCGTCAGCAGTGGAGATCTCTGACTTCATCCCCTTGTTCTGCCGGACCGGCGGACATGGACACATAAGTAAGTAAGTAAGCTATCGCTGGAATGGGTTCCAGTTCTGAGAAAAGCAGCAAAATTTAATATTTCTCGGGTAAATTTTCAAATAGACCTAAGTGACAATGAGAGATTCTCTTCGCGTCTCCTCTCTTCCGTCTTTCACGGCTACATAAATGCATAGAAAAGGAAATTTTCAAAACATTTAGCTAACTAGTGACTTCGGCAACCGTTTTATACAAAGCTGATGTGTTAAAATGCATTGGGATCGCCGTAAAAAGCGGAAGAGAGGAGACGCGAAGAGAATCTCTCATTGTCACTTAGGTCTATTTGAAAATTTACCCGAGATTTTATGTTCTTGGATTCGACGGACTGCCTATTCATACGTAGAATACATTTGCTCGTATAAATATGAAAAAAGTAATCCTTTAGCTAATCCATAAAATCTTATCCATAATCCATCTGACGATGAAAGATGACCTTTGTTATAACATCATATTTATGTTTTAGGATACAAATCGACACGGAGCCAGAATTAAAGGGTCTCAGTTTTATCATTGCAATAGATGTTCAATCTTAAGGCATTTTCTTCCCGATGTCTTACTTTCCCATGACGGACGATAAAATTGTACACAGTCTGACTACTGTAAATAAAGCAATTTTGGTGCCTTCGACACTGCAGCTCGAAAAACGGGCCAAAACTTGTTTAAACGGAACGAATAGTACGACAGTCGTTTGCTTGTTTGATTGATGTCAATGCAGTTACATGCAAACATGCATTAGATGAAAAGCAAGTAGTCTATAACACAACCCTTCTGATTTTTTTTGCTACATTACGCTTCCTGCCAAATCGCTTTAAAATATTTGCTTCGAAACACATATGTAAAGCATTAGTTTCAATCGGGAGAAGACACACTTTATAATTTTCTTTGGCATGCATAATCAAAAAGGGCTTCTGTATAAGAAACTTAGCTTCTGTTTCATTCATTTCTGTTGTGCAGTATTGGTCAGAGTAAGGGAAAGCAGTTTTTGGCATTACTCTGAGGCAGAGAACAATCAAAGAGCCAAACTTCAACTAAAAACTACCAGATATCTGTAACTTGCTGCCGCAACCATATTCTTGTTTCTTTACTCCAACTATTCAGGAGAATATGACAAATATGATCTCCCAACATCAGTTATGATAGAGTGTATGTATTATTGTTTATAACTGCGAGCAAGAAATTATTCGTTTGTGTTAATTAAAATAAACCGTAGTTTGTACAGTACGAAGGATTTTTTATATTCGTGTGTATTTTTCGTCACCATCTATCTATACTGATACTGCGTATTAACAACTTCCAGTTGCTAAGACCTGCTTGTTGTGCTCGTAGGTTACTTCAATAACCACACTACATCACTCTTCCTTAAACTACGATACCTATTAGCAGGGAATCAAAATATCATTGTTCATACGCAGAAATAACCGACAAAACTGAAAAGCGATAAACCAGTTATTCTCTGCCTATAAAACAAACATACGTAGCAACCTGAATGTATCACGATAACAAAATATTAGGACAAATGAATATCCATTCACACCAGCAAACAGGACAACTTTGGATGAGAATATATAGGTATTGATACACACTCGCTCTCACAAGCGCTTGCTCTTGGTGATACAGGTATACAATAAAATATGTATATGTCGCCAGTCGGCTGGTTAAAGACAATACTTTATCAGCAACTTGAACATAAGGGACAAACAGCAAAAACCTTAAGAAAAAGACCAGCTTACTTTGACCTAAAGTCTGGGGTACAAAAGTTACCAACGCTACCTTGGTAACTATCAAACACTGCCGCTGCCGACACAGTGTAAGTGTAGGATTGCAAACAGCAGAGTCTTTTTCGTAGGCCACAACATAGTTGTCATGAAACATCTGTATTCACGATAAACAGCTACGATAACTTGTCTTTGTCCTAACTTCCATGCAATAGTGACAAACTTTCATCATACATTGTCGCAACATTTTGAAGTAGGGACAATATCTTTGTCTCTTGTGCGTTCGTAATTTTTGATTTTCCCTGTGCAAGAGTCAAGCTGTTATTATTCTTCTCTTGGCTTAGGCAAATCGTTGCTAACGCCCTTTGGTTAATATTCGGGTCGACGACTTGACTTTTGACCGGATTTGCTGCTCGCCAGGAAGCTTCTCGTATCAAAGTCATCTTCATCGCGAACGCTCACGATGCGTAATTTTAACGTCCTCATATCCTCTCCATGGCCGGTAAATTCACGTGGCTAACTGTGCTGTACTCTAATAGCCGGCTGTGAAGTCTGTCGTTAAAGAAGGGTCAAGTCTAAGAAAGACGTTTAAGCCCAAGGCTTTTTTTTGCTAACTTCCTTTGGTTAATATTCGAGACTACGACTTGACTTTCGGTCGGTTTCGCTGCTCGCCAGGAACCTTCTCGAAACAAAGTCATCTTCATCGGTTACGCCCACGATGCGCAATTTTGACGTCGCCTTAACCTCCCCAAAGCAAAGCAAAGCCTAGGTGCTACATTCCGTTATTGGAACTTGACCTTCTGTTTTTTATACGACAGACTTCGCAGCCAGCTGTTACAGTGCAGGACAATTGCAGGGCCAGTTGCTACAATCCTATTGACTCTATCAGTCTTTCCCAGTCGAGATTCGAACATATGACCACTGACTTATTAGGCCAGCGTCATACCTCGAAAACAACTGGGAGGCCAACCTCTTCATGGCCGGTAAATTCACAGAGCTTCCAACGGCATGTACACTTCCCCTGGAACGGCTGCCGCTTTCTGTAACACCGCCAGCGTTCTGACATGGTCGGAGGTCCGTGTACTTCCAGTTTCTTCGCCTTCACCAGAGCTTTCTTTCGAAATTGGACCTTCCCGTTTCTTCAGAAAATTTCCAAAATCACACTACATCAGGTACGCGTACTTTTTTTTAAACATTTACGGCAAAATCAAATGAAAATGCCCAAAATAAAGTACGTAGGGTAGTTGATCCAATAGTTGTGGTAGTACCAATAGTCGCGCTACTATTCATTATTAATGCATATTTTCGTCACCGTAGCATTTTTGATAAAACAATTACGTTCATTATATAAAACAAGTTTTTAGAAGTATTGGTAATTAGACTACACCATTTAAAATTAAAGCATTATTTGCTAAACTGCCAATTTTCCAAAATCTAACGCTAGTTGGAGCGCACAACTATAGGCGCTCATTTCTATAGTTTTGCTACGATGTTTTTACACTTAGCAACCTAGCAATGTATATGAAATAACACAATTAAAAGAACACCAAACTTAATTAAGGAAACATTAGCGCAACTGTTGGTACAATATAATTGAATCGGAAAATTATTTTTTTCTTTATAAAGCTTCTCGTACAACAAAAGTAATTGTCTTGCCTTGTGACAAATACCTTATATTTGATCAATTTATATCCCACAAGCATTAATTGAAGCATATTGACCGTTTGCATTGTATAATCAAATTAACTGCCTTATCTTTTCCTGAAGAATAAGATGATACCTCATTTCTTCTCATTTACTTTCGTATCGTTCAGCGTACACCAATTTAACAGTGTATCAATATCTGATTATATGGCGCATCAGTCAACTTTCGATACAATCGCTTGGCGCTTCAAGCCATCGGCAGACATATATTTGGGAGATTTAATGATGAAGCATACAACGTTTACTGTAACAATATACAGCAATTGATCCAGATGGCTTCCTTGGGGCATACTAGCCCTAATTGTATCTCAAATGGAAGAGAACTGGTTCCGTTAATACACATTAACGCACGCACGCGTGCAGTAAGATATGAAATTCAGAAAATCCCATTCTTCCTAGCTACGTCATCCCCCAAAAATGCGTCATGATGTCTAGTTAGTATACTGTATTACAATTTATTCATTTCCAAGAGGTACAGAAAAGTTTTTATCAGTTCTCAAACCGCTCCGTACATTTGCAAAAATATATTATTAAGGTCCATAAAACTCGGTCCGTCCTCAAAATTTCATGAAGTTTAAAGACCCTTCGGTTCAAACAGTGCATATCTATAACATACCTAAAGGGCTAAATAGAGCGCTGCGTCAGCGCCAATTTGACAGTTTGGGAAAATTGTTAGAATAACAATGGCCGACTCTTTGACGCAGCAGTCTCTTTAACCCGTAATACTTTATTTTAAGCACGATCCTATCACAAGTAAGTGGGATAGTAAAAACATCTATAACCGTTGATATGACTTGTACATTACAAAAGTCTAGTAGCGTTAGCTTAAAAACTAAACTGTGATTAATTAAAAACCGTTCTAGGAAAATTAATTGATTCATAAAACTAGAGGAACAACACGAATCATTTGTATCAACAAGGTTACTCACCTTATAGCATACTGAACATAATCCGTCCTGTGCTGGATTACCGTAGAATCCACAACCTGATCTACACATCGGCTGCATTGGATTCGATTCACGCTCCATTCTGTCTCCGGACTAACAAGTCTAGCAGGTATGCAATTTTGCCGTGAGCAGACCCAGCTGCTCTGCACAGCTCGAGAGAAAGATATCGAAAAGGACAAGTTCTATCCCCTTCTTCCCTTTTCGTATGTGTACGTTAGACAAGCGGCAGCAAACTGGCAATTTATAACTCTCGATTTATTGCTCTAGCCCAGTAAGTCAACGGCGAGCTTATTTTGCCGGACCAGGAAATCCACTGATATCACACGATCACGGTTATATTCGTCCTTCGTTCAAGGAATCTTTTCACGAAACAAAAGCACTCAACTTTCAAACTAAAATTTAAAAGAAGAACAGCAAACTCAAAACACTGTAGATTTTCACTGCTTTTTCACTTCGGTCAAATTTAGTGCCCGCTTCACACGAACGGCAGAACCTTTCTGACTAAAGTTTGACTATCCTTTCAGTTTTGCGTTTCAGGTGTTGTCGGTATCTCAATTTCTAGCGCACTTCAAACTTCTTATTAAAACAAAGCTTGCTTTGCCTTCAATTTCAACCAGAACTTTTCCTCACATCCGCATGCGTTTAATTTTTACCGGTTTCTAAAAAGATTTTCTACACTTGTTCCACTGGCGTTATTTGTTTGCACTTTATTTTGGTTTTCAAGGGATTGACCCTTTCTTTTGGTGGGATGCCGAAAATGGTTCACAGGAGTTTGCCGTCGTATCACCGAGGCCGAAGTGTCTGCGCTTTGGATCTGCAAGAAAGCGAACAAGAAAATGATTAATTTCACTGCAAATTTGTAAATATAGTGATTTTATACTGGAATTAAACGTAACTGTTTTATATGATTTATAAATGCTGTATGTAACTATAAAATACACCTGTCTGAATTGCCGAATTTTTTGAGCCCTCAACTAGTCAACATAGCAACGAAAGATTAGAGCAAAGATTAAATCCGTCGGAGACAACACTGCACGACAAAACAAGAGCGTAAAATGAGAAGACTGATACATGCGCATGGGTTTCGTAGTCTGGCAACAGCCGTCACCGACGACGACAGCAGCGACAACCCGATAACGTGTCGGTCACGACTCGTCGGAACACTGTGGACACACGCAAGAGGTATATAAAATAAACGGATGAATGGAGAAACGAGGCACACGTTGAGGAGCGACGCGAGACCTTGCTGGGTTATATGTGCACAACGGTACAGAAGCACAGACCAGGTGGGGTCAGCAGACGAACAGTGCGACGGTTGGTGGGTGGTAAGCTCATAACGAATGAGGTCACACAGTACGAAGCAAAAAAAACACTACACATACGAGCTGAGATGAATGGCGGAAGAAAGAGAATTGAACAAAACGTTGTGTGAGTGGATAGCAGAGAATGATAGATTAACTGTATAGTACTACCAATACTACTAAGTGTATAAAATAGCGATACGAGAGAAAGAGAGCGAGAGATTTACATGAACAAAAATATCTTTATGATAATGATTTCAGACTAATGAATATTAAGTTGGTTGATTTGGTTGTAAACGGGTATCAAAGCAAAGAATGCTTTCAAAATGTCAAATAAGTAGTTGATGTCATAGTTTAGAAATTATTTCGATTTGATAAAAATTTTGTGGCAAAATAGGACAACCACTACTGGTATGAGAAACCCATACCCAGTGATGCATTCGAAGGTGTGTGTACTTCTTTCCGTCATAACATTATAATGTGTAGGTGAATGGTGCTCAATTTTGCGACTCTCGATGGCAGGGTATATATTCAGCTCTCATCAAACCAACTCGTTATGCCAGATGTGCAAAGGTTTATGCATCAATAAATTTGGGAGGCCTCCATCAGTTCAGCCATAATCCATTCACATTTGGACTGAAGAACGGAATAGTTCGCGCGAATTGGTCTTAAATATTTGCATGCATAGACATTTACGAAACTACGTCCTTACATCCTACAGAAAAGATTAAAATAAAAAGTTTCCTTTTCTTGTTCGGTCCGTAAGTAAAGAAAAACGTGTAAAATCTATCATTAGAAATCAGTACATAGTACGGTTAATTCGATGAATTGCTCACAAGCTTTACGGTGTAAAAGGTATTATTCATCATGGCTACAACGCAACGTCATAAAGCCTAGCTACATCTTTAATTGCATTATGACACTCGTGACTAGAATAAAACGAGGCAGAACAACTTTGTTATCATCAGCCGTACGAGGAATAGTTTGTGCTTATTATTCTACAGACGGGTGTGCTGTTTATTTTATCACGTCACACGCAGCGGTAATTGTAGTAAGAAAGGTAACCGATGTGAAAACAATTTTACATGATTTCAATTAGCAAATGTTAATGTTCAATGAGAGCCTTTAAAACTAAAACCATGTGCTTTGGGCAATGATCCCTGAAAGATGATTCACCAAGTTATTGTTTGCAATCTCAGTAGGGTCTTTATCATTTATTGATAATCCGAAAAACCCGTGTGAGTCATTGTCGGCTATGCTAAATTTTACCAGGAAGAGGTTGTGTTCTGTAAGACCTATGAAAGGTATACAAGTGAATGAGACGGGCAAAGCTTCAGTTTTTTTTTCAATATTTCGCAATTTTAATCATTCAATAAATTCATAATTTCGAAGCATGAATCAACATTTGATTTTTTGCTCATTATATATCATTTGTATACAGCGCTGACTCAAGTTGCTGACGGAGAAATATGCATACGTGTTTCAAGGAAATTAAATTATTATCTCTTGGAAGATTCGTCTAATAGTTGCCTAGCATTGCAAGCATGCCCCGTTTTATAGACAAAAATTTTGAGTTGCAAAACGTGTCACATATTTAGTCAATGAAGTAGGTCAGATCAAATAAATGAGATTGAAAAATAATAATGAGTAGAACTCCTAGTGCATATAATTTAATTTTTGACCCTCGACTGTTTAATCAAAAAGAGATTGTCTATTTTTCAGACAATAATCGATTTCGATAGGCTCATTATTTTGCAAAATGTCCTCTCAGTTATGATTTTTAAACTTCAGATGATGTATCGTGCTTCTATTCTTATGAAATAAACTTCAAACTCTTTCAAATCGAGTTCTACACTACACGAGCAGCACAGCTTGCTTATCGGTACCATCCAATCAACCAAAGTCGAAACAACATCAACATTACTTCTCGATGGTATAACAGAAAGCTCAAATATTGCTTTCATTTCATCATCCTTCACGCTGTTCGCTTCGGTTCCAGCAGTTCCAGGCTTGTTTTCTTATTGCCTTTGGCATCCAATGCTTCTGCTTTTGCTGCTGCGGCTGCTGTCGCCTGGTGTAGTATTTATTATTTGTCTACTGTTGCCATCCCACCACATACGACGTCCCCTGCGGACTCTGGTTTGTCAACCCGAACCTCATGGTGTATAACGTACATAGGTATCAGCTCAGCTTGGAATGTTCTCATCTACTGTACCATAGCTGACGACAGCAACACTTCCATTAATATAAGTCCCTACTACACTCTCCAATGATTTGTTTATTCGGTCCACGGTACCGCCCGCCCGTGGCTTGATATTCACTGTCTGTCGCACACCTCGATTCACAACAACTCTTGCGGTCCGAAGGAGCCAGCGGAGTTGGCGGAACGCTCTCGTTTCTCATGTATTGCAGTCACAATCAATCATGTGATCCGTCGTCTGTTCCGTTTCGAACCGCTTTTGAACGCTGGCGACGCTTTGTTTCGCATGTTTGAGAATTTTATAGGTCTTCTGCTTCTTCTGCTTGAATTACTGTGCATATTCGCGTAGGTTCTGTTGTCGAATATGACGAAAATTGCTAGCTATCGCGTTAGTATATGTATGTTTACAACCATCAACAGATTCGATGCCATGTAATCACAGTGCACCCAAAATTGTGCATGGTTTTCAGACAGTAAACTATCAATAAAGAAATATAGTTAACATATATTTTACCTATAAAAGTCAAGACCCCTGTGTCCGTTAATTTTCGTTAATAGGAGCTACTTGAACGCTATTGTGCAGCGATAAAACTTTGTATACACATCAATATTTGCAGGCATGTTATATAAAACCCTACAACCAACCAATTCAACTACGACCAACCGTCCATCTGGTGCACTGGCTCAAGTACCTAATCATAACACAGTATTAAAAACAATACGGCTTGTATATTAGTGAAAAATACATGAAACTACGATGCGGAAGACAAACAAACAAAGCTATCGTGAGAGCCACAAGCGGAGGTCATAATTTTTTTTGTGAAGGTAAACAATCTGCTTTGCTGCACCAGTATTTTTGTGTTGAAATTCTGATTTTTTAGATCACTTAATGATCACTTCATTACTTCATTGAAATATAATTTTTATTTGTCATCATGCTTAGTTGTATCCGTTCTTTGAGTTCGGTTCGAATTGCGAATTGCAAATTTTTCTGTGAAAGCTGTTGTTTAATAAAGCTAAATGTTAGTAAACCGTTTCGGAGTGTAGGTCTACTGAATTGCACAGTTTCCGCAAACGTGCTAGAGTCACAAAGAGAAGATCGTTGCTATTCCTCATATTTCTATGATGTTTGATTTGAGTGATCCCTTCTGGCTGCAAACTGTTATATGCAGATGATTTAGAATTATTCCTCGTTGTACGTCCGTTGAAGACTGCATGATTATAACTAGATTATGAAATATTGTCCAAAATAGATGGTTCACATACCAGAGCCGTCTTCATCGTCAAACTGTTGAAATACGACATCGATGCCAAGTAATGCCATTCAACTCAATCTTGGGTCACTCATAACCAATTTCCCAAGCGTTTCAGACAGAAGTCACAAATCACTTTCGGACTAGTCGTGTCATTTAATAAGATATTTAATTTTATACGTTGTGAACTTCGCACGGTGGCATATGCTTCTCGATCGTAGAATTTTGTAAAGCAAAGCAAAGTAGACCCAATTGCCTGCTTGAGTGCACCACTGGATCTCCTTGCTAGTGTTGTGTACTAGTCAGCGGTTTCCAGCGATCACAAATACACGAACTAATCTACCACTCTAATATTCGTCTCCTTCAATGGTTATCAATCTGATGTAGAATGGCATCCATCGCCACATTTTATAATGTCAAGATTATCTGCGAAACCCAAGAGTTTCGAAAACTTTGCTAAAAATATCCCTTGCCAATTATTTTATCGGATTACATCATCAATATCAATATTAGATAACATACAGGACAGTCTATTCCCTCACCGTATCCCAAGGTGTGTTTCGAAAAGACTCGAGAGTTTCCCCGAAGCGCACATCACTCGCTCAAGGGTAGCCGCTTTAACCAGCCGCGTCAGTTTATCCGAAAATCCGTTGTCGATAAACGTATTAAGGACCAATTGTCCAAACTATAATGAAAACGTAACAAACAATTGAGAAAACAGTTTGAAAATAATAGTAGGGCACACGATTCCAAAATGACATTTTATTTTTTTATATTTTCGGGTTATCCAGCTGATCGCTTAAGGTGAAATTAGTCGTCATTTATTCTGCAAATTTCAAAAGCAGTTTTATTGTCTGAAACAAAAATTCTCTTCATAAAAATATATTCGCTGTGTTCAGATTGCCAAGAAAAATGCAGTGTATACATTTCCATAAACAGAACCCCGTTTGGGGTCCAAAAACTGCTTCCGCAATTGGACTCTCCAACGAAAAGTTAATGATTGCTAATTTCCCGTTAATAGCGTATAAAACTCTGCGGCAGGCCTTTTTGTAATGCCAACAAAGTGTCAGGGAGACCTGAAACATCAGTTCTACCTGACGAGACAGGCAATGTCGCCCACTAAAACACAGGTAAAGCCCCAAGTGTAGCCGATACGTCTATGCTCGTAGGCCGAGGCCTTCCGGCCCTGCGCGGACTTCACGAACTGACCCTGGGATCTCTCTGTCAAAGACCGGAATGTCATATTTTAAACAAAATGATAATGATGATGATGATGATGATCATGATGATGGTAATGTTAACGAAAAGAAATATGGTACATCGTATTTGTAAATGTGCTTTGTCCTGGACATTTTGTACTACTTGAGTTGAAAAATGTAGTATAGTGAAGAAGTGGAGGATTCGTCAGCTCCACCAAACAACGGTCCTTAACTGCGCGCCCACTATCATTTCAGTTCAGTCAATTCAGTTTTATCGTAGGGGATTACAAAATGACATTTTATGGACCAAAATGTTGATAACTTGCTAGATATAGGGAACCAGTTTTAAGGTACGATGCTGACCTAACATGAAGCTAGTCGTCGTATGTACGGATCTCTGCTAAACGGTGGTACCAGAGTTAGTAGGATCGTTGCACTAGCCCCGTAATTGTCTTTTACTTTAAGGTGAAATTAGTCGTCATTGATTTTGCCAATTTCAGAAGCAGTTTTTTTTGTATGAAACGAAAATTATGTTCATGAAAATATATTCGCTGTGTGCAGATTGGCAAGAAGAATGCAGTATTTACATTTTTATAAACAGAACCCCGCTTTTGGGCCCAAAAACTGCTTCCGAAATTGGGCTGAACGACGAAAAGTTGATGACCGCTAGTTTCCCGTTAATAACCGGCAACGAAGTCTGTCAATAAAGAAAGAAGTGTCAAGTCTGATCTGAGAAACCTTTAAACCCAAGACTTTGCTTTGATTTTGGATTTTTTGGATTGAATTCTGCAAGGGCAACCGGACGAAAGTCAAAAATACGGTATCCATACGGACGTTTGTCATATGTGCGATTGCCTTCAAGACGTTTGGCCCAATATACATTTGCCATAATGCGCAAGAGCCATAATGCACGATACTCATAATGTACATGTGGCACAACATTGAAGAACATCTGTGTTCTCCTAGAAGAGTGGGTTGGCCAAAAATTCATTCTGTGAGACCGTGAATCACACAAGCAAACCGAAACCAGTAACTCTTCAATGTGGCAAAGCTGGGCAAAAAACCAAGACGTCAGCCGCAGTCTTAATCCGCTACTAACCCGACCGCGAGGCGGTGACCACGCCACCGCGCATGCATCGATTATTATTATCATTATCACTATCACTTATCACTTCGATCAGTATCTTGATCTACTGTGATATTGTCCAGCCTCCCAGTGGGCCTCAAGGTACGATGCTGGCCAGTCGTCGTATGTTCCAATCTTGACTGCGAAAGGAAGTTAGAATCAGTAGGATCGTAGCCCTCGGCCCGCACAATTGTCCTGTACTCTTGCAACTGGCTGCAAAGTCTGTCGAATATGAACAGAAGTTCATGTTTCCAGGCTTTGGTCAACTTTGTAATATCGTTCAATTATTTTTCTGTATTCACAGTATCGAACTGCCTAAATTTTTCGATATTTTACCCTCTGATGTATTTTTTCTATATTAAAACATCAATCTCACACTCCATAAAGCAAGAGTAGAGAGTGTGGAAACTAGTTTTTTGTACCACTTATATTACTTGTCGAATTAAGGCTAATTTATTGTTAATAATGAACTAACTATGAACTAATATTGGGGGGATAGTTTGAAAATAAAACCATGCTAATTGTCAAATGGCACTATTCGGTTAAGATTCAAACCCGCGCCCATTCGTTTTTCAAAGCAGACTCGGTTATATTGTGATTATAAACCCCCTTTTTGGTGTTTATTCCGCAACAGCGCTTGCGATAAAGGACAGTATATAGAGTAAGGAGGAACAAAAGTGCGATTCAATGAGGGGCCATCCAGATACCACGTGGACAGAAAAATACCAATACCAAAAGATCTTTCCGACACGATGTGATTCATAAATTTTCTGAAGTACGTTACGTTGCCCATGGATGCCCTTTTGGTGGTGAGCTGCATTTGATTTTGAGGCTAAATGCAATCCACATTTGGTGCAAGCGGTGCAATACTAGTGGATTCATCCAGGCTAGACAGTCAACATCTACGTGTACTAACGCAGGCTTAATCTTTTCAACAAGATTTATGCCAGATATGTGCTCTCGTAATGCTCGGTTCATGTGTTTAGGTCAACATATGCCTCAGAAAATAAAATTTTATTTAAGCTCAAAAACAATCACTGATCAATGGTCAATGTTTTTAATTTCTATTTTTTGTAGGAAAAGAAACTTCCATATACCATATCCCCTCCCCCCTTTCCGTGGACAAGCGTGGACATTTTAATATCCCCCCACCCCCCTCTAAGGTGTCCACGTGGTATATGGATGGTCCCTGATTTATCAGTGCAGATTACGAGCAAATTGACTACATTGACATGGATGGGTGACTACTTTGACAGCTTTAATCTATCGTAAATATTTGTTGTTTACGAAGCATAGTTGCTGAGTTATGTATTCACCCATAACTTCTCTTTTAGAACGGTTTTGATGTGATATTTCGTTATATGGCAAATAGATATCAACAGGAGGATATTGCTTGTTGAAAAATTATAGCAGCGTTTTACATCACTCAGATATCTTTCTTGAAATTGCGGTTAGAAGCATTTACAAAATATATTTCGCTCCGTAATTTGATCAAACCCCGCCAAGCACCCAGCGGGGCAAAGGTGTACTCCACGGACGGGGTAAAGGTGCAATTCATGGACCGAGAATCTAACTCGTTTTACTGACGGGATGACGACACTATGCAGGCCCTTGCGACATACAATTACAAAGTACTGCGCGTGACGCTATTCGTCTGCCAGCGTGTTAGCCGCGATTCTCGAGACGCGGGTGTTCAGGGAAAGGCTCCGTTCTTACGGAATAGACCAACCGACGGTGGTTTCTACACTAGACGGAGGAAGAGGCACAATTTGTGTTTAAAAATAACTCAACTAGCCAAGTGTTGGTAGAGTTTCTAATACGTTGCACGCTTAATAAGGAGGTTGTGGGGTCTCTCTTTTGTCGAGCATCTCTGTGGTTCAAAGGACCATTAACACCGGCGAGCTGGCAGGATGTGGGTTCGAATCTGGTGGGAGGAGTGGGTTCGAATCCGGTTGTAATGCTTCGATTACAGCTTGGTTCGATCCATGGCATCCCCCAGCTTGGATAAAAGATTGCTACACAACATCTTAAGCATTGCTTCATATGACCCTCCGTTACCCCCTCATCTTCCGCTCTTTCCCCTTCATTCTGGTCTCAATCTGTTAGATTCTATCAACTCTTTGTTTCATTACTTTCTTCTACCGTTCCCTCCGTAAATTGTAAATTCTACCGTCATAAAAACTTAATTATATACAGTTTTAGGTACTATATTACAGATACTAGAAATAGAAGATCTGCCGAAAACTGTGTGCTCTACAGATGCTGGCCGAAGGAAAACAGTGTCTATTCGCTGGTGAACCAAAATAAATGTTTGGTAAAGTTTCGATCTGATAGAGGCTGCAGTACGCCAGCGGAAAATAGGAAAGGTGCAAATTGCCCGCCCGGTTAGCTTTGGGGTACGATGCTGGCCTAACAAGCCAGTCGTCGTATGTTCGAATCTTGGCTGGTGCTGCTATAGTCAGTAGAATCATTGCACTAGGCCCGTAATTGTCCTGTATTCTAATAACCGGCTGCGAATTTTGTCGATAAAGAAGAGTCAAGTTCTCAACAGGACGTTTATACCGATGGCTTTGCTTTGCTTTGCAAATTAAGAATATTCCTTACCAAAACACATAGCAGATTGAAGATATTATGGTTTTGTTAGCTACTGCTGTGCTAATTTCATGGATTCAAACTTCGGCACTTTTGCCCCGCGGTAACTTTTACCACGCTGATGGCACAAAAATGGGATTCGGCACTTGATCAGAAACACTCTAGGTCAGCGGTTCCCAACCTTTATTGGTTCACGAACCCCATAACTAAGTCCCCTATACTATTCTGCAGCGAACTAAAGTTTTGGCGAACTCCGTGAAAATTGATGACAACTTCAAACATCGTACTTATGCCCCACCGCACTGTGGGATGAAACCCAAACCTAGATGGACAAAAGTAATTACGCTAAAACTGTCAGTCCTAGAATTATTTTTTCAACTTCCGCATTTTATGGTGTAAATTTGCGAATTTCATTTTTATATATAAGAAACTGTGCCCTAATTTTGCAATAATGTCCAAATTAAAAAATGATAAATTTTATTTAAAAAATATGGTTAAACTATTATGAGAAAAGATTTGATTTCTATATAATAGCGATGACAATTTTAGCTAGCTAGGATTAGTTAGCCAATAACACCAGCAACCGCTTCATTCATGCAAAATAGACACATTCAAGTGCATTTATGCCGCTGTGATAAGCGTAAGAAAGGAGACGCAAAGAGAATCTCTCATTTGCACATTGGACCTTTTGAAATGTTGCTCGTGTTTTAAGGCCAAGCCAGCGCACTAGAGAGAAAAAAGACGAAGCAAAACTTTCAATGAGAGTGCACTTTTAGTAGATGGTTTTGAATACTCAACTGAAGTGACATATCATATCAGGTACGGGTTTTACACACAATGATGTATTTGAAAAACTATGTTGTAGCGTTATTTAGAAATGTTCAAGATTTGCCAAATGTTATCTTTCTCGTTCGCTCCAACGCTGTTTGACGCTAGCGCTGGCACGGCTTTAACGGAACACCTATTTCTGTCATGTTCCCCGCACTACATTCATGTAGCATTCGGCACATTGCGTCACAGTAATTATAGTTCAGAGTAATTATACACAAAGCATGCGTCGCATATATACGTAATCGTTTTATGCTATTATACTTTAAATTTATTCCGAAAAAAAACAAAAACTGAATACACGTCGAAATAGTTTCGTCATTTCGTCGAATCGATCCATCACATTGGAAATAAAAAAAAGCATCGCAAACTACATATTTGTGTCCATTAATCACAGGTTCCAAAGTTGGCTCCAAGCATATTCCCTACGAATTTTACCATCAAGTAAAAAGATTAATGACGATTTAGTAGTTGCTTGATACATTCCCTCACACCCAAGTATTCCCATCACTACGGGGACAGATAAAATACGTTTCGGATCAACCTACTGCACATAAAGCAATCAGTATGACTGAAAAGTTGATCGTTTTATGCGTCGATCCAGAGCTCTAGGTCCAGAAACCAGAGGCACACGTTGAACCGACTTTTTGTCTAATCTACAAAAATATCACCTTCGCTTTAAATATGTAGCGTCTTCTTGGTTTTTAAGCAATAGCAAATTTCAAATAGTGTTATTCCAGCTCTTATGAAAAACTTGTTTGAATTTTAAATCAGCCAGAAATTCACAACCTTGCCTAAAAGGCTGCGGCTTCAATTCGATTTGCTTCCCACTCTGCTACCAATTAGTGGAACGCACATCGGCCTGAGCTTTGGTAGGAGTGGGCACCAACATTCAATAACACTTTACGTTGTTTTTCAGTTGTTCAATTACTACAACCCATCAAACCCATGGGCAGTGAAGCGGAGGCTTTCCTAGAAGCATACGAGCCATCTATTATTACTGGTCAGGCCTTGAAATAGAACCACTCGATTTGCCAGTCAGCCGGTCAGTCGAGCAGGTATGCTATACTATATGGCGGTAATTGCTTTCTTTTAAATGAATGTGTGGTCGTAACCATGAGTATGAGTGAAGGTGCGAGAGAGGCATAGGGCCACTTCACTACCGAGTGAATGCTGTTCGAATTCAATTACAAGTAAGGATGTGAGTAATTATCACAATGAACAGACGCACAGCAGGTAGTACGCAGTTTGCTAGCTGAACTAAGTCAATATCCTGAAGAAAATTGTTACCATTATCCCCGAACGCGGCGCAACGTGCAAAAGATTTCACAAAAATATTTTTATTTTATAAATAAAAACACTAAGAGACGGGCAGTTTTGTTTTCCAACAAACTTGCCTATAGTCGCACGCACACTGTTTACCGTCCTTCGGAGTCACTTTCATTTTTCGGCCATATTTTCGTTTTTTATTTGCACTTTTGTTTCGCGGCCCGTCATGTTATGGTTCCGCAAATGCGCGTTATTGGGAAAAATAGATCACATGGCGTCTGCTACATCAGGAGAGCGATTGCAAAAAGCTGCGAGAGAGCGAGAGGAGCAATGAATGCACCAATTCGGCGTATAAATAAATAAAAGCAGCAACTGGTACATTAATGCGTGGTGATTTGTGAGGGCGAAGACGAATGGTACGGTAAATGAGAAAAAATGTAGGCCGAATGCTTTTAACCTCAATAGAAACCTGTCGATACTGTTTTGGTTGAGATGATTTTTGAGTGACAGACATTATATGCACTATGTAGAATGTGACATTATCAACTATTGACACACACATTTTCCATTGTGTAATAATAATAATTACATAGAAGTACCCAGTTTTGCTGATAATATATTTCATGTTAGTGATGTCATTGAAACTTTTTCATGAGGATTACAACAGTAAATAGTAAGAAACTGGTCGATACAAACCAAAAATATACAAAGCACAAACCTCAGACTTCTAGCAGCTGAACACCTGAAAGCGGTTATTTTTACCCTTTCATGTCCTATCGTGCAGACAGCTGAGGATAAAATTTGGGGAGTGACGTCCGTACGATTCACTACAGCAATGGGAACTAATGCCTTACGGCGTCAATTATCCAGAGTGCGTCGAATGTTTACTAGTGTTCCGCAACGGTAAACATGAATAAATACAAACTGGGTACAATTTGCGTACTTCACCATACTGATTTTCTTGTGTCTATTCGACAGCAACACTTTTAGTGCCCAGCAGAAAACCATTTTGAAATCGTACAAAGCCGCAACAAAGAGTTTTAAAATAGCTGCTACTCTCGTCGTCTTTCGGTGACATTGAAGACTGAACGGGGAGAAAAAAATCTAAAAGTTCAGTCGTCCTGAGCTCTAAAGAATTGCAAGCCATTAATCGAATAACTTTTGATTCTAAACATCGTTGGTTTAAAACTGATTTTAAAAACGTGCACCTAGCCTTAAATATAGGTAGGTAATGCCTTTACAGCTTTGCCTACAGTATGGTTGGTTGGTGGTTATCTGGATTTTCCCAGACAAATTCTCACAAAGAAAACAAAATCAACTACTTCTCACGGGAAAGTGAAAACAATGGGAAATGCAGACAACAATGTAGATCACTACAATTGAAAACAGAAGTCCTCATTATATAGAACAGCAGCCACAACAGGAGGGAGTGAATCAAGTAGGAAACAAATTCATCTCTCACGCCTCATGGTTTCATGTTGTAATAAAATACGCCAAATGAGACCCGTTATATACTCTGGGTACATACAGTGGACTTTGTATAACTCGGTTTCAACTAATTCAAATACAATGAATTTATGAGACACAGAAATAAACACTTCCGTTGCAATGCCGAGCTACAAAGTATCCACTGTTGACTGTAAATGTTGAATTGAATCTTCAGCGAAAAACAGATGATTTTGCAACTTTTGTTCTGCCGTCGTATACCATTTTTGCTGCTTCGGATGGCGACAATAAATAACTTACTTTTTGGCAACAATTATCCGTTAGCCGACGGTGTACTACAAGGTCGATTTTACTAATTATTTATTTTGAGAAATCATCCTATTTTTTGAACACACAATAAAAAGCATCCGGATTGTCGTGCACAAGGCACTAATCAAACCGATATCGTCCAATCATATGACAAAATATGAGCCCGGTCTGTAACACTAAAATTAAGTGACTGTCATTCCCTCCAGAAAGTGACTTGCTGTCAACACCGCATATTCAACAAAAAAGTAACATTCAGGAAACTATAGAAGACCCTCGAAAATACCTGTATTTACTTAAAGGTTCGCTCTGATGGTAAAATTTAGAAATCGAGCAAAACTCGCAGAAAAAGTTTTCATTCTACCTCTTATGTCCTTGCGAATGTATATGCCGTTATACGTATGGGTTATATCTTCTCTTTGTTACCCTTTTTCGCTTAGTTGCTTCACAGAAAAAAATCACTTTTACAGCGACTGACGTCGTAGCAGCAAAAAATAACCCCATATTGGTCAAACGCAACAATAAGTTATAGTCTGCCACCAAACCGAACATGAAGGCAAAGCTGCTGTTGATGCATATACATACCCGTACACTCAACACGATGTGCCTTGCCAAGGCCAACGACCTTGAATTGTACTGCTCTACTAAATGGTTGCGTACCGACAGCCATTTGACCGCACGCAGGTTCGAGTACAACAGAAGAGAAATGGCACACTTGATTTCTATGCTTTAAATTACATCTCCATTATGATGACCACTTGTCTAAACTAAACACTCATCACATTAAAGTAAAAAAAACTAAACGTCCATTTGACATACCTAACCAGTACCTATAATCTATTTTTCCGTATCCTCAAGCACGCGTATTTTCCTAGTGCGTAAGTTGTCCTGTTGGCTAAAATGATGCTCAAAGAATTATGAGCGAGGGAGCAATGGAATCCAGCACCAACGGAATGACCGACTGATGAAGAAACTTCATAGAAAGAAGAACGACCGATATACACGTTGCGGTTGGTGTTCCCTCAACTGCGTGTTCGCTCGAACGAATGTACCAGCAGGGAAAGAGACGGCTTCGATGACGATGTCGACGGGAATACGTATGGTTGAATGACCTACGCGTACGTATGCTCTGTTGATGCCATTACCGCCCCTTTTTCCGATGCCGATCTGCTGTTCGTTCTCACTGGGGTCTCCTGTGCTGTGATGCTTGCTTGATGGATCGGTAAAGCCGACGGCTGCGGATGCGAATCGAACGGCATAAGGATTCATACCACGAAACTTCGGTTTTGTAAACCCGGGTTGGAGTATGTGAATTGCAGTTTTGAATAAAAGGGTTTTACTTTGAAGGATATGAATCTTCAAAATAAATCGCACATCTAAGGACCCGCATCTGCGCAATTCCAACTACGACTTATTGACAATTACAACAGTGTTGCAGATTACCACAGTTGAAATGTTAATAGCGTTTGTCGTAGTGCGAAGGTAGTGATTATAGTAATCAGAGTGATTCCTTAATCTGTAAGCTTCTCAACCTCATTTTACTGCTGCCGTCGTTCAGTAGCCGTAGCGACTGTTGACCCCGGAAACGTCGATTCGCTTCGCCGTGCCCGGTCTCGGAAGAGGAATGATAGGAAGAATCACGCGGCTGTTCCTCGAAAAGGGAACCGAGAATGGAAGTGTTCTGGATTTTGGTTATTCCGAATTAAAGCATTTGATGGTCACGTAGTTTATTTGCTCAACGTTTTATCACAAAAAGGTTTATAAATCAGCTTAAATCGCCAACATTATTAAAGGGATTAAGCAAAATTAAATTTGAATTTAGCAATAAAACAAATCGTATCTGAACATGTAATATGTAGTCAAGTGCAATTAAACGAAAAGTAATCAGATTAATCCAACAGTTTTTAATAGAGACGCAAAAGAATAGCAGATCATAATTATTGCACACGCAAAAAGATTACACTGCAGTCAAGATACTTGTCGAACTGAAAATCGCTAAAATCGGTCGACAATCACACAAAACTGTTGTGTTTAATCACAGTAAAGATAGCAATTATCTTCACTTCCATATGACGCGGGCTGTTCGACGTTTCTTATCTCAACAAAATGTCCAGTCTAGTCAAGGCTAAAAGCCGAACAGAAAAATGTTCGGCTATCGGTGGCGTGACTATCAACCATCGATTTATCTCCATTTGTCGCCAGTGAAATTTAAAATCTGAGGCATTATCCATCGAACGGGAAAATTAAACAAAACTTTTTATTTAGCCGCCCTGAGCCATCAACCGTATTCTAAATAACCGTTTAAATACAATTCAATATGAAGAAAAGATATTGAAGATGGCTGAACATTAACCATTGGTGAACTCACTCATATGATATCAAATGGTCTGATTGTATTTATTTCAGGTGGAAACCCCAAAAAACAATTTTTTTAATTTTGGCGTAACAAACTGCGATAAGATTTTTTTCTTACTTATCTTGCTTATTGCTTACTTTCTATCTAATCTAACCAGATAAACAGAAAAATGAATCTAACACCCAAGAACAATATAAACCCAATGAAATTTATAATTCCAAGCTTGCTTCTTCGGCTTTTATTCTATACAGCGCACAACTTGCAAGACACTTCTGATGAAGGCGATGGAGCAACCATTTGTTTGCTGACTGGCATATTATGCTTATTTCCTGTTCTGCCAGATTCTGCAGACATGATCAATGGCAGTACAAAAGGTGCTACCCTCCCACTAAATCTCACTTCACTGCTGGCTGGTGGTTCATCTCTACATGTTGTCTGTTCGTCCGTGTACCGTCCACAAAACCACAAGCGCTAGACCCGTGCGCTGTCAGCCTGCAAACTGTATAATTTTGCTTGCCTTGTTTTTGCTTCTTTGAAATTCCACTTAGTGTGTAAGAGATTTTCTTTATGATTTCTTCGATTTAATTTTTTTTCTTTTATTGAGCTTCTACGCTGTGCTCTGCCTCTATACTATGTATTTTATTTCTTTTTCTTCTATCCGCCTGCATATACTTTTCGTGAGCCAGACTGAACATTGCTTTTCTAGTGGTGTGTTCGATGATTCAACGTGTTATTCCCCGACTCACACATCAAACCATCGAACAAATAAGCCAAATAATGCAAAAGCAAGCTGCAGTATTTTTTTATGTTTGCACTCTTTGTTAACGATTGCCATCCACACGTACAGCTCGTAAAGCTTGCAGGCACTACAGCTTATGGGACTCACACAACGCGAGCTAATATCGCCAAGACAGCCACACTCAAGCTAAATTAAAGCTTTGCTTAATTGTGATAAAGAAATCGAAAAATTGCGCAACCACATATGATAGTCGCAAAAGCAGCAAAGTACACCATATTTCGTAAAAAAAACTGCGTCTTAAAATGGAATTATACACAGATCCTCGTCGAAATGCGCAAATATGATAACTTTTTTCTTCAAAGTATTTTTAGTTAGCCAGCTGGTCGTAGACTTGATGTATTACCAGGCAGATGACGTGGGTATTCAACTCTTGCACAACCCTCTTTTATATCTATAAGGCAGGTGGATATGATGAACACCTACTTCTCTTTATGCCTTTATTCTATTGATCACTGCTCCTGTTCCTGATTCACAGCAAAATCCAACTTCCTCAATCAAGCGTAATCTGAGAAGACTTGCTTTGCACCGTCGATTTCACCTTCATTGCTTTGTATCCTCACTACACACGCTGGCTGGCTGGCTGGTTCGTATATCTTTTTTCATTGAACTACTTTTCCTTCAAAAAGCATACAGAAAGAAGTTGCTGCACAATAAGCCCACAAACACACACGCACACAATACACGTACCGATACTAATTGAGGCTGACTTGGCTTTCTCGTTCTTCACAGGCCACTGCTGCTACTACAGTTGTTATTCCCGAAGTGCTTACCACTGAACAACCAAAATCGAACTGAACAAGCGCTGCGGACGGACAGGTTGTGAATACAGAATTCTGCTTCGTAATGCCATCTCTCTCATTCGCTTCTCTTATTTTTCACAAATTGCGACGTAGTGTGCGAACGAAGAGAAAGAGAGCTTTTGTTCCGCTTCTCTTCAGCTTACTGGTATTGAACAAGGATGCCAGATTCACGGACTCTGCATATCTTTTTGTGGTAGGACGCAAAGTTTGGATGTCATTCCAAAATAGCAAAAAATCCGTTGTCGTATAATTAACCAATCACATGTAAGTACACTTTTGTTTTCTAGGCCCATAACAACTGAAATTTCATTTATTTTATTTTCCGAAAAAAGTTGTGCCGATATGCCTGTCCCAGGTCCCAGCGGGTGAGGCATATTTCCTTAGTTAATATGAACGGATTCGATGTCCTGAAAGTAAAGTCTGATTGTAATGTGTGCAATGATCCCTACAGTAGGTGGTTAGACAAAATAATCAGGCCAGACAAAATTTTTACGAAATTCAAACGGCCTTGACCTACAAAATAAGACGTTTTTAGATGAAATCAATTGCATTCGATGGGGAAATTTTTCTAGTTTTTCTAAAATATTTTAAAATTAGCCAGTGGACACCGGAGATGTTCTGAGTTGTCCGGGGGTATGTCAAAACCAGTTTTTTCATCGCATGTATCTCTATCTGTCTTGAAAATTTAATAATATTCATATTTTATGCCAATACTACATTTCATTTCCAGTCGAATGATTAAAAGAGAACGAAATCATAATAATGGATGGAAGTTGAATGAATTCAAGGGGGTTAAAAATCCTGACGGCACCGATATGCTATAATTAGATGTTATGTGTTTCGAAGTTGAGTCAGTTTCCTTGGTGAAACAGCATAAAATAAATTACAGATTTTTATGAAATCTAAAATGCAATAAATTACAATAAATCGTGCACCTTTGATAATTCTTAATTTCTTCCCGTTGTCTTATCTGTGAATAGTTACGTGAATATAATGTGATCTGTTTACCCTGTTACCATTGTTCAGCTTTTAATACTAAAGTATTTTTCCTCTATTTTTCGTTTCCTTTTTACATCGCAAAAGTTATAAACCGACCACGATGATCTAGCAAAAATTGAGAAACATTCACAAATAGTCATAAAACGTAAACAACGAACACTATATCAGCAACACAGCGGAGGTCTCTCTCTCTCTCTCGATATGTACGAACGAGAATACGCTTGCGTCTCGCAAACACGTGCACGCAAACATAAAGAGCCAAAGATATTTTTGTTCGCTGTAAAAGCTTTTTGCTCACCAACCTCACACAACGATACTGACCTAGTGGACTACGGTTGAGGAAGAGGGAAGTTCTCTCGGATTTAGCGAATAAGGCAAAGCAAAAGAAGGATGTTCAATTTCCTCAAAACCTCCCTCGTTGAAAATACTTCGGATTCGAAACGGAATTACTATTGCAGAACAATCAGATTATTAAAAATTGTCTGCTTAGAGAAGTAAACCCTACTATTAATACAGATGAAGAATACTGAACTTCTAGAAATGAAAATTTGATCCAGAAACTACTTTTGAGGTATTAAAGGCTTTTATTTTCTAGAACTTTCGAATAGCAAAATATAAAAAAGAACAAACCAACGATGAACTTCCTTTGTGTAACTCACAAAGTAAAGCAAAGCCTAGGTGCTACATTCTGTTTTCGAAACTTAATCTTCGTAGATTTCGCAGTCAGCTGTTAGAAGTACAGGACAATTGCGGATTCCGGACTAGTGCTACGATCCTATTGACTCTAACAGTCTCTCCCAACCAAGTTTCAAGCATACGACTCATAATGTATACAACGCAAATCTTTTGATTCGGATTAGTGTCTCCGGTGATATCTTTTTCACCAATTCCAACCAACTTTTTACACAATCAAACCTGAATTAATTTTTTTAATCTGTCCTATTTCACGAGATGTATCACAAAATAAACGCTGATGTTAAATTCAATAAATATTGCAAATAACTCAAAATCAAACAGCAGCGTTGATTATAGTGATGAAATACCAACAATCTGTCTTATAATGTATGCACCTGAGCGTTAAAATTGACTGATTAACACATAACATGAGCTGTTGTTTCTTTTGTTACATCCATACGAATCTTGCAAGACATCCGTACGAAATATCACTGTATCCAGATAACCTTGCTAAGTTCAGCATCATTGTCTCCTGATTGTGTCGAGCAACAAAATTGCTCATAAGCCGGCTACGTACAGATGATGATGAATGTTAGCGATGATAGCGCATTTTAATTCGCCTCAGATTCTACTTATGACAACTTCAAGCAAGCAAATAAAAACTATTTTTTTGATTCCAAAGGTTAGCAAACAAAAAATTTCTCACATTCTGCCTGAGGACGTAGTTGATTTTGATTTACGAAATCCCGAAACGACTGGCGCAGATACAAACAGAGAAAATACAATCGTACGTAAATATTTTTTGCAGTTGCCTCAATTTTCTCGTCGTCACAAAGATAACGATACAACAACCACTACCAACCTGGCAAAGCACGAAGGCACTACCATCAACATCGACCGCGCGATGGTAATTCCTAGTGACTTGACTTTGACCATGACTCAGTTCAACTCGACAGCAGCAGCAGTTCGACGCGCTCTTGAATGTACATTCTTCAACCGAATGTAACACCAACCCCTACTCCTTTGATCTTCGATAGTGAGTTGACTAGATAGGAACCTCGAAATGTTTCACCAGTATATTGTTTCTAAAAAGAACCCGTGTCGGCTACTACAATAGATTTTTTAGCGCAGTCCACAAAGACAAATGAAACAGAATCAATATGTGAAGTTTAAAATTTTCAAATCTTTATCAGCGGTCGAAAAATAAAGATAAAGGGATTTATAAAAGATGATTTATTGGATTCGCTTTGGCACAAACAGCCTTCGTCGCATCCTCTGCGATATGCAATGCCACACGAACAAAGGCTGCCAAGTGCACAGACGTTTCTGCGAACCGAAAATGTCCGTAGAGTAGAGAGCTACCCATAAGCATGTGTCGGTCTCGTGCGTACAAGAAATCCGACGCACACTAAGGCTCTTAGACAAGTGAGGTTTTGAAGAAGCATATATACTTTTGATGCTTCTTTGCAATCAGTCTGAATTCACTATTCGTGCAGCAAACGATTTTGTATATCTCGATCAAGGCACCGCACGTGGGTAAAACATAAAGAGCAAGGGTCGAGCGGAGATGGCACGTTCCTGCAACCATGTTATAAGGGCGTACCGCAAGAACCTTCCTCCTCTAATGGTGTGTTTTGCAATGTTCGCATGCATCATACACATACTGACTGAGTCACTACGTCTCGACCAGACCGGAAAGGTCTATATCCGACATGCATCCGCTACCAGTATGGTATCGATGCGAAACATCGCTATACTTTACGATCATTTAATTCCAGTTAGCAGTTTAGTATGCATCATATATGGTGTTAGCACTCAGCCGTTTTTAGTTTTTGTACCTCATTATACACTAACATTGATTTCGACGATGAAACTGTCATTTGAATTACATTGATTCAAACTGAAACGTAACACCTAAAAGCATTAGTAAACATGTTTACAGTAAATTGTTTCACGATAAATCAATTATCACCTCGCAGCGCCACAAAGTTCAACTACAATATTACCAAAAGCATGAAACCATTTTAAACATCAGGAAGGAATTTAGATGAACACAATTGAAAAACTATAAATTTAATACGATGTCGCTTATCAACACTCGAAACATCAGGTGTCGTCACAAGGAATGACAGTCCTAGCTAGTAAGTACAAGTATGTAGTTTCAAATGACGCATTATACAGTTGAAGAGAAATTCCCCTGAGCGGCCTCACTCAACACGACCGACCAACCACCACAGCGCATCAGTATTTGGCTCGTGATGGACGTACAAACTTACACCACATTCTACGCCGCAGTTTAGAGCATCTTTTGTGTCAGGCAAGCTCGTGTTGCAATGATGGTAGCCATTAGTTATTAGTAACACGTGTCAGAGCGTTGGTGCCTCAGAACAAGGCACAGCTGATAAGGCCCTCCGGCGAAGGCAAACCGTTTTGTTGTTTAACCAAAGTTCACTGCCAACTAGAAACTGAAGTTAGGCCCCGTTTCGTAACATGTTCGGAACAAAGTATTATGAAATGTTCTGCCAAGTTTGATTGCTTGTGTGGTTATATGGATCAAGATGGTTGTTTGATAAACTGATCAATGTTGTTTGCGAGATTGAGAGTACCTACCGGTTTCTGCTATGTTTATGTTTCGTCAATATCTGAAATAAAAGAAAAAAATGTTACTTGCAGTTGTATACCTAAAAACTGTGTTCGTAAATAAATTTATGTTTAATCTGACTTTTTAGTCAGATCTGAAAATCTAAATAAATCGAATGAGTTACAATTATAAGCAGATACCTACAGCAATAAAAGAAATTCGTAATGAATTCTAGAGTATGAGCAAATGCAGAAATTGAGAAATTCGCTTCGCGTCTCCTCCTAATAACTTAAGTCTAGAGGTATCTCAACGCTCTATTATTAAATGCAAAACCAATTATTCAAATATATGACTGTTTCGTAAAAATATTTTTGCACGAATTGATTGACTGCAGCATATTGCCAATTGGATCGTGTGCCGATCAAATGATCGTCGCTATTCGGACCAAGAGGACTTCAGTTACTCAGTTCAGGCTGCATTAATGATCGCTGAATTTCTGAACAATCCGGAAGTTCCATGTTACGTTGTTCGATGTCCATATAATGGAAGCTTTTTTCAAAGATCGGTCTAATGAGAGAACAATAGAATGCCTGCAAACAATGCGGATCAATAAAGTCCTTGGCAATTTTAGAAATGAAGACAAGTTGTCGGTTTGCCTTGGACATAATGAACTTGTAGTGCATATGGGAGGTGAGCTTAGGTCCAGTAGAATACAAATGTCCGTTTACATGGTCCACTCTACAGAGACTATAGATTACAGAGGCACTCAAAATCCGCTAAATTTTGAATTATAGCGGTGAGTTACCTTTATTTATAATGGTACTCTCCGCTTTGATTCAAAATGTAGCGGATTTTGAGTGCCTTGTCGCCTCTGTAATCTACAGTCTCTGTAGTCCACTCGGTTGACAATAGTATCGTCGATATGGCAATCAAACATAATCGGATCTGTAGAACGATGAAAGGTCATAACGTTGCATTCTGCAATACTGATAACCAGTTTGTTCAGCCGACACTAATTGACGAACACGTTTAGCATCATTTACAAATGGAGACAGTCCTTGATAGAGACTGCGTAGATTTTCAGATCATCGGCGTAAAAAGTTTTTATCTATAACCAAGCAAGAATCCAACAACATTGAAGAAAATTATGTACAAAAGTGATCCCAAATTGCTCCCTTGTGGAACGCCTGATATATTAACAGCTGAAAACATTCATAGGCCGTGTTTGACATGAAGCATTTATTCAATTGATAAGATGAAAACCACGGCACCAATCTGCTCGAGGTTCCCATTCGCAACAATTTACGGAGTAATACTCAATTTTGTCAGAAGCCGCTTTTAGATTCGTATAGATGATATCGATTTGCGCTCTGCCTTCCATAGCCGTCGAACAAGTGGTAATGAAGTCTAACAAGTTCGTAGTTACGGATCTACCGGCAACAAAACCATATTGATCAGAGAAAATATAAGATTCCGCGGCTTGAAGAATTTGGTCACTCGAACAGTTGCGAAGTGGCAGAAAGGCTAGTAATCCCACGGTAATTCCTTACGACACGACGGTCACCACTTTGTAAACGGGAAACCTGTATGGCTCAGCAAAAGAACTAGCACAGGGATAAAAAACAACAGCAGGGATTCCATCCGGTCCAGGAACGTAAGAGCTTTTCAACTTTTTTGAGGCAGCGCCAATCATGGCGGGCGAAATATCAAACGTATGCAAGTCTACAGAATCCAGTCAGACATTACACGATTCCGTTTAAAATGTGAAATAACGTCCTCTCTTATTACGACCAATGTTTTTATCCCCAATAGTGGACGCAAAACGGGACTTGAGTGTATAGGATAAAAATTATCATGAATTTTTTTATCCTTTAACACTTGTATTTTAGCATTAATTAAATTAACTGAAAAATTTTCCTTCGGTATCCAACTGGAACTGGTGATGTTGTTCATTATCCCTTAGAAACATAAAATTACCAGCCGCCTTAACCCATACAAAAAATTTTCAAGATTTTTTTATGGGAATCAAGAATATTCAAGTATTCGGTTTATTTAATTGATTATCAGAGATCCTTGTATTGGTCCCTATTCTTATTCAGAACTAGCTGAGTACCTAAGATCGGGCCCCTTAGTCTCTCAGCTTGTACATCTCGTACATCTCAGCTTGTCTTGTACCACTCTTATTGTAATGAAAATACTCATAATACTACAAACAAAACTCTTATCCTTCATTTAAACGATTCTACTCCTCTTGTTAACTCTTACAACCAACCCCCACCCCATCCCCGTCACCCCATCCCCGTTATTTTTTGAAGTTCCTCTTGTCTCTCAGCCATTTGTAAAACTGTTATATTAAGTTATTGATCCAACAATTTACATAATGTAAGACAAACAAAGCCCTCTTTTCCTATTTGGCCCTGAGACGATAAGTGACAACCCGTAGCACATTTTCAGACTTTTTCAGACCAGCCGCTGAATGGCCGAATTGGACTGTACTACGCGCGTGAAAAAACAGCACATGTTATATTCCAACCGCTTCTGCATTTCTTTTCAATTCGAAAAATCCTAAAATGCAATAAACAAAGCTATTCTTCCTCATTTTGATGTCCCACAGCCACTAACACATCTCTCTTCACTTCCAAAATACTTATAATGCAATAGAATCAAATCATTTTTCCTTATTTTAGCTTCTCCCCTAGACGGTGACCTCCCATTTTTTGGACCCACCGCTCTTGTCAGCTAGCCACTTTGCCATTAATCCAAATACAAGAGAAACGTAGCTCCTTTACTTATTTGGATGGACCCTTGTTAAAGACCGCTCCCCACCTTTAGTCAACTCCCTGTGCTGATTATTCTATTACGTTAAAGAACATGTGAGCCAAGTTTGATGAAGAACCGTCCAGGCGTTCCGAAATTATGGTGGAACATATACACATACGTTCTTTTTGACCACCTCCACCCCTTCCGATCAGCTACCCTCTTTTGACTGGTATCTCATGTATCTATTTAGACTCCGAAAATTGCTATAATGGAAAAGAGAAACGAAGCCTTTTTCCTTATGTTAATCTGCCCTCCCTGGTTACGACCCCCACCCCTTTCAAACCCTTTCCAGATATTCCTCCCCAGTGGAACCACCCTATTGTCTCTCGCTAGCCCCCTTGGCACTTGCACAACTGGTATTGATCCAAATCGCAAGAGAAATGCAAGCCCTTTTATTTATTGGGACCTCCCACCTTTTTCAACCACCCAGATTCTAATCTATATATATAAGGGCCTTGTCTGTAGCCAAAACGAGGGGCGCGACGGGCGATTTTTGTGGTAATAACCGCCCACATTAAGCAAAGACTCAAACCAATCATACCAGATTGCATTCAAGACGAGCAAAAGTCACGTAGTTGCACTTCATAGTTAAATAGCGTCAGCGTTACATAGCGTACCTCCAATTTGCTCTCAATTAGATGTTACATAGCGTACCTTCAATTTGCTCTCAATTAGACGCGAGGCGACGCGCGCGGTTTACAGCTAGTCAGTTATAAACATTCAACCGTATTTTTTTGTCGTCCCTGAGTTCTGATAACCGAAAAAAAGTATCCATCTAGCTAAAGACGAAGGTGTGATGGTCGGAGCAATTCATGATAAACACTGCACTTTCGGAGATTCCCCAAGACCTGGTAGAAAATCGAATTTGGCTGACCCTACAATGGACAGGACTACAAGCAGCATCCTTCGGCATCAATACAAATTGTGAGAAAAAAACAAGATACATCAGCGACAAACGGAATGCAATCTGTGGGGGGTTGACTAGCTAGACATTATTTCTACACTAGGCCCGAGGGGTGATCTCATATCGGGGCCTCCAAGAGTCATTTCTGCCTGCCGAGACAGCTTGCGACAGCCAATAAAACGCAGTAGCGAAATGACTCTGGAGATTCCAAGATCAGACAATGTCAAGTGCTTGATCAAAAAGTCACGTAGTAGTCTAGTTATCAATGTTCTATGTTCTATTCTATCTAGATTTTTTTGTCAAAAAGTCGCAAAAAAGAAAAAAAATAGCATTTGAACCTACGCTAGACTTAGCGCAATCAATGAAGTTTGGTTGTATATAACCACTGAGTAATTCCAATATTACAGGAAATGTTACTAATAGTGATGTAGAAAGTCAAAACATTACTGGTGATAGTAAGAGAAGCGTTAACAACGGTAGTGACTGTAAAAGTAGATGATAAGCCAAATTCTAATATGAATAGAGAACAGGTTTGAAGAAAGTATCGACTTATCACTATGCTTACTAATACACATCTCGTACACATATGCGCACCCAAACATGCGTATTTCTACGCCTGCATGCATACTCGTATGGGCATAATTTTTATCGCTGTACTGCCTATAACTACGTAACAGCCAAAAATTCTATAGTATCTCCATAGAGAATGTCTCGGTCGCGCAGTCAGGGATAGTACACCAACTTTAAACATTCATACCGGCTGGCGTTAATTTATACCCAACCTCCATAAGGCATAAATAGACTTATATTTACTGAGAGTTATGCGACTTGATAATATCAGTCAATTTACCTCATTACACGGCTTGAGCGTCGTACTCGCCAGACTTAACAGCACACAATTTCCCTGACTTTTAAAAGTGAATCCCCATTAGGTTTACAGGACGACAAACTTGCATTGCCAATGTTGTTCCCTCAAGTTATATGATATGTATATGAACTTCATCCCTCCACGAGTCGACAAATGCTCATAGATGAACGAGACAGGTAATAAAAACTGGGAAGTCGTTGTAGCCAACTGTCGAATAAAGCCTCTGGCAATCAGAGGCCCATTTTGGATTCAAGAATACAATGACTGGAATTGAGACCCAGTATAGTAACCCGAATCTAGTTGGGAAATGGAGTAGCTAGGCTTTAGCTTCGATTTGACTGTGGACCCACTGGACGTACCTATAAGATATCTGAGGCGGGCGCGCCACGAACATCATGCAAGCACGGCCAGCAATCTTCAGAAAATTTAGTGGACCCTTCCGGTGCCTTCAAATTGACCAAGTCAGACCTGACGTCAAACCTGCTCAACTCCGCTTTGATTGACACAACTACACATAGAGTTAGATCATAAAACTACATTATACTACTAAGATGAGTTTATCTACATAGTATTCTACACATAGAACTAACATATAAGCGGTTGATGAAGGACTCGATGAACCACCTACCCAAAGGAGGGAGATACATCAGCGACAAACAGAATGCGTACCAAAATGAGGAATGGGCCTTCAAACCCGTCTTATTAATCATGGATGAATCATGGCTCCATAAAACTCGACTGGGAGCACAGTTTCATATCTCACCGAAGGGGAAGGACGTTCTTGGATCATTGAGAGTTGTTTGCGTCGAAAATTTCGACAATTCTGTTTTGTCCTTCAAACCTAGGACAGAACGTGCCAAGTGTCAACCGCGGCGTTGACCCAAAATTGACCCAATTTCTGATTGATTGAAAGCGATATGCAACCGTTGCACAGTGGGCAAAAACGAGCTCAAAATCCCATGAATTAGAAGCCGCTGGTTTGGAATCTTACAAGCAGGGCTTGAAAAGGGATCGCAAGTTGAATGTGACTGCCGTGAATGCGAACTTTTCGCATTCAAACTCCGCTTTTTGAACGATCATTTGACTGTTTTATCCAGTCAATCTGCCGCTTGCGCTGCTGCCGTCTTACAATTCATGCGGCATCTCAGCAAAAGCAAACAGTCAATCTCCCGTTTTGCTTTACGCTTTGAGAATATAAACTGCAAACTGACTGGAAGCATATGGTGACGTATTGTTTCGTTTCTCTTTTTGTCTCCAAATCGACTGCTCACAGTAATAGTTTGTCACCCGGACGTCGGTCCGACGCAAGCAAAATATTCGTTTGTATTGGACGGAGTCCGACCGACTTCTTCCATGTACATGTAGTGGTTGTTTTTTTGTAGTATTGAATCATACGATTGTGCGGTTGCTTGTCGTTAGCGTGGTAATTGCCAGTCATTTGACTGTTTTGCAGTCATTCGCTGCTCCAAACGGTAAAGGCAACTTGATCGAAACGAAAATGTCAAAAAGCTTTAGAACGCGTTCATTCTGTTGCGTGCATTCGGCGTTTGACTGAGCAAACTGCCAGTTGTGTTATGCATAGCATTCGCATTCCACCTCTAAACGGACGGTGTGAACTTGAATGCGCGTTGGTGTGACTGCGGTAGAAAAAAAGGATCGGTTGAAGCCCTGCTTACAAGATACCTATTCCTATGTAAAAAATGCAAGAAATCGATTGGTGATGGTTTCATCCTGCGCAGACTTTGGGAAGTGGTCTATTTTGCCTATTATTTCCAAAAATTATGATAAAAACCAATTAAACAGCATAGAAACTTCTTTGCCGCCCGTAAAATGAACTCAAATAGCTTTCAAATGTTGTCAAAACATCAGAAGAATCCAATCCCATTTATTCCATACTGTACGAAATGCAAGAATAGTCCATTTTGCCCAATTAACTCTCAGCTACATAGATAAGCTAATTAAAGCGATTAAAACTAACACTCATAGGCATAAACAACCGTCAGAAAAAATGTGTATTTTATCATACTGAATAACTTTGGAGAACAGTTGAAAGAATAAATAAATTAGATGAAAAGTTATTTTGCAGAATTGAATTACGGTGCTATGGGGCTGCTACATCGCTGATAGCCAAATGTCGACCAACATTTGAAAAGGGCGAATACGCCAACTGTCAAACAGAACGAGTGAGAGTTCATTTTCCTATGCTGCTCCAGCAAAACATAACTCTCACTCGTTCTGTTTGACAGTTGGCTTATCCGCCCTTTTCAAATGTTGGTCGATAAATGAGCGCTCTTTTTGCTGCCAACGGGGTAGCAGCCCCATAACGCCGTAACTACAAAAAATCGAACTATACTGTCTTCAACAATATTGTACACTCAAAATAATTTTCACGTCAAAATTACGGGCTAAAGCTATGCGAATATTTTCCATCATACTTATCCCGTACTATTAACATGAATTCAACGTAGTTTGCGTTAGTATACGTGCATTTACGTGAAAATCAGATAGATGTTATTGTATTTTCTAACAATTTTCAACTGAAAGTCACGTGACTATCTGTAGAGAAATTTGCGTAACTTTTCACGTGGAAAGGACGTGTGGATTATTTTGCGTGTAGATGATAATTAACCGTTATGTGTTCGGCTGGGTACCCGGGTACCTTTTGAGACTTTATAGCCTCGAAAAACAAGGTTTACGACAACTCAGCCAGCTAAAACTCGTAGAATGCTCCTAACTAGTGGGAATAAACCATTTGTCATCAACAGACTGCCTGTAGCAGCAGGCCATTCCGAGGACAACTCGTCAAATCGACTTAAATGGACAAAAATCAATTCCTGGAGGGATTTCATGAATTTTGACATACATATTGCTAGGGTTTCTACCCAAACATGTTAGTGGCCTCAGGGCCCCATGGGAATCTGCTACGAAGTGGCCATTCCGGGAACCACTCATCAAATGGACTCAAAGTGAATAAAAATCAACTCCTGGAGTGATTTCATAAAGTTTGACATACATATTGCTGGGGGTTCTAACCAAACATGTTACTGGTCCCATAAGGCTCCACAGAAACCTGTTGCGGAATGGCCATTCCGAGGACATGTCATCAACTGAACTCAAAAAGGATAAATTTCAATTCCTGGAGTGATTTCACGAATTTTGATATACATGTTGCTAGGGTTTCTATCCAGACATGGTACTGGTCTCATAGAGCCCCACAGGAAGCTCTGGAGTGGCCATTCCGGGGACAAATCATCAGATGGACTCAAAATGGATAAAACTCAACTCCTAGAGTGATTTCGTGAATTTTGATATACTTATTGCTAGGGTTTCAATCCAAACAGGTTAATGGTCTCATAGAGCCCCACAGGAACCTGCTCCGGAATGGCCATTCCGAAGACAACTCGTTAAATGGACTCAAAATGGATAAACATCAACTCCTGGAGTGATTTCATGAATTTTGATACCAATATTGTGTGGTTTTATTGACAATTGTACACATTTGTTTTGGATCCGGAACATGGTCCTGGAGATCCGGATTTACGGGAACCAGACGTGGTCCCAGGCTTGGTAAGTCTCATGCTCTAAAAATAGATAAATTTTCCAATCTTTTGACGGTTCAAGATCCAAAATCGGTCAAGAATTGATAAAGTTAGAAGCATTTCATTTCGGTGGGTACCCGGGTACCCATCCGAACACTTATGGGTGTTAAATTTCCCGTACACATAACGGTTAACTCTACAAGTGTCTTTTACACTACGTTTTCGAATTCTGTTTCGCTGATGCGCTGTAGTCCAATGAGCATCTGCTGAACAAAAAAGCGAACTTGAAGCCTGGTCACAGGTATAATTATACGATTGTCAGACGGGCACTTTTTAAATGCTTTATTTTCAGCAGCGGGCAGCGAAACTAGATGCAAGGAAAAATTTAAGCTGTTTATATAGACATTTTAATGTCTTTTACGAATTCTGCTAGTTGTTTAATCTCATCTATTTTACTATTGGATAATGATATTTGAAGATCAATTTCATTGTCAATTACTGGGATTTTTTCCTGACAATAGTGTATTTGCGGCAGTGGTATAAGATGAGAACAACATTTTCCGTTACTTTGCACAAATCACATTGATCGTTTAACACTAGTCCCCATTTAAATAGTCTATCTTTGGTGTATGTCCGGTTCGTAATCTTGATATCACTATGACATAATTAGATGGTAAGTTAATTTTATGAAACCATGGTTTTAATTTAACGTCTTGTGGTATTTTATAGTGGTAGTTCCCATTATCGTCGAAAATAGTTTTATATCGTAGATCCCAAATACATTTTATTCCATTTTTCACGCTCAGTAGTAAATCATGTTTTGTTATAGCGTAGTCTTCTATTTGTTGTCTAGTCGTACCTTGTTTAGCTGCATAATCAGCTCTGTCGTTTCCTGTAAGTTTGATGTGTCCTGATATCCATTGTGTGATAATCTTTTTTATGTTACCTCGCCATCTGGCCGCTTAGGACTGACTATTTCTAAAAGTCCCTAGAATCCCCCCCCCCCTGGTATATCCTTTTCATATTTTAATATACACTTGTACCTTCTCATTACATAGTTTGATTTATTACATTAATTTGAAACTTTTATTTCACGCGATAGTTTAAAAAATCTTTCAAACTTGGTAATTTTCAGTCGATTAGTGAATAGAGAATGGAAATCTATTGAGAAACAGCCAAGATATGGTTATTTCCGCGAAATTAATTTCTCTGACTTTACAGCCATTTTGGGACTTGACCAAAACCATTCCAATATGGGGGTATCAAACTTCAACATATGATACTGTTTCTGCATTAGTAAGTAATTTAATATTTCATTGAGTACTATAAATTAATGGTATGTTGGTGATGAAAGTGCAGGACCTTTTGTGTTTGGCAAAAAAGCAAACACTCTACAGGACGACAGTTCTTTTTATTATTTTAGTAAACGTGTTTGCAATATAACCCGAAGGCTATGTGGCCGTTACCGTGCAATTTTAAACAACTATATTCGTTAGCTTCGTATATTCGAATTCAAACTTGAAGTGGACTTGCCTACGAATACGAAAGTTAATTTATAGCCGTTTATCAGCTAATTCTACTAACACTCTAAACCAGGCTCTGCTGAGATCGTGCATTCACAACGAGTTATTGCAGTTTGAATAGGCGCGCGATAAAGAGACATTTATCATACGGGTACCGGTTGATTGTATGGCTGAATGTCTAGATTGCGGTAAATCGGTCGATTCTGTACTAGAGCAATCATCTATCTTCCCTGTATTACGTCTTTTATAAGCGAATACGAACTCATGATTTCTATCGAGGCAAGCCAGTCAGGCAACAAAGTGCTATTTTTCGTGTTCAACCGGTAATAATTATTTGGTCCTTCAGAGTTCGTTGAGCTGCCCGCAGCAGCCGCGACGCATATGGTTAAGTATTCGAACCGGGACCCCCGAGGTAAACAAACAACGGTACACCAGGCAGACAATACTCGTTTGCTCTCGCTGTCAAGCCGAGCTTGTTTGCAACTCCATGATAGATACACATAAATAGCGAAAAGCGTCACGCTTCTAGGAAGTGACTAGCATGAAGTGTACTGCCGAACGCGAAGCCGATGTCGGAATCTTTGTTTGTGGATGGATGAGTTGATCTGGATGGTTGCTTGTGCTGAGCTGCTCGTGTACACAGGCCGAGCTGAGACTGAGAGGCGGAAATAAAGCGTATTTGAAACCCGGCGGCACCCATTTTTGAATACGACTTAAGTCGATTAATGCTCATGGTGGGAGTGTCTTGATAGGATACGCAAAACGAAAGATTTAAAATTGTTGGTTTAAGTTGATACGAAAGCTGATTTTGATTACATTTAAGAAATTTATTGTGAACCCCTATGATAAAGCAAATGTTTTTTATACTTTTAATACACTTTAGCGGTATGTGTGTAAATATAAAATTAGCTTTCTTGTCTATTACCATAGTGAATTGCGCGAGTCCTAAAAAGTAACTTGTATAGTATAAAATATAGTGTTTTGAGCGGCTGATTTACACTTATGGTTTATGGTTTAGTTTTTCAAGGTAAACTCGTAAATCTATTTTAGAATTTTCTTGCGTGCCTACGACTATTTGAAAAAGAAACAATACGCATAATACATAATGTTGTTTTTTCATATTAGCAGCATCCGCGCGTGCGGTAGCCAAGTGAACTGAACGTAAAACAAAAACAGGACATCAATATTTTTCGATTTACAGGAAAGGTTACTCATTTGCGAGATGCAATCGCACAGATGCTACATGTTCATTTTCTTTCTGCGTCATAGTAAATCTCATTGAGCAAAACAGACTTATTTATCAGTTTAAAGAGAATGTCTAATAAACACCCTTCTCCATATATTCAGTGAAATAAAGTGATTTCAACTTGAATTAGGCTGTTGAAGATTGAATTTTTAAATTGAATAATCCTGGCAGTCGTTGATATTATTTAAACATTCAACACGAAGCTCGGATCATTTCATTACGTTTGGAAAACTGAACGAACTTTGTGCATGCCCTGCTTCCTATACGTTTGTATGTGGTTCAAGAAAAACCGCCTGACCACAACGAGAAGTAATGAAAACAAGTCAGCCGATGGTCAGAAAAGTTGGTGCCGCACCACGATAATGGAGCGCCGATCCGACGACGAGGTAAGGCCATCGACCGTCTCTCCTATAACCATCAGGTCATTTTCGCTCGCCTCTTCGTGGAATGCTCCTTATTTTCCCGCAGGGTCTATACTAGCGTGTTGTTCCCTTTATTAATGGCCTGTTTGTAAGTTTGAGTTGTTTCGTACCACGGCAGTTTCCTCACCAGCACATGTACCAGCGCAAGGAAGAGTAAATGAGAAACGATAATCTTGATATGATTTATGAAGAAAATTAAATGGAAGTGAAAAAGATTTCCATTTCTGCAC
Source organism: Sabethes cyaneus (assembly GCF_943734655.1). Taxonomy (NCBI): domain Eukaryota; kingdom Metazoa; phylum Arthropoda; class Insecta; order Diptera; family Culicidae; genus Sabethes; species Sabethes cyaneus. Next base: position 39,074,458 of record NC_071353.1, on the reverse strand, counting down.
GTTCATCCACCACATCATCTATGTACGAGGGAAACGCTTTCTCTCAGCAGATCGCAATATCTGGCTACGATTGACATTTAGAAATTGTAGAAGGTTGTGTTGTCGCTTGTTATTTGCAAACGAGGCTTGAACACGTGAACACTTCGCTATAACATGTGTTAAGATTTTTACTGAATCAGTAGATCCGACACGTGTTTAATTCCAAACATTGTATCGTACAAATTGTATTAGCTAAAATGTACTAAGGTTTGTAAAACAAATAAACTTACCATACACTCCAACGTTGATGCAGTTTCAAAAAATAAAGCACTGATACTGTTACGAACTGCAAGAGCAAATTATCCAATTTAAGGGGTTTCTGGTTCTCTTCATTCACAATTAAATCCTACACTGCGCTTGAAACTTCACTGTTCACTTTATGTATTTGTAAGAAAATCTGTCCCGAATCTGCCTACCGAAATGGTTTCCGAACGATTCGGTTTAAATGTTTGATTGTCAATACACTAAAATGCACGGTCTGTTGTATCTTATGTTCCGACAATCCCTGCTGTTGACAGAGATAAACACACTGCGATTACACTAGAAGACGTTGTACTTTAATAATTAAAGCACTATCTCGCCAAAGAGGTGATGAAAATGCGAAAGCTGCAACGGGAAAGAAAAAGACGTTCGTCAGTGTGGTTAGAGAAAAAAATAACTTGCATTTGTGTACGAGTCAGTACTGTCGTTGGATGCTTAGTTGGCTCGTGTGAAATAAGGATATTTTAAAGGTTTTAATACATATTTTTATCAATTATAATCACTTTGCTAATTTGTAAACTCCTGTGGGGTGGCAGAGAGGTCTGATGACTTAATTTTCAATACGTGCTCAGAGACACATATTTACGAACTTTTCTATTTCTCTGTAAAGTTTTAAGTTATATGAATAGGCATATGAAACAAATTGTTTCAAATAAATAAAAGTTGTAAACAACTTAGCTCAATTGGTCGGTGTTAAATCAGACCGGACCAGGTCACAAAATTTTTAAAAATGAGTTAATGATTGCAAACAATCAAGAATTTTCTAAGCTGCATTTTACTCTAATCAGACTACATAAATGTTGCAAACAGCCGGAGTTATGAGATGATTTCGAACGATTGATAGCCATAAACCATACAGAGCAGCAAAATTCGAACGCGTTTTTCTCGAAATCAGAATTTTGTCACTTGGTTCGGTCTGACTTAACACCGACCAATTGTACGTTATAATAATTTATTGATAATGTAACATTGTTTGTGCTCGTCTTTTGATAGGGTATTCTATAGCCCTTATAGAGGCTTTCTTATTAAAAATGACACTTTCTTACTAAAAGCCATTTTTCGATATTTTTCGTATTAACAGTTACATATTTTAACTTTGATAAAAAACGTTTTTTTGTTTATTGCGGCCCGGATAATACTCAAAAATGAGTCCTGGCATAGTTATAAAAATTCTATACAAATTTGAAGCTGTGTCTGCGATTTTTCCTGTACCTATGTTTTCTCAAAAGTAGCTCTATTTTATTTAAAAAGTCATGTACTTCAAATCACATTGTTGCCGCATTTAACATACTAACCATAAGATACATTTCGCTTAGGTTTTAATAATTCTGCAAAAAATAGCTATTAATGGCAGTGTGACTCTTCTATAAAATATAAATGTATATCGGCATCACCTTTTCAAAAAGGCCAATCTGCAACATGTAAACAAACCGAATGAGAGTTATTTTTTGCTGGACTAGTATAGGGAAAAAAACCCTTACTTGGTTTGTTAACATTTTGCAGATTCCTTTTAAATAGTTGGTGCCGTATTGTCGATCTTAATCAAGAATTTGTCCACTAGTGAGAAAAATGTCCGTATCATTTTGCGGCACATTTTGACAGCGAAAATTTCCTGCCTGGACCGACAATCGTTCTGAAAAAAGTGTCGCAGTGCCAAGGCGAAATGAAATTAGTCAACATTTTTATATGTACCAGTTTTTTTTTGTTCGAAATAATAAGTCTGTTTAAGTGTTTTTGATTTGTGTTTTGAGTATGATTAGCTACCAAACTTTTTTTTTAAATTCGACAATTCATGGAAAACAAATTACAATTTATTGAACATAAGTTCTAGAATACTATCGATCACTCTTCAACTTGCAATATAAGTTTGCAGTTTAATATTTTTTAGATGAAGCACAAATAGATTATGATATAGGATTAAACAAAGAAGAATTAAAGTTATATCCCTAAATAGTTTATCAGCCATCTCTGAAAGCAGAGCACCAAACCTAACCCAAGTAGCTAATAGAGTAAAAAACACATATGAATTTATTAATATCTTTTCAATGGGAAAAATTGACTGAAGGAAGGGTTTAAGTTCTTAATCTGTGGTCAAAGTTGCTGTACGTGAAAAAGATAAGCACGGGCGTTAAAGAAGGAAATGGAAAATATAATACAACACACCAGCAGACGATTTTTTTCTTATGTAGGTAGGTTCATGTTATAGCCACAGCCACAGAGCACATAGACGAATACTTTGCTTTGAATTGGTTTTCGTGTGGTCTCCCGTTGGCTTATTTCATTACCACTTTCGATTGCATAAATTTAGAGAAAAACGTTTCTCGTGCCAAAGTTCCATTTTCTGTTCGGTTCGAACTTGCAAAAATATCGTCAAAAGCTAAAACAGCTCGCACTAGTCTAGAAACAAGTTTACTGCTGACTTTTCCTATTTTTAATTTCGTCTGGTTTGAATAGCTCGTAGTCGTAAAACGTTCGCCGCCATGTTTGAAATTCTGCCTGTCGACCGTAGAGAAAATGGAAGCCCATTTTTTCATTGTCCCTGGACGAGCACCAGCAGATTACGCTCGGGCCGCGCAAGCCATTCGTTTTATCATCTCAACTCACCTGTTTTAGCGATTGGCACTATCACTTTCTGTAATTGTGTAGCTAATCACTTATTTTCACTGTAAATTAATGTACGATCCAAAAACGCAAATCTACTGATGACACGGCAAACACCCGAGCAGAAACCACTTTCCGTCCCACATCGAAGGAAAACCGAGAGCTATTTGACTTTTTCCTTTTGTGCTATACCTCTACTGCGCTGCGGAATCGTAAGAGAGAATTTTTCAAATATATATTCGTCTTATTTCTCTCCGTTCAGCACCTCTTACGGAATTTCGACTGTCTCTTTCTGGCAAGCATAAGCCGCGGTCTCCATCATTACGTCTCTCACGAGAGAACGACGAATGATCAAAAAAGCAACACAAAGAAAAAGTGACAGTTATACCGTATCGGAGAACCTAACAAAAGAATGTAAAAAACACCTAAATGTGTAAATAAAACTCTTCGACGAGGGGCGAATTGCATTTTATTGAGCGTTGCAGCAATTGCAATTGAAGCACAATATCCCGCATTTTGCACCTTACTGGACACCGCAGTCTAAAAGTGCGACTGGCACAAAAAGTGCGACAATGCGAATGCTGTGAGTGAGAAAGAGAAAGAGTGACAACTGCAATCTTGCTGTTTTGTTTTGTCATATACATTGGCATTAGAGAAAATAGCCTGGATTAATCCAGGTACAGCTGCAAAGCATAATATTGTATTGCTAATTGCAAGGAAAATTTTATCATCCAAAGTGCGCAATCGTTCATAAAAGTGCTATTGTCAATTGCAAGGAAAATTGTACCATGCAAAGTGCGATATCGCTCATAAAAGTGCTATTTTGCATTAAATCGTTTCGTTATCTTCGGCGCACTTATTGCTTGGAAGATAACGAAAAAGTGCGCCGAAGATACCGAAACGATTTAATGCAAAATAGCACTTTTATGAGCGATATCGCACTTTGGATGGTACAATTTTCCTTGCAATTGACAATATTTTGGCTTAAATCGTTTCGGTCTCTTCGGCGCACTTATTGCTTGGAATGTAACGAAAAAGTGCGCCGAAGACACCGAAACGATTTAATGCTGGATCGCAGTTTTATGACCGATTTGGCACTTTGGATGGTACAATTTTCCTTGCAATCAGCAATACTTCCCGAGAAAATATTTTGTTTTTCAGCTTTATACACACTTAACAAAAAGCACCGAATTCGGTAAAATTTTACCGAAATCTAAACAGCTGAACGTTCGGTAAAAATTTCGATGGTGCCAATCGACAGCTGAATCAATATATATAGAATGCCAGTGTCGCTGCAGTGCTCGTGGTAAACATCACACAATCCTTCTGCCTTTCCGTAAATCACGTAGGATAAATCACCCGATTTGGTCGTTTTGGGGTATTTCGTCGGCAGGAAAATTTTCTATTGGGCAATTTGACAATGTAGTTCCCGTATCCAAGACACGAACCAGCAACATGTTTGCCACCAAAATATCCATGAAACACCAGCGACACTGGCATTCTATATATATTGATTATACTCAATCGACGTTTACGAAAATGATAAAATTTAAATGCTGATTGCGTTTATAAAAAAATTGTCCATGTTTGAAAGCGCAAACACGAAGCAAGCTACCCTAGCATTCAACTAATGAGCGGAGAGATATATTGTTGCTTTTCTCATCACTCTTGCGTTGACAGTTTCTTACGAGATTTCGAGTGAGTGTAAAAGAGATACTTTGACTGCAAGCAACCAGAACAAAGCTGCGCGCAACTGTTAGGCGCACAACTAAACCTACGAAAGAAAAATTTTAGATATAACTCTTTGCATTGAAAGTTGGATTTTGAACACACTTGTTCAGTCACACATTTTGTAGGTGAGAAAAGTTGCCAAAATTTCGTAGGAAAAACCCATGAATCAACCAAGATGATTCCTATTTGAACTCTAGTGCTTACGTAGAGTTGTTATCGACGCTAAGAATAATATAAAAATTGTTTCTAAATACATAATTCCACGCATAATTCATAACTTGAACAAATATGCTGCATATCTAGATAGAATTAACAAAAGGGCGAATGTCGTAAATGTAAACAAAACGGGTGAGAGTTATTTTTTGCTGGACCAGCATAGGAAAATCAACCCTCACTCGGTTTGTTTACGCTTGCGACATTCGCCCTTTTGTTAATTCTGTTTTCATATATGAAATAAATGAAAAATTAAATATTGCGGAGTTTCCACCTATTTAGAGTCCCACGCGAAAATTATTAGCGTGGTTATTTTCTGCGCTTACCACGCATGTTTGCAATTTAGTAATTTGAACTATCAGTTTTTCGTTATTGCTCCCCACTGCACCCCTCCTTGCTTGACAAGCATATTTTCAATGTATTTGGTAAGTACAGGATAAATATTATTAAAAAAAGAATTTGCGTAGGACTCGTTAAATTGCTGCCAGATGCAATACTATTTGTTTTTCCTACAACTGGTACTGACGCCACTGCTAAATCAAATGTCAGCTAAGATGGGAGAGTTGCAATGATGGGAAATACCGATCAAAATCTATAACGATTATTGATAAAGTTTTCTTATCGTTAATAATTAATAACGATAACATGACAGTATAAGCAAAAATACGTAAGAAATAGAACAAAAATGTTAAAATAATAACAAGCCAAGAAGAAGATTTCTCGCGTCACTTTTCATTTCGTCCAATGTAACAAATGTAAACAAATCCGGTTTATCACAACAAATTATTGCTCTTTTTAAACTCTATGTTATACAAAAACACCTGCCCAAATAGAATTATTTTGAGGTGAAAAAATTAGCATTATCAAAATGTCCAATGTGCACATTCGAATTACGAATGACTGACTGTTACTTCGGTCGTTCTCATCTGATGTCCAAAGTGCAAAAAAAAATCAAAACAAACCCAATCTGTACATTGGACGTTTAGCAAGTGAAAGTTTTTTTTCGCATTTTTTATGCATTTTGAGTGAAACAAGCGGTCTAATATTGAAAAATAACCTCGAAAATAGCGTAGCACGGCAACGCACGTATTTTACGATGATTTCGCTTAATTTATGTGCAATAGCCTGGAAAAATAAAACCGTCCAAAGTACAACATGAGATGGTAAACAGTCCAATGTAACTTTTTCCATAATAAACCAAAACTGCTTAGTTTTAATTAGATTTTTAAAATCTCCGTTAAATATTGAATGTTATTATTCATCAACCACGTTGAGTGAATGACTGAAAATTATTTCATTTTGAAACAATTTAAAATTCAATTCGAAGAACTTCGATCTCGTTTTTCTCAATATGGTGGAATTGTTACATTGGACGAAATCAAAAGTGACGCGAGATTTCACTTTAAACCCTCCAATTTTCGATATTCTTCCGTGACGATAAAGTTTGATGGTGTTATCGATATAAGATTACTAGCGATATTTATCAGTAACACACTTTTCATCACAGTTTTGAAGGTTGCACTTTATAACTGTGCAGTCCAATTGAGTGCGAAGAGCGCAATATTTTTTCGAGCAGTTTGTTTACTTTCCTATTCGAGCAATGCCACAATTTATAAAATTTTCTGGCATCTCTGACGTAAAGCAAAGAATCTATAAAGATAAACAAAAAAAAGTGACAGATACAGCGCGCTAAACAAGAACAAGATTCTTCCTGTTACTGTTGTCCTTTGTCTAATTTCGAATATTAAATATTTTCACTTTAGTTTAATAGTTTTAACGTAAGACCCGTAAAACTCATGGTTATATTCTTATTAAGCTAGCAAAAAATGGCACAGCAAAAAGAAAAAAGTACAACAAAACAAAATAAAGCAGAGACTTCAGCAGTAACTGAAGAACAGGATGAGGATAACTATGGGCCAATACTAATTGGCAAATTAGAGGTAATCGGTTATTAAAATTCAAATTGTGTTTTTCAAACATATTCAATTGGAATTGAAGGTTAATGGTATTACTGCCCAAGATATTAGAAAACTGGCCGAAGCAGGGTTTCATACGGTTGAAGCCGTTGCGTTTGCTCCTAAAAAGCAACTGCTCGCTATTAAAGGCATTTCTGAAGCAAAGGCTGATAAAATTCTATTGGAAGCAACGAAGCTTGTACCAATGGGATTTACAACGGCTACCGATTATCATCAAAAGCGCTCTGAAATAATACAGTTAACCACTGGTTCTAAGGAGCTGGATAAACTGCTAGGTGGAGGCATAGAAACTGGAAGTATTACAGAGCTATTCGGCGAATTTCGAACCGGTTTGTTATATATGGCTTATATTGTCGATGTACGAATTTGCATTACATATTATGAATACTTTTAGGTAAAACACAGCTCTGTCATACGTTGGCCGTTACTTGTCAATTGCCGGTGAGTCAAAACGGTGGCGAGGGAAAATGTCTTTATATTGACACCGAAGGCACGTTTCGGCCAGAACGTTTATTAGCCGTTGCTGAACGATATAAGCTAGTGGGAGCAGATGTATTGGACAACGTTGCGTACGCCAGAGCTTACAATTCCGATCATCAAATGCAGCTTCTAGTGCAAGCATCGGCAATGATGGCCGAATCCCGATACGCCTTGCTCATCGTAGATAGTGCAACGGCTCTTTTTCGCACGGATTACAGTGGACGCGGAGAATTGAATGCGCGACAGGTTAGCTTGGGTAAATTTCTACGAATGTTGCTACGGCTGGCCGACGAATTCGGTGTAGCCGTGGTAATCACGAACCAGGTGGTGGCCCAAGTGGACGCTTCTGCAATGTTCAATCCAGACCCGAAGAAACCGATCGGGGGACATATTATTGCACATGCCTCAACAACTAGGCTGTACTTGCGGAAGGGCCGAGGGGACACCCGCGTATGCAAAATATACGATTCACCATGTTTGCCAGAAAGTGAAGCCATGTACGCCATTAATGCGGATGGTGTTGGTGATGTAAAGGAGTAGTTCTCCGGCGTTAAGCATTTGTTGAGTTTAGATTTTAGTCTAAGAAGAAGCATTCAGTAGCTTAAATTTCATTCGAGGGAATCTAATCAGCAACTGTTTTCTACATTATGTGTCTGTATATTGCAGTGACCAAATGAAAGCTCAATCCCTACATATCACTCACTAGTCTTTAAATCACAATTTTCTCTTGTTTAAATGAGCGTTTCATTTTGAGAATCCTTCTTTGAAAGAATGTAATGGATTTCTTCACTAATAGAGGGGTTTCGAACATTCTATTTCGCTATTAGGGATATATTTTTCATTTTATCTAAAACGGCCAGTTTAAATTTAATTAGTTACGGTAAAGTACCTCTATTATAACAAAATAGACTGATACTTGTCATCAGGTTGCTAATAAATAAAAAATAACTTGTTATACCATCAAAAAATCATTCACCCACTTTTACAAGACTATTTGCAGTCAAGATATTAAATTACCTATCTTAGTTTCAATTGTCTGGAAAGCACAAGTGTGCTTGCGTGTGATTGGTTAATTTATTATATTTTTTCCCGAATTCATTTTTCAGCAGTTTACCGAAAATTTATTTATCTTCTCCAGATAAAACAATTTTAAAGGAAAAAATTCTGATCGGCTGACGCCAATATCTTTAAAACGTCTTGAGGAATGACTGAGTAATAATCGTGTAAAACGTAACCACTTTTACCAACATATTGAACAAAAACGTAGTTCAACGGTAAAACGGGCAATCAATCATTACCTACCTACTTAAGTAGCTTGCCGTCCCAAAGACACAGTTTGTTGAACTAGGTTTCTCCAGTTAACCCGATTGTGAGCTACCGCTCTTCAACTCCTTGGACTTCCTGGGGAAGCTGTTCTCGTCCATGATTTTCCATAGCTCTTTCCGGTCGATGGCAACGTTTCCATTAAAAAATGGGCTTTTTTCGGATAGTGATAAAAAAAACCAAGACAGCTAATTGAGTGTGATAAATTTCCCATGTTTTAGTTTTTTTATCACCATCCGACTTTGTGGCGGGTGTTGTGGGTTCGATTCCGGTTGTAATCTCAGATTATAGTCTGGTTCGACCTATGCACCTTCCAGCATTGGGCAAAAGGTAGGAGTCACAACCACTACTTGTTAAGCGTAGCTAGCGTAGCTACCCCCTCACCTTTCCGCTCTTTCCCCTCCATTCCAAAAAAAAAATTCATTCTTCCCTTCCCTCTTCTGTTGGGTACTCTTACCGCTGCGTCCATTATTTTGAACTATTGAGATGATTATGTCTGCTTTGGTGACCGTCATCGTCATCGGTACTTTTGAGGTGAGGGCTGTGTACGTTGATGATGCTGATGTCGAAGAACCGGCCTTTGATTCTTAACCTGCACACTCGAGGATTGATCGACCACTGCCCAATCACTTTGTTTCCGCATCTCGCCCATCACTATGAAAGCTGTATCCAGGTCGTGTGAGCTGCCGCAGCTCTGGTAGATGGTATGCCCATCTCTGCATGTTACTGTTGAGTTCTTCTAGCACACCTCCTGCAGCGCTACGTTATTACGCTAAGCTACGTTATAACTTGCGGCTCTTCAATACGTCGGAGAGCACTTGAGTGATCTCTTGGAAGTTGAGAAATCGGCAGTTCCACGTCTCGAGTTTTCAAACCAAAGTGCTTTTTCGTCTATTCCGATTGTTCCAGTTCAAATTCCTTTGTTCTTCGCTCATTACTTAATAGTTTTTCGTAGTGGCGACTTGCAAGGCCTGCAACACCAACCCTCTGGTTCGCCAGAGGACCAACAAAGCCCGAAAGACCCCACCGTGCTGGTTGGTTACCCTATCTCCACCAAGGTTGCTCGTATCTCGGCTGGTACCACGAGGAGGTAGTGATAGGAGTTGCAGAATAAAAGGTTGTGAACCATTATGGGTCTATTTTGTGCCTATAGGTGGCACCGACGGTACGCATTATTTAGCTGTTTACCAGCCAATCATCAATCATATAAAGGTTCAAAATTATCTTTTGGTCCCAGTTTAATTTTTCTGTTGGCATTCTCTTTTTTTAACATTTTCCGCCTGAAAATACAGCATTCTAATGTATAGTTCAAATAAAATCCACTTGAATGTGGTACTTACTCCTTGAAGCAGCATAGAACCGGGATGGCTCTTGCCGTATCAAGAATTCCTCTCCCCTGTACTACACTCTTAAATGATTCTACCTGTAAATTGGTCGGATTTAGTTAAAGTTAGGTGGAAACTACTCAAAATGCCCTTAAAGTGTACAAACTCAGATTTTGAGTAGTTTTTCAACCAAAAAATTGGTAGTAGGAACTTAAAATTGCGTTATTTGTCATAGAGAATAATTCAATTATCGGTAGCAAGTCGCCAAAATTGGTTGAAATTTTTACCCAAAGTTTGAGTTTGTACACTTTAAGGCGGAACCGAAAGTGGCTCACGTTATTGTGTTAGTGCGACAAACACTGTACTGTACATCTCATGTGTTCGTTAAAAACCTAAACGTTTATTTGAATATTGCATTAGTATTGGTAAAATATGTCAAATAGTGGAGCTTGCAAACATAAACAGCTGATTCGCAGCCAACCGCACTGACTACAAACATCCCGAAAAAAGGTTTGTTTTCTTTATCAAGGCATTCCGATTCAATCAAAATTAACAGCAGCAACTGAATAATGCGTAGGATAACTAGGATGTTTAATTAATCCGCTTGCATCGGATTGCGTTTTTGATTCCTGCGTTTGCGTTTTGTTTGTTTATTTCACTCTAAGCTCATCGATGCGGCGAAAGTTGAAAGCTCTTTAAAAGCTCATTGATGTGACGAAAGTTTGATACTGTGTTGCTGCTTTTTCGGAAATCGCTAGTTCAACGAAATATGTGCGTAACCAAATATCTATTAACTAATTCCAAATTATACATTGGTCGCTTTTATGAACACGTAATGATCGATATGTTCAGTTAAATTTATTTTCCATTAGCAATTATGTTTTGCTGAGCATTTATTGATACATAGCAGATCGATAAATTGAATTACAAGTTTTAGGAAATTATAACAGCGCTGGAAGCACTGATTACGTGGCGAAAGCGTGCTTTGCCAATACAGATGCATTTTTAAGGCGCAAAACAATACATGCTTCGAATGGTAGCCATTTATCCAGCCATCTTTGAGCCACTTTCGGTTTCCCCTTAAGGGCATTTTGAGTAGTTTCAACCTAGCTTTAACTAAACCCGACCTATTTACAGGTAGAATCATTTAAGAGTGTAGGTTCCGAGTTACTCGTTGTTAATTTGTACGGTGGCTGGCTCACCGTAATCTCCCAACTTCCGCCAGGTGTGTGATGGGAATCTCTCTAAGTATTGCCTGCAACTTGTGGCTGATACGCCTGCGCCATTCTCCGCCTTTCGTTCGTATTCCACCAAAAACAGTCCACAAAACCTTTCGTTCAAAACTCGCAAATGAACGCATGTATTCCGTAAGCTAAATTACAGTCTCAAGTCCGTGGAGCACTACTGTTCTGACTAGCGTTTTGTACATCGTCAGCTTAATGTGGCGGAGTCGGCGGAGTATGCTCCTCAAAACGAAGCGTCTTGCGGGGGAAAATGTAGGCTCGACTCCCAGCTTGAGTGGGTCGTTGAATCTCTTTACTCGGTGGTGACCAGAGATCCCAAATATGAACTCATCAACGACTTCCAGTTCCTAAGGAGAGCGACTCATTGCACGATTCGAAAGGACTCGAGAATGGCTCCGAAATACACACGTAGCATAGCACTCCCTCTAGCGTAGCGTAGCGGAAAACCGTTTTCGTGCATTAACTGCTATAGCTGTTTGCGTTTGGCTTTACGCTATGTTGCCCTGAAATCCACGCAAATATGATGCGTGGGCACATTATACTCCAGAGATTTCTGGAGGATTTGTTGGAGAGTGAAAATTAAATTTGATCCGCAGTTGCACGGACGTCTGATACTCACCCTTATTCTGCGAGGCGAGTGACGTGACTAATTTGGAGTCACCGCGAATGAGGTGACACGGTTTGTCACTTAGGAGACAGGAGTTTGTAACCTAGGTGACACGGTTTGTCACCTAGATGACAGCACTTAATTCGACTCGCCATGGCGAGTCACCGCGATTGACAACTGTCGTATTGAGTCACGTGATTCGCAGAATAAGGGTAACTGTGCTACGAATGCTCTCTTGTCTGTGGAAGACAGACTACGTAACAAATCTGGGATAGCACCTTGCAGGCGCCGTTTATCAGCGTAATGTCACGATAAATTGTTTTAATCGAACCGATCATCCTTTTTATAGATAAGACAAACCGTACCGTCATCCGGGGCGATATTATGCCAAAAAAGTATATGTTTTTGTTCTTCAGCTTAGTATACACACAATTTAGAAACTAAGGTGATTTCAAATCTGTTAATATATACTAAATTGTTCACTTAACAATTCCCGTAGAGATCGTTTAGTTACAATGAAACCTAATTTTACTGGAAGTGCATGAACTTAAAAGTTAAGGTAAATACCTAAACAGTGAACATTAGCATGTTTATAAACAATACACATAAATGTCAGTATAAAGTAGCTCATATGGGGCCGTCCATGAACTAAGTGCGCTTTTAGGGGCAGGGGATCGGCCAAAAACAACGCATCATACAAAAAGTATGAACGAAAATAACCCGGGGAGGTCTGAAATAACTAAAAATGAGTTCGTAGTTAATGAACAGCCTTTATATAGCCAGTAGCGTTTCTATGGTTAACAAAGGGGAGATATATGGAGGGCAAGTATCCTAAGGTGGCATACCTATTTGATCATTTAACAAAAGCAGCCATTACTTCGTTCGAGAACCCGCGGCCGCGAAACATGTGGCCCATCCCACCCACCTCCCCCTCCTTAAAACTGGCAGTTTAAACACGGTATAATATATTCGTCTTATATTAGAGTGTTTATTCAAAGCATCTGAAATTTCCAGAGAAAAAGTAAAAATTAGTTTAAATTATTTAGCAGGCCTATGATGCTGTTTGCTCCAAAATGGATGATGCAATCTAATCTGTCAAAATATTGTGCTCAATAGTAAAAAATGCTAGTATACACCAGAACTGACGTATTTTTGTTGTGTATGTGAAATCCACAAATTAAATTAATCATTATGGCTTGGCACAATCTCACCCCCGTGAAGCTCGAAAAGCACAAAGTTTCGAAAAAATATTATTTACGTAATCAAAACTTATCCAACGCATAATAACCTTTCAATACATTGTAAATAATTAGATTATATACCTTCAAGATAGCAAGTTGATGCGATTTCTTGTTTGAGTTGGTTTATGCGGGACATTTTTTACAAGCGTTATTTCTGCCTATTTTTGATCGCGAACTTTGATACCCTGTTTAGGCTAAATAGTTTGCTAATATTATCTGTGTTCCATTCTAAGTTATGAATAAATATGTTATGTTCATCATCATTTTGACTTTAGGTCACCAGTTTCTATAGATACAATAAATTTTCACAAATATACATTTTTGGTTTTTGGCACAATCTTACCCCGGATGGCGGTAGTCCACTTTTTTACTTTGGGGCGAAAAAAATGCTATATTTTTTTTGGTAACGAGGACTGATAAAGTCTGAGTAAAATTATTCTCACATATCTGTTTGAAATTACTTCCGGAGAAAGGTATTATTCTAGCCCATTTCTGAATGACCTTATACCCTAGACATATCTTATGATATATTGTGTATCCAGCATAAAATTGGACGTACCAATTCTTCGCGAGCCAAAAGACGGAAATTTGAAAGAAAAGTTTGAAGTTACTTACCTGATGGCTAACATAATCTATCCACCTGACACGATGTTTAGGCTGTGATAGGCTTGGATATCGAAAAATACATACGTTCTAAACTAATACGATTATAAATTCTCTGTATTAACACTAATTCCATGTTGTACAGTTACATATACATGCTATATTTCTACAGTTGTGGATAGAAGAAGGAAGATTTGCTTCCATGCTTTATTGTATAGATATTGTTTTTGCATCGGGTAATAACGTTAGTACGTTTTTTGTGTGTCATTGGAAGTTTTCTTTCTTTATTAGATGATGAGTCCATCCGTTAAAATGACATTGATGGAACAGAGTATACTTTTTTATAAAAAGAAATGAAAAAGTGTTTAAAATGCAGGGTTACCACTCGCGTTCAAAAATGTGTTTAATATTTTCTTAATTTGCCTGACATTTCAAATGCACTATTAATTATTTTTTTCCATTTGGTAACTTGTACATGTAGACGGATTAAAAAAAGAAATTATAGGAAAGTAGTATTTTCCTGCTTTTGTATTTCCTAAATTGTAGCTTAATAAAACATCTACCTTTGTGCTCTAGAGAGTGTACAACCTGGTTATTGTTCGATTGTTAAAATGCGATACTTTTACTTCATACACCAAGTGAGATTATTTAGTTGTAACAACATAAAAAAAATGTACCAACTCTCGGTAAGCTTACCGAAGCCTTTACAAGCTGAAGCACTTTGAAGGCCAGAGGTGCATTTAGTCTCGATTTATGAAATTCTCATGTTGTGTCATTGTACTTTAGTTTAAAAAAATCAAAACTTCTATCTTAACCTTCACCCAGAAAATGAAATTTCAGACAAACTAATCTAAGCACACACATTTCAATTAAATCTAGACTTGAACAACAATACATAAAACTATAGAAAAAAATCATTTGTTTTAACAATCATTTATCAACTAGGAAAGACTCCACTCGACCTTTTTTATTTATTAATGTAAAAATGTTTTTTTTTGTTATATAACTTCTGAGCATTATCGTTTACTTTGAACCACATGTTTTCTCTGGCTTATAAAACTTTCATAAACGTACAACCGAAAAGATCGAGAAAAGTTTTTAATATTGTTTTTAATGGCGTCCGAAGAGAAATATTATTTTTCATTGCAAAACAATTGCAAACCGAAATTTTTTAAAGTTAATTGATAAATTGCAGTTATTTTCGAGAGAATTAGCTTAAAAAACACACGTTAAATGTACTGTAGTAGCAGCTTGAAGCTGCTGAATCAAATTACTTCTAAAAGTTGTCTGAATAAAACGAAAAATAATTAAAACTTTTCACACAATCAAATGAGACTGTTCTGCAGTATTGCATTGACCGGGATGGTCATTTCAAAGTCCTGCTCATCTTCAGGCTCTTCACTCCTCATGCGGCTTATGGCCATCGCCGGATCTAAAACGGTCAGCAAGCTTCCACAGCCTGCTTCATCCAGGTTCATCTGCATTTCTAGCGAAGTTCTGCCGGTCAACGGCAACAGACCTCCGTATGTTGTGGGAGTTGAAATCCTTTTCGGATCGAAAGAATTCTGTTTGAAGGCGTGCCAAATTTCCAGATCTGTCGGTGTCAGCAAGCTTGGCGAAACGGTCATCATGAAGTCATCTTCTTCGTCCATGCGTGTTTCCGAGGGTTTACCAAGGATCAGCGAAGCGTCCTCGGTCTGGATGGTCAACGGTGTGCCACTGCTCATCATCGGGTTAGCCAAAATCGGGACGCTGTCTTCATCATCGGTTACTGCCGAAAGGGGGACAAAGGCAAGAGGAAAATACGTTAGAATGTCAGCAACATTATTTGAAAATATTAGGCATTGTGTTTTTGGAGGAGGGGGGGGGGGGGGGGGGGTATGCCGAATACATTTAATGACTATTGTAATTTAATATCGTTGGCTAAAAAGAGAACTTACGCCCACTGCTCTTCTGTGTAGAACCTTGATTGGATTCTTCCTCTGTCATCAGTAACTGCGGAGGGGACTCGGCAACGTTCTGGAAGTGAACAAAACAAAGATTAGAAGATCGGATACCTCGTGCAGTAGAGGGGAGATGACTAATTGATAGTGCGAAGCTTCAACATTGCTTTTTCTTTTGTTCCAATTGTGTTTTAATGGACAATGTCTGCGTTTGGGGGAAACCAGGCAATCGAGATAACGTTTAAAAAGTCGAATTCTAAGATCCACATTACTTTGCAATCCTCGGCCAGACTAATATTTCTCAATTGATTTACATTACACGTGGGTAGCTCTACTATTCAAACCACATCGAAAGGTCCGGAGAACGTGGATTCCGGGTAGTAGCTCCCCGGGTGAAACTATTTTTGAAAACTTAAATTCACAATGCACGCATCGCAAGTGAAATGGTCGGAATGATAACAATTAAGTATTACCCAAGCTACATTCTACTCTAATCAGATTACATAATTGTTGCCAATTGTTAACGGCTAGAGATATGAAATGATTTCGAACGATTGATAGCTTTAAACTACAAACTTTGACTTAGTTTTTCTCGAAATCAGATTTTTGTCACTTGGTTCGGTCTGACTGTGCGAAACGAAACGGGTTCTATCACTTTGGGTTTACCAATATCGGTCGCGTCAACAGTGACCATAAAAAAACTGTCCATCGTCCAAATCGTAAATTTGGGTGGGTTTTGCGAATGTGTCTCATTGCTCGACTGGTCTGCTTTTGGTATTAAAGACCGTTCATACCAAAACCCGGACATAGTGTTCAGCTTGTTACTCACGAACATTACAACAAAACTGAATGAATCTGTCTATGCCCTTGGCCAACACATAAATAAACGTGAATCACTTACATTGAATTGCATTGTTTTGACATAAGCTTTAATAAGACATAAGACATAAGTCAATTTATAAGACAACAAGGCAGCTGGCAAGGATCGTATCGCAGAGGAGCTTATCAAGATGGGCCCGGATAGCCTGGCTACCTGTCTGCACCGGCTGATAGTCAGGATCTAGGAAACAGAACATCTACCGGAGGAGTGGAAGGAGGGAGTAATATGCCCAACATACAAGAAGGGCGACAAGTTGGAATGTGAGAACTATCGAGCGATCACCATTCTTAACCTTCCTAATGCATTAGAAAAAAGTTACATATTATGCATTAAGGGTCGAAAACGACCCAAGTTTTGAAATTGCTCTCATTCATCCATTTTCAATCCGAATTTCGTTTTCTTTACCTCGTTTGAAAGCTATGGCCAAAAACTAGCATCCAAGGTATGTTGGGGAATATTTTTTGACTGATGGCCACTTCTGCGTCGGTTCCGGAACACCCACTACCAGGTCCCGGGGAACATTTTTATATTTTGAGATAAATCATTTTGCGGCACATCAAATCACATTGGTTTGATAAAATAAGATTAATGGAAGTACAATGGGAACATTTTGGACCCAAGTGGCCATTTCCTCATTGGTTCTGGAACATCCGGTACCCGGTTTTTGAGGACAATTTTAAATTTTAGGATGATTTATCTTGCGACACGTCAAATTACATCAGCTTGATAACGTAAGACTATTGAAAGTATAATAAAGACATTTTGAAGGCAAATGGCTACATCAGCATTGGTCCCGGAACATCCGGTACCCGGGTTTTGGGGCCATTTTTGTATTTTAGGATAACCCATCTTGCGACACATCAAATCACATCGGCTTGATTAAATAAGACTGATGAAAATAAAACAAGGTCATTTAGAAGCCAAATGGCCATTTTACTATCGGTTCCGGAACATCCGGTACCTGGTTCCGCGGGATATTTTTGGATTATGAAATAATTCATCTTGCGGCACATCAAATCACAACGCCTTGATCAAATAAAACAGTTACAAGAGCTATGGGGACCATTTGAAGACAAATGGCCATTTCATCATCGGTTCCGGAACATCGGGTGCACGGTTTATGAGAACATTTTTGGATAGGATAATTCATCATGCGCCACATCAAATCACATTGGCTTGATGAAATAACACTAATGGAAGTACGTTGGAAAAATTTTGGAGCCAAAATTACCATTTCACCATCGGTTCCGGACTATCCGGTATCCGGGTTTTGGGGACATTTTTGGATTACAGGGTAATTCATCTGTCCCGAGTTACCCCGTTTTACGGTTCATTATAAATACCGGGTACCGGATTATATGCGACTGACGCCCCATTACACTTCCATTGTTGTTATTTTATCAACGGGATGTGATTTGAGGTGCCGCATGGTGAATTATCTCAAAAGCCAAAAATGTCCCCCGTAACTGGTACCGGATGACCCAGTACCGATGGTAAAGTGGCCATTTGGCTTCTAAATGACATTGTTTTACTTCCATCAGTCTTATTTTATCAAGCCGATGTGATTTGATATGTCGCATTATGAGTTATCCTAAAATACAAAAATGTCCCCAAAAACCGGGTACCGGATGTTCCAGGACCGATGCTGATGTGGCCATTTGTCTTCAACATGTGTTTATTATACTTTCAATAGTCTTATGTTATCAATGAGATGAAATTTGACGTGCCGCAATAGAAATCATCCTAAAATTCAAAAATGGCGTCAAAAACCAGGTACCGGATGTTCGGTAACCGATGGGGAAGTGGCCATTCGGGTCCAAAATGTCCCCATTGTACTTCCACTAGTCTTATTTTATCAAGCCAATGTGATTTGATGTGCCGCAAAATGAATTATCTCAAAATATAAAAATGTTCCCCGGGACCTGGTAGTGGGTGTTCCGGAACCGACGCAGAAGTGGCCATCAGTCAACAAATATTCCCCAACATACCTTGGGTGCTAGTTATTGGCCATATCTTTCAAACGAGGTAAAGAAAACGAAATTCGGATTGAAAATGGATGAATAAGAGCAATTTCAAAACTTGGGTCGTTTTCGACCCTTAATGCATAATATGTAACTTTTTTTGCTGTGGCTCTTCTAGATGTCGCTGAAAGCTGAAACTCCCCCACAATGCTAATTTTCCAAAGTTAGGAAAAGTCAGGAAATTTCAAGTCTCTAGCTCGTGCCGTTACTGAGTATCAAGCTTTGTAAGTATGCCGATGGGTCGAAAACGACCCCAATGCACTAGGAAGGTTAACGCCGCCTATAAAGTGCTTTCTCAGATCATCTTTAGCCGTCTATCGCCGCTAGCAAGTAGATTCGTTGGAAGTTATCAAGCCGGTTTTGTAGACGGGCGATCGACAACGTACCAAATCCAAAAGTGCCGCGAATACCAAGTCCCTACGACCACCTATTCATAGATTTCAAGGCCGCCTACGATACTATCGACCGTGAAGAGCTATTGAAAATTAAGGACGAAGATCGCTTTCCCGGGAAGCTGACTAGACTGATTAGGGCCACGATGGATGGATCGTGTTCGGTGCTGTGTGAGGATTTCGGGCGCGTTATCAAGCCCGTTTGAAACATGCAGGGGACTTCGAAAAGGGGATGGTATTTCCTGTCTTCTATTCAACATCGCGCTAGAAGGTGTGCCGGTTTTACCATGCGGGGCACGATCAACAAAACTAGCCAATTTATCTGTTTCGCTGACGACGTGGACATTGTCGGAAGGACGTTCCAGGCGGTTGCTGAGCAGTATACCAAACTGAAACGTGAGGCAGTAAAGGTTGGATTAGTGGTGAATACGTTCAAAACCAAGTATCTGTTAGGAACCGAGCGTGATCGAGCTCGCATAGGCAATAGTGTAGTAGTCGACGGGGACGAGTTCGAGGTGGTGGACGAATTTGTATACCTCGGGTCGTTGATGATGTCGGATAACAAGTGCAGGCTGCAGCAGAGAAATACGCAGACGCATTCTTGCCGGAAGTCGTGCTTACTACGGACTCCACAAGACCCTAAGGTCTGGTAAGCTTCACCTCCGTACCGAATGTACCATATACAAAACTCTAATAAGACCGATTGTCATCTACGGGCACGAAACGTGAACAATGCTCGGTGGGGACTTGAAAGCACTGGTCATTTTTTAACGTCGTGTGCTTAGGACTATCTTTAGCGGTGTATGTGAGAACGGTGTATGCAGGAGAAGAATGAACCACGAGCTGGCGCAGCTCTTCGGCGAACTCAATATCCAGAAAGTTGCTAAAGCTGGAAGGTTACAATGGGCGGGACACGTGAGAATGCCAGACAACTGCCCCGCAAAAATGGGTATCGCCTCGAATTCGATTGGTACCAGACGCAGAGGTGTGCATGCGCAGCGTGCTCGATGGTTAGACCAAGTGGAGCAGGACCTGGAAAGTGTGGGACAGTCGAGAAATTGGAGACGCACAGCCATGGACCAGAAAAATCTATTGCGAGGGTAAGTTATAAGAGTGATACTGGCTCGAGGTGCATAATGAAATTTCTAGTCTAAGGACAAATTATAACTAGTTTCCGCACTTCCTGGCTCTAGAGAGCGAGGTTAGTTGAAAAGTACTAAAAACATAAAGAAAAAGGGCGAACACCGATATCTCGAGCACGGATAAAATAAGCATTTCGCTCAATAGCGATAGAATGAAGTGCAGAATAAACAAAAAACTAGACAAAATCGCGATAGATCAATAGATCGTGTCCACACAGAAAAAACCAGACTTGTGAATACACGCACCGCACCGGCAGCGATGCACCAACATTCTGCTCCGATCATAGGGTATGTTGCTGCTTCGTCGTAATTGCTTCTTCCCGCCCTATCCAACACAAATTAATAAAAATATCAGCGATTTTTATGACACACAATGCAAAATTAGTTATTCCCTAATATTTTAGTTTGTTGCCTCTCACACGCGGTCAATCAAAGTGAGCTGAGATTTATTTAAATGCTTTTGACGTAGGACTACGTCTTACGGCAAGTTATGAGATAGGGTGTCATTCCAAAAAATCGAAAAATGCTAGCGTCACGAAAAATGAAAGGTTTTGAGCGCTAATAGCTCAGCGGTTTTCCGATCGATTTTCAATATTCTTACACCAATCGATCGGAAAATCTTCTAAGAATTGACCCAAATGAAGAAAATTATGGATTCTTGATGTTGAACTATTGAAAAATTGAAAATAATGAACCTATGTTTTACCAGAATTCTCGCTTCGTGATTGGTTGGAAGATTCTTTACGATGATCTAAAACTATACCAATTTGATATCTGTGCTTGGGAAGTAAGCCAAAACAAGTGACAGTTTCCTCATTTCAACAAGATTTCTTAACACCGCGGTTCAACCTAGACCATTTTGATGTCCTTGCTTGGGAAGTACGCCAGAGAGAGTAACAAAGCCCCCTCGTGCCAACAGATTTCTTACGAACGCGATTAAACCTAGTCCAATTTGATGTCTGTGTAAGGGAAGTGTGCCAGAAAAAATGACACAAGTTCGTTTTCCCAACAGATCGCAAATTCTTTACTGCGAGACGATTAAACCTCGGCGAACTTGATATCTGTGTTGAAAAAATGTGCTACAGCTGTAGTGTTCGGTTATAATACGACTCTGTATGAATACGCATGCTTACCGTTTCATTAGAAATGTAGTGGAAAGATGTGCTGCTGATAAAATAGGATTGAATTGATAAAATCTCTTGAACGTGGGAAACCATGGATAATAAAAACAATCTTTAATTTCACTAAGGTATCAGGAAAGCAATAGTTTGTGTTCTTGATTTTGTTAAATTGTTTTCAAATGCACAATGTTACTACTTTGATAAAAGTAACATACAACGCATGTAGCATGTATATAAGTTGCATATAGCATGTACACATGAAGAATCGAATGATTACAAGCATGAATACATGTCACTATCACTACAAAGAGACTTACGTAGTCCTGCGTCACCTATATATGCGGTCGTGTCTTGTATACAACCCCTCTGATTTTTTTTTCATTAAAGAATTCCTAGCAGCCAAATTCCCAACTTTTTTTCGTGTGACGAAGAAGAAAATGTCGACTAATCGTTTCAATTTCCGTCATTGATAAAATGAAAATAACTCACGCAACGCATTGTTAGTATTCTGCAGCCGAGAAAACGTGCATAACCTACAGATATTTTGCAGAATAACGTTTGTCATGCTGTCCTACACAAACACATGCGCGCTAGCTTCGTAAACATTATTGTGATTTTTAGTTCGGACGATGAAAAACTTTGATGGACGGATTTTAAAACGGTACGACGAATTATAGATATCAAGTCAATTGCGTAATTTCAATCAAATGCTTTATTAATCGCTTTTTAGTGAATTCAAAGGGCACGGATCGGAAGGTAAGTGTGTTTGAGTCAAATCAGCAGAAGAGCTTTTAGAGCATTCATTTAATCCACCTAAGAAATGATGAAAATTAGAGTGGCTTTCCTTAATACGACGGGAATTAGAAATAAACTCTAACCAACGCGCACTCCGGTAAGGCGCATTTTTTCAACTCGCATTAGAAACGAACATGAAACCGCAAGTCGGTGCCAAATTTTTCTGTTTGACACGGAGCAAAGCGCTCCGGGCGGCACTTAGGCAAGAACGTCAGCCGAACATACGCGCTGAAAAGCACCCGCTGTCGTTCATAAGTTTTTACTGTTACCCCACCAAGAAAGAATTTTCGTTCTTTTACGAGCGAAACCGTTCCAGCTTACTAGCCGACACCGAACTAAAGCGTGTGCTAACAACTCAGTCACGTCACCGAATATGAACGTATAAGACAGAACGAAAGCAAAGCACCAAATCATTCGAGTCCTCGCAACGTGCTTATACGTGCCTAGTCGAAGACAAAGCACCGGGTTCGGGTTCTTGCGCTTTTCGGTAGCGTGCCAATATGTAGCAGCGGCACTGCGTGCTATTATTGAAAGCAACCGTTGCGGTGCGTATCTGGATAGGTAGCTGCGGTACCGCTCCGAGCGGTGTTTACAACAAGTGTGGAAAAAATCCTGCTCATTAAACTAGTACTGGATTGTTTTCCAAGAGACAAGAGGATCACTCCAGCGTAGATCAAATGTTTATGCTAGATAATTTGGGGGAATACAACGTGCCATGCAGACTGATCATCTGTTTATTCAAGGCGGCGTGCGATTCAGTTAGACCCAATGAGCTGTGGCAGAAAAACCTTGGGCCCGGTTTTGACGAAACTGACAAGCTGATTGAAAAGCTATAAAAATGGTGCGCGTACAAATAGCGGGGGAGAACTCAGTTACTTTCCTGACGTTGTTGGGTGGATTGAAGCAAGGAGAACGGTTTTAAATTTACTATCCAGTATAGCATGAAATCTATACCTATAAAGAAGGATTTCTGTCTGTCTGTCTGTCTGTCTGTCTGTCTGTCTGTCTGTCTGTCCTGTGTTCCTTATAGAATCAAAAACTACTGAACCAATCGGCGTGAAAATTTGCATGTAGAGGTTTTTGGGGCCAGGAAAGGTTTTAGTGATGGTTAGAGACTTCTCCCCCCACTAAGAGGGGGGGCTCCCATACAAATGAAACACAAATTTCTGCATAACTCGAGAACTAATCAAGCAAATAGAACCAAATTTGGCATGTGGGTGTTTTCGGTGACAAGAATTTATTCTAGGGTAATTTGAGACCCCTCCCCTCTTTATAAGGGGAATTATAACTCCTCTCCCCTTTAAGAGGGGGGGTTTCCATACAAATTTCCTCATAACTCGAGAACTAATCAAGCAAATGGAACCAAATTTGGCATGTGAAGGTTTTCGAGGGCAAGAAAATTTTCTATGTTGAATTAGGACCCCTCCTCACTTTAAGAGGGGGGGCTCCTGTACAAATGAAATACCAATTTCCTCAGAACTCGAGAACTAATCCAGCAAATGGAACCAAATTTGGCATGTAGGTGTTTTTGGAGGCAAGAATGTTTTCTATGATGAATAAGAACCTCTCCCCACTTTAGGAGGGGGGGCTCCTATACAAATGAAATACAAATTTTTTCATAACTCGAGAACTAATCAAGCAAATAGAACCAAATTTGGCATGTGGGTGTTTTCGGTGACAAGAATTTATTCTATGGTAAATTGAGACCCCTCCCTCTTTATAAGGGGAATTGTAACTCCTCTCCCCTTTAAGAGGGGGGGCTTCCATACAAATTTCCTCATAACTCGAGAACTAATCAAGCAAATGGAACCAACTTTGGCATGTGAAGGTTTTCGAGGGCAAGAAAATTTTCTACGGTGAATTAGGACCCCTCCCCACTCTAAGAGGGGGGGCTCCTGTACAAATGAAATACAAATTTCCTCCTAACTCGAGAACTAATCAAGCAAATAGAACAACATTTGGCATGTGGGTGTTTTTTTGGTGACAAGAATTTATTCTATGGTGAATTGAGACCCCTCCCCTCTTTATAAGAGGAATTATAACTCCTCTCCCCTTTAAGAGGGGGGACTTCCATACAAATTTCCTCATAACTCGAGAACTAATCAAGCAAATGCAACCAAATTTGGCATGTGAAGGTTTTCGAGAGCAAGAAAATTTTCTATGGTGAATTAGGACCCCTCCCCACTTTAAGAGGAGGGGCTCCTGTGCAAATGAAATACAAATTTCCTCATAACTCGAGAACTAATCAAGCGAATTGAACCAAATTTGACATGTGTGTGTTTTTGGAGATAATTTTTTTTTCAATGATGAATTGGGACCCCTCCCCACTTTAGGAGGGGGGGTCCTATACAAACGAAATACAAATTTCCTCATAACTCGAGAACTACTCCAGCAAATGGAACCAAATTTGGCGTGTAGGTGTTTTTGGAGGCAAGAATTTTTTCTGTGATGAATTAGGACCTCTTCCCACATTAGGAGGGGGGCTCCAATACAAATGAAATGCAAATTTTCCCATAACTCGAGAACTAATCAAGCAAATAGAACCAAATTCGGCATGTGGAGGTTTTTGGAGGCAAAAATATTTTCTACGGTGAATTAGGATCCTTCCACACTTCAAGAGGGGGGGCTTCTACACAAATGAAATACAAATTTCCTCATAATTCGAGAACTAATCAAGCAAATGGAACCATATTTGGCATGTGGGTGTTTTTGGAGGCAACCATTTTTCCATGATGAATTAGGACTTCTTACCTTTTTAGGAGGGGGGTGGGGGCTCCCATTCAAACGAAATACAAATTTGCTCATAACTTTAGAACTAATCAAGCAAATGGAACCAAATTTGGCATGTGAGAGTTTTAGATGGCAGAATTTTTTTTCTGTGGTGTTTTACGACCCCTTTCCCTTTTAATAGGGTGGGCTCCCATACAAATGAAATACAAATTTCCTTATAATTTGAGTACTAATCAAGCAAATGGAACCAAATTTAGCATGTAGGAGATTTTTGAGTCTTGAATTTATTTTATGATAGTTAGGGACCTCTCACCCCTGTGGTAGGGGGATATGGACTCTCATACAAATAAAACAGAAATTTTTGCGAAACTCAAAAACTAATCCAACTCGAGAAATTCGAGACTCTTCCATAAAACATTAATCAATAACAAGACCACAAAAACTATCTATAGTAACACTAGATCATTCAGGACGAGCCGGTCGCGAGTGTTGCCGGTGACCCGCCGTCGGAAGCGCCGCCCACTGGGGGGCTTGCAAAACTCGAGAAGTGACAAAGATCATCCGAGATTCATGATTTATGTACAACACAGGTTAATTTGTGGCAATACGAAGTTTGTCGGGTCAGCTAGTCTCTTATATATGCTGCTTGATTTTACGGCAGAGATCGATATCGCTGGGATCAACTAGAAGGTTATGGAAGAGGTTTTTAAATTTGCGACACAGGCAAAACGGGCACGATCAAAGGTGAGGATTACAGGAAGGAGTGCATTAAAATACGACTTCTGTCTACTAAAGAATCTGACTAAAGAAAAGACACTGGAGCTCAGTCACTCGCGGCCTCCTGTCATCATTAAACCTGATGTGCTCAACGATGATTGTTGTGCGTGACTCTGTTCAAAGTTGCTAGGAAAAGTTCGAACAATATTTTTTCGAGTTCAACATTTAGGCGATTTTATGAACTGTACGATACAAATTTGATTGCCTGGTGTTTTCGTTAGGCAGCACGGATCGATTCGTGATGATACGATGATATTTGTTGCCGTTTGCTTGCAGTCATTATTTTCTCCCGCGTTGATCGACTGATACTTCGCAAGTTTTCGAGCAAAAGATTCAGAAGGTTTCATCGAGATTCATGCGCACCTGGTTTCGACGAACTGAAAATGAGTTACCTGTCAATTCTTTAGTCAGATTCTTTACTGTCTACCTACCGAAAGCACGCCGTTTTGTGAACGTTCACTGAGGTAATAACGAGCTAGCAGTAATGTAGAACCGTAAATACGAAGGATACAGCAAGACTTCATACAGAAAAATGGTAGATAATAACTAGTTCTACAAATGTCCCATACATAACTGTCAAATTTTGCTCGGCTGAGACGGTATTATCAAATGAATCAAAATTGTTTAAAAGTGGTCGAACCCTCCCTGATTCACTCAATATACTGAACAACCCTCATTAGAATTGTTGGATAAACGAACAAATCTAATCCGAATGTTTTGATTTTTCCAGGAAAAATTCTTACTAAATGTTTATGAATTCTGCCATTCGCCCCATTTATTCAGTCACTAGCTGACCCGACAAACTTCGTATTGCTACAAATTAAACTATGTTGTACATAAATCGTGAATCTCGGATGACCTTTGTCACAATCTCGAATTTTGCAAGTTTCTGAGGAGTTCATGGGTGTTTTAATATACAAGTTATTCTCACAGTAAAGTAGAAAACAACTCCCCCCATCGCTCAGCTTGATAAAATAAAGCGGATAGCATCTAGCCATCATTACGAACCATTTCGCCGAATACCATTTTGCGGAACACCAATTCTCGGTTGACCATAACGCGGAATATAGAGTTTCGCAGAATACCGTTTCGCGAAAAACCTTACGCGGGATGTACCATTTCACGGAAAATCTTTTCGTAGAAAGTACCATTTCGCAGGGGTGACCCAACTGAAGGAAAGTAATAGAGGTCAGTAGATTTAGGAAAATAAATAAACCTGGATAGAGGTGATCTCTACAGGGGGCTGCCCCCCGCAGCGGCCGGCGCTTCCGACGGCAGGTCGCCGGCAACACTCGCGGCCTATGGTCGACTCGCGCTGAATTATCTAATGTTACTATTGATAGTTTTTGGTGGTCTTGTTATTGATTAATCTAAAAATAAAAATTAAGAAAACTTATCCGATTTAATTCTACTATGTGTATTTTATTCACGACAGATACGTATTTCGCCTACGACTTGCAGGCTTCCTCAGTGTCTGTTTTCGAACTCTATTGATTAATGTTTTATGAGTCTAAAATTTCTCGAGTTTCATTAGTTTTTGAGGTACGCAAAAATTTCTGTTTCAATTGTATGAGAGTCCTTATGCCCCTACCACAGGGGTGAGGGGTCTCAAACAATCATTAAAAAAATTCCTGCCTCCAAAACCAACCACATGCCAAATTTAGTTCCATTTGCTTGATTAGTTCTCGAGTTATGAGGAAATTTGTATATCATTTGTATAGGAGCCCCCCCTCTTAAAAGGGAGAGAGGTCATTATTCCCCTCCTAAAGCGAGAAGGGGTCTCAATTCACCATAGAAAAAATTGCCTACAAAAACACCCACATGCTAAATTTGGTTCCATTTGCTTGATTAGTTCTGGAGTTATGAGGAAATTTGTATTTCATTTGTATGGGAGCCCCTCCCTCCTAAAGTGGGGAGGGGTCTTAGTTCAACATAGAAAAAAATCTTGTCTCCAAAAACACCCACCAATAAAATTTTGTTCCATTTGCTTGATTAGTTCTCGCGTTAAGCAGAAATTTGTGTTTCATTCGTATGGAAGCCGCCCCTCTTAGTGGGGGGAGGGGTGTATAACCATCATAAGAACCTTCCCTGGCCCCAAAAACCCCTATATGCAAATTTTTACGCCGATCGGTTCAGTAGTTTTCGATTCTATAAGGAGCATTCGGGCAAACAGACAGAAATCACTTTTTAATGGGAATAGATTTGTATGGGAGCCCCCCTCTTAGTGGGGGGAGGGATCTCTAACTATCATAAGAACCTTCCCTGGTACCAAAAACCCCTACATGCAAATTTTCACTCCGATCGGTTCAGTAGTTTTCGATTCTATAAGGAACATAGAGCAGACAGAAATCCATTCTTATAGGCATAGATTTGTATGGGAGCCCTCCCCCCCTCTTAGTGGAGGGAGGGGTCTTTTGCCATCGAGAGAACATTCCCTAGCCCCAAAAACCTCTACATACAAATTTTCACGCCGATCGGTTCAGTAGTTTTCGATTCTATAAGGAACATACGGACAGACAGACAGAAATCCTTTTTTATAGGTATAGATTCGTAAGCGAATGGAAATTTTCTGACCGAAGGAAAACGTAACGTCGCAGTAGTAGCAGCCGGCAGCAACCCTGTCGAGTGCGGTGTTGCATATTTGCGGTAGCAGACAGCAATCGATACGGTGCCTTCCTACGTCATACTTGGGTGGATCACGTGCGCTGAATGCCACCCTGCTATCCTCCAGCTGCACACAGCATCCGCGTTTCCAACACGCAGCAGCTGGTATGGTAGTGTGGAGCAGTTAACGTAAACATGAACGGGAACGCATCCGTATCATCTGCAGAAAAATGAGATTTTCTTGGCACCCACCGCACGTCGCCTCACGGATGGAAACCGAGAGCGAAATTTTACTCCACTTTCTCCCAATCCCAATTTGTAGGACCAAGGACAGGATCGCGAGCAGCGGTGAATGAAGTCAGTAGTGTGCATTTTTGTGGAGATTGCGTAACATGCTCCCGCTCTCATTTAACCGTCATATGACTGACCAAGTGTTATTGAAAGATTAATTTTTTTTTCGTTGCGTAAATTATCTAGAAACGATGTTTCCGGCGCAAGTGGAATAAGACAGAATCGACTGAGTTGGCGACGAAAATTATCCTAGGAGTACAAATAACATTGATAGACATTTCAGCATGTCTGGAAAGATAAATTAATTTTCCGTTACGTTTCTCGATTGCTAGGTTCACCCTGTAAATAATAATTTACTTAAGTTTTTATAGCTGAAAAACTGTCCATATGGAACAAAAAAGATTAAAACACAATTAGAACAAAAACAACCGTTTTTTGTTTTCAACATTTGCAAAACTTTATTTTTCGGGTTATTTATCTCTTCCATTCTCTGCAGTGGATATAGTATGTATACTTTAGCCTGTTGCTGTCAGTAGTATTTAGTGGAACTGCATTTTTTTTTTCTTTTCTGACGAGAAAGCAGTTGTCCCTGCTCTTTCATGTGCCTTGCTACGCTCGCTTTAACATTTACTTTTATCATTATTTCTTTGCGTGTGTGTTTGTAATTTCTTGTGTTAGTAGTTTGATTTTTTAAGTCACAAATTTTCGATCGACTTATTGCATCTTTGCTTTCTGATAGTGTTTTCTGTTACGATTATAGCAAATTGGTGACGCCATTAACGGTTTCTCACGATTCGTTCTTCCGCCCGAAATTTTATCGTAATGGTTGAATATTTATTTTGTGTTCTGTTTTATTTATACGATGAAATCTATGTACGTAACTCTGTATTCAAGTAATATGCCATTTTTTCAGCCATTTTTTGTTTCTTTTATTGAGTTTAATTTTATCTCATTTTTAATATTCTTTATTTTCAAGTTTCATTAAAATCTAAAAGTGAGAATACAAACTACCGGATAGGTCTAGTCTTGAAACATACGCTGTATAAATTTATTTCCCTCGTTTTAATTTATTCGGTGACTTTCACTTAGGGAGTTTAGTTTATATTTGTTATGTTTTATACGAATGATTTTGGTTTTTATTTGCAGCAGTAACGACGGACACCCAATAATTGAGTTGACTTGTACGAGTCGATTGTTTACCGGGATTTGACTTCTTCGCATGATCCGTTTCATTTCGTTTCACTGGAAATTTGGTAAACGTAGTCGTTCTCGTTTTAATTCGGGCAGCTCCTCTAACATTAGATATAAAATCAGTAACACCAATTTCAAGCAAATTTTCGCTCCAGCAGCTGGTACGTTTTACAAAATCAGACATTGTAAATACATTCAGCGGAAAAACTAATCTGTTATCAACTTTTTCGGTTTTTTGTCTCTACTTTTAGGAGAAACTAAATTAACTTTTCGCTACAGGGGACGGTACTTTGATTGTTTCCTTCTTTCCCAAAGGATGACGAGTATAACAGCCGAGAGCTACAAGTAAAGAATCGCACTCAATTCTCTTGTTTCTGTTCGCGACGATTATTGCTGTGACGGCACTATTCGACCATTCATTCTTCTTGAATATAAAGGTCTTGTTTTTTTTGTTAAACACTAATATGCTCTTAGTAACGCTACATGGTTCCGCGAGGAACGTGAAACAAAGTTTCTCTTAACTCAAGTGTTTTTCAAAGTTCATAGCTCCGATTTGATTGATGACAACCAATTGACCAATTTTCGGTGGTACGATTCAATCGAATGTTTTACGACACAAACGATCCAAATGGTGCAAAGCAAAATTTAACGTGTCGTAAGCGGTTTTAAATAACAGCGAAATAATTCCTGATATATGTGTAATGGTCAACGGCGCTTTTTCCTGGCGACCTTCGTTTGGCTGTGTCCGAATTCTTACCTATACTCTCATAAAAACAACCTTAACATTCACTAATCAGTTCTTTGTAAATTTTTTTTTCTGTTACATTCCCTTTTTCAGATGATTATTCAATGCTCGTTTTTTCGTATTTTCCCTAAAACAATCCCAGCTTGTTCAAAGCGATACGGTTTATTTGTTGTTGCGCTTGCCGGTACAGTCTGTGTGTTGGTTTTTCGCTCGTAAACATGCTCAGCAGTGGCTGAATTGTTTACAAAGGATAATTGAACGATTCAAGGTTGGTTCACCTTCTCAGCGAATTCCTAAAACAAGGCAATTCAGTATGTGCGAAAGTGGGGAAAAGAAACTTTCACATCTATCCAGTTATCGATAAACATCTAGATAACGAAAAGAAAATCAACGAATATTTACGTAACCCTTAGCTGATGGGAAATCAGTAGTCGCTGCTGTTTGTTTCTACTTTCTACTTTTTTTTTATCAATTCAAACGACCGATTTGATCGTTTCTTTCTCTCCAAGCGTACCGTAAAGTGTATTGTTTTCTGATTTGATGACAGTAAAATACGCTTTGTACCTGTCCGTTTCGATTGTAAAAAATAACATGACCTGGATATCCTTTTGTAGGTATTTGTTGTTGCCTTGATCAAACCTTATTGCATTAGTATTCGTTTGTAGAGTTTGAGGTTAGTATCGGTTGATAAAATTAGAACAAAATATCGCATCAACATCGTTCCTTGTTCTACCCTAGTGGTTAGTAATGGTGTAAATAACATCAACATTGGTGTACTTATTATTTTACTTTTTTATTTCTATATTATACCGAAGCCCTTTCTACTAATAGCTTCACTACACACTACTCTTGACTTATATGGTTGATATTCTTTCTTACTATTTATTTTGAGAAGTTTGAGTTTATTTATACACTTCACCACCCTTACCGCACTCCTAGTGGATCCATACCGGTGTGTTTGAGTTGATCAGATACAGGTGTCAATTCAATTTGAATAACGTCCAAAATTTGGGATAATTACAAACTATTTCCGACCGACCAACACTGCATCGTTCAGAAGCCACGCGAAAATCCGCGAAATTTCTGAAGTCCAATTCGTTACTCAGTCTTCTGGGTGGTTTATTACTTGTGTGCCGTCGGACGACGTCAGTTACTTTAAAGCTTGCAAGTGCGGTCGTTCATTTCCGCGCGAAAATGCTCCTATCCAAAAGACCACCAGGACAGAACAGTGTGACCCTAAGCCGAGCGTTGAGTGGTGTTCATACAGTTTGGTTTTCAGGCTGGTTCGACCGCTAGGTTTCACACCCTGCAGCGGGAGATAGGATCTTCAAGTTATTGTGGAATAAATTTTGGTTTGCAGTTTATTGAAAATTTTGAATTTTGTCCACTTCTCCGTTCCTTTTCAAGATTTATACGACGACCGATCAGATGATTGTTATCTCTAAACTTATAGTTTCGCGAATTTATAATTTACTTGTTTGTGGTCGTTATGTGACTTTCTACTTACAATTTATTTTGTATGAGAGAACATCGATCGAATGACTTTTTAGAGTGAATTTCTGCACGAAAACATGCCGGGCTAGTGTTGTTGCAATTACTTTGACTGCACACAATTACGACCATGCAATGGAAAACTGACAGAAATAAATTTCTGTCCAACTTTGACGTTTGGTTGCACTATCAAAACTCAAAAAGAGTGAAAAGGAATTATTTGCGGTCTCAGTAATTCTGCTCGTTCTGAGAGGGATTACCGATAGTTTTCGTTGCTTTTGCTTGGTTTGCTTATCAATAATTGTGTTGTTACTAGTCAATAAAATTAAATGGAAAAATTCATGAAAACTGGTAAGATAGTCGTAGTCTCCTAACCGTTGACCTGAACTGAATTTGCCTAGTTTCATCACCCAAGCAACAAATTAAGTTTGAAGTCTTCGAATGGTTTTCAACGCCAAGATTATAAAACAACTGCTAATAAAGCTTAAGGATTCTCGCAATCTTCTAACAGCAACTACAAAACTGTTACAGTGCCAAGGGGCCCACTCTTCAGAAGGTCTTTATAATCTCTTTAATAGTAATATTAAAAGCTCAAGAAGTCATATTGCACTCTGCCGGAAGCAGCAATAAAATCGATTATGTTTTACGCTGCTTGACAGCAACCACCATAGTTTAGAGAAGCTTTTCACTTCGTTCTACAAAGCTATAAAGCATGAAGCTTTTGTGGTAAAAAGCTACATCAGCCAGCTAGCTTTATTGACTTGAAAATAATTACCATTAGTAGAAAAGTTTAAATTTTAATGTCAGAGCATCGTGATCAATTGAGTTTACAGCCATAATAAAATATTCGAAAAAATCAACAGTTTTCGTAATTGTGCAGCATATGCGCAATAAATGTTATCGTGACAATTGGATTGATAGGCCGCAAAAATCCACGCGCCATCGAAATTTTAAATAATATAAATAAATACGGTTTGTCAGTCTCATGAAAACCGACGGATAATAACTCCCTTCTGCAACTCACTTTACTTCGATGAATTTTTGTTTGCGGACTAAAAAAATGCAATGGCAATATGGCCTAGCTTAAAACAAATGTTGGTGTTGAACTAGTATTCTGTATCTGTTTGCTCAGGGTGTAATCATTTTAATAGCACTATAAAAATTGCAGATTTATTGCGGTTTGACAAGCAACCACAATAAGATCAATTTTGTATTGGTACGCCATTGTATTGCTACGTTTTCTCGTAGAAACACGTAATTTTATAAGAGATGTCGTGCAACCAACTAGTTTTTTAGCGGTAATATAAGCAATCACAATAAATTGGCCCTATTAACAGTTTTGTTATGGTTTTATAGCAAGCTATAAGCATTTTTTGACTTGTAACATCTTGGTATTGCGTAGAGAATGACTAGAATCCCAGAATAGAGACCGTCGTTTGTTATTTAGCACAGTTGGTGGCGGCCATTAAATGTTGACTCCGTGAAGATTTTCATAATTATCACATTACGACCAATCAGCAGAGCATGTGTGATTGAATTTTCGGCCAGGCTTTTTTCGTACTTTGAGAGAGAGCTTCAATCTGTAGCGTTTAACTACAAAGCGTTCAAGAGCAACCATCTTCGAATAGCGAAGAGCATTTTATCTTCTGCACTGCTCTGTCTGCAATGAGCATTGATTTTTTCTGCAGCATATAAGCCTTGAGTAAATCGTTCTAGTCGATACGGCACAACACCTGCCTGGCATTCTTTTTGACATTACGAATCAAAGGGTTTTGTCACTACATATATATGTAAACACTTGGCCCAACAAACATTAACATTTTCGTATAACAGCTTATCAAGCGTTTATAACCCAATAATAAGCTATACAATGGTTGAATAAGCTACTAATCAACAAAAATGTTTGTTGGGGAGTCGCTGTTTACGAGTGAGATACGTTCCAAGTTTTCTATGAAAGTGCTAGAAAGCACCGTCTTTGGCATTATTCAGGACAAAACGGTTGCCCAGAAACTGACAGTATTGGGCCGCTGCTATAAAATAAATTTCTCGGTCTCTTTACTACAAAAACGAGCAAGCAGAAGCCTTCTTTTAGTGGAAAAAATTTGAAGGGAAACCTGCACTTTGGTTCTCTATCAAAATCAATCCAAATTAACCCAGATTTTACACGTAGATTAAGTTGAATTTTTAATTCTGAAATGCCACTGCATCAATGAACAAAGATCAATTGAAGATCATATTCCAACAATACGTTAGGGCCGAAGTGCAACATGTAAACAAACCGAGTGAGGGTTTAGTTTTGCTACTACTACTGTGTAATGATTCTCGACTGAACGCACCTGTTTAGAGTTAAAAGGAGTGTAGCTTTTATTAGACTCTCAACTGTCGAGCACTTCAATAGCTGGTTGCAAAATCTGTCCAGTAAAACTGATATTCAGATTCCGAAAACGAAATGTGGTATCCAGACTTCGTTTCGCTCTTTGGTCAAGAAAGCAGACAAAAACATAAAAATCAAGTTCTAAACACTCAGAATTTCAGAATAACCCAAGACTATGCCACTTTATAAAATAAAAAACATTGTTCATTTATAACGAACGCTGCTAACTGAACCAATATTGTTTACTCAGTTCAAACTGTAATTTCCTATTTGGATATACATCAAACTACTTTGGCCACGTGCCTCAGTTAAAGTAATTTTAAACCTTGGTTTCCTTGAACTTACAAAGTGCTCACTGAATCACACTTTTTATGTTCGTTTATTTTCACTTTTTCCATTTGTATGGCCACTCGAAAATAACCAACGAAGTAATATTTCCACCTTTTAATGTGACCAACATTTGACTGAGAGTTTTATGGCCTAATAGAAATTAATTGACTGCTAATATTTGTGTTGAAAACATCTAGCTACAGGCAAAGGTTGTCTTAGCAGATCGTATTGTGGACTGCATAAGTTCTAGGTGGAAAAAAGAACCTTCCAAGCCACCGGAAAAGCAGCATGGAACCATCAAATCCTCTCGTTCCGTTGGTAGCACATACTAACAAAACTACACGGTCCAACGGTAGTGGCGGCGTAATTCTTAGATAATCACCGGGAGCAAACAACCCATGTCGCATTCCTGCCGGTGCCTACTCACGCGACGACACACCCACCATTTTTTGCGCCTTTCGTTGTGCAAGTTTATTTTTGGAATAGAAAATAGAAAAGTAACTTGGCACAAGACCTGACGATTCTCTGTTGTTGCACCTAACTGATTGAAGTCATGTAACATTCTGCTGGCGCGACGACTTCCATCGGTAAATCACACTACTCTCGTGCTATGTTTTATTCTATCGACAGAAAATGCAACTGCATCTGGCCAGACAAACGAGAAAAAAGGGTGATTCTGCAATGGGAGCGGCCGGAGGGTAGCCGCCGCGTGCAACCAACTGGCTAATTAAACTAATAAAACCACTTCGTTTTTTCTGCGCTGTGCCCTGACGTGTTTCGCTCTCCGTAGGGATGCATCTGCGTCTTGAATGATAGTATCTCACAACCTATAACGTATACGGCTATTTGTTTATACTGTTGCACTGCGCATTTTCTGCATCTATATCGCACATATTCTGCCGGCGGATCTTCCTGTCGGCTTATATAAGTAGGAGCGAGACATTTGCACGATTTATGATAGTGCATAATACTGAATCGTACTGCCAGCGTTTTTGTTTATTTATGATTTCATTGTAGAGATAATATTATTTTAGCGAGACTGTGCACTAACTGCACAGGGTTGAAATATATAAAATCGAAATTTTGTACACCATTAGATGATCGAAGTATACGAACTGATAACGTTACATTTCAGTGATCGTTAATTGATCAAACAAAATGGTAAAATCACAATCAGAACTTACAGTGTCAAGCATTTGTTTATGTAGGATCTATCTCAAAATAAAAAGAAAACCTTTCGAAGCAGACGAAAACCATCGGCGACACCATCTCTCCAGAGCCCGATCAGTTTCGGCAAACCACTAGCAGGCAGTTCGTTTGTACAAAATTGTAGCGTTCATTTTTCTTTTCCTCACGCGATGGCGCATTTCGATCATGAAAATAGGTTTTGTCTTCACTTTAGTTTGTTTATCTTTGTACAAGCTAATATGCAGCTGATTTAGAAGATTAAATTTCGCATGTTTTTGCATGTTTTGTTTTGTAACAGTTTTCTTTGTACCATCGGGGGCTCAACGACAGAAACGTCACGATTGGGCTCTTTCTCGGGTTCTTTCTCGCTGTCGCTTTTTTTAGTTGCTGTTGCTGAGAAAGATGAGCAAGAACTACGCTTGGTTCCTTCGTTATCGTTTTGTTCCTATAATGACGATCTTTTTACATAATTTTGAAGTCTTTTTTTCGAACAGAAAGGCAAAGGACGCAATGTCTTATTTTAATCGTTTTGTTTTCGGTTCGACGACCAATTCTGCAACATTGAAACAACAAGAAATAATGATAAACCGAGTAAACTTGCAGCCAACCAAAATGGACAACAATAAACGATACGAGAATTTGCTGTTTTTTACGTTCACGTCAACAATTTTTATTCGCAAATAAACTGTTCGCAGGTATGTAATTTCGCAGTTCCTGATTTCGCAACGGGCTTAAAACTCTACACAAATAGTAAGAGGCTTCTTTTTTATGCATTTAACTAAAAACATAACATACTTAGAGTGTGTTGCTTAAATAATTTCCCTCGTTTTTGTTTGTTTAACAATAATGATGATGATGACTTTTTTGTTTCAACGAGTTAAAACTATAATTATAACAACTATCACAGTAATGGTTTAGTCTCTTTACACCTAATTAGACAAGATGGTAGTAAATCTATAGTTTTCATTAACTGGGCATTTGTGAGTGGCAACTGGATGCCATCGGCATCCAATTGCCAGCTCATTTACGAACAAGTTGAAGCTTCGCGGGAATCAAAAACTTCCTTAAGATGGCTAGGCTGCCTCCTGCCGAGACCCTGTAACAGGTCTGCTAGGCTTTGGCGGCCTTGCTTGGGCGTGGAAAGCAGGTATACCCAGCACTTACGTCGCATCCACTGACGAGCAGATTCATCAAAACCGAATTAGACGATTGCTCCTGCAAACCGTTCAGTTTGCCAGCTGCCCACCGATGCTCTGATTGCTCGATTCCGGCTTTGGACTTAGACTTTGCCTTAGCGGGGACCGGCGACGGAGCCATCAACTGCTGGAGCAGTTGGGGTGATGATGTCGGAGATTGCTGCTGTTGAAGTGTAGAGACCGAGGTAGTTGACTTGACACGCTTGCTCGTCGTGTCACCGCCACTTTCTGAGGTCGTGTGGGAGCGTTTGTGTGAGTTGGTGGCCGGCATCGTTGAGGTATGGCTGCTGTGAGTGGAGTTTTTCTTCGACACAGCCGAGGTCGCTGTCACGGTGGCATTCGTTTTGGGACTACCAGTTACTGAGGTTGTTGTCGTTGTTGATGCATTGCTTACGGTAGTAGTACCAGCTCCGTTCAGCTGTAGCAGATCGTTCATGGTCCAGGTTTCGATCGTGTTGCCTAAAAGTGAGTCAAAGAAATATGTGAAAAAATGGTTGGGACTTAAAATCGTGAGTGCTATTATGATGGCGTTGGAAAGTGTGGCTCTCGATAGTTCCCGGAATGGGCCATTAACGTTCTAAGTAGACTGTATTCAGTTAATGATCTCTAAAATATGGTGCGTCTCGAGCAGTGGTGATTTCTTTCAGCACTTTTGCCGTTTGAATACGATATTTGGAGCTATTTTTAATTTAAAAACATCACAAACATGTTGTAGCACCCGAGCACACCACTGTTTTCACCAGACATTAATTTATGGTTCACTCGGCGACAACGGTATCAATCCGCGATTGCGTAGGTGAAACGGGACGGTATACTCGATTCTGTCGTAGCTAGTCTATTGTACGGACCTTTTCAAAACCCTTGAGGTTTGAGTGTTTTGCTTCGAGAATTGCGTAGCGGAATTTGAGGCATTTTACAGACGTTCGTTAAAATGATAAAACACCGTGCGTGCCCACCGGTGCGAACTACAAAGGAAACGCGTGCTCGTACAAACAAGGTAAATTATTCAACAAATTCGAAAATGAAAACTAGTCGAATTCCACACTTTCTAGCCAAATAGCATTGAAACTAAGATTTCCCTGACATGTTTTCGGAGTATTGTTTTGTTTGTTAAGCAACTTACTGGATTTAAATCCCGGGGCTATGACTAACATCGGGTGCAACATATTCGATTCGATAAGCTTAATTTTCTTCTCGCCAATAAGTTCCCGCTGTTGTTGTTGTTGTTCCGTAGTGATGGTTTGTGGCTGCTGTTGTTGTATTAAAATTTGTTGGTGGTTGCTGTTTGGCTGTATTGTCGACGTTTGTATGTTAATAACGTTGCCGCACAGCAGTGCTGCTAGACTGGAATCGATGATTTTGTTTCCGACATTGCAATTGTTGTCGTTGATGTTGCTGTTGCAGCTGCTCGTATTGAGGTTGCTGGTGCTATTATTGCTGCTGAGGTCGGTTCGCGCATTTGCAGGTTTGGATTTACCGCTGCTGATTGTTGCGTTTGCCTGCTGCAATACGGCAGGATATTCCTGCTTGATCATTGTATATTTGCCGGCACCAGTGGTTCCGTCAATCGACACCGGTGGGGCTCCCCACATTAAATCATCACTCGTTAGTAGCGGCAGATCGTCCACTTCGCTCATCGATATGTACGGAGCCCGCATCGACAGGTCCAAGTCATCCTCCATATTTAAAGTCATAAATGCAAGCTCATCCTCCGGGCAGCCAGAACCGTTCGGGCTGCACAGTGATGGTATACTGCTTCCCTCTGGACTCTGGAATTAGAAGAGAAATATTAATAGATTGGTCATATGGAGATACAAGGAGGTACTATTATTGGCATGATGTTGAACAGCGAAAGTGCGAGGTAAATATTCGAAATCGTAAAATCAAACTATGAGCAGTTGTGAACATGTGAGTCGCAGTATGAATTAGTTTCGTTTTGCAGTCGATGCTGGTCGCCTTTCGAGCACAAAGCTTGCGCTCCTAATGGCATTCACGTGCGGTCTGGGGGCTGGCTTCATTGATATCGATTCCAATGTGATTTTGCTTTCGCTAACTTTTGCTTTCCTTCGAGCGTATGCGTCGTCAAGCTTATCGTGTGCCAAACGTCAATAATCGCAGACCGGAAAAAACGGCACCGACCGACCGTGATGGGTGTGAGAGTGTGTGTACGTAGCAAAACGGACTCGTCGTGGGTCAGGGGGCGATAAAAGGTCTCTTTGGATTCCATGCATTCCAATGAATAATTCATGAAAATTAATTTTCTGTTAGAATTAAGAATTCTTTCTGTTAGAATTAAGAGAAATATTTTCGGCTGTATGTTTGTCTTACTATTTTGATGTGATTTTAATAAAATTTGTTTTTGAATTTCAATTTTCAATATTGAAAAACTTTTATTAAATCACATAAATCCATTTTATTGTGCCGCCCCAACCACAATGAATTCGAAAAAGTTACGTATGGCCCACTTGTAGGGTTAGTTATCATCTTCAATATTGCTGAATTAAGACATTGTCAATTCATTTGTGCTTATGGTGCTATGAAGCTGCAATCCCATATCCGTATATTTTGCAACAATTTTTACTGGTTTGTTAAAAGTGTTCGAGGCTGGATAGTGTGAATGCTTTAATTATTAATGCTGAATAAGCTACAGGTTTTTCAAATCCGTCTTTTAACTAAACCTGGAAAAAGAAATTTAAAAGAGGAATTTTCAACAAAACGGTACAACTCTAAATATTTATCTTGATCAAACCGCTTTGCGGATGTTAAAAGCCTTTGCAAATTTGCGGAAATTTTTATTAAGAAATCAGGAAAATATATTTTAAATTGGATACATAGCATGAGAGCCACAAACTAGTAGATACAGTCTCGCGATTCAACTTCGATTGAGAGTAGAATCTTCATTAAATTAATTATCAAGCTGAACTTTGATTGGACAATTTATTTTTGACTAGACAACCGGGTCAATTGGAAAATGTGTTCCACATTGCGCATTAACTAGCAAAACAGAGATAATTTGTCACATATATAGACACTAACTTATCCCCCGCGTGTGTTGCCACTCGTCCAACTTTAAGCGAATCAGGTATTTGTTGTACTATATAGAGTAAGGAGGGGTAAAAGTGCGATGGGGGTAAAAGTGCGATTCAATGATTTATCGGTGCAGATTCCGAGTAAATTGACTATAATTGACAGCCTGAATCTAACGTAACCTTTGGGTGCTTACAAAGCATAGTTGCTGAGTTATGTGCAAATATTATTTTAGGGCGATTTTGATGTAATTTTTTATTCTACGGCAAATACGATATCAACAGTAGGATATTACTTGTTGAAAATTTGTAGCAGCATTTTACCTCACTCACATATTTGTTTTGAAAATACGGTGAAAAGAATTTACAAAATATATTTCGCTTTTCCATAAGTTAATCAAACCCCGTCAAGCGCCTAGCGATTCATGGACGGGGCAAAAGTGCGATTCATGGGCGAGGCAAAAATGTATAACTTATTATATACAGCTTTAGGCACTGTATTACAGATACTAGAAATGGAAGATCTGCAGAAAACCGTGTGCTCTACAGATGTCGGCTGAAGGAAAACAACGTTTTTCCGCTGATGAAACAAAAAACAAACATTTGGAAAAGTTTCGATCTGACGGAGGCTGCAATACACCAGTACAAAATAGGGAAGGTGCAAATGGAGAATATTCTTTACCGAAACATACCGCATATTGAAGATAATATGGTTTTGTTAGCTACTGCTGTGCTAATTGCATGGATTCGAGCTTCGCACTTTTGCCCCGTGGTATTCACACTTTTGCCCCACGGTATTCGCACTTTTGCCCCGCTAGTGGGGTAAAAGTGCGAATCGGTACTTGATTAGAAGAATGAAGAATTTATTTTGCAAAACACTATTATTCCAGATGATTTATACTTGAATGTGAAGATATTGAGTTACTGCATCACTACAAAACTATCACTATAAACGCCACCGCGCATTCAAATTCGCATCGTCTGTTTAGTGGTGGAATACGAACGCTATGCATAACGTCACTAGCAGCTTGCTCAGTCAAACCTCTGTTTTGAACGGTAGAACGAACGCATTTTAAACCTTTTTAACGTTTTCGTTCCGATCAAGTTGCCTTTACCTTTTGGAGCAGTGAATGACTGCAAAACAGTCATATCAATGGCAGTCATACTACAAAATACAACAATACAAAATACAACAATACTACAAAAAAAAAAAACAAGCACATGTACGTGGAAGAAACCGGTCGGACTCCGTCCAATACAAACGAACATTTTGCTTGCGTCGGACCGACGTCAAACTATTACTGTGAGCAACCGATTTGGAGATAAAAAGAGAAACGAAAAGAGATGTCATGCTTCTGCTTCCAGTCAGTTTGCAGTCAGTTAGATTCTTCGATCTTAACGCGCAAGGCGGAAGAACGACTGTTGGCTTTTCTTGAGAGGCCGCATGAATTATAAGACGGCAGCAGCGCAAGCGGCAGATTGACTGGATTCAAAAAACAGTCAACTGATCGTTCGAAAAGCGCAGGTTGAATGCGCAAAGCGTGCGTATTCACGCAGTCACATTCAACTTGCGATCCCTTTTCAAGCCCTGCTATAAAATATATTTTGTTGTTGTCCTTCTTTATATCTCACGAAAATTGAGGACAACTTCAAACATCGCACTTATGCCCCGCCCTGCTCTATATGTTACAAGACTTGATAGTTCGATTTCATTCAAGTATTTTACTGAACGAAACTTGCACGCAACATTGCGTTGTCCTTGTCGGCGAATCGCTGAAACTACAGTCCATTTACTAGTTGCCATTGTTGTGCTGGAGTTTTCATTTTATTAATTTATTTCACCACATTCGTAATTATTACATTCGTAAAAATAAAATTTGCGAGAATTTATGCAAATTGAGTCTTATTTTATATTTTTAACGTCTTCTACATGATAATCTTGTACAGGATTTCAGTACACCATGCGTTGCTCTACGCTACTGCGTGCATTCATACCTCCTATTATACAGCAAAACAAATTCGTTCTGATTCATTTTCATATTTTTGCCTTGATCAAGTTCCATTTATCAGTTGTAGCAATGAACGATGGCAAAATGATAATTTTACAGTTTACAATCTTCAAAAACAACACTTCGCAGGAGAGCAAATATTGATTTCTCTAGAAGGCCCCAGGTAGAGGTAGAATGAATGTGCCACTTTCCCCATTTAAATATGCGTTTCTGCTGCGCAAGTCAATTACAGAAGACGTACGCATTTACGGCGTTACAGACGATTAGCGATCCCTGTTGAAGTCCTGGTTCTGAGTAACTTTTGGTATAAAGAATTTCTTCTCATCTCAACTTACGATCGCAAATTTCAATAGAAGTTTATTATAGTCGATAAATTCCTTTGCAAATGTGTCGTTTAGCAGAGTATATGAAATAGCTGTCAGAAGACTAAATTCAAGTAACAATTTCAGTTTTATTGCACTCTTATAACGGTTTTATGACCAATTTAGCTTACCATAGTTGTAAAAGGAGCAGAATAAATCCCAAACTGTTAGTTAAAAAGTTTCCATCAAGGATAAGATATGAAACGTGGAACTCTACAGGACGGATTTTTTTGTCAAATTTTCGTTTAAGGCATCAGATAATTGGATTTGAAGCTACAGGAATTATTCGCTACTGTAAGACAACTAACATTCATCCTGGATTTGAGCAATA
The DNA here is from genome assembly GCF_943734655.1 of Sabethes cyaneus. Classification (NCBI taxonomy): domain Eukaryota; kingdom Metazoa; phylum Arthropoda; class Insecta; order Diptera; family Culicidae; genus Sabethes; species Sabethes cyaneus. The sequence continues at coordinate 39,031,875 of NC_071353.1, read as the reverse complement.
GTCGGAACTGTTAAAACGACCCAAACTTATTTTGAAATACTCACAACAAAATTTGGAGTGGTCGTAGGCTGAAAGTCAAAAGAAAAGAATCAAAGGAAGGTGCTATGAAACTTTGAAACAATACTTCAGTCAGAACTTGGCTATTTGAGCTTGTATAGGATGCTGATCAATTAAGCCTGGCTACGTAAAAGTTGCCCGACCGACACTTCGATGCAAAAGGATGCGTATAAACTACACTCACATCTCTCCCAAATGATTGATTTCAGCGTAACCTACAAACAGCAGTTGTTTGTCAAAGACTAACCCAACAATCAGAACATGGCCGCTAGAACGTGTTTACTCTCAAGAGCTTTGCCTTTTGCAGATTTGTTGTTTGATAAGATACTGGCTGACGGTCGAGGGCCGTAGTTTAACGCTGCAGTGCCAAGTAAGTAGGTAAGTGAGATGATGAGTGAGTGCATGACTGGTTGATTAAAAGGAAGGAAAAATAATGCAAACATCGAACAGCGCGGGCTGCGAGATGCTTACACGTGACTTCGGATGCAACGGCTGAAGGCGAGGTTAGCAGCGGAAGCATCTTTATTCGAAAAGAATAAAAAAAGATGCAAAACTTTTGAATAATACGTGATAGCTGCTTAGGTTGCAACAAAGTAATCGACTCGGAATTGAAATAGATTCATGAATAAATTGTAAAACAATCATTCAACAAAAATTGATACACACAGTGAAAGCTAAATCTTGCACAAGAGATAATAAATATCCTCGATTTGTTCTGGAAATACATGTAAATCTCGCCGTTCAAAGTACACTCCAGCCGAAGATGGATATTTTTAGCAGTGGAATCTATGACTGTCGGGTAATTAGACCTGATGGCGATAAGTGTTGCTTATCTTTCGCAAATCGAAATCGGAGCCATACAGCCAGATCGAGCCAGTGACATGTTTGATAACAATTTAATGGCTTTGTATTTATAACCATCATCACAGATAAGAGCTTCATATCAGAGAACGTAATGTTGAACAGATAGCAACACTAGTTCTATTCTGGGTTAAGCTTGCGGTGTGCCTTGATGCATATAATTGCAATGCGCCGTTATCTTACAGGAAAACTAAGCCTAGTGTATAATCCTAGCGCCATTGAGACTCGCTAGACGTGGTTCTTAAAATGTCTAAATCGTGTAGCTTACCGTTTACCGATCGGTGGTTTACCTCCGTGATGATTAGCCGGTAATTTACAGCGATTACATTTATTCAATTATGAGAATGAATACATTATCTTGCCCCCGAAAAGGAGTCGTGTTTTCGCTTCCAGAATGGGCGGGCGGCTGGGGTGGTTTACGAAAACCGCCATTATGGGGGTCAATAGGTTCGCTCGCCTGCCGTCGCAAAGTAAGGGTGCATTTTTTCCTCTTCGCTGTGTTTGCGTCTAATTTAATTGGTCGAACTATAAAAATTAGAGATAATTATCGCGACCGGTATGGCGTGGTGCGCTGAAATTTACGGCACACATCCAATCACTCACACGAGAGTAACAAAGATTCTATTCCGCTGCTGTCTGCTAGAGCCGACCGAGTCTGAGACGATAGCACCGTGTTCGTTTATTTGCGAAGTGCCTCGAGGACACCCATCGATTAGCAGTTGTTGTTTTTTTTCGTTGCACTCTAGCTGGCTAGCTACTGCGTGGTTGTTGCAGTCTAGTTGCTGAGTGTTGTTGTTGTTGCTATTAAACTGCTGATAATGTGCAGTTGATTATGTAAATTGGGGTCCTATCGTCGTTTCGAATATCGACCCTGACAGGACGGCTGCGGGACACGTTTACGCTAGAACTCAGGTATTATGTTAGGTAATGTTTAGCTAGATAATTGAGCGTTTGTTCAATATTAAAGCAAATTGATGAAAGGTTACAAAAAGCGTTCTATTCAGGTCTGGGAAGAGTCAAGTTTCAGTGACTTTCGGGGAAGCTGTGCATTATACATAATGCCGAACATCCCGTTTGGATGCTAGTTTAACGAACCAAAATGCGGAGAGGTGTTACCGAGCTTGGTTCAGGATTCATTTTTTTTAATTATTGCTTTTTAATGACGAAAAAGTCAACCTCATTCCCGCTGTTCAACCTGGCAATGATAATAGCAAATTAATACTAACCTTTGACAATCCGGGCGACAGTAAATGCGGTGAATGGCTAACTTCACAGATCTCATCCCGGTAGTTGATGAACGGATCGTTGCTGCTGGGATCGACGGTATGGCAGTTTTGGCCGGTGGAAGAACTACGTGATACCACCGATGCCGAGCCCAACGAGGAAACCGTCCCGATGCCGGACGTTCCGCTGGGCGAGGCGGCTGACATGTTCAGCGGAGAGCTTGCCGTAGAGGGCGATGAAAGGGACGACGAAGAGGACGACGAAAGCGACGGCGACGGCGATGCGGTGCCCAACGACGAATGTGACGAGAACTGGCTGCTTGCGGTGCTGCTGCTCTGTGGATTGTGATGATTTACCATTGTGATAGTACCATTGACTGTTAAGGGGGAAGCCACCGATGTGACCGATATACTGCCGCTGGATCCGAGTCTGTGTTCGGCACTCTCCAGGCAGCTCAGTTCATCTTCCAGCAGCGATTGATAATTGTCGACAATCATAAAATCATCAAATACATCGTTGAAAAAAGGACCGGTTTCTTCCAGAGGTATACAGGCATCGCCTGCAGTCGGTGCCAGATGAGTTAAATCGTCAGGTTCATCTTTTAGCACTGAAACGGAAGGAAAAAAGTATGTTAAAACGCTTGACAAATACAGTTCTTAAATATTCGAATCACCAATGACAGAAACAATGCAAATAGAATAATTGAATTAATCTCCAATTAGGAATTTTTCATTTCCTCCGAAAAGAAGGGCGTCTAATCACAATAAACCTGTTATCATCGGATAAATAACAAAAATAAAAGTAATTTACGACGGAATCAGCATTCCAGGCTGAAGTAATATAAGGAAAACAGGAAACATACTTCGTTTCCCCCGGCTTGCATGGCCCCACCATCGAAAATGAGGTCAATGAGAGTCCATCGGGAAGGCCTCCCGAAATGGCATATCATGTGACAAAGGAAGCTTAACGACTTTCTCGTTTCCCTTAACTGGTTCTCTCTAAGCTGCTTCCCGAATGATAGAAGCGAGTTTGCGGGGAAAGGGAAAATCGTAGAATTTCTCACCCTAGGGATGTTTCAGCGTAAGTTTTATTGCAGGGCAGCGAAAGTCTTTCGTCTAAAATTGCAAGACTACCAGATCCGGAGCGGTAATCTGGCAATTTAAAAAAAAAAACAAAGAACACAGAGCATACAAAATACTGTCTACATTAGTCTTGATTATTATTCCTTATATCAGCATCATCATCAAACGGTGATGTACCTAATGGCTGTCAATCCGTCACAGTTCATGTGAACTCTCTGGGACACATGAAGGCTTTTTACATTCGTTATGTGCAATCACCTGAAGCTTCGTACGCTATATTTGTAACGCAGCCCATGAATACATAATTGGACAGAAGACGTCACTGCTTTGGAGAAGAGAATAGTACAGTTGGGCACTAGCATTACAACTACCTCCTGGCGGTGTCTTTATTCTGCCCAACCACTCCCCCTCAGCAGCAGTCTATCAGCTGTGGCGCAGTAGCAGTAGCAGCAGCGGTACGATGCTTAGAGCCTGTCGTCGTCGAAAAGATGGATACGGACACAAGCGAGCAAACTAGGCAACTGGGGCAATGGGAAAGCTCCCGAAAACGTAGTGGTTTTACTTTTTCCTAACGAGGAAAGACGGCATTTTCGTTGCAGAAGCGAGCTTTTTAATTAAGGCCCACAGTTGCAGCTCAACATTTATATTTAAAAAAGTATTTTGTGCAGTGGAGTGCAGGAGGTTCCATATTCCTTCTATAGTTAAAAGTCCTGTAAACTGCAAAACCTCCAGTAATAGGGTGATTTATATATTTTGGACAAGCGTTACGCATACTCCATTTTGGACTTTTACGGCAAGATCAAATGGGAAATGTCCAAAATAGAGTAGGCGTAACGCTTGTCCAAAATAGATAAATCACCCTCGATGTGATTAATGAATTTTATCACATTCTTTACTCAACTGTCCCATGTGAGGAAACCAAACCAAGCACTGTTAGGTGAATTAGAATTGCTTCTTTTCCTCTCGTTTTCAGGCTGGCATCGCTATATTGGAGATTAGGAGGTGGAAAAAGGTACCCAGGATCCCATTTCTCGGGAAAAAGCGATAAAATTTTTCCCTCGACTTAGGGTCAAAGAATCGGGTCTGCATGGTGGAAAGTGAAAATTTGGCAGGGCTAGCTCATCCTTGTACGTTCGGAGGATTCACCAACAACAAAAAATGTGGCCAGCTCCGGCGTGCTGGCGTGATCAAATGGGAAAATCGATGACAGCGTAGCAAAACTGGGTTAATGAAAGTTTTATGCTTCATTGCAACCATGAACCTGATAAGTGTTATCAAATGTGAGTTTCTTGCGTTGTTTATGCACAGGTGTTTCACTTTCGACTAATGTAAAACGCTTGTCGTTGTCTGCCAACTGCGTCGCTTAAAATGTGTACGTTTTTTTTCAAATCACAGGCATGAGTAACAAGTATCAGAACAGTGAAACATTACACATAATATATTGCTTCGAACCGGCGACATAAAGTCTACGATAACACATCCTGACCAGTTGAGACGGCAGACCGTGCTGTGCTGAACGAAAACAAACGTCGGGCCATCTCGATATTTTTGTAACGTTTCCAAAACGGCTGACGAGCGATAAACATATACTAATACACCTACATGTCTATCCGCCGGTAAAGCACAGCACAGCCCGGGACGCAAAGATAATAGATAACGAAGACCAATTCGGTCGGCAAAGCGCTAAATCTGTCTGCTTACGGCTAATGGGCCAGTTAAGGACGTTTCGTAGAAACAATTTCGGACCCTGACAACTTTATTGCAACCGTAGACCGTGTGTCGTGCTGATGGCTAGATTGAAAGCCCTGGAACGACAACCGCAGGGACAGCAAACCGTTTGGAAAAGCCGTTAAACGGGTTTGAATTCGGACAGTCATGATTTGGCTTGATGTTTGTCGCAGTAAAATTAACTAGGGTTCGTTAACCAGTAGTGGACCCTTTTTCTACACTGGATACAGAGATGGATGGAGACAGGATTTGTCTTGATTTATTTATGAAAATTATGCCATAAACCATGCCATGTTAAGCCGTGATCTACATCTATTCGGTTTCAATTAGTAATTGCATAATTCATGTAATTTATTTGAATCTGCTTGAATTTCATGAAATTCCTGCTTCTTGTTTTTATAGCATCGTACTTCGAAAGGTATACCGTATAACATTGAATGCGTTGATCTTTTGCAATGAAGATTTTTCTACGTAAGTATGTGAAACTTTTATGCGGCAGGATGCCACGGCATAAAAACGGCGTTTCATTAATTGCCAATCGGTAGTAAAAATCACATCTATTTTAATTGACCCGAGTCCATAAAACGTGTAATGGAGCTCGGTTTCATCACAGGTTTTTATGGCGTTAGATCAATCCAAAGAGTATTGTGAGTTGTTTTAAAAGCAACGCTCAAGAAAAATTAAGCAGTTTCTGATTTACCTTATGAAATTTTTTTGACCAATGTTACTAATTTGAGTTTTAATGATAGCATGCTCTTTTCGCTTTGATTTTGCTCTTTTGATTATTGCCCCTCAGACAAGCAGAATATAAAAAGTCTTATATTGGGCATTTATAGGGCTAGTAATCATCTACAATATTGCTAGAGAAAGTAAAGTTTAATCTATTGTATTTACGGCGCTATTGGGATGCAATACCGTTGTTAGCAAAAATAACACTCTTTTTGCTACCAACGGGTTAGCAATCTTATAGTGCCATAAATACAAAAGACATGGCAACGCTTATTTCAACAATATTGCAGATAATAACTAATTCTACAAATGCCTCATGCACTACTTTTTCATATTCTGTTAGGCTGAGGTGCAGTAATGAAAAGAGCAAAATTGAATGGAAAATAGCATGCCAAGCCTGGACCTGTATGTTATTTAACATCGCTATTGAAGAAGTGATCCGACGAGCGGGTATCGAAACGAGAGGAACAACCTTCGGTAAAAATAAACAACTCTTAATCTTCGCAGACAACCTCGATATCACTTTTAGAAACTTTGGTACGGCGGAGGAAATGTATGTTAGACTAAAAACGGAGGCTAGGAAGATTGGGTTGCAAATCAACGCGTCAAAACCAAATATATAATAGGAAGAGGCTCCAGAGAAATCAACGTTTGCTTCCCACGGACAGTAACTATCGACGGCGATGAACTGAAAATGGTTAATGAGCTTATATATTTTCCTCCGCAAGACCCTTCCATCAAGGGACATACGCCACCGCAGAAAGCTGACGATGCATAAAACACCAATCAGTCCGGTAGTCCTCTACGGACATGAGACTATAACTTTGCTTACGGAAGACATACGTGCACTTACCGCATTTAAACCAAAGGTGTTGGGTCCGAATATTTTTGGCGAAATACAAATGGTGAGCGGAGAATTGCGGAGGTGTGTTAACTACTAACTGCAGGCACTACTTGGAGAGATCGTAAGTAAACCTGACGAAATCGCAACGATGCCAGAAGACTTTGCAGTGAAATCTGTGCGCTTCAAGGACCCCACCGATACCAGGAATAGAGGGGCCCAACGTGCTAGATCAGGTTGAAGCGGACTTAGGTGTGTCGAGACACTCAGCGAATTGGCGACAAGTATCCCAGGACCGAGTATAGTGGAGAGGAATTCCTAATACTACAAGAGCCACTCGGCTCTAGGCCGCTAGAAAAAGAAGAAGATTGGTTATCGGTCGAAGTTCTTGGAAAATCGCAGTGCTTTAAATTGTTCAAAAAATTGTAAATTGAGGATTTTGACATGAGAGATGAAGAGCGTGAAAAAGCTGCGAAAATGTTCGAGGATAGTGCAGATCCATTGAATATGACTGAAGAAGCCATCTTCATACGCTTGGAAGGACATGGAGTTGGAGAAGATCCGGAAGAAACGGGTTCCACATGAGCTGAACGAAAGAAAGAGGTTGTTGTTCTACCGGATTGTGACTAAGCGTCAAAGATCTTGGGTACATCTAGAGGAACCATCAATATTTTTTTAGTATTTTATCACCGCCATTTATTTGATCTATTGTGATAGAACCATGAACGTCGGTTGCACGGCCAAATCGCTATGAAACAATTGCTGTGTGTTTGTTGGGATCAGAAAAGCTTGATCTACTATGTTTGAGCTACTCAAGGTTGGCGATACCGTTAATATTGAACGCTATCGACAACAAACGAGACAATCCCAAATATTTGGCATATTTATCTCGTTGAATCTGACTACCCGTCGTTTCTTAGCATCTGGACAAGTCAATGCCAGTACCCGATGAAACTCACCCACCATTTACAACCATGTTTCATACTTCGGAAAAACCCGGAGCCGAGTGTTTTTGATATCACAGAGCATAGCTTTTAAGCATAGCATAGATTAAGTTACGGGTACTCCTATCCCTATCCCTTCATAGTACCCGTGACCTTAGTGGTAACGGGTAACAACCGGGACTGGACGCCGCTAAACGAAAGGATGTGTTTGTGGAGGATAAAAGGCCGTATCTTCGCGCAGCTAGAGGCAAGTTGTTCACCACAGGGCAGTAAAATCATCATCAGGGATTCGAACGTCCCAGCTTGCTAGGGAAGCGATGTGGTGTGGCCGCGTGGCCTAACAACGATAGAACGGTAACGACCGGCGGTGTATTAACTTCACAGCATCTCGAGGCCTAGTGATCAGAAGTAATTTATTATCCCGATATTCGCAAAGCCACCTAAAGATCACCCGACCAACGAACAACCAACCAAATCAATGACGTTCTTATCCATGGCCTGTCGAGAACTACGGGGTTACTAGATGAGGTTCTACATTTCTCTATGAAGCTATATGTTTTGGCCGTCGAAGACGGCGGGTGGGGCAAAATATGTTCGGCCCTCAGAGATGAGGTAAGGGCGGCGCTAGCTGAAGAAATATGGAATGCACGAAATGACTGGTTTAACGCACTCTGACACCAGCAAGCGATGGAAAACATAAAAGAGTTTGGAATAGCTATCTAAGCATTACTATGAGGGAGAATCTGGTCAAATATCGGCGGGCGCCAAACGAGTTGACCATGATCCTGAGGAGATATTAAACAGCAGAAGGAGGACAGAGATCGTGAAGAGTTGGAACAATTGTTCCGAGCTGACGGCTCCAACTAATTATATGGCAGGATAAACAAATTTCGTAGGAAAATCCGATCAAGAACGAACGCCAGATGGATGACAGTTGGAAGCAATTCTTCAATAACCATACAGTGGTGAGGAAGATGGCGGTATGGGCTAAAGATCGAGAAATCGGCCAGTCGAAGACTGATAGAAACACCCGTAAGGTTCGAATCCCGGCAGAACTGTACAAATATGGTAAGGAACTACTAGTAACGGCACTTCATTGAATAATTTTCAGGTTTTAGGAGGAGGAAGAACCAACCCAACGGTGGAATTAATGGAAGGAGTGGCTTGTCCCAGTTACAAAAAGCGCGATCGGTTTAAGTGTTAAAATTTCTGCGACAAAACGCTGGTCAACAAGGTGCTCGCAAATCTTGTTACGGCGTCTATCTATCTATCTATCTATATATGTATATGCACTGGGGGAGGTCATAAATCCGAAATGCCTGGACGGTTCTTCATCAGACTTGGCATACATATTCCATGATATAAGGGAATCAGCACTGGGAGGTTGACAAAAAAGGGGGAGAAAAAGGGTTTACGTTTCTCTTGTTCAAACCGATTACATTTGTATAACTAATTTTGGGAAAGGGAGAGGGGCTCCACGGACCTTCCATTATAGGGATTTTTATAGAGTACACCGATTCATAATTAGCTACGCGACAGAAGGGGGAGCTGACTGGGGAGGAAGCGACAGGGAGGGAGACGAGGAACATGAGTTTGTATGTATGTTCCGCCATAGCTCCGGAATTTCTGAACTGTTTTTCACAAAACATCATTTGTCAAACACATGTTTTTTGGCATACAAGTATTAGCGCTTGGGGTTGACTAGAGAGCGAGACGGGCTCTTGCAAGGGGAGAGAAAGAGGGAGAGGTGTTTTTCTTTTGCATTTTGAACGATAGCAGTTGTACAAGTTGCTGAATTTCTGACAGCCCATTAACAAGGGGGAGGTTCAAAACTTTCAAAAAAGAGGTTCAAAAAAGGTTTTGTGTCGATTTATAGGGATTACTGAGAAGATGACAGATTTTCAAGTAGTTAGGTGACAACATGAGAGGAACTGACAGAGGGAGTAAACACATCCAAATGAAAACAATGGGTTTTGTTTCTTGCATTATGAGAATTTTCGTTACAATAACAGATGTACAAGCGACTGAGAGACAACGAGGCCCGAGTAAGATCGGACAATCAGCTGTTGAACAAAAACAGAAGGTCAAGTTTCGAAAACGGAATGTAGTACCTAGGCTTTGCCTTCGGAGGCTAGGAAAATTGGGATAAAAATCAATATGCCGAAAACCTAATACATGATAAGTAAAAGTAGAGAATTAAGGGGACACCACATTCGTCTCCCACAAATAGTGGCTAATGACGACGATGAACTTGAATTGGATGATGAGTTCCACTTCAATTGGTTGATGAGCAGGTTTAGGGGTAGGTACGTACACTTACCGTATTCGAACGAAATGTGATGCAGGATAGTGATGCAGGCGTATGAACCACTTCTTGGATATCTATCATACATCTGGCGAAAATCAGGCACTTAAACTGGGCCGGCTATATCGTGAGGATCAGGATACCGCTAAGGGCCACACCGTTACCAATAATAGAGAGGTCCAACGGGCTAGGTGGCTCAACTTAATCAAACCTGGCTTGCGAGCGTCGAGATGCTCAAGCAGAGTTAGTGCTGAGTAGTCCAGGAATCGAGTGTAGCTGAGACGAGATCTTGATACATTACGAGCCCACTCGGCTATGAGATGTTGATTTTTTTTCTATGTTGGGTATTTTTATCACTGCGACCATTTGTTTGATCTATTGTGATATATTCCCCGTTCTATTATAGTTATGTTGTCAAGATAACGCACCACAATCAGAAGTGATTGTCATTGTTTGACTAATAGCATTTGTCCAGCCCGGTGATGCACTTCGGATGAAGTGCACTACTGCGCTGGGAGTTGTTCTCCAAATATCAAAGGGTTCTAACAGCCCTCTTTCGAAGAACCTTAATCTTTTATTGAGATGTTGAATAAGAACATATTTACATAGAAGAATTATGTTCACCAACACACTACATACTGATAAAAATAGCTAAGAATAGACTACTGGTGAAAAAAGATTAAAAAAAAGTTTAATAATTTGTCACACAACTATGGCCGAACTAAAACTTTACAGCGGGATAGAATCTTTATCTTGAAGTCACATTATTTTTAATTCGAAGACAAAGCAGCTGAATCCGAAATTCTTGGGTGAAATAAATTTCACATTTCCATAGAAAAAAAGGAAGCTCCTCGCACAAATGTAGCGCCACTTGATCCGTCACATACCGCGTTACGGTGTGTGGCATGCATGTGTGGTGTGGTGTGGTGTGGAGTGTAGGGAAAAATTCTCCCGAGACGCTTGGTGGGATATGTACCCCCAGCATCCACTAAAGCCCGGGCATTTGAGGCCGAAGTCTGCCGGAAGAAGGTGGCAGTGAAGTTTTTCCTTTCGCTTTTTTTCGCTTCGTACTCTCATCAGCCACTGGCAGAGCGCAAAAGGCAGCGCTACCAGTGGCTGGGAAAAAGTAGTCCATCGATTTTTCATTCTTCATCTTTCCTGGACCGGAAAGCGCGGGTGGTGTGCACCGTTAGTAGGGATGAAGTGATTGCTCTGATGTAATCGTACCAACGCTGAAATGGTTTGACTGCGGAATGCGGTCTTTTTAACTGCACAATTTAGCAAACGGGATGTATTCTTATATTTTATTAATCGCAAGTAATGACGTTTTGACAATTTTCTTTCATGGAAAACTTTCCCCAGGGTAAATATGTACTCAAATTGTGATATGTTTCTGTCATTTGGATGATTCGTAGAAGAAAAATAAAACAAAAAAATAAATCTACTTACTTGTCAATCCTGGCTCCTCTTCCGAGAACATCAAGAACCCTTTGTTCATATCTTGCGTGCGTGGGGCAAAGATGGAATCGGTCGCGTGTTTTGGTTTGTTACAGTTGACCGGGGCAGCGGTCGAAGCCGGGTCTGGTGGTGCTCCACCACCAGCGGTTTGTGGATTGAACGTCACAAATAGTTTTGCTGTGACCGATTGGGGAACCTTGCGTAGTAGGGCTGTTGTTGTTGTTGTTTTATCACCAGTATTTATCGCAACGGCTGGCAGTTCCTTCTTCGGCACAGGATTGAAAATCGATGCCGTCACAGACACTGGGCGTGGTACACTGGCAGCAGTAACTTTCCGAATGATGCACTTGCCAGTTCCAAGCACTTTAATCACTTCCTCCGTAAGTGACTTCTTCTTCGCTGTATCTTCCGACAATAGTTCGGGTTTGGTAGTGTGATTATCAGTATTAATGTGATTAATATTTTCTCTCAGCACTTTATCACTAGTCTTCACTGGAGTGTCCGTCACTGCGACAGAATCTGCTTCCGAAGCGACTGATGTTGGCGATTCCGTAGTTGATTTCTGCTGACGTGCCTCCAGTTGAGCACACGAGTATATTTCATCTTTGTTTTCGACACCACTGCAAAAGTTTTAATTTGGGATTTTGAAGGGTTTTGCGTTTACCAGTAGTTCTACTCCGGTAGCACCGCTCAGCACAACACACGATGTGAGGTAAATTTACTTTTCACTGAAATTTTCCACCAAACTTCCCACTGGCGATTTTTTGGATTGACTCGGTTAGTCAATCCTAGCAGGAACTAGGTTGGAAAATCCAAGGGAAAGTAAATTGACCAAACCAATGCACTTTATCTTTTCTCTGCATTTTTTTCTGGTTACCACATTGTAGTGGAAACCCGAATCGCACCGTGCTACTCTCGGGAGTTGCTTTCACGAAAATCGCGCGCGTGGATTGCTCTTTAATGTCTCTGATTTCGGGACTGCAAATAAAAAATAAATACTTCGCTTTCCTACACTGTTTGCTTGCTGAGGTTCTTTTCTTTTACGAAGATTTGGAACACATCAGAAAATTACCGTTTGTGTAGGTGAGGGGAAAAATACTTTCTCATACTGCTAATATAGCCTCCCACATTTTGCTGCTACAGAATGTAATGCGAAGTTTAACGGAAACACAAGTTCATTTTGAAAACCAGATTCACAATAGCAAGCATTTGTAAATGCTGCTTGCTTATTTTTATAGTGTAAAAACGGTATTTGATAAACTAAAGTTAAGAAATATGTTGCTGCTTACTATGGGGAAACGATTACTGTTCAGATTTAGCAATAGTTCAAAAATAGTGGTCATCCAAGTCTCTTTTTTCTGGAAGAATCGTTGCTTTCTGAATACAACGAAGTGCAATTACGCGGCATCATAATTTTTTCAATGGCAAATTTTAAAGGAAACTTCAGTTTGGAAAGCGCAACCTTTTCCACATACAGGACACACAGGACGAAAGCAATTTTCCAGCTCCTCAGCATTAAAGCGTGATTTTGGTAAACACACCCACACAATCTGTTCCGACTCTGTCGGCATTTCCCACTGATCTGCTGACTTGGTGTTTTCACGTTGTGCATCAACAAACCACTCGCCCGTATCCTATTTATAGCGGCGATCGCTCTTATATATCGGTTTGGATCGCACCAGTCTGTTGCTGTTCGTCCTCCTCCACATGGGTAAATTTTTCAACCAACAACAAGCACAGCCTCTATTAGACAGGCCGAGTGTAGCAGTTTGTAATGAAATATTACTGCTTTTTTACCATGCACAGCACATTATAAGATTATAGACAATTTGGCCCCAAGTATTCCCCGACGTTAGAAAGAAAAAAAAACTCATCCACACTTGACGAATAGACGCTCATTAGTGCGGTTCCAACTGATTACGGTATTATCGGAACTATGAGTCGTAACTGAGTGCCGGATTTCCGAAAATGGCTCGGGCATTGTTTTTCTTTTGTTTGTTAACGAAAAAATTCCGTCAATCATAAATATTCCGCTGTTGCATCTGTTGGGTGGCAATTAAGTCATCCGAAGTTTTTTTTTGTCTATCCTTTTGCGAGCGTGTGGCAAACAGCGAGTGACAAGCGAACGAAATTTGAAAATAGGTTTATTTTCGCCGTCGCATCAGGAATAACAAAACAAGATGCTTCGAGGAATACAAATTAAGGGAGCTGGCGAAGCAAATGATAGCATTTCTCTAATTTCGATCGAAGCGAGAGAACGGCTTAAAGACAGTGTCAGAAGTGCCGGCAATGCAATTGGCGCAACGCGCACTCGATCACATACACACATACCACCAAAACAAGCAGCACATGTTTTGGTGGTTGATTTTTGGGTTCACTAGTATTTTTGAAAGCTGATAAGGTTCAACTGGCGAGAAAGACAGCGAGAGAAGGTGAGGGCTTTCTAGCAGGAGGAGGCACACTCGAACAATCCACAATTATCGTGGTCGGGCCGGATTGCGTAACCTCTGAGGCTTATCGAATTATTTTGGTGTCGATTAACTGATGCTAGTAAACAGTCACGTTTGAAACGAAATTCGAAATCATGAAGTTACTACTTCGGAGAACACTCGTTTTGTTTGTTTATACATTCAAAATATAGGATGAAATAGCTTGATTTTATGCATTTATGAATTATTTATTCTGTTTTATGATAAATCAACGATTGAATATAGTTTTAAGACATTCCTGCATTATTTGCGACCAACGTATGAGCGAAAAATAAATAATATCGATTCTTAGAACAGACCATACTGATAACACAGCAAAATGATAACATAGTCAATCATGTCACTTGTTGGGATTGAGAAAAGGAGCTTTTCCATTGCATTCTACTACTATACAAAACACTAAATATTCACAAATTCTATCAAAAATCACGAAATAATTTTAGACAGAAGTTTTCTGTGGCATGGCGACCGTGACGGGGCATCGTGAGCCCAGTCAAATGATATTGAGCGTTGAGAAATTGAGCAATTGAGCATTTTAGGCGTTTTATCTCAAAGTTTAATCGTGAAAACCTAATCTATTCTTACTTTTTACATATACGTTAATAAATTCCATGCGAAAATCGACCAAAAGAGAAACAAAATCGAATGAACTTGACCCTTGTGTGCGTGCTAAAAGCGTAAAAAAGTAACGAGTACTTTGATGGCATGTTTTATATACTTTACTAGTGGCCTAAAAATTTCTTAAAGAGTACATATTACTTTATTAAAAGCAGTAAAACATTAATTTACAATCAAAAATATTTAAACCAATCTAGTCGTTGCTGAGTAAATATTGTGGGTTCATAGTGGGAAAGGCGCATATTTTCTCAATTGTTAAAACTGATTCGAATAATCGTTCTGCAAGTTTTAATTAAAAAAAATCACTTAAGAGTGAAAATACATAAACTCCTCTATTAGAAAGACGGAAGAGATCATTTGAAATTCCTAATATAAGAGCTATGTCATTATGAAACCATTATAGAAACCGGAAAAAATGGCTAAATAAAAACTAATCGCATCATTTTTGCAGCCTTTTCCCGATGGTAACCCCCCTTCCGTAAACAGCTACCGTCGCCGCAGGGAAGAGATTCAGAGCCAAAAAAAAAGCTAAAAACTTTATCTGCTCCTCAGTTCACAGAGGAACCGAGGCAAGCTCAACCCGTACCAGACCGACCGAATGCGACGTTGCTAAACAAGACAAATTGAAAACAATTAAATCCATTATATAATTCATACACGCAAGCAGTCGGCTCTGCTGCTACTCTACTAGTAAGTACTACTGCTGCAGCACACGAAGACACGAAGAAGCACTCGAAGCAGCGCAGCGCAGCGGAGAGAAACGATCAGCGACGAATGTGTAAACCGTGCTGCAGCAGGGCCCAGAAGCTGCCAACTAGAACGCAAAAAGCCGGTTTCGACGCGATCTGCGGCGGGCCGACCGCGACATACCTACACGAAGCTCTAGCGGTTTGAGATTTATTCAAACAATCAGTGAAAGAACGATCTTTTGGACCCGATGTTTGGTCGGCAATCAGGCGAACCGCGCGATTACCCCTTTGAAACGTTGATTGGTAAACAACACGCATGATGGCTCCGGCGCGTAAAGAAAGATTGAATTTCACCAAACCTTTTCATATTTGCGTCATTATGATGAGTTTCGCAGTCGTAAATGCAGCTCAAATACAGTCGTAACTGTTAACTAAGTTGTTCATTGCAGTAAATCGTGGGTTCATTCGAGTCCCATTTTGTGTCATAATTCAATTTATGCCGTTGCAGATGGACTTTTTCCTCCTAAAGCGTCTACATAATCCAGCTTATGAAACTTCAGCCGGACCTGACTTCAGAGGAAGATCGCTGGGTACTTTAATTCAATCAAAAATTGTCGCCTGGAGGAGGTGTTTGTCAGCAAACCATACTCTGGCAAAACTCTTCCTGTCGCTGGTGGTGCTAGCCAGCCGTAGGAATCAATTTAGAGTAATCTACTCGTGCTGTTTGGAAGCGAAGTCGAAATTTGAACTGCCTCCTGCAGCGGATCGCTCTCCGTGAATCTGTCCAGTAAAGTGTAGGTTAGGTACGTGAAGGCGACATTCTGTGGAAACGTGGAAGTGAGGGCCATAAAATTTGACTTTGAGCGGGCCGTCGTCGGTAATTAAACAAAGTGAGTGATTCGACGTGGCCGATAAAGCATTTTGCCAAATGAGAAGAAATCCTCTTCGTGGCTGTTTTTTTTGGCAAACAGAGAACATGATGCTGATGACGATGATGATGAATTCGCTGAAAGAAACTTTCCGTGACGCAAGACACAAGCTGGCTGCATAAGCACACGATCGCTGTTTGCCAGTGTAAACTATTCGCGACACACAATTACGAGTCACACCGAAACGTCAGTTAATTCAGGGATGAATTTCATTCAATAGACGTTTACGAGAATGTTTATCCCGGTAGAGAGTTCTAACAACAAAAAATAATCAACTATTATTACGATTGTCGTCACTGGAGACTGACCAGGAACGTTGTTAGTCGCTAATTGTCTGCTGGTGCGAAGACTCATGCACGAATTTTGTACAGAGAAGACAGCCATTTTGCTCTTCGGATATCAATGATAGTACTATAACAGGTCCAGCATCGTGTTTTTGCTTTATGCACACCGAAAACTATTTAAATATCTAGTAGGGTCTGGTGCTGCTTCGTCGTAATCGCCTATTCCCGTTCTATCCAATACAAATTATTACGAATATCCATGTTTTTTATGACACACAATGCAAAATTAATTATTCCATTACTCGGAGTCTTGGACTCGACAATACAGAGTAAATTTTTAATCTGTCTATTAAAAACTGTGAAATTTTAACTGTAAGTGCCATAGTTTTTATACTATATAATATTTTAAGCACTTCGGATCCAGAGGCCTGCATGAAATGACTGCAAAGATTTTTTTGCCTGATTTTTCGAGCTTTTTTACACTCAAGTCAGATAAAATATAATATGAAATTACTATCCATCCCGTCTAGTTTTCTTACAAAACTCTTTTTTTGAATTAAAAACTTAACCCTCAAATGGGTGTGATTTGAAGCTCCAGAGCTACATATGAAATTTGCTTTGAATTGGCATTATGAAAAATGTATTTAGAATAGATATCTTAACATATTGACATTAATATCACAACATTCTGAATATCGCGAATTTGCGCGAATTTTCCCTTTTTAACTTTTGAAGAAAAAGGAGATGTAGAACAAAACGATTAACCTCAAAAGTTTTCTATGAGTAATTAACATTCTTTAGGCCATTGCAAATTATTTTTAAAGTTTTTGTCACCACCCCTCCCCCCTTGGAAATTGGCTTGAAAAATCGGGGCAAAAAAATTTGTAGGATATGAGTTAATTTTTTTATAAAATATATTGTCCGTGGGTTTTACAACCTGAAAAACTCGAAAAATGAGTGTACGAGTTGAGTCAACGCTTTTAGCACAAAATAGAAATGGAAATTCGCACAATAAAATTTCCAAAAACCTTCAAAAAATTTTTTTTTCGTAGATTTTTGCATGGAAAATACACTCAAGTCGCTTTTTACGCGAAGGATACGTCCCGCATAAATCAAAACCGCGTAAATTTCGAAATTTGCGTAAAAAAACCGCGAAAATTTTGAAATTCGCGTAAAAAACCGCGTAAATTGCGAAATTCGCGTAAAAAACAAACCGCGTAAAAAGCGACTTCAGTGTATATTACAAGCAAGAACAGATTTGGTTTTCACGTTTAAACTTTAAATAAAAATGCGTAAAATCCATTTTTTGTTCGATTAAAAAAATCACTTTGTTTTTTTTTTCAGGCCCCGCCCCTCCCCCCTTTCAGTGGCCCAACACCAGAAGGACAAATACTTTATAAAATCTTTGTATAATGGCATTATTTCAGTTTTGAACAATATCAGAAGTGAAAAATACCTGGGTAAAGCGTTATAAAAACGAAAAAGAGAAATTAGACCATTTCTTATCTGGCGCTCCTCCAGATAATTATGTTTGCATGAATATCAAAACTGGAGCGTCTTTCGAGTGTACTTTCATGAAAAAAAATCATTAACTTAATCGCATCGTATTTACGAAGTTCCCGCCTTAGACGGTTAAAACGTGCTTTTTAACCTGTAGTTGTGAAAATAAATTTCTGGTAGGGCTTAATAATTGACGGCATTCACGTCAACTCGGGGTTGACAGCACCCTCGCAGAATTCAATGAAACTATGTGTGTAAAGAGTTCATGTAAATAAGCAACTTTACATACTTAGTTTTTCCAAAATTGGTCTAGAGTTTGGAAAGGGCTCAAATTTTTTCTATTTTTTATAAAAAATATAACTCAAAAACTAAAGGACCTACAAAAAATTATCTAAGAGTGACTATTATAAAATGTTTTGAATTTTCATAAATACTGAAAAAAATAAAAATTAATTTCTGCACTGAGTAAAGAGCATTTTGAAAACTAAAACTCGATTTTCCAGAAAAGGCCATCTCAGATATTGATGAAATTTTTCTTTTTGAAGATAGCTAATTGTATGGCCTACAAGTCTTCCATACATCGCAAAATGGGCATATTTAAAAGAAAAAAGTTTTTCCAACCAAAATCTTTTTCAGATCCTTACAGGAAAAAAATATTTCAGTATTTCCGAATACTATAGCACCTACAGAAAATGATCTATGAGTGACTATGGGAAAATGTTCTGAATAAAACAATACTGAAAAAAAAAATTAATTTCTACACTGAGAAAAAAGCATTTTAAAAACTAAAACTCGATTTTCCAAAAAAGGCCATATCAGAAATTTATGATTTTTTTTGGAAAATAGATAATTATGGTCTATAAGCCTTCCATACATTGCAAAATGGGCATATTTAAGGGAAAAGAGCGTATTTTAAGATTGTAACTTATTTTAGCTTTCACATTATTTGCTGTATAATGAGCAAAAAGTGTGAAATGAAATATTTTTACAGAATGAACAAATGTGCTAGTTTTAGTCCAAATCGATGCATCTATGTATAATGTTTCTTTGATGAAATTATACAGTATGTATAATAAGCGTTTTCTAACCGCGACAACGGTTTAGAGCCATTACAGGCTATCACTGAAACGTGCTCCAATTTTTTGTGGTAATTTTCACAACACAATTGACGTGGATTTAAGTATTTTTTCATGTAATATCTTATTTTTGTGCAAAAAACATAACCCCATAATCAATTGTTCGATGCAAAAAGCTGTTGTTTCTTAGCTGTTTCCCCAGGGATCAAACAAAATGCAATAGCTATGAGAAAATTTGCACACTAAAACGAGTTAATGATGGTAATTTATCGAAGCTTGAGCAGTCTTTTTTTATAAGAGTGGTTTTAACCCAGAGGATCACTCACCATTGAGCAGTCTTTGCTAAAGATTAACAATTGGAATGTTTTAAAACTTCCAGTGCTTAAAAAAGATTAAACAACATTTTGAATATAAAGTAAAAATTTATAAAAAAAATCATTACCATTTAAAGCATTTGTTTATTTTTACATTCATCAAGTGCCACTGACACATTGTTTTGGTATTTTTACGTCTGTGCTTTCGCTGCTAACTTTACCATGATATTGCAAAACAATAAGCTCAAAAATGGGAAATAAAGCTCCAACGACGCGACACGCATTTTACAGCCAGTTAAATTCTATTTTCAACCTTATCAGCGCCACCAATTGCGACGAAACCTTTCCCGATCAGGCAAAAGAAGAAAAAATAAAAGCACCATCACATTCCCACGCTAATGATAATCATTCACGGTGTGGACAAAAATAATAATCACGCACTGTCAAACTTACTGTCACTACAACGCTTCATGCAGAGAAGTTACTTTCCGCCCGGTGTCGCTGCCATTAGGGCATGCTTTCCGGTCATCCAGTATGGCGATAAGATAATAATTTGCACCCACTGATTACGCCATTGTTATCGAATGCAGTTCGGTTTGTGAAGCACCCGCCGCTGGAATCCAGCTTGCACGAGAAAAAGACTTGTCGGCCAACACATTGTCGGTTGTTTGAATCTGATCAACTGATAGTGAAGCAAAGCGTTTGCTGCTGGAAATTGTCAGCAAATCACGATGTGGGATCTACACAGTTATTATTAAATTAAAAATAAAAATCATTATTCTAGTACAATAGATATGAGTTTTTCAAGCGATATTCTGAGAGCAACTTCGGGAGTCCCTGCACTGGTAGTTCAACCACGAAGCGAGAATGTTCGGTTTTACGGTTGATAAATGTGACTAATAAACCCTTTGCGAATTATATGCGAAGAAAAAACAAGATGCAGAAGAAGCGAATTGAATCAAATTAAGTCGGCTGAGCGCTGCTACACACACAAAACCAGTCCTCTTTGGAAGAACGTCCACCGCTGCGGTCGTTTCGAGAGAGACATATATAGATATATAACGTTTTTATGCACTTCAGTTTATTTCGGGGAGGGCTGCTGCAGTTCTCGATACAACACACCGCGCTTTCACGATTTTAGCACTACCACCACACTGCACACGCTGTCCGACCGTGTTTACAGAAGATCAGATCTTCGTTCGTCGAGCAACGTGTCGAGTTATGTAAAAAAAACTGTCAGTGGTTGTTAATTCAAGAGTTACGTATACTCGACAGGGGACTCCGTCCACTTAACCGGAAAGTCCAGCATCCCTAACCACACTGTTCTCAAAGTTTCCGTAGATTCTTCTTTCCATTTTACGCTGTTCACTCGCGCGATGCAGAGTTTGGCGTCGTTAAAATGTTATATAACCACGGATGAAATCTGTTTGTTCAGCAAACAGCGTGTGCGAGCCGCGGCTTAACGCCGGTATTCTGAACGGAGTTGCAGCAGCACTTGGACTGCTCCTGTGGAGGCGTCCAAGGGGGAAGGCAAGCAGCACAAAACGCGAATTTCTCTGCAACTTTTTTTTTCTTTCGCAGCGATCACTCCGACTCGACGCGAGACGTGAAACTGCAAAACTCGATTGGCTTCTACCCTTCGTTTCTTGAGCTTACTTCGCAGCGCACTTACACCCCGAATATGGTTGGCAGTCTGTCAGTTCGATCGAATTGCTCCTCCGCCTTGAGAATTCGGTGATTTTTCACGGATATGTGAACATTTTTCCTGTTGTTAAACGTGTACAGGGCGAATGTTATCGCATTGTAGACGCTAACTGTGACGATTGGAACTTACGAGATTCGCTTTGATTTTTTCTTCTTGTTGTACTGATTTTTCTTCTGATTATAAATATTATTACCGAGCGGACCACAGCGTGCTAAAGAAGCCAAGACGAAGAACGGCTGCGGGATATTTACGCGACGATACCGGTTAGGTAAGGACGAGGGTTTAAAGTACAACACAATACAAAAGGGATACAGCAGATGTGCAGAGAAGGGAAATAAAATAAGGAATCGGTTATGCGAAACGGTCGCACCAACGCGCGGTTTCGGCGGATGTTCTGTGTTTTCTACGAGCGCCACTTGATCCAAGGAGATACTTGCTTTAACTGCGCCGCGACTCAAACTGAGTTTTTCATCAGCGAAGCGTACTGCTTTTCGATGGATGGAAAATTGTTGCAGCCACGACGAGAGCAACATCCAGAGCAGACCACAATAACTTGCACGAAGAGCTGTAGTGAGTTCTCCCTATGAGTGAGAGAGAGAGGGCGTGAGAGAATGTTGTTGTCGAGAGCTAAGGTGATTTTGTGACGTGATTTTGTCGGTGTGTCAGTTCGAACTGATGAATGCATGCAACCCGTCGGGGGGTTTGGGGTTCCATAATATCGTAGTACTACCACAGAATACTTTATGCTCAGCTCGGTTGGAAGAGTAGACGTGGAGGAAGTGGCTACCAGGCAGGGGAGAAAAGGGGAACGACTGTTGTATTTAGGGTAAATTCCTACGGGAAAGTCCTGGAAACATCGATAACATTAAAAAAAATTTGATTGAAATGGAAAAATGGGGATATTTCATTTTCCTAGGAATACATTAATTCACAGTGACTGAAGCATGAGAAATACATAGTAAAATTTTAACCATTAACAGATTCGATGAACAAGTTTTCCTCTGTTATGAAATGTTTTGTGAATGGTTGCTTTTTGGTTGAATTTTTGAAAAATGCGATGTCCAAAAAATCGGAGACTACTCTTCGAGTTTTCTGGGAAAATGAGAGATCTCGAATTTTTTTGAATATTGTTTATTAAACATACCCGCTTTCAAAAGTTCGTGTGATAATTTCAAAAAATGACCTACTATGAAAATTTAAAAGTGCTCCGATGTTGTTCAAAACTTGCCAGTTAACCAATAAGGAATAAGTATTATCATAGACAGTAAATCACCCGTTTATTGGAATTCCTAACGTTTTACTACACGTTGTTGTATATGATCTATTTTACTGCATTACTGTTTGTCTGCTGCATTCTTTTTGTCAATAGTCAGCTACAAATAAGTATTGTCAGCATTTTGTAAGGGTTGTTGTTGAGGCTTGTTGATTCCATTTACATGGAAAATTTTTAACAAAATCGAATAACTTTTGAATCTCGAAAGTAGCCATTTTCAAGCAATTGCTACACATGTATACGTGTTTAAGTACGTATTAAGAATGGTCAAAATGTGTTGAATCGAAATTATCACTAAAAACTGGGAGTTGAAGCAACATTTAAAATGACAAAAACCTAGCGCATGAGATACCACAAAAGATTAATATAATGCAAATTAAAGTAATGATAAAAACGCGAACTGCTACCGAAACAGGTTAGAGCCGGCAAACCGGTTGACCGAATTTGTAGCCCGGCTATTTGGAACCACACTACAAAGTCGACAAAAAAGAACGAAAACATCACCCTAACAGGGCAGTCTAGCCATTTCAAGACATACTTAAATTTTATAACGGGATAATTTGTAAAAAAAAATCGTGAATATGTATACGTCTGAGTAATTTTTCAAGAAAATTAACCAAAATTTAATTACGAAAAAACGCTTAATTACATAACGCCCAAATTACCGCAAGAGAGATCGATTATGAAAAAATCCTATAATCGTACTTCAAACTTTGAGGGCTCTGCTGGAACCTGGAACGACTGTGAATTTCAACGTATGCACCGTGACCTGCCCTCGAAGATGCCGCGTCATGCCCGTACACTTAACATATACTTTCACGGCACACCGAGACCGCTCGCTCGGGGAACAACAATGAAAGCCTTACCTTTTTTGCACACTTATGACGACACTTGAACGATTGGACCGCGCACCGGCCCGAAGTGGAACGTACGTATACCTAAAACCAGCCAAAAGCGACAGAAAGAGGTAAGGCATGGCTACGTAATTACTGGCTGGAAGATAGGGAAAAAGAAGTTTGCAGAAAGATAGGCAAAATTCGTCAGAAATGATGAAATTCCACCACTGATTCACTACCATAAGCAGCCGCAGCTCTGGTAGAAGTTTGTAAAACTTGCTGCACATGCTGTCGTTGGATTGCTTTTTTGAGCCAGTGTGAGTTATGCATACGAGTAGCATTCATAAAAAAACAGGGCTCCAGTCTCCAGACCAGGGCACAGCTGAGAGACGTCTACCCGCGGCTGCTGGGAAGAGAGCAGCTGGCGGATGAAGTTGAAGTTGGCGGTTGGGGTGGACAGGGAAAACTCGTTTTTGCCTTGCCGGTATTGTGCGATAATTTTCAACGTTGGTATCCTCACGACAGGAAGAGAATGTCGCGCGACGATAAAATGAAGCATGACACACGCTCTCTGTGATTTTTGTGTGGTTCAACGGAAAGAGAAATGAGAAATAATTGCAAGATTGTGCTCCATTGGTATTTTCCATTCAACATTTTAGATGTAGGGTATAAAGCGACGGTGGGTACTGCTTGTCGGGGGAGAGATGCCAGTGTTGCCATCGGACAAACTGAGTCGAAAACATAGCTATCAATGTGTACGGTACACAAAGTGTACCTATGTTCTATGTAGTATCCCAAACTGGAAACGATTCTCTCTACGTTCCTCTCAGCTTTTCCCTCGTACGAGCACAACACAACAGAAATCCGGGCTTTCGCGTTTGTTCCCTTGCACATCAGATATATAATTTTCCAATTTCATTTTCATTCGCATTTTCACTCTCGACCAAGGCTACTCACATTTAACAAGCAGGGGAAATTGTGTTTTCCTCCTGCTCGCTTCCCAGCTCCGGGCAAATGATCGACGAAAACTTGCGGGTCGTCTTTAGCGGACTAGTCTAGAGCTGTTTGCTTGCATTTTATTCTCTTTGCATTGAGCGCAGAAACGGGCGAGGAATTTTTATTAATGGGTTTTAAATTTTCGAGATTTAAATTGAATGTCTCTAAAAGACACATTTTATTTACTTCGGCAGTAAGTTGTGAGACAGTAAATAAAATTATTCTGCGGACTCATTGCACTGCAATTCAACTGTGTCAAATAAAGGCAGGTAAACCTAGCAGGTGGTGGGTGAAACTACTCAAATGAAAACAACGAAAAAACAAACGCATGTGACTATCATCGAAATATGCGTTGAAATGCTAGAAATAATCCAAAAATAAATAAAATAGAGTAAGCGTTTCGACATTTAAAACGTGAATAGAGGAGGGTGTCAATCGAGGGTAGTCAACCATATCGTGAAGTATGTTGTAAGCAGTGAAAATTTAAGTATCCCATAAAAGCAAACCATAAATTAAGTCCCTCATCAAAATGGTGAGCTACACTGTTAGCCGAACTTGTAGCAATCTGATTTTGAATAAATTATTCACAGGTATCTAGAACGAACCGTATGCAAGATTTAAGATAAAATCATCAGAAAATCCAGGACTAACATTGAACGATTTTACAGTGTAAAATTTTGATACATGCATACACAGTAGCACGATCGAATTTTTGATGTGTATTTACTTTTTATTTTTTTACCTCATTTCATCCATAAATTTCTACCGAAATGAGTTTACTTTGTATACACTCTCGATGCCGGGGTTGATATCGAAAAAAGTGACCATCCTCGCAATATTCTCATGATCGACGACGGGCAACGCAGCTCATAAAGCAGTGTTTCAAGAAATAACAAGATGGACTTGTCAGCTGACACGATAGCTCGTTCGACAAGGGGCGTTTTAAGTTCATGCTTGTTGATTGCACGTGGTGAGTACGGAAAATAAACTGCGCATAGGGTTCGGATCACATGATCGAGTATCCCCTACTGTCGCCGGCTTGAAAACAAGCGATCTTTTGAGTTATTTTGGGGTTTCGCAAATTATATTGGTGCGAAAAAAAGCACGTAAATGAAATGAGATGACACAACCGCAGTGTGGGTAGCAGTTTCCCGCCCCACACACATGATAATACCGACCGGTCTTACAAAATTCTTTTCCGGAATCACGTGAAATTTTTATAAACGCATCAGCTGACATGTTGTTAGGACTCTGTACATCTGAATATAGGTTGTTGGTCTATTTCAGCCATGTGTGAGCAGGTTTATGACTTGCATAATTTTTTATTGGTCGGTTGTTTTCTGTGAATCCATTCAGTAATATTTGTTTTGCCAGTTTTTAGAGCAAAATTATAACAAGTACTATTTTTTAATTTGGTTCTGAAATCCAAATAGTCAAATTTTAACAACTGTCACAGAAGGCCGAAATTATATGCGTCATTCCACGTCAAGTGACCGAGAAAAAGTACAAACTTGTAATCGACCTTCTCGGATTTTTACCAAATTCGGTCAGATTGTTCGTTTTGGGTCAAAAAGCAAAAATCCTAAATTTAGTGCCTATTGAACTCCGCTCCCTTTATGGGAGCCCCCTCCCCCTTTTATAAGCAAAAGCCTTCTTTTCGTCAAAACCGCTTATTTTCTTTTGCTTATATCTCCGGAAACATCAAGCCTAGAAAAACACTATTTTCACATTTTCAAAGAAAATTAGTTAAAGAATTTGCCAAATTCAAAAATTTAACCTAAAAAGCTGGCAACACTGTCAAGGAAAATTTCACTATATACTGTATACATGCTCTCACAATAGGGCAAAATATTTTCACATATTTAGAGACTCACTGCATCATGAAAAAATAATTTTGCTCTTGGTTTTACTTGAGAAATTGGGGATTGCTTGCTTCAAAACGCTGTATCTCTGGATTGGTAAGGTATACCTCGTGACGATAAGTGATTCTTATGTAAAAAAAATCTGGAAAATACGATGGAGTGGGAATTTTCGAGAGCAAATTGTAACGGGTGGCAACTAAAATTTTAGATTTTTTCCCAAGCTGTCAAAAAAAGACAAAGATACAAGAAGAAGATCTGATCTACCGAAATTAAAGACATTATCCATTGTTGAAAAAAAAAAAAATTAGTGTACATTTGAAAACGGTCCGTAATCGGCTGTTCGACGAAGCTTTCGTTGGACGTCGAAACAGGAGCGTTGTACGGCCATCATGTCAACTTTGCGAATGCATCTCTTGATTCTACCAATCAACTGTTTGCAATTCGTGGCTCTCCAGTTATTTTTGTACACCAAGGAACTCAAAATCCCGAAGAAATCTTCGATTGGGCGCACTGAGGCAGATTTTTCGGGTCGTGGTTTTTGGGTAAAAATCGGATTGAATAGGTATTCATGAACGATTGTGTTTTTTGGCATAATGCGATGATGCTCTATCCGGCCAAAACACGTATTGTTCATCTGCATGATGTTGTTGTAGAAACGGGATCAAAATTTTCTTCAAACATTCGTCTGCTGCATTTCAATTGATTGCCAAACCAGCGTGTTTGTGGAAACGAAAAAGAGAACGATGTCCTTCTGCGTCCATAATTTTAGCTGGTCGTCCACTACCTTGCTTGCGAATAGTTGTTGGGCATCTTAGGGTATGGTAAATAGTCGAAGCCGAAACACATTTGCTTTTTATATGTTGTACCGTATACTTTTTGCCGAGATTTCTGTTGCAGTTCGTAGAAGTGTCCAACGCGTTCCCGAAATGCTTCTTGTTTTGATGCCATTTTTAGCAAAACTGGGCAAGCATAAACAAAACAAAATATATTAGCAAAAAGAGAAGATTGAGAGCTGATACACGCATACTCTAATTTCTCTTTGAGCTCGTTTGTTGTTGAGCATAGGGGCCGCGAAAAAATTCCAAAATTTTAGTTGCTATTCATTGAGTGAAAAATAGAAATTTAGTTTTCAAATCGAACTAAAGAGATTTGGCAGCACTGGTGCTAAAAATACTATTTTTTGCGAATTCCTTGGCCAATTAAAAAAGAATTTTGAAAATGTGAAAAGAGTGTCTTTCTAGACTTAATATTCCCGGAGAAATCGGATTTGACGAAAACAAAGGTTTTGCTAATAAAAGGGGGGAGTCCAATCGGCACCAAACTTGGGATTTTTGCTCTTTGACCCATAATGAGCAATCTGACATTCTGAAAAGTTCGAGAAGGTCGATTACACGAGTCTCAGATACTTGGCGTGGAATGCCCCATATTTAATCTAAGCACGAAAGGCCGACCCCTCTTTGGCCGAGTCTCGAAAGGCTCAACATGAAAAGACGGATTTTCTCGGAATGCCTCAATAACTCCCAGGTAACCAATAAGCAATAATACAAGCAGTAAATCAATCGTTTATTAGCATCTCTGGCGTTTTTTTTTTTGTTAGATTAAGTCACTTTAACAGCTTGGGTCATTCATGACTTCTGCGGGGTTGGGATTTGAACCCGGGTCCTCGGCGTGAATGCTAATCAATACGCCGGGACTGACCCCACCTAGCGTTTTATCCTGCCTGCCCAAGTAACAATTCCAAGTTTTATTACGTTCGTATAGTGGTTTTCATGACCAATTTCATAAAACCGTTAATAAAACTATGAGCTCCACCAGAACTTTCTGATGACCGCTATAAAACTGCTTTCTGACCAAGTGGCCCACTCCTCAGAATGTTTTCATAACCGCTATAAGAATCAGGTTATAAGCTCAAGTAGTCGTATCACGCTCTGCTGAAAGCAGCAATAAAACCGGTTAAACTTTCGCTGCTTGACAGCCTTCGCCATAATTTAGAAAAACTTTTCGCTTTTCACGTTTCGCTTTTCTGGCAAAAGCTAAATAATAAGTTGTCAACTTGAAAATATATTCGTGAACAGAAAAGTTTAAAGTTTACTGACAGATCATTCTGAACGATTTGGTTTATAGCGACCAGTATAAAATATCCCATATAATATTTATTAAATTTTAAGCAATTTCTTTGGTTTGCAGCATGTGCGCATTTAATTTCATCGTGCATATTAATATGATAGGTCGATATAATCAGCGCGCCACTGAAATTTTGCAATTTTCGAAAACTGGTTGTTTTAACAAATTGAAAATATTCATAGTTTTTTGAAACGATGGTTTTTACAATTGATGGAGGGACTGTAGGGGAAAGTGATAAAAATTTTTGGAAAGGAAGGGGGGGGGGGGGGGTAATAGGTAGCTACGCTTAACAAGTTGTCGTTGTGACTCTTATCTCCAATGCTGGAAGGTGCATGGGTCAAACCAAGCTAAAATCAGAGATTATAACCGGACTTGAACCCACAACACGTGCCAGGGTTCAAATCCGGTTATAATCTCTGATTATAGTTTGGTTCGAGCCGTGCACCTTCCAGCATTGGACAAAAGATAGGAGTCACAACGACAACTTGTTAAGCGTAGCTACCTATTACCTCCCCCCCCTTCCTTTCCACTCTTTCCCCTCCTTTCCCAAAAATTTTTCATTACTTTTCCCTACCGTCCCTCCATCAATTGTAAAAACCATCGTTTCAAAAAAATAATAATATTAATGCCTGACCGCATTTCAAGGTCAAAAACTAAAACACGAGTTTGGTCAATGAAAATATTCAGTTAGTCAATCTCAATTTCTAGCAAAATCATTTTAGTTGCTTCTTCTGACAGGAAAACCGATTGATAATAACTTTCTTTCTGCAAAACACTTTGCTTTGATGAACTGTTGTTTGCGAGCTAAAACAAAATACTAAAATATGGCAATATGGCTTCGCATAAAAAATGATTTTGGTGTTGATCTTTGGTATTCTTCATAATAGCAGCAAAAAAAACTGTTTGGTTAGGGTGTTACCGTTTGAATAGCTCTATAAAACTAGCAGATTTATTGCGGTTTGACAAGTAACCGCGATAAGATCAATTTTGATTGGTGCGCCATTTTGTATTGCCACGCCACACTTATGGTAAGTTTAGCCAACAAGTTTTAACGTGGTAATATAAGCAACCACAATAAATTTTTATAAAATTCAAGTAAAACTAAGTGGCTTCAGAATTGTTACTTGGGCATTGCTGTATAGCAGCCTTTTGACTGCATAGTTGTTGTGAATTGGTGCACACAATTCTACAATTCTATTTAAATTTTTCATGTCGGTAACTAGCTGTAGATGAGCATTGTCAGCACTATAAAAGGGTTAGCAGTAAAGCAGCCGCATATTTTACCAAAATAGTTTTAAATAGCATTTAAGGTTACTGAAATGGTTGTTGGCTGCATTAAAATTGCATTTGTAATGCTTATTTATTGCCTGGGCTATTCAATAAAAAAAGCATGACGTGGAAAGTAGTCAACAAATACATAACTTTAATATCAGAGTTAGAAAAATATTAAATAATGAACATGAAACCCATTGCTTCTCTGTTTTCTCATGATAAAATCGTTTGCCGATGGTCGGCGTATATATTGATTTTGCGAATTTTCCAACCTCTGCTTTGGACCTCTGCAAAACGTACAAACATGAGTACCTGAAAAAATGTATTCTTCCGTACATTAAAGCTCACGATGGACCTGTAAAGTTTTGGCCTGATTTGGCAAGCTGCCACTACAGCGGAGACGTACTATAGTGGTTGTCAAACAGACGTTGGAGAAGAGTGGAAAGGTGACCCGGGATGCAACAGAGATGCAGAGATGGTGGAAAAAATGGCCGTTCAGATTAAACAACAGAGTGTTCGAAATGTGATGAGTGGTATTCAAAGAAAAACTCGAGTTTTCGTCAAAGCATTTTTCCTAATAAACGTTTTCCGTTTTAAGTACTCAACATTTTAATTTCATTAGCATGATTCCGAGATAGATCCGTTTGTTTTTTGCGATATTAAATAACTCAAGCTTTGTTGATATCAAAATGTTAAAAAATCTATTCTGAACATAGGTATATCTCGTATTGTCCATTCAAAACAAATTTCGCATGTGAATCTGAGGCTATACAAGCGAAGGCCGTCTACAGTCATCCTTTAATATTGTCCGTGATTTTCGGCATGGAAATAAAACGACAGATAGGGTGATCTATGTATTTTAGACAGGCGTTACACGTATGTTATTTTGCACATTTCCATTTGATTTTGCCGTAAATGTCCAAAATAAAGTACTCGTAACGGATATCCAAAATACTTAAATGACCCTAACAACGACAACAAACGTAGGTATTACCAGTTACCACCATTCCTTCCATTGCGCAATTCCCTGTTTTCCGGTATTGCTTCATAGAACTTTAAATCTGCTATCGTATATTTTCAGATGCGAGCAGATATATCCGTGGAACCGCTCGGAAAGAGCGAACCACAACAGGCGAATCATTACTCAATAATTGGTCGCAAAGAATATCAACGACCAGCGGGCGACAAAACGGATGCCTAGACGGGGTAGATGGCGGAACTCCAAGAAGAGGATGCACATGTCGAAGATAATTACATACATGGAAACCGGTAGGTCGGTCCGGTCTGCTAGAGAACCGGGGAGCGTCGCTCGTTGAAATGTTATTGCGCAATTTAAATTGAACATTATTTACAGACAGACTGCGGCTGCGGCGCAAGTGATCGCTTTTAGGGTGCATTCTGGTCGTATACAACACACGGACGGAGGAAGATGCTGCGGAAATGCTGGGTGCTAGGTGCAGACATCTGATCTATCACAGCTGGTCCGGGGTAGCATTTGGGAAAGTATACACTACGAACACAGTGTCGATACCAAGGAAATATTTGCCTAGTAAAACTCATTATCACTAGCGACCGTAAGAGCATTGTTCTTGACCTAATAGTGGCGAAAATAGAAACGACGGAGGTGGATTTTACATTTGTTTCGAATAAATGCATACGGGTCTCTAACGCGAATTAGTGTATCGCGTCCTAAACCATCTGGATAAATCCGGAACACACAGCTCATAGTTAGAGTTACGGTGTGAATATATACTATCGGCATTTGTCTACTATGGGGACAATGGCGGGAGCAACAGGAGGTGAGCGGACGAAGTAAGCTTACTAATGACAAAACAATCGCGTGGCGCAGTTCGTCGGAAACGTGAGCTGTCACGGTTGAGCTGTGGGCAATCCGAATTCGGTATCAGAAGCAGACTCGAGTCGTTTTGTTGTGGTTGGACATGATGCGGTCAAAAACACTATCGAACGTAAGTGACGACGATCGGCGGGTTTTCGAAATCTACTCCACATAGCATACCGCTCGACTATTTCAATGTCCGGTGACAGATGTCAAATTTAACGCCTAGCCTAAGGTTCGAGAGGTTAGCTTGAGAAAGGGCCTCCGTTGTGTGCGGTGAGTCAATCGGCAGCACCACGTCACATCCCTTTGACAGGCCCTGGCAGTTTTCTAATGTAGGTCTACGTGCGTCTGGTCAGGGCGTGTTGCATTTATTTACCGTAGGCAATACGGACAGATATAAAACCATCGCGAATGGCGTCGTTCAAAACACGAGAAGACCGTGCCTGTCAACCGTCATCGATTGGTGTTTCTATGATGAAAACGGCACTGACTGGGCATAGAATGAGGTTGCAAAAATTTACACGCTTTAATTCGATGCTAGATACATTTAGCGCTGGCTTTAATTCATTGGTCGTTAGTCATGCAAAATGTCATGTTGCTGAGGCTCGACTAGTGTCGGCGAATCTGATGTAACATCGGAAACATTGACGAAACGCTTGCATTGCATATTAAGGAGAATTTGTGTTTCATGCTTCCCGAATGTTGACTCTTTTCCTGCACGAGTTGGTTGTAAATAAACTGTAAAAGATATCGTAAAAATTACTTTTATATTTGTTTCCTGACTTCTTATGTACGTGCTTAACCTATATTTTTGTTTTGACCCAATAACGATGATTTTATCATAGTATTCGTATCATAGTAGAATCAGGCCATTCGATGTCAAAGTGTCTTTAGCATGGGTTTTATTCACAGGCCCCTCAACACCGCTCCTTCATGCTGAATTCTATATTATCCCGATAAGTCCTATTGACAGTGCAAAAATGACTCTTATAGTTAAATGCACTGGTCAACTGCGCCAGGGATCCCACCAGGACCCGCATTCGGACGTGGCCGGTATCAGTATAGTTCATCAAACAGGGACCTGATAAGGTTGCATCATAAGAAATAGCGTGTTGTAGGGGAACTGTGGGTAAAACGAACAGGTTAAGAAGAACAGCTAATATAATACAGAGAACTTATGATTTATAAAACCTAAATGCAGTTTACTTCAGTTCAATATATTGTTTTCAAAAGCAGCTAGTGAAATATTTAACAAAAAATGTTTTTCAATCTGTATTTTGAGTATTAAAAATGGTCCGAAAAAGTGAACTTTTTAGTGCTTTTTAGGTATTGTAAATCGCCCCAACTGAGAGCATATTATTATTTTTGACCCTTAACAAATTGAATACGCAGCGGCAATATGAACAAGCATTCCAACAACTGTTTCATGCCTGGCCGCTGCTAATTTGTTTGAAGTTCACGTTTGCCGGTTAAATTTTCATTTATATGCATGAGATATCACTAAGAAGCAAAATCAACAATTTTATTATAATATGTTCACTGGCCATCTTACCCACACTAGCAGTTGTTCATTTCACCCCATCATTATACATTTTTTTAAAGCGTTCACAATTTTTTATACGCAAATGAAATTACGTACCTATTATTTCAATGCAGACGTTGCTTGAAAAGGTATTCAATCGAAATACTTCATGCTATGGGCAACATTTTGGAATTAAACCACTCAAAAAGCTTAATTTCGATTTAAAGAAAGTTACATCCAGACGCAGAATCATTTCCAATTTTCAGTTTTTCTGTAGTTTATCAAAATTGGAAAGTTCTAAATGATAATGGAAACGTTCAGACATCATGAGATAGCAAGATGGTTGGATGCCCATCAAAACATTTACGAATTTTAATGGTTAACTAGTAGAATCAACCACCTGTCCGTCTTACCCACCCTGTTCGTCTTAATCACAGTTCCCCTACGATATGTATGGCTTGAAAACCATTATTTTATAAATTTTATCGCTCCTGGTCAATAACGGGGTAGCAGCAGACGGGCGGCATCCAATGCTTCTGCTTATGCTTAATTTAATGTCTTATCGCAAAGCTTATTTCATGTCTAATTTAAGTTCAATTTGAAGTTTAAATTCAAGTCCAATATCTAGTATTTTCAGACTAATTTGAAGTCTAATTCTAAATAAAACTGAAAATACCACGTCTGAAATTCAAATTTAAGCCCTAATTCTGATCTAATGTCAAGTCCAGGTTTATGTCCAATTTTAAGTCTTGAGAAGCCCAGGCTGGACCGTGTGATCCACATCTATACCTATAAAAATGAATTTCTGTCTGAATGACTCTTGCAGATTTGGAAACTGCTGAACCGATCTGCAAGAAAATTTGTATGCAAGGGTTTTGGGGTAGGGAAAGGTTCTTATGATGGTTCTCGATCGCTCCCCATCTGAAAGGGGGAGGGGAGCTATCATACAAATGAAGCACAAATTTCTGCATAACTCAAGAGCTAATACCAACAATAGTTTCTACTTCGCAGCAAAATTACTATTTTTTTAATAAAGGAAAAGAGCATAATTTAAAAGCGCGCTTAGTTTTTAGGACCTTTTTTGCATTCTACACGGTAAATTTAATCTGGCACATAAAAGTTATATATCAAATACTGATTCGAAAATCATAATCAATAAATAGTCCATCTATATATGGAAACTTTTCAATTAAATTTGTTTTTCAAATTGGTAAAGTTGATTCTGCTAAAAAGAGTTTATTGAGGCTGAACGAAATTTAAAAATGTTAACTTTCTAATCTCGATAAAGGCTTTTCTAGTAAATTTAGCAAGAGCATAAGGAAATTAGCATGACAGAGACTTTTATAAATACCATTTAGCTTTTATTATAGTGTGCGTATCGTTTTCAAATCACTTTAAATGCCTCTGTGATGTGACCTTTACGTTTTAATTTATACTTGAAGTACTTCGAAAATATGCCCTCCAGAACCTTTGCGAGGATGGGCCTACTAGGCAGATTTTGCTCTTAATGACGTTTCTGTGGAAACAATTAAAACGATAATGGTTTGACCATGGTCAGGGATGGTTCGATCACTTTGACTCAATTTTGATTCATTTGACAGTACCGTCTCAGCCGAGCCAAATATGACAATGTTATGTATGGGACATTTGTAGAACTAGTTCTAATCTACAATTTTTCTGAACAAAGTTTTGCTATATCGTTTGTAGTTACGGTGCTACAACGCTAGTAACTCATCAGTCACTAAATGAACGTTCATTTAGACACTAATAAGATACTAGCATTGTAGCGCCGTAACTACAAAAGATACAGCAAAACTTAATTCAGCAAAATTATATATAATAACCTGTTCATAAATGTCCCATATATAACTTTGTCATATTTAGCCCCGTTAATACGGTACTGTCAAATGAATCAAAATTGAGTCAAAGTGATCGAACCATCCCTGACCATGGTTTTATGTAAATGGTTTTATAGCGCTCTTGTAGGCATTCAAAAAGCTTAGAATGTTACTTGGGAATTGTTTTGTATGTTGGTTCGAGACCCCTCCCTCCTCTGGAAGGGATGGCTCCCATACAAATGAAATACAAATACAAATCTGTTTCTGTATAACTCGAGAACTAATCAAACAAATGGAACCAAATTTGGCATGCTCGGGTTTTGAAGGCCTCCCCCTGTGGATAAATGAAACACAAATTTCTGCATAACTCGAGAACTAAACAAGCAAATGGAACCAAATTTGGTATGCGGGGGTTTTTGATGGCAAGATTTTTTTTATGGTAGTTCGAGACCCCTCCCTCTTCTGGAAGGGGTGGCTCCCATACAAATGAAACACAAATTTTTGTATAACTCGAGAACTAATCAAACAAAGCCGAAAGAAACTCGATTATGTAATTTAACTGCGTTAAACCGCCATTCTAAGATTACTTGATTTTTTTAGAGCAAAACATGCCTTGGAAAGGTTAGTGCCCAACCTTTTACTTATGCCTGGAAATAATAATTGAATTACAATGCGGCATCATGCTGGTTGCGATTTTTTCTGTTCTGACGAAAAATTACCGGAATTAAAATGATCATAGGTATGTTAAGTATGTTTGGAAATCCACTTACTTACCCATGTTTCGAAATTCTTCGGTAAAAAGTGAATTTTGGCTTTTAACAGGATTCTACTCTATCCTATGAGGCAAAGTCTAATCAAGAGTGGTGTCGTTCGAATTTACCAAATTTCATATTCTCCAAAGAATGACCTGCAGCATCACCGGATTTCAACCAACTAGATTAATTTGCGAGGGCATATATGCTCAGTAATAATATCGGCAGCAATATGAATGTATTTGGCGGAATGATTTTGGATGTATGCGAAGCACGAGATATAAAAGTGTATGTCTGCGGATTTCGTTTTGTTAAAATTGATCTTTTTGCGCCATGAATGAGCTATTTTCATAAGGAAACCGACGGTAGTGTATTTTTTTGTGATACATGGTTTTTGATGTGTTGGTATAACCGGTATATTGCACTATTTTTTTTTATCAATGCGAATATCTCTGGATTTACTGGGCTAAATTCAATTTTTTTCATCAAAATAAAGATATTTTTATATGCATTGCAATTGTTTGGGGGTTGTTCACAGCACTTGATTGCTTTTTTGTAGTTTTGGCAAAGTTCTCCTATCTCAGTTTTTGTGACGTTAACTGAGAAAATAAGGGTAACATGACTATTTTTCCGCAATCAAATACGCATTAAATCGGTATTCATATGAAAACAAATGTCTTATGGCGACAAAAGATTGATTTTATCCCAGCGGGTTTCAGAATTATTGATCAATTCAACTTTGACGCCGAGAAAAGTAGGGTAAAAGGCCCTTCACTTGGCCAAAACTGCTAGAAACCGACGCATGCCGTGAACAAACACTTAAATCACTTTTATGTTTTGATTTTTGGTGTCCACGTTAGTCTAATATCTACAAATTTTTGTATAATTACTAGTAACTTATCAAACGAGTACGTTTCTCAGATTCCAATTGATTGATTGGGACGTTCGTGGTATTTGTTATCTTCATTTAAATTGCAAGCAATTGCTTTCAGTTTTACGAACCCATCGAATCATCTGCTTGTTTTTTATCATTCATACGGCCGACCTTAGTGACTCGCCTGGGTATGATTGCAACGTGATGAAAGCTGATTTCGTCTATTGAAAACAAAAATACAAAACAACACCGCAGTTCGCCAGCACGTGCGCTTATTGCCGATTTCAACGTCAGATGAACGGCACAGATAGATATTGCGTCTATCCAAGTAACAATGCCGTCGACATATCGCCAGTAATGACTCAATCTACGCCGTTCAGTGGAATGCGGCCTTATTCTACCGTCTTCTACCTTCCGTCTCGTGCGACGATTTCGCCAAGATCGAAGCGCTTGAAATCTTTCATTTAGCCAATCAACCGAGTTCGAGTAGCGCGATGTGTATAATAATAGATCGGCTGGTAGCATTTATCACCGGTAGTAGAAGAATACTCACTAGAGAGTAGAATAGCTTCGATCAAGGCAGATTTGGCGGCATAGTTTATGATGTTGGGACTATAAAGCTCAACTCTGAAAGCGTTGGACTCTAGAAAACGAAATGAAGAAATAACCAACACTCTAATGTGAATGATAGTAAACAACATCAACCGTTGTCACCGCGGATATCTTACCCCTCTTCGATCGCCGTTTCCTTGATTGATCCGCTAATTATAGCGAGATATTGAGAGTGTCGGACTTGACTGTTTTCCGCCTCACATCGGCGGCGGCTATTTCCGGACACGAGTGCGGCGAAGATTATGGGCTTCGGCAGCTGAAATCAACTCCGAGCACCTGTTCCTAATGCTCACCCAGTTTATAGCTGCTGCCAAAAATCTAGGACGGAGGGATTACCAAACTGTCCTGGTGGGGATTCTGATGTTTTATGAGACAAAAACGCTGTCCCTGGGCAGCTAACTTCGGGCGCGCGCAGATCGTAGCGCAGTTTCACAATTTACTCAATTTAAAGCACAAAACACAGCAAACAGTAGGGTCTTACGTTAAATTGTCAATTGATTAAGGCATAACCACTCTGCTTGCTTGCTTGCAGCACGTAATACGTTGGGCTTTTCTGGTCACGACCAGCTGATGTCGGTATGAGTCGGTTGTTTCTACTGTGAATGTAAAGTTTAGGTTAGGTATCTGAATGTGCTTCGCTTTACATTTACAGCGAATGCATTTTAGCACAGGATGTGCACCGAGAGAGCCTTACACAACGCTTTACACCTTTATACCATGTTTTTGTTTCTGGCAGGAAAGGGAATTCATCATCTCCCAGTGCCGAGATTTAGTGATGCAACATTGTTGCCTTTCGAACACAGGTTTTGTCGTTATGAAAAGAAAGAGACCAACCACGAAACAACTAAACAAAAAGAGCTTTCGCATGTCTCATTTTCACAACCGGTTTCAATCCAGATCGGATGAGATGTGTGGCATGCGGTAATAATGATTTCGGGGTTTCCTCTCGATCGGTGGCGAGAGTTGCGGTGAATCAGATTAATTACCCACCGCTCCCCCTCCCCTTTTTTGAAGCATTTTTTTTTAGATTCTATGCCCCATCATAAAGAGACCACAAGCTGCTCGAACCACCCACAAACACACATTTTAACTCTTACAATCCCAAAAATTTGCTAGTCGCAATCACTTCATGCTACACATGAAAATTAGCAAAATATAAAGTAACCTAAACCTGCAAGGTTTTATATAGCAGCCAAAATCTAGGGTACTTGACCCTAAATTTTTTTTCATGCTTCTTCCAATCTAGCGAACGAGATGCACGGAAGGCAATGATTGAGTTGGCGAAGCTCGGATAATTTGCCAAGTTTGCCGACTTTTTGCATCGGCGTGCCCCTTTCTTTCATTCGTTCGTTCGCCTATACTTTCGGTCACAGGAAATTGCTGAATAATGAGCAGATAAATGCGAATTCACAGCAGACAGGAAGCTAAGGTGCAGAATCTACTCGTTGGCGAGAGTCTTGCAGAGGTGCTGAAACGCCTATAACGATGGTTGCTCTATATTCATCATCCATCCAGATTCAAGACAAATTATGGCACATCAATAAGACATAGAAGACCGGTACGTAATCTAACAAAACGGGTGTTGATCATGTATCGGGTGGCACACTGAATATTAATGACATTGTACTGATTGACATTGTATGATTTCGGAACCAATTAGAGTGGTTACAGGACGAGTAACAAGTCAATAATTATCACTAAATTAATTTATACAATTTTTGTAGTTTTCCGATCAAAATTCATTCTAGCTTTTCTCATTATCACAATAAATTGAACCAAAAATGTGAAAACCCAAGCAACACAGTTTTGTACTTCGGTTACAGTGACTATTATATAACCGGAATTAGTCATATAATCAGTTCCCACAACAACTCTATATCAACTGTGTTAGCAGGAAGTTGTCACCACACAAAAACAATATTGCCCATTTAGGACCGATTAACTCGATTAACTAATGTTTATAGTTAAGAGAATTTGGATAATGTTTATAAGGCACATCACATGTTGTGGGATAAATTTAACTATACACCGTACCCCAATTCCGGTCGAGAAAATTTACAACCCAAAAAAATAAACGACATAGTCGGGAATTTACTTAGATTTTAAACGACATTAATAATAAGCTTATCGATTTAGCCATTTTTGAGTAACAAATAGACACTTATCCAGCTTTAGATGAAGTCAATTTTTAAAACATGACCTTTGAACTAAATATCCAATTCTGATTAAATTCGGTAAAAGCTCACGAACCGGTTTCTTCGTCCCTGAGAAGCAGGCGTTCATTTAAGGCTCATGAATATAAAGTTTTTTTCTGTTAGTATGCACAAAATCGGCTGTAAATACCATGCTCAAACGTTACCGGGAAACTTTACCAGGAGAAGTGTCTTCATTCCCTCACACGGAACTTACCCGCGAAGGTCTGGCCCGTCTTAGCCAGCTACTATTACAGAATGGTAATGGTATAAGCAGGATGATAATATCTGAACTGAAAAGAGTATGAATCCTGAAATTAAATAAAAAAGAAAACAAACCTTTCCCATTAAACTCTAGTAGGGCACGGGAGGGTATGGCCTAGTTTTATTTATTTAGTCTTCGAAATTTCGTACAGACAGTTCTTAGTAACTACTTATTCTAAGTTTGAAAGTAGTCCGACATTAAAATCATAATCGTCAGAAACAGTATTAAATACACAGACCACATACGTCAAATGGATTGTTTTGAGCGAACTGAGTACGGTGTAATGGAAGCCTAAAGAAATCAGCTCGTTTTAGTGAAAGAACAGGGGTTTTGACGTTCTTTTAATAAAAAATAGTAGATTACTTAAAGTCTTGAGAAAATAGTTATAACATATTGAAATTTTATGTCGGCAAAGTATTTTTATTAGCGAAAGAGAAGGTAGATAGGCTGAATTTAGAAACATACTATAAATACCCTCCCGTACCCTATTGATATTTATTTGCGACAGATATGTATTTCGCCTACGACTTGCAGGCTTCATCAGTGTCTGTTGCCTGCAAGTCGTAGGCGAAATACGTATCTGTCGCAAATAAATATAAACAGTAGAATTGAATTGGAAAGATTTTTTATTCTCGAAAGATTTTATTCTACTTAGATGCTCCAAAACTTCCGTATGACTCCACCAAAATGTCCAGATTTTCGAACTAGCGAATATTGTGGTCAATTGTCTAAGCAATTGGCAAGTGCTGTACATTGAAGAAGTGTGGCAAAACAATCAAAACACCATCTGATATGCAAAAGTGCACTGAATTCAGTGTTTGAACCTTACAAAAAAAGTTTTCCAGGTGCAGAAATGATTAATGAAATGCAATTATCCAGATAAATATTGAAAATGTATTAAGAGTGTTGTGCTCCATACGAAGACTATAGAAAAGCCCCGTCCAGTTAGGTGTTTGGGTAGGGTAAGACGAAATGCTACAAAAGCGCTTATTGTAATGATCGGCCCACTTGTGTAGTCATGGTTGGGCCACCATAATTTTATGCACGGATGCACGGATATTCGCTAGAGAACGTCGGACGCGTGAAATGTGATAAAATAATGCATAATTAATACGATGAAAAATTATATTGCGGTTGATTTTTCTTTGTACATTTCGGAAAAAACGATTGTAGCAATACTAATTTCACAAGATCGCTAAAAATCTTGCAAATATGTAACTGAAAATAGGGTATTTGTACTTATATGGGCCGTTGTTCACGGAATTCATTCTTTTCATGTCCCTGTATAGAATTTCAATACGTATTTCTTGGAGTTTCAGCGGTTACCCAACCTGTACAACATGTACAACATGGCACTTCCGTTTCAAAAAGAATTTCGGAAATTTAAATACATCGTTGAAAAAGTCTAAGAATAAGCTATATTTCTGGAAAATGTTGAACTGATTACTTGAAAATAATAAAAATACAGGTGTATTCACCCTCGCGTAGTCGATATTTTTAGTCTAAGATCAAGATTTTTCAGTCCATCTTATTTTCGATTTGTTATATTAAACATTTACTCTTCCCGTAATGAATAAAGATACAGGTATTTACGTATAGATAAAAAATGTTGTCATAATCGGCCCATGTTGTATCAGCATCTTTGGCTTGTGAGGAACGTGCTGCTCGAGCCAGTGATGCTGATACAACATGGCCGGAATTCGAGCGGAAGGTACTGCGGACGATATTTAGCGGAGTACAAACTGAAAGCGGAGAGTGGCGGAGGCGTAAAATCACGAGCTACAGGCACTGCTTGGAGAGATTCCCATCGTACATCTGGCAAAAGTCAATAGGCTATAGTGGGCCGGACATGTCATAAGGATGTCGGACGACAATGCGACGAAAACCGTGCTCTTCAACAACCCCACCGACACCAGGAATAGAGGGCTCAACGTCCAAGATAACACTACCAGGTCAAAAGTGATTTGCGACTTTGGAGACGACTGGGAAATTGGCGACGAGTGGCCAGGCCAGGCAAGTATAAATTCGTGTTTGCTGGAAGATTCGCAAAGAAGGCCATTATCCGACAGGGAATTTATAACTGTGGACG
Organism: Sabethes cyaneus; assembly: GCF_943734655.1. Lineage (NCBI taxonomy): Eukaryota > Metazoa > Arthropoda > Insecta > Diptera > Culicidae > Sabethes > Sabethes cyaneus. The sequence goes on along the minus strand of NC_071353.1, from coordinate 38,990,695 downwards.
AAAGACTGAGTCTTTCATCACTTCCTGAACAATGATAGTATATACATGGCAAAATGCTTGAAGAAACGGATTTTGCCATTCAATCGTAAACACAAGAGTAATGTTATATTCTGGCCTGATTTAGTCAGCTGTCTAAAGTGGCGCGAGTGAATATTTAGCTAATAACGTACCAAAGGAGATGCAGCCTCCAAATTGTCCGGAGCTTCGAGCCATTGAAAACTTTAACCAATTGAAAACGACTTCGACGAAGTGAGGGGACAATCAACAGTGCTAAAGAAATGCGTTCAAAGTGGAGGAAACATGCTGACTCAGTCGCATCTTCAGCTCTGCAGGGTAAGATGAGTTCTATTAAGAAAATATGTAGTTCGAGATTTTAACAAAACCAGAGAAATGCAATGATGTAGAGTATGGCGGGGCATAAATGCGATGTTTGAAGTTGTCATCAATTTTCGTGAGATCTTTATATCTTATTTAGGACTACAACATAATATATTTTATAGAGATGCAGTAACTCAATGTCTTCACATTCAACTAAAAATCATCTGCGGTTATAGTGTTTTGCATAATAAATTCTTCTTTCTTCTGATCAAGTGCCGATTGCCGAATACCGCGGGGCAAAAGTGCGAAGCTCGAATCCATGAAATTAGCATAGCAGTAGCTAACAAAACCATATTATTTTCAATCTGCGTTATGTTTTGGTAAGGAATATTCTCAATTTGCACCTTTCCTATTTTGCGCTGGTGTATTGCAGCCTTCGTTAGAAACTTTTCCAAACGTTTGTTTTTTTTTCATCAGCGGAAAAACATTGTTTTCCTTCGGCCAACATCTGTAGAGCACGCAGTTTTCTGCAGATCTTTCATTTCTAGTATCTGTAATATAGTGCCTAAAGCTGTATATAATTAGCTGTACATTTTTGCCTCGTCCGTGAGACGCACTTTTACCCCGTCCGTAAATCGCACTTTTACCCCACTAGGCGCTTGATGGAGTTAGATTAAATTACGGAAAAGCGAAATATATTTTGTAAATTCTTTTCACTGTGTTTTCAAAACAGATATGTGAGTGATGTAAAACGCTGCTACAAATTTTCAACAAGTAATATCCTCCTGTTGATATCGAATTTTTTGTATAACGAAAAATTACATTAAAACCGCCCTAAAATAACATTTGCACATAACGCAGCAACTCTGCTTCGTAAGCAACCAAAGTTTACTTTAGATTCAAGCTGTCAAAGTAGTCACCCATGCATGCCAATGTAGTCAATTTACTCGGAATCTGCACCGGTAAATCATTGAATCACACTTTTACCCGCATCGCACTTTTACCCCTCCTTACTCTAATACTGTTAAACTTGAAGCTGAATAAAAATACAGTAATTCTGTCATTTATGGGTTTGTTTTGCGACACTCCAGTCAACTCCAGTCAAGTTTTTAGTTAAGAAAGAAGTTGTGGGTCACTTGCTTACGTAAAAATTTGTAAAATAACACGCGGAAGCGATTGGTAGTTCACTCACTCCCACACAGACGATGAACTCCATTTGACAATTCGCTGGGTGACACAAGTTACGGGTAAGCGAGTAAGTTATGTGTGCCCTGAAACCATCAAAAACACCCATTGCAATCGATTACTGACATCAACAACGCACGGGTCAAGCTCCGATAGAAGATCTGTCCTACCGGCCCTACCTGATCCGGAGATCAGCAGCACCTCATAGCGGCTATGGTTCGAACGGAAGCTGGTGAACTTGTGGGCTGCTACGTAATTTCCATCGTACGTGATGAGAATGCACCGACAACGCAATGTGATAATTAAGTTTCAACAAATTCGGAACCCGCGGCACTACGAGCAGGTAATTAATCTAATATGTACAATTAATTAGTCGGGTTAAATAAGCTGGTTTCGTAGTCGCTGCTGGCTATCAGAGTGGCGGAGCACCTGGAAGGAAGGATTTTGCAATGAAATTAAATTGGTAAGCGTAATTTCCGCTCAGTTAAAATAGTCATGCAAGTGAAGTAAAATGCTTGTTTACTCTATAGTCTTTCAAGTCGGTATCACTTTGGGGATCTCGATCTGAATGTAGCGGAAAATTAGCATATTTTAATTTATCGTAACAAGATACGATAGAGAAGTGACAAAAAATGAAGCTCGCCTCAAGGAAAGATCAAAAAACCGAAATATGCTGACGATACAATATTTATATCTCAGATGTGAAAAACAACTGGACGGGTTGCATCAGGAGAGTGAACCAGCGAAATAGCCCAGAACCATGAACATGGTAGTATGCTCGACATTATCCCTCACTCTGTCAGGTAGGGGGAGCCTGAATGCAAGGTAAATGTTTTCAGCAGCCAGAAGCACTCCAATATTACTTACTGTTGAATGGTTTGAAACAAAAGTGATTTCTGCTGCTTGCTGGCCTGTACCTTTGTTGATAATAAAATTTACATTTATTAGATGCGGAAAGCTGTCCCGTCTGGTGAGGGGTTGGGCAATACAAAGTCGATGATTTATTGACGGTTCTTGATTTAATTTTTTTGTTCCTCCACTAAGAGTAGTCAGCTAAGCTCTTCACCTTTCCAGCCAACACTCGGAAGGAAATTGGTTGGAAAATTTCCCCGCAATGTTGCCATGTGGTGCAACGATTTGTGATGGGTAATTTGATTGGGAAGAGTTTTGTCAGTTAGTTTGAGTGGTGCATGATTTGAAGAAGTGCACTGTTGAAAACAAATCGACGAGTCATGCGGAACTTTTCCTACCTAACCTAAGTTTCTAACGAAACTTCTACTTTTCTAACTGTGTTTCTATCCACTGACATGGCAAAAAAAATTCGATACAGTTTAATAATCTTGTTCAACCTTCCCCTGGTATGACAGTAAATGATTCCTGCCAGCATGCACAAGTGAAGCCAATGCAATCATAAAAGTGACGTCCTTTCGATTCATGAAACATGGACAAACGAGAACAGATGAGCTTAATTGGGAAAACATTTTTATGTCGTTTTATGTGAAGTTTACACTCCCCCCGCGTCTACCGACAGACCGGGAGACGAGGACGAACTGAAGACGATCGGCGGTGGTTCATCATGAATTTGACATGAACAGGCAGCCGGCGGTTCTGTTCGGCGAATCGAGGTTGAGGTACTTTGCCACTGAGGGAAACAACTTCATCGGAAGGATCCAGAACCGATAGCTCCGTCCTCGCCGGGAGGTGTTTATGGTTCTCTGTATCATCAAAAACACTCGAATTGGTTCACCGCAAGTTAAAAAAACATTCGCCGAGTAAGTTGACTGCCCGTTTGAAAAGAGATAGATCGATAAATGATAGCTACCTCGAACTATTTAACTAGTAAAATTTTTAGTTCATCATCAACTCCAAGAAAAATAAAATTGGTAAGAAAAACGTGGGAGTTCAACAGCTTTAGTAACAAGAAACATAAAAAAGTTGCTTTAATGAGCCAACAGATTAACTGCGAAACTTCATAAGTCATAAAAGAAAACCCGTAAAATCAAATTGGGCAGAGCAAGCTTACCACTTAATGCAATTACATCTTGCAGTCAACGCTAAAATGCGGTTATTCTACAGTCGGAATCACTTAGGTGTAAGTGAATGTCCCGAACAGTACGGTGAAACAAGGACCTTACCCAACAGCTCGTTTACGTTAAAACTTGTTCGCTTCCAGCAGCCATTAGTGTTTCGGCTCATTGCGCACAGTTACAGCCCTTTGGAGCGTGCACAGGATAATACTGTCTAATGTTTATTTACTTTTTATCAGCTCCAAACCATATAAACAATTTTGTGCACAAGCTCATCTCATCCATCCATCGTGTTGCATTGAGGGTTGTGCTTTTTTCGGAATCGAAAGGGTTCATCGGTGGAAACATGTCCCGAGCCGGTCCCACGGCGTCGTCGTGTTAGCTGACAACTAGTTGCATCTTCGGAAAGACGAGCTTTGCTACTTGCTACATTTTCCCATGCTTGGTGGTTGATCCCGGCACGTAATAACGATGATCCTTTATGCGCACGTAACAATAACAAAGTGAGGTTTGTTATCGAAATTAATATATTTTTACGACGAGCGAAGGTGATTGACTATGGTACTGTGCTCGATACCGAAAGGATGATGAACGAGGACACCAGAGACAGTGGCTGTGGGCGATGTTGGACAACTTTTAAGACAGTAGATCCTGCACACACGAAAGTGTCACTGCCATAGGAATTCTGTATAGAACTCAGAACAGCCCAAATCAAATGGTACAAAGTAAAATCGACAGCATTCCAACCTCCCCCGTTAACACGGTAGCTTTGCTGGATGCATCCTTAAACCATTCTTCTGCCGGGTGCGGACTCCGTCAAGCGTACATTTTTCGATTATCTCGCATCACCAACAACAACAGCGGGAAAGGAGCAAAAAAAACCGAACTAAACTGCTGCATCTTGCCGTGTAGTTAACCACCGCACATTTCGGCGATGACAACCGTTCTTCGTCAGCACGTCGTCGTGAATTTAGCGGTAGAACGACGATAAGGACCTGGTATCAGCACACAAAGAAACACGTTGCAACAATTTAATAGTTGACACTGGGGGATTGCATCCGTATTTTTTCGTTACTTAAATTGTCAAAAACCAAACTGCACACAGGATGAAAGTGCCGCGTCATCTGATGACAAAGAAGAAGAAAAAAAACCACAACCATCAGCAGCAACAGCGGGATGGTGGCGGTGGTTTAGGATAAAGTTGTTGGCCTTGGAGAACCGCAGTCGCTGTGGTAAACCAGGGTGGTTAGGGCATCCAGCATCAGCTAGTTAGTTAGCCTGCTGAGACCAGAACGTAAATTGAAATTCTAACCTCTGATGGCGCTACCTGCTGCTACCGATGGTGATGCGTCGTGGGAAATGAAAATCTGAAGCTCGTATTAAAATAATAACCGCAAAAATAATCAAATTCATACTCTCTCATTAATATTGCAAGCGAACTTTTGGCTATCGCTAGTGATATGGGTACAGTGCCAGGTGGCAGGACTCTGACTTCACCAGTTGATCCTTGTGGGGAGTCAGGAGAGATTCATCATTCATTCGTACGGTGATGAACTTGGAGTGGCATTTAAATGCTTAATGATTCTTAGTGATTCGAGTAAAACGGGTGTTCGACTCGCCTGTAGGTACAGTCACTAATTGTTTAGTTTTGATTTGAAACTCGTCTGAGGTGGGGTCGGTTTTTGTAATTTACAACCGCACCTGCAAGCAATGCGTTCGGCTCGGTTCCGTCGCAAGGCGCACATGAAGCGAGCGTTGCACTTTGCAGTCAAGTGTGGAGCAGCAGAGCAAATTGAAATGATCACGTGCGACTGGTCCGCAAACGTCAAGTGGTCGTAATTTGATGATTTGTTTATTTGCATGAGCTCTGGCGCGAACTGGAAATACGTTATGATTCGTTTGAATGAGACTTAATAGCTGGATCTACTTGAACAAGTGAGAGAAGGCAATTGTAACGACTAGGAATGAACGGCGGCCACGGTTTGTTCGCTCAATCATACATTCGTTGCAACTACGGGGCATCGGTTCTGCTGCACCCAAAACGAATGTCGCCATAATCTCATTCATTGATAGCATTTTTCAACTACATATTAGTAAACTGTGATATTGGTATTGCAACATAAAAAAAACTAACTTCATGTTCTATTTATAGTTGAAAATAGATAGTCAGTAGACGCACTAATTTGTTACAATATCATGCCTTGATGTGTAAGAAATTGCATGTCGAATTCTATTTTGGGTGTATTTTTGCTATGAAGCTTGGTTAATATGAAGTTTTGATGCAATGTGTGTTGAGATAGGTTGGGAGTTTGCCTCGTTGGTTTCTTAATTGAAAACTACCCATTTGAATGAATATAGGTCAAGTATCGTTGCTTCAACCAGTTGCAGTGATGCCTGTGGTGATCGAGGAAATTTCTATTCAATATTTAATGTATGTATAGTATATTTTTATTACGAACGAAGGTGACCAAAATGTTGGCCCACTTAATAAAAGACCTTGCAATGATAACATCTTGCAACTAAAAAACAACACTGAACTGCTGAAGTCAAACGAATTCAATTGATGCGATTGCGTCGAGCACTGCAGGAAAAAGATGACCACAATACGAGCGGAAGCCCGAAAAAATGATAGTTCAGCATGACAACGCTCCGCCTCACATTGCCAAATCCATTAAAATTTACTTGGAAACACTTAATCTGGATAATCTACCCCAGCTGCCATATTCACCACCCGATTATTACTTGTTTCGAACAACGGCTCATGATCTGGCAATTCCGGTCATTTGAAGACTTCAAAAAAAGGCTCTAGATTTATGGAAAGCCTCGAAAGACAAAAACTTTTATTTTAAAGCTCTGCCAAAAAGATAGGATAAGGTTGGGGAAGCCTGATTAGATATAATTCAATGATTAAATTGTAACCATTTATTTACTAGAAGTTTGGATTTTCATAAAAAAAACAGGCAAAACTTTGTTGTACTATTACCTTTAATTAACGCATTTTTAGTCAAATCACACCACCCAGTTAGCTTCCAGGTACGATGATGGTCATCGTATGTTCAATTTCCGGTTTGGTGGTACTACTAGAGTCAGTAGGATCGTTGCACTCGCCCTGTAATTGTCCTGTACTCTAACTTTCGATGTACTATCGATAAAGAAGGGCCAAGTCTTAATGACTTTTATAACCCAAGGCTTCACTTATTAAAGCATTAGGATCATACAATCATATTGAATTTTTACAAATTCAGCAGTCTATCTTCATGCCCGGTTTGGTACGCTGTTACTATACAAATTCGGGCAAACAGTGGTACAACGACAATGGCGTCACTGTGGTTTCTAGGGAATGGAATCCGGCCAGCACAGCGAAGGCCGATTGAGGAAGAACCCTCAATGGTGAAGAGCAAATTGAAGAAAAAGCATGCAACAGCAAGCGACGAGAAAGAGTCCAAGCTATTTCCAACTGTCAAACAAGTGGAAAAAAGCCTGTACAAAGGATGATGAACCATGTTCGGAGAAAAGTTTGTGGAACGACTATGGTAAGATGTAAGACTGAAACAATAGTCCAACAAGAGACGTTAAGCCCAGTGATATATACCCGAAGCAATGAAAAATAAAACATAAAACGCATAACTGGATTCTAATAGGATCTTCGTGGACAACTTATTAGACCTTTAGTTGAATTGCACGCTGCTTATATGAACCTTGATGGTAATATTTAGCAACAGCTATTCATTTGGCGCTCAGTTAGCTTCGAGATACAATGCTGATCTAACAAGACAGTCGTTGTATGTTCGAATCTCGGTTGGGCGGTGCTGCTAGAATGAGTAATATCGTTGTACTAGCTCCGTTGCTGTCCTGTACTCTAACCGGCTGCGAAGTCAGTCGATAAAGAAGAGTCAAGTTTTAAATACGCTTATACTCAATACCTCATTTGTCATGAAACTTGACGTGAATATCATCACTCATCCTCCAATGGGATTTAATTGCGAAAAATTAAGCCCAAATTTGCTTCCGAATACAATAAAAAGTTGATTAAAGAGGTACTAAGATATGTATTAAATTTAATTCACCATTGTACCAAAAGTTATTTACGATGAACCGAATTAAGTTGTGAACCTTCGTTAACAACGTGCGCTTCGTGTGTGGTTTGTGTTTGCTTGCTTATGGACTTAATCCTCTATCAAGGCTGCAGTGATTAATTTGGATTATAACGGGTGGCTACTAACATTTTGGATTTTTTTGAGGGCCCTACAAGAAACGAGCTTAGATAGAAATGAGAAAGTGTATGTGTTAGCTCTCTCTCTATCTCCTCTTTCTGTCAGTATTACTTGTTTTGTTTATGCTTGTCAAGTTTTGCTCAAAATGACTTCAAAACAAATTCCAATGCCCCTGATTAATAAAAAAAAAGATTCCCGAACACATTCCCGGGAATGATTCATACTATTCTATGTATATTTTTACTGCATCTCTGAACAGAAAATGCAAGTTTAAACGTAAGTTTGAATAGAAAGTGATGCTGTACATTGCCATTTCCGAGAGAGGTATTTCTCTGGTTTTGCTATCTATCAAAATGTGTACCAGAGGGAATGTTTGAAGCTAAATTTTAATCCCATTTCTACAAAAACATTATGCAGATGGACGATATGTGTTTTGGCCGGATAGAGCATCATCGCATTACGCCAAAAACACAATCGTTCATGAATACTCATTCGATCTTAATTTGTACCCAAAAACCACAACCCGACAACTCTGCCTCAGTGTCGCCAAATCGAAGATTTCTTCAGGATTTTGAGCTCCTTGGAGTACAAAAATAACTGGAGAGCCATGAATTGCAAACAACAGTTGATTGGTAGAATCAAGAGATGCATTCGAAAAGTTAACATGACGACCATACAATGCTCCTCTTCCGATATCAAACGGAAGCTTCGCCGAACAGCCGGTTACGGACCGTTTTCAAATGTTCACTAGTTTTATTTCAACAATAGACAATGTATCTATAATTTTAGAAATTAGATTTTCTTCAAATATCTTTGTCTTTTTTGACAGCTTGAGAAATAAATTCCAAAATATTAGTTGCCACCCGTTATGGTTCATTAGGTGTCGCTCGTATGTAAGGTCTAGAGTAGCATTCCTAAACAGCAATGTTAGTTTTAATGTACTCTTATGGTGGTCTTCAAGACCAATTTTGGTCTTAAATGCCATCATAAGAGTGTAATAAAACCCAAATTGTTACTTGGGTTATCTAGCGAGTACTTCATAAGATAAGTAGTTTTTTTAGGATGAGCAGTGCATTTTAAGTTTACCCGTCCAAAATCCAACATCGAGAAATAGATTTTTCTAATTTGTGTGAATTGTTTTGTTGACTCCCAGTTTGCATCTCCAACTAATCCTGCTTGGATTTAAAAATAATTTTCAAGCTGGCTTATTTCCGCACAGCTTAACCATAAAGAGACAGAGAAAACTGCTTCTCACTGCAGTCTCTGCTCTCACTGGGTCACTAGTGCTTTCGGTTTTCTTTTCAATTATTTACTCTGCCCCAGTATGATGCCAAAGCATGCATTCTCTAGTGTTCCCACAGAAAAAGAAATGAAAAATTTGGCGCTACGTTGCCGACAGAATAAAACAACAAAGCATTGCAAAAGAAAGAAAAACCTTTTCGTTTGCCGGAGAAGATAGCCTCCGAGAGAGCAGGAGTAAATCCTTATTCCTTTTGTACGTTTAGCAGTGAAGCTCTGTAAAAATTTAGCAGTAAAAATCTTAAATTTATCACTCTGGATAAAGCCTGGTTCCAAGGAAGAATAGACGCACCTCGCAGGATGCAGACCTACAAGTCAAGCTCCATCCGGAGGAATTGGCAAGTTTACCGAGCCTGCCTTGACAAGCGAGTGGTCGTGGGCTCGAATCTTAATAGAATCAGGCCATTCGATGCTAAGTGACTTTAGCATGGGTTTATTCTTAGGCCCCTCCACATCCTTCTTACTAAATTCTGCAATTACTATCAAGAAAGCCTCTTGCCAGGGCAAGTTATAAGGGTGGTACTTGCTTGAGGTGCGAATGAAGCCTCTTGTTCAAGGGCAAATTATAACTTGTTCCGCTTCCTGGTTCTAGGGGCGAGATTGGTTATGTAAAAAGTAGTAAGGAACACATACATACTAGAGATGGTCGGGTAGCGGAAAATTTGCCCGAAACCCGCACCCGCCGGGTTCGGGTATTGAAAAAAAATAATCTGCGGGTTCGGGTTCTTAATTTTTGTTTTTGAAACCGGGTACGGGTCGGGTCGGGTATCTCTATCGACCACATTTAACACTAAAGATGGCCGGGTACCCGGGCCCGTCCCGTACCCGACGGGTTGCGGTCGGGTTCGGGTATTAAAAATAATAAATTTGCGGGTTCGGGTCGGGTACGGGTTTTTAATTTTTTTCTTAATCGGGCACGGGTCGGGTTCGGGTATTCAAATTTCCATGCCCGACCATCTCTAATACATACACACCCTCACTCTGTGCTGAACTCTGCTTTACCGACCATGAAGCCTTTAGCCGGGGTTATAAGTTATAAGAGGGTGTTGAGTGTTAACGGGGTTAAGTGGTTATAAGACTGATACTTGCTCGAGGTGCGAATGAAGCCTCTTGTCCAAGGACAAATTATAATTTATAACTAGTCTCCGCACTTCCTGGCCAGATTGGTTGAAAAATAGTAAGAAGCGTAGAAGGAAAAAAGGGGTGAAAACACACCGAAACTTTAAGCACGGATAATAAGCAGTTTTCGCTCACTTTATAGCGATACTGCAATAACAATGAAGTGCGGAACAACACCTGGATAAGATCACAATAGATCAAAATGCTGGTCGTAACGATAATATCCACACACAACCAAAAAATAAATAAATTCAGCAGTAATCGAGGTTCGTAACTTCGGCCAAACAAACTCCGTATACTGTCTCGAGCCTCAAGTAAACAAATGAAGGGAGTATCGCGCGTATCATCCTACTCGCCTTATTGAGATTAACGGTATGGTCAGCGATTCAAGTCTTAACATTAAGAACCTACTGAACCTTGGAATTGTTCGGTTCAAGAATTTCAATGTCCATCCGGTAAGGATATTCGATTGCAAGTAATTCCGTTAAGTATCGATTGGCAAGGGTATCAATGTCGCGTCGGTTAGGGTGAAGATCTGGCTCAAAACTATTTAGCAGTGACCGAGGTTCTTAAAGTGTGTACTGAGTATACTGTCTCGAGCCTCAAGTAAGCAATTGAAATATTTGTAATGATTTTACGTGGGAGTATTGCGCGTATGTTCCTACTTGTGTTATTATGATTAACGATATGGTCAGTGGTCCAAGTCTGACCTTCAAATTACAATTGGACGATTTAAGAATTCCAATTTGTTTGTTTGTTTGGTTGATATGTTTTTTTTAAATAATTTCAAAAAAAAATTTTTTCTTCAAAAAGTTGCAGAACATACGAAAATAAGCAACTTTGCTGAAAACATTAACTGTCTATCTCTTACCGGTTGCGAAATATAATGATGTGTTAAAAATCAATTACACACTTAAAAAAAAGTGCCGAAGTCAGCAAAATTTTGCCGAGATTTGGACAGTCGAGCGTTCAGTAAAATTTTTATGATGCCAAACGTTAGTAAAGATCCGTAAACGTCGATTTGCAAAACTGAAATTTTCACCGAACGCTTGGCTGTCCAAATCTCGGCAAATTTTGCTGAGTTTTTTAAGTGTGTATGCTCAATAACTTTGCACACTGGGATTAAAAAGTACTATTTTTTATCTAATCTCGTCGATCCCAGGCACTGAAGTTGTTCAATGCCAAATAACAATACGACGCAAAGAGTTTTGTATTGCTTCAAATATATTCCAGAGCACAATAAACTAATATCTTTGATTTGGCAGACTATTGCCTTGCCACAAATATCTGTTTTCGTCTAGTTAAGAAGAGTATAGTGCGTTTCCAATGCATTATCGAAACTTTATTTGTTTAAAAATTTTATCCAAGATCAACAAATTATACTTTTCTAAACTGTTGATACGTTATCCAATTTCAAGTGAGGTTAAATCCAATATTATATCGATATCTTTCATTTGCAATTGAATTCATCAAAACCAGTTTAGTGGTTCTAAAGTTATGACTCTTTAAAAGCTCAAAAAAGCACGAAAAGACAAAAACAGTAATTTTTGGGACCTTAAATTATGGATCTACAGTTACACAAAAAGAAAAAAGTACACAACGTTGCAGTGATTCGATTTCATGGAATTTAGTTAGTGGCAGCGAACAAACGAACTGTGGCAGGCAGGCCTATTAACGAAACAACCAACTGTTCCTTAACATCGTGCGAAACACCGCAACTGCAGGGGAGGCTAGGGGCTAGTCTCTAGCGTCTGTACCTACTAACCACAACTTGTGCGGCGCCACTGTACGGGTCATATTACCCGTCAGCGTCAGCTTTCAGTGGTTCTGTGCGTGGTAAAACGAGATTCCGAACCAGATTCGGAAGTGTGCCCAAGCGAACAGAAGTAGTCGCGTAAGAAACTGGAGTCTGGCCGAGTGAATCAAATTTCCCAACGTATCGTGTCGGAATGTTTGCTCAGGCCGCGGCTCTGTTGTCGTTTTTCTTTGTAGTTATGCAGTGGAATCATCTGTGCGACTTGATTTTCCGATTCGAAAGATTTATCGGATGACTTATGCAGCTGTGTTGCTCTTGTTCCGCAAGGCAAACGTATGAGTGAGTTAATAAAAACATAATATTACAGCTAAACCAGGGTTAGTATTCTGAGTTTTTCTTCATGTGCTGAAATATTTCCAATCACTTTACTAAGCCTTTCTAATACTAAACTCGCACTTATTGCAGTCATTATTTTTTCACGGCCGCTCATAGTCGATGTCCTTTTGACTGCACTGTGCGCTTTTGTGCCGACCGATTGTTGACACGCTTTAATTTATTATGGCATCTAGATGGCAGTCGATTCCATACAGAGTGAGCGGCAACCAGACACTAAATAAACGTCACATGGGTCATTATACTAGCAGCCGACAGGAGCTCTTCTAGGCCATACGGTTTATCCCCCATCGGCTCTCGGTTAGGTACGGTTGAGCTACCGACTTTGAATTGCACGGATGACGGACGGCGTTTAAAGGCAAAAACCTACGCCATTCAAACACACAAAACTTCAGAAGCCCAATTGGGGACAGATCGTTATCCCCGAGCCGTCACGCAATATGTGATAGCTGCCGTTCAGTGCTATACAAGACACCTGCACCGCGTACCCTGAGGGGGCGCCATAAATTGCCACCGACAAGACGGTGTACAGTGCTTTTTTAATCAATTTTAGATATCATCGAAATTGCAAATTATTCGCCATTGCATAAAGTTGGGTGGACCCCGTGCGTGTTTTGCAGTGGGGCAGAGTATAATTACAGGGCGCCTTCTGAGAACAACACTTTTGATTGGTAAAAAAATCATTACAACCGCTTAACGCAGAGCAGAAAGAACAAGCTCCCGCCCCATGAAAAGTGTCTTACAGCATGATAATCCAACCTGAGAGCGGGGCCGCAACGAAAATCACATAAAAAATCAGCGGAAGGTTGGTAGTAAAATATCTAAAATTTTTGTTAAAATTATGTTAAAAATTACACATAACCTCCACTATACTGAAAAAAAGGGATCCTTATTTTGCTGGAAGTTTTCAGTTGAAATTCTTGCATCGAAAAAAAGAGGCCAAATTAAATTCCGAAACACACTTTGGAAGGCGTAATTAGCAGCTCCGGTTTGAGACGCCGCCTATCGCTATTGGTGGTTACTACACGCAAAATGCGCTGATTGTGTGATGTGCGTTATACGATCTTTTATGACAGCATGAATATAAACCTAATTGACGCTGTATTCCGTGGCTTTCGAACCATAACAATCCTCCGAGCGAAGCACGCTTTGCGTGCAGAAACATTTTATAATGACCATTGCTTCTGTGACAAAAGGCTTTTTGTGTGCGAAGAGCATTATTTTTTGGGTAAATTTATTGAATTGCGGGAGGAGGATTGATGCTGCTAATACAGGTCACGAAATGCTTAAAAAATAAATTTTCTCTCTGTATATAGATACCAATACAATATGTAATTGTTTCACTGTTATTGTTAGTGAAATGATTAGGTTCAGTGTTGTATTCAATCCATGCAACCATGCAATATTGTTATTCTACTTGCATAGGTAAAATATTTTGCAGTTGTTATCAGGTCGTGACACTAACCTTGATTTATAAAAACTGATTATTGCTCGAGTGCTTAGTTGATTAACAATTGGTAGGACGGTATATAAATTAAATAAAGTCAGTTTAATTTTTTTAAACTTATTGGACGTGGTATACTGAGGTATGGGTTTTGCAAATATGAACAGAGTTTTTAAAAATTATATATTTACAACGGTATTATGCTACATCACCCTAATAGATGCAATCTGCTACAATCCGGAGGCAGTTATAGGCGGTTAGAAAAGGCATGTTTTCACAAATACGCTGGGATCGAGCTGATAACGACTTGTTTTAACTACGTCAATCCGCTCTGCATAAAACTATTTCGAATCCAATCGATACAAGTGAAAAATATCACGTGTGTTCTTGACCTCGGAAGAGATGTAATTGCTACAGTTTCACGTGTTATGATTGGGCTAACAATCATAACATTTCATTTGTATGTGAAATTGATTTGAATGATTTTTTGTTTATTCCTTTATTTATTCTAATATACAGATCTGAAGTTCAAAATCCGCTTTCAATTAACTTTCGAAAAACCATTACTTTTTATGCTTCACAAACCAGATTTTTACATTTTACAAGCAAGATTTCAGAGACGGCTAAGCTATTTTTTGGGGATGGGGATGAGGAAATGTCTGATGCGAAGAATGACTAATTGGATGAATTGGAAAATGTCGATATAGACCAAAAATATTTAGGGTTGTGCATAGGCAGGTGGGGCACGCACCTACGTTTTAACGGTTGGCACCCGAATGTTTTACCAACTAAACTACTACCGCCCGTTATATTAGTTAGTGTAATAGCTAGTTTTGTTTTATTTTCTAATTCTTTTATTCTACATTCGCACCACACACTCCTCTTGCAACGATATTATTTTTGTGCGACTGTTCTTTGTTTCTACCGCTGATGAGATAGACTGTTATCTACCAGATCAGTGCGATGGAAACAGGCAGTGCGTTGCCGACAGTCGCGCCGACTAGTCTTCGTGGGAGTCTTCCTTTCCAAAAAAAGGTTTACATAATGACCGCGTATAGAGTCATATACAAGTAAATAAAAAAGAAAAAACACCCCGTGGTGGTTATTCGGCTCAGCGCACGAGCGAACGACAATGGCCCAAGACTTCTCGATTTTGCCGCTTCCAAGGACTTGATCATACATAGTACCTTCTTCCAGCATAACCTCTGCCACTTAACTCTACACTTATCCCAAAGACTTAATGACCCAACCAAACGGAATCATAATCATCGTCATCGGACGGAAGTTAATCTAAGAGTGCCCGTTTTTCTTTAAATGGACATTATCGCTGCGATCAGCATTTTGATCTATGGTGATACTAATCAGGTATCTTTTTCTGTATTCCGCACTTCGTTTTTTATTTGCAAAAGATATAGTATCACTATACGCAACAATATTGTAGATAATAACAAGCTTTACAAATGCATTGCACATGAGTTTTTAATTTTGCTTGAGTGAGACGGCACAGTCAAATGAATTAAGAGGACATAAATGACTAAAAATTTTGAAAAATTCATTGTTTTTTTTTATTTCAAATTTTGATTCTACAGTCTTTTCCGCTTATTTTGATACTAATTTTATAATGATCCGAGCACGGGAAGTGGCCGAAAAACGATCATACACATAAGCGTTCCAACGGGGTATGGAACAACTTAGACGGAATAAAACGCCGCTCGTGAAAAACCACGATTTTCAAACTTTATGTACCTTTTTCTTAGAAACTACACAACTTATTGGAACAAACTTTTTTTTGTTTTGTTGGTAGTAGCTTGAGAAAAACTTTTATAACTTTTGAGCTTTATAAACGAAATACAGCTTGAGAAAAACGAAAAAGAAGAAGAAAAGATGACTGAAAAAGTAAAATTTTCTCTACTTTTTCTTTTTTCTCTGGTTGTGTTTCGTTTACAGAGCGCAAAAGTTATAAAAATCTTTGCCAAGCTTCCACCAACAATACAAAAAAAGTTTTTACCAATACGTTGTGTAGTTTCTGAGAAAAAGGTACATAAAGTTTGAAAATCTTGGTTTTTCAGGAGCGGCGTTTTATTCCGTCGAAGTTGTTCCACGCCGTACTGGAACGCTTATGTGTATGATCGTTTTTCGGTTACTTCCCGTGGTCGGATCATTATAAAATTAGTATCAAAATAAGCGTAAAAGATTGTAGAATCAAAATCTGAAATAAAAAACCCGATTTAATCCACCTAGTGGTGAAAGGAACCTTTGTTAAACGGTCTTACTTGCTATTTGAGATAGAAACCGACACGTCTTCGGAGTATAATCCATCTATTGGTTAACGTTGCGTAGTGCGTTGGTTTACATAAAATTTTTGAAAATTGAATACGTTTACAAAATTTGAACAAAATATGACCACTTATAAATTTTGATAGATCCTTTTTTCATGAAATTGCTGAATAAGGATAAGTAAGTTGTTAATAATTTGAGTAAGTGCAAGTAAAAGTAGGTTGTAAGAGCAAATATTATTCTTTAACATATACATTGCGTAGTAAAGGTCAAGTTTATAGATTTTTGAACTATGCATAATTTCCTGTAATGCCTATTTGATTCACACCAATAAAGTTTTCTAGAATAAATTTCATCAATTTTTATTAACCTTCCGTTACTCACGCTGTTGTATTTTGTATAACACGTGTAGGTTTTTGAACGCCATATTGTTATAAAGTTACAAATCGTTGTGTAACTAACGTATATTCTTCAATAAACTTGTTATGAGCCAAATGTCAAAATTATTCAATGCATTAATACTTTAAATTGTTGGGAAAATTGATCAGCATAAACTGACATCACAGAAATGAAGCAATCAGCATATGAGGTGTACCGGAATTGGCCTGGAATTTTCTCTCGTTTCTTCATATGGAAAAATGGTGTCTGTATGCATCAAAACAATCAGCAATAATGTAAAATGTTTAAAATGTATCCGTCTGTTGGTAGTCGAGTAATCCGGAGTCAAAATTAGGGTATTTTTTATAATCAAAGTTCTACAGTTCCTAAACAAGCAAACATAGAGGTATACTATATTCAGCAAAGTTGTGTATTTTTACTATTTGTGCAACTTTGTAATACATGAAAATGTCATACAACAATTACGAAAAGAGCTAAAATAAAAAACTGATTTCACTAATTCATATACAATAAATAATATTTTTCTAGCTTCGCTGAAGAGATAGGGGGTTACTGTCTTCAGCGAAATTTCTTGTAATAATATACTCTAAAACTTTGCAGAATACATCAATGTGTTATATTGAAACTGAAGAAAAATAATTTTTTTATTCCACTTTTAGGGGGATTAATCAAAATTTAAATTGCACCAGACGATAGAACTTTCAATTTCAAGAGATTCTTCCAAAGGTTCCATAAACCTAAAACCAAGTTTTCCCAGTCAAAACTCTAGTGCGCATGTCTTTTTGGCTTTGGGCCATTGTGCGCGCGAATAACCCGTATTACAAAAGTTGGCGCGAGTGTTGGAGGGTCAATATCTTTTGATCGGCAAAACCAATTCTACTGAAATTTTGCAGATATATTTGCAGCATTAAAATCTCTAATCTGATGTCAAAATAATTCAAACTAGATAAATCATCTTAGATGAAATGGTTATAAATTATTATAAATTTTAATGTGTTGTATTCAATTGCTTGTAACTTTCAAATTAAACGTCCAATCAAAAAACAAATCAATAGTGATCTATTAGGCTATGTTACCTTTCAAATGAGACTAATAGCGCCTAAGTTGGTTTAGCCATCTCTAAGAAACAGGCGATAATTATTGCCTTGTCAAAACAGGTTTTTTAGGATAACTTTTAAACTGCTTGTTTGTTTTCAATAAAATTTACCCGAAAAATTTAGCGTTAACAAGAGCTTTCATTCGATACCAAGATCGTTGAAATCGGTCACTTGGTTCCGGAGAAAATCGTGTCACGTAATTTTCACGTTTTTACTTATAACTTTTAAACGAAATGTCGGACCTCGAACTAATTCAATAGTGATATACTAGCCAATAATACCTTTCAAGCAAAAGTAATAGCGAACAAATCGGTTCAGCCATCTCCGAGAAACAGGCGATAGAAAAGTTGCGTCCCGCACATACATACACACATACACACACACACACACACAGACATTGCTCAGTTCGTCGAACCCTGTCGATTGGTATATGTGGCTCGGCCCTCCGGGCCTCGGATCAATTTCGTGTTTTTCGACCAATTCCTAAACCTTTGTTATAGTATAACAAAGGTAAAAAAGGTGAAATTTTCAAAAGTTTTAGTCGTTTGTGTCCCCTTAAAGCAGTGATGGCCAAACTGCGGCCCTTCAAGATGTTTTAGCGGCCCGCGGACTGATTTAAGAGATGGAGGACTTATGAGTAACTTTTTTGATGACACAGGGGTCACTCAAATCAGCCATAATGCCTCGTGCATTTTTTAGTTTCGAATGCTTTCCGGTTTAAATCTTGTGGTAATTCACAGAAAATGGTTTTTATTGTCGCATATTTTGCATTTTTTTATGCGCAGGAATGGCGAGAGGAATTTGCGGCCCGCGACATTTATGGGGCGATCTCGTTTGGCCCGCACCATGCTTATGCCTGGGCACCACTGCCTTAAAGTGATCATATCATCCATGCTAGTTATAAATTACCCTTAGGCACAAAAGTTCATTACGCACCTCAAGCCAGTACCATTCTTAATAACTAACCTCGGCTGGAGGTTAAACCGAGCTCTAAAGGATGGTACTGGCTTGAGATGCGAATGAAGCCTCTGTCCAGGGCAAATTATGAATAGCATCCGCTTCGTCTGGCTTCAGAGAACGAGATTGGTTGAAAAGTAGCCAAAAGCATGAAAGGAAACAATGACACTTAAGCACGGATATTATCCGTGCAATTGGCTCACTCTATAGCACTACTGCAAAAAGAACGAAGTGCGGAATACAGAAAAAAAACATCTGAACAGTATCACAATAGATCAAAATATTAGTCGCAGTGATAAAGTTCATAAAAAAGGAAAGATATAAAGGGACCTAAAATAAATCCATGGTAAAGTCTCCTCATTCCAGAACATGACCATGCGGTTACGGAGTCTCTCGAGGAGTGCCCATGGAGAACAATTTTATGTCACCAATAGACCTTCAAGCGGTTACGAGAAATTGGGTTGCTAACGACCATCTGAGCCACCGGTAAGAAGCGAATGATAAACGCACCTATAGGCTATAGAACTATTTTGTTACCGACTGTCACCGAAAGCTCAAGGACTTGTAAAGAAATACTGGTAATGGGTGAAAGCGGTAGTGGCCCGCAATTTTTGCGTAAATGCTTGAACAAAATATGACCTTGTATCATATACTCATCGACTTTAAAGCAGTATACGATACAGCCGATCGACACTAGCTAATGCACCAATACGGAACCGCGGAACTAGTTGTCGCGACTGATCAAAGCAATTTTGGACAATATTGCATGCATATATTGCGAGAAACCAACGATACCTGCTTTCACGCGAAAGAGTATGAAAAGCATAGCATTCAACGTTTACGCAGCTCTCGCAAGCGTGAGACAAACGACCACCGTTGCTGTATGCAGATATTCTGCAACCTACTCACTCGCGAACGCACAGCACCTATCGTCTTTCTGCGTAGCTTACTCGCGAGTCACATAACTCGTGAGCAATCAGTTGCCCGTGAGGGCTAATGGCGCACTGGGATACAGATTTTGTATTACTTTTTCTTTTCTTCTTCATCTTCGCCCTCGATTATACTCACGGGCGGGAGCGCGAACCCTCGCGAGTAATCGGTATCGGCAGCTCGGGCTGCAATGACGAACGAGAGCGACTACCGTAGCTGTTAGCTGAATGCACACTCGCAGAAACTTGTCGCAGTACATGATGAAATAAGAGCGAGAGTCCGAAAGGGATGCTAATGCCGGCGTATTCGTTAGAATGAGTACCCATGTATGAGAAAATTAGAATACATGAGTGTGGGCTTCGCAGCACTGCTTTGGATCCAGTGACGTTTGTCGTGACGTGTCTGGGCTATTCTCCAGACCTTTCGCGACGCGGCGATTAACATCGTCCCTGACGGGTTGCTTCGAAGAGCGGGCATAAGAATAAGAAGTACGATTTTTAGCAAGAGCAACCAACTCCTAGAATTCGCAGATGACTTCGACAATGCAACCAGAACGTTTGGATTGGCGGAAATCGGAGTTGCTTGGCCCTTCGCTAGACGCTACGATTATAGAGCATGCGCCACCGTACGAAAATGACTATGTACAAAACTCTTATTAAACCGGTAGTGCTTTGTGGACTTGAGGCCGTGACGCAGCTCACGGAAGACATATGCCAGGATATACAATTAGCGAAAGTCTGAAGGCTACAGAACACCGGGCATGTCGTAGAAATGCCAAACAATAGTGCAGTGAAACAACGGTACCAGAAAAAAAAGAGTGACCCAACGTCCGAGATGATTCGTTCGGGTCGAAAGTGATTTGCGTCTTCATTATATTACGTTTGGAGGCGTTATAAGGCGAGCGACGATCAGCATGCCGATTTGACAGACCATATGAGGCAGCAAAATACCAGTACCCAAACTGAACCGCAAAGTAAATCCTGGTGGAAAATATCGAGTACGATAGGGCACGCTTGGACAGTTCTGTAGTGAACGAGGGGACCGAGTTTGAGGTAGTTGACGAGTTCGCATAGTTTGGTTCACCGGCAACTGAACACAACAACACCACTAGTGAGATTAGAAGGCGTATTATCAGCGGAGGCCGTACCTACCATGGACTTCACAATTAAGCGATTCAAATAGTCGAAGTCCAACGTGTCAGAATGCTAATTAGATAGACTGTCATGAACATTAGACCACTTAAGTAATTGGAAAGCTAATTAAACATGATTGAAAACTATGAAAATATATGGCAGCACTAGGTTAGGGCCTTGCGGGACGTAAAGTTGGTTAAAAAAATCAGATTCAATAGGACACAGCGTCTAGTTTCTGATAATAAACAACAGAAGTTGGCGCTAGTGTTTCATCATGCGCCATGCGTGAGAGTATGTTTGAAATTATCAATGTTTCCTTGTTTGAATACAACAGATGTCGCTACTTTGTAACGCATATTATACATTTCGTAAACAGCTCACTTTTGCGCGACAATAAATTTATAATTTATAAATAACATTACTCTCTCGTGCATCTCATTTTCGTTTGCGTTTATCGCTAATCGCAATATAACGTTTGACACCTGAACCAATAAATAGTTGGAAAACATTGTTTTAATTTATTGCGTTCATGTTGCGAAATTTAATTTTTTCGAATTGAAATGTCGCAAACATATTCAGCTCTTGGCTCTCGTACGGTATCAAATTACTTTTCCGGACTCTCGGATGAATGGTAGTAAGATGCTATGGAGAGGTATAGAAAAAGTTTGCTTTTTATCAAAATTAGGCAGGAGTCATGAAAATTAAGTATAACCGTACCATAAATAAAATATGATTAGTGATTGTTTTTCAGTTAGGTAAACATAGATAAGTGAGAAGTTTTGATTTTACTACCACTAAAAAGCGCCATCTCTTGAAAAGCAACGGTTCGTATGGTGTCCTATTGATCCGAATTTTACGCAGAAAGGAGGATTACTTAGGTTCTATCTTCAACCAGGAAGATTCGCGGTCTGGAAATGTTTCAACAAAAATTCCACCATAGGGATCAAATTTTATTTTTTTATGAAAATCCCTTATGTTATACTTATAGTTGGTTGCTACTTGAGATCTGTAACTTAGTTTAGTTTTCTCGTACCGTATAGTCGGACCACGACAGGTCAATTACGGCATATTTCGGAACCTTTCTGGGAGTTGACTAATTATTCAACATCAGTGAGCCACCAAAAACACAAATACAGCTCCTGTCAATGTTTCGTCCTACAGATCTAAGTGTTTTGTTAAAGCGCTAGCCTTGGTTCAAAAGTTTATGTGCATGTTTGTTGTTTTCATCGAATGATGTTATCGACTAGGCATAGAAACATGCAGGCCTCAGCGGAAAAAGCATGCCACTGTGCAACAATCTGGCTGAACAATAACATTGTTCGAACCACAATCAAATGCAATAACCGCGGAGGAGCATCGTTGGCCGGGTAGCAGCTTTCTACTGATTGTTATCAATCGTGCCAATTAGGTGATTCTCGTATGATTTCAAAGTGCCTTCTACTGATCAAACATACAATCATTACCATCGCGTTGCACTATCAGTGCAAAAGCAAATAAAACAAACCATAATCGATCCATCACCGGTGCCTACGCAAATCACTAATACAACCGGGATCGAAAGGCAACCCGATGGATGGAATTTGCCAATGGCAGTTGTTTCCGCGATAAGGATTCATAAATAGGTGTAAGCCTGATTCACAGTGAGGAATGGGCGGAGATTGATTGACACGCTTCCTGACACGTCGAGAATGCATTATTTCGACAGTGCAGACTAAAATTGGTCGTCAGTTGAAATTTCTATAATCAAAACTGAATTTCATAACTGTTAAATCGCATCTGTAGCGCAAATTCAGGCACCACTAATGCTAGTTTAATGCGACACTTCACGGTGCATCACGTGTTTTTCATCCCATCAGAATGTGCGTGCCTCCGTGAGGTAAAGCAAATATTTGCACTACTACCAGACAAGGCCTCAATCGAATGTGGGAGAGTCTAAGTACACGCTCAGAGAAAATCATGGCACTATTAAATTGCAACAAGTTACATGCAAGCGAGTGCAACACGCGTTGCAACCGTTGCACTTCGCAGTCGGCACTACTTGCGGTACAAGTAACGCGACCCATATCTAATCGTGAGAAATAAATCCCCGGTGGGGGAAACCACGGTCGGGTGAAAAAGGTCCGGGTGGGTTCGGGAAAACTAGTTTTCAGTTTCATTTTACAATTTCATTCTTAAATGTTTAAACCTAGCCCGTCTGGCCCCGGCTGTGCAGCAGCCAGCGCAGCGGTCATGTCACTCGGTAGACCGAGCCGTTTCGGCGGTCCTTCTCCCTCAGGTCGGCCCATGACCGGCTTTCGCTTATTTATTGACGCGACTTGCCGTGACTGTCCGCGTCCATTGCTGCACAATTGTTGCATTTCATTTTTTTTTTTGGTTTTAGGTCGCCCATTCATACTGAATGAGCTGAGGTGCCAGGTGTATGGCGCGGTCGGGGTAGGTACACACTCGGTGAGAGTTATTTATGACGGTGGATAGTGCAGAATGTGACTGCAGATCTTTTCGATCTAGTTTTCAGCACAACGAAGGGGGGTCGTCGGTCGGTCTCTTTTTTATGGCTTTGGAATAGGTGGTTCAGTAAACCGGTGCTAAGTGTTGGCGTTTCAGCGAGCGGTTGGTCGAGGTTACTTGGGGTTGAGAAATGTAAACTTGCTTTTCCGAATTTGCACAACACTCTATGAACAGACATTGGATTTAATAAAATTTTGAGTGAAAATATAGCCATTTTCCAGATTTCTTAAAGGTAATTTGAAATATTATTGTGTAAATATCGGAGTGAAGTAGCGAGCAAAGAGGACGTCGTTCAGGAGCAGCATGTCAGTTTGGGCAGTATCAACAAAATAATCAATTTCCGACACTCTGCGGATGCGGTTTACTGGAGCAAACTGAGGAAAGAATGGGGAAATCAAACAATCACTAGGAAATTGAAACCCAAACAACATCCAAATATGCCTTTGATGACATTTCTCGGAACCATGGTTGATATTGAGTCTTTTGCGGACAGCGCAGCGTTTTTTTTTACTCAAATGATTGAATAACTTTTATGATTTTTATCAGCAGGACATTTTTCTCGCACAGTGAAAATAACCTAAACGTCCCTATTTCTGTCTGTTAACTGTCAAGAGGGTAATTTTTCGCCATTTCAGGAATATATCACGACAGATATTGTAAATATGAATATATTAAAAACTTAGCACAAGAATTAGTCTGCTTCTAGATATGTTTGTTCGACCTACGATGCTCGCACAGTAGGTTAGAATCTGATCACGTAGCAATCGTTCTGTTGTCACTGCACTGGATTGGCGAAAAACGACCACAGAATGGAGTTTGACTAAGCGCTCGAAAAAGGCTTATGCTGCACAAATTCAATAAAACGTGATCATAGTGTGGTTTTGAGAAAAAAAAACCGACAAAGCAAACGTCACACCGTCCATAGAAAATATCATCGGTAATACCTTTGGGTAGGGAATCGAACCACGACTAGTAGTTTGGTTGCCAGAGACGTTAACAACGACATGAAACTTCCGTCTCAAGCCGACCTCGTTCCAATTTGATATCTCAACACGTTCGGATACGATATTTTTATTGTACGGCAAGCTTTTTTGTAGTCAAATAAATATTTTTTCCTTGTACATCACGCAAGATCCAATCGAAACATTTCGACGGCAGACATTCAGCGAAAAAAATTCACGATAGATATTCACACGGAATACTCTAGACCCGGGAACGGCGCCGAAACGGTGTATTTACTGCCGCCATTTTCGGTGTACCGGAGAAAGGATGGTCAAATTGCCTCCAGCCAAACGAGCAGCATTGTAAACACGAAATACAAAGTTAATAGAACGAAACGCTTGAAGCTGCATTCTCTGGGGTGTACTTTCGTTGGGCAGGAAAAAAACGAGTGTCAGTAACCGTTTTCCGAGCGACACCACAATTGGAAAATTTTCAACCGTTCGGTGGAGCAAAAGTCTAGTCCTGCCGTGTGGCCGCGTGTGAAGGCAGAACGAGCGGGTACATTTAGATGGTAATAAGCCACGGTAGTAAGCTTTCGTTTCAGGACACGCTCGTGCAAGCGTTTATCCCAACATGATCGTAATCATAGTTAATGATGTCATATATAAAACACATACGCACGTACATAACCGTGCGTCACTTCTCTGGAGTTGAAGAGCCTCTGCTGAAGGAATCGGCGAAGCACCATTGGAACAAATATGAAACAATTTCCGGGTTTCGCTTTCGGCAACCTAGTTTCCATTTCCGTATAAATTATGTCGTTCGCTGACAACCCGAACAAACGGAAGAAGATACCAGCATTTTAACGACGCCATTATGCATATAGCTTCATTAGCAAATATGTGCTTACGTCGCTACTTCCGAATCGGATAAAACGAAACCGCGTCACCCTGAGAACTCCGAGTACAGATTTTCGCTTGATTCAAATATTCCAGAACAGCTTTAGTTCTGAATCGTATAAATATGCATAAATCTTTTTAGGTACAGTGTTATGGTGAAGCGACGCGACAAAGTAAAAAACCGTGCGCTTCCATAATTTGTGCATTAGATTATTTTGACGTTAGGAATATGTTCAATTGTTATTGAAACAAATACAAAAGCTCACATTAAAATTCCACTCTAAAATCATTCACGTATAAACTGTACTACCGATTTCGAGCGGTGTCTTTCTCTCTTTTCGATACAGTTATTCGCCGTTCTCCTACGATACATTATGAAATATTTTCCATTCATTACAATCGTAATAATTTAATTGTTGAAGCAACTAGGTGAACAAAAAAGTTGACTGGAAAGATACCATCGTTACAATACCCTAAAAAAGTTTGACTATAGCAAGGCCAGAAAACCGACTGTAACGCAATAAAATCAGTATCAGACGACCACGAAAAACATGTTTTCCATCGTGTCAGTTAGTTTCGAATGGGAAAACTTTCTGCCATCAGCGAAAAAAGCGGGGACGTCCGGTAATTCATCCGCCAGTAAGTAGCTGGAGGTATGGTTCTTTGTCGTGAAAGCAAACATTCAACTGACTGCCGTTTTCTACTGCTAGTGAAGTGCAGCCGTCATTGGAAGAAAACTCTTTGCAAGAAAATTCTTTTAGCCAACCCACGAGCGAGGATGGCAGTCGGACACATAAATGGATTGTCTTTTTTTGCGGTTGGTAATTACGTTGATGTTACTGCAGAAAATTAAAATGTAAAAATTGCACAGTTCATTCGCCGAATAGATTCGTAGTCTTAAAAAAGCGACAGTAAATCATCTAATGAATGTTTTATTGTTTGTTCCTTTTTACAAACTTGTTACGGTAGCATTCTTTGAATTTTTTTGATCTGCTGGTAATGTTAAAGGCTACAATGGTCATATAAACTGAATTTGTTCTTCTTTATGGTAGATAGACAGCCCCTTAAAAGATTTAGAAGTTGAAATATAGTTTGCTGAATCGTTGAAAATTTTCTTGAAAGACTACGACTGTATGAACGATATTGTGAGTTCCGTTCACATCAACAATAACACATAGCGAAACCGCAAAAACTATTTTACAGACTATTGCAATGCATTTCTACTGCAAATAGATACACACTGCCGCATCCAATCATGCATGACAGCCTACAAGTTGGATGGAGAATACCGCAAAAGCGTTAGGTACGCATATTATTACCTACATTTTTCAACTGGGCAGAGCCAGTAGAAAAATACTAACTAGGTTTTGTGCAAAAAAAAACTAGGGATTCATCCAGATGTTGCGCTTCCTTTCCGAATCGGGTTTTCCCTTACGTCCCATGTTAAACGAGCCACAGAGCGGAACCTCGGTATTGTTTCAACAAGGTAAGTGACAGGTGGCAGGCCTCCCTTGGGTGCGTGGTGATTTATTATGCATTCTAAGTTTGAAGTAGCTTGTGCTAGCCTATTTTTTGTTATCCGTGGAGCTATTACGTGGCTCATGAAAATTCATCTAATGATAATAGTCTGCTTTGTGTTATTGAAAAATCTCTTCCTTAAAGTAATTTATTTCATAAACAAGCAAAACCGAATGAAAACAAGCAGAATGAGAATAATCTTCATTTCTGGACTTTACCGAATCGAAATCCACTAGTTCTTGCGTACTCTCGAAGAATGCCATCTTCGAATAGCAAATGGCGTATTTTTCTCTTATAGGGCAGAGCTCTATGTGCAACAAGAATAGATTTTTTCCACTTCTCTCTTTCTGTAGGAGCTCTACATTCTCAGTCACTAAGCATATCGTTTGAAATGGTAGGGGACAGATATAGATACAGAGAAAGAGAGGTCATAATAATTACCTAATTTCTAGTTGATTGCAAACATCAACAAACAAAAATGTTGCTTTTGATGTGATGTACAATCACAGATATTACAAGAATAATTCAGAATTGACGTTGCTGTCAACGGAGCCCGTTATCAGCTGCTGATTACGGACTTCTTTTTACCCCAAATTAATTTGGCTGCCATGTAGTTTCAACAAGATGGCACTACTTTTCCATCAGTACGCGAAATAACTGACCGACTGAGTGGCGAGTTTGGTGAGCAATTAACCTCTCGTTTTGGATCTGTGATTTGGCCACCTAAAAGTTGGTCTAACTAAAAATAAATCTGGACGCCCCCTGTGCATCACTGGCACGCCTCTTATGGTAGGAACAGGAACCATTTGACATAACGTTTTTTTTTACATGAACAACTAATCCAGGTTTCGTTAAAATATTCCACCACGCTGTGGACTAGTACAGAATAGAACTCGGACGACGTAAAAGTCTTACATAAACACCTACAAAATCCAGAGTGGTCTGGATCAAAATACCAATATCAATAATGTACATTGTTCTGAAAGGTTATAAGGAGAATCTAGGTGCGAAAAGGCGATTAAGAACCTGTAAGAAAACCGAAACTAGAGATTAAGAGCTGAGTAGGAAGAGGTGCATTGAGTCCAATTCTGGCATCTTCATCCGGGATATGGCTAGGACGTACGATGTCAACTATCGAACCCCGCGAAATATCCACGCTCGAGAAGCCTATGGGTTGTACAGTGCCAGTAAACATACGACTCGACACTTGAAGCAGAATTTGATAGCCAAAAAGCGTGCTAAGTGTTTGCACTAGCAAGTTTTGACGAACTTCAACGGATGTATTTTGACTGACGACGAAACCTAGGGTACCGGAGGGTATTTCCAGCACGCTACTAAATTCGGCATACCTTTTTTGCTGCACTTATACATACATCAAAATCACTGTTTTCCGCTAGCACGTAATTAGGCCGAAAAATAGAAGCAATCGCTTACGCGTATCTGCTCTCGATGATGATCTTATTCTAGAAACTAAACAGCTGTGAATACGGTATACCAGAACAATTCTACTTCTTTTTATCACGGAGAAACTCAAAAAGTCCCCTCTGATATGAAAATATAAATCAATTTTTATTCACTAGCAATTTGAAGCATTTTGTTTTTAATTTCAGCCTATGGTGCTCTATTTACTAGGGCTGTCGGTATTGGGCGCTTTTGGTGAAAACCGGTATTTCGGTATTAGCGTAGAAAATACCGGTAATACCGGTAAAAAACCGGTATTGGTAGATTATTCGAAATCAAGAGAAATGTCAATGTTTTTTAGTAAATCTTTTCTTTTTGAAACTTTAGCTTCAGTATTGTTGCTTAGCAAAGTAGAATTTAAGCAGATATAATACTCTTAGCGATTTAGTTCCCTTACTAGAACGAATTTTATTGCCAGCACTTCCAACAATTGAAAAAACTTCCGCTTTCATCGATGTCTGGCGAACGGCTCTAAGCATATCAGGAATTTTCCTTCCATTTATTCAAATTTATAGTAGGGAAACCCGCCTTTAATTATTTACAAAATATCTTGTGTTGTAGCTTCCATCATAATTAATACCGCGGTCTCCTACAGCCCCTCAGCAATTTTTGTCTATCCCCAAACCGGAACTCCTGCATAACGTCATCCTCTTCATCATCGTTCACAAATACCTTCTCTTATTTGTTATCAATCCCACTATTCGAAGGTAGTGAGATGCAGATTTCATCTCCCTGTTTAATCATTGTATTACTCAAAAGACTTGAAAAATATTCCAAATTCTTTACTCAAAAATCCCCGTATTCTGATCAGAATCCGGCATCGTCGAAACAAATAAATGAAGCTAGCCCTTACCTTCGCTTCATACTGAAGCGACTTGTTTCATTTGTTGAACAGAACGTTTCAAGCAAGTTTCAGCTGAAGCTACTGACTATGTCAAATGACGACGATTGACAGTCAGGCACCATTTGTCGATGTTGTGTAGATTAATAATAATATGCGTTAAATTGTAGGAAATGTTATTCAAAATCAATTCAATTGCATTCAAAGTCTAGGCTGACCTTTTTCTGACTATTTGATAGAGAAATACAAATGAAACTTTAAAACCGGTCGTCATGATGAAGTGAAAATCGTTTCAATGACGCTGATTGAAGCCAGCGGCGCTGCTTCTGTTGAAACTTAAGCTTCATTACTTCATTGTTGAATAACAATTTACTATTGTAGGTGACGTTTCTGGGCCCTGATCTTCCTAAATTCGTTATTTGAGAGCTTCGAATAATTTGGTGGCTTTTGAATATCAAGTTGTTCAAAAATAAATTGAAACGCGACGTTTGGCTCATACAATAAAACATTTTTACAGCAAAGTTACTCTACTGTACCTTAAACGGGTTCAAGAGCTATAATTATTTGACCCACAATTTCACTCTCTTCATTGTTAGTAGTCGAAGAATCTCGTCGGCATTAACATCAAGTTGTTTTTCTAAGAGTATATTTTCTTTTACCAAATTTAATTCTTATTCGAATAAGGAATTGGAAAAAACAAGCAGATTAGAAAATACCGGAAATACCGGTTTTTTGCTTTTCCAAAACCGGTATTTCGGTATCCAAAAATTGGCCGGTATTACCGGTTTCGGTACTACCGGTACTACCGGTTAGACAGCCCTACTATTTACACTACTACAAATATGCAAGGCAGATGCGCTTGAAACTCTTCTATCGTGGAGACATAGCTAGTTTTTGAGTGACAACCATTTGCTTCTGATGCTAGTGTATATTAACTATTTAATATATACTAGCGCCAGAAGCAAGCTGTTGTCACTGCAAAACTAGTTATCTTCAATGAGCCGGTATGTAGGCAATACCGACACGTTATCAGTTATCCGTTATCCGTTATTACGTTATCTGTCTCTCTTTTGATCTGTTTTTGAAAAACAGTAATCCACCGAATAGTCCCGTGAATGGTGCAATTTTCGCATTGTACTTCCTCAGGCTTCTTCAAATAGATACAGTTGGTTTTTGGTAAGCCTTTGATAAGCCCCAACAATATGTCAAAACTCAGCTTTATTGTTAATTGCGCAACTAAGAGATTATGGTGGGCGCATGCGCAGTACCACCTATTGAGTTATTCGGTGGATTGGTTTATAACTGTTAGGGTTTGTACCATGCAGGCTTTTTCGTCCTGCCGGATATTTAAACAACACAGACACCACTATAGAAAATGGGCCCCAAATAGCCACAGCAACTTCATCATTTCTCGCGACTATAACTCAAATTCAGTAGCGTTTCATTAAGACCAAAATGCACTCCGATATTCAGTAAATGGTATTCTATCAGTTGGTAAAATGGATTTCAAGCAACTTTCCAGTCAAAAATTTTACATTACAACTAGGCGTGGCGATGTGCCAGTTCGTGTTTGCTTGTAAATTCGTAAAGCAGGCAAGGAATAAGTTCCTATGGACTTTCATCACTTCCTCAACAAATGACATCAAGGAAGAATGCAAAGCCCAGAAGTGGAATTGATACTCTCTCTCTCTCTCTCTCTCTCGCTCTCCTTCCTCGAATGGCCGGTAATTTCGACCTCCTAAGGCAGTTATTTGCTATTTGTTATTCGACCATTTGTGTTTCGGCAATTTGGTATCCATTCCGGACCAAATAGTCTCTAGTCCTTAGTGCGTGAAGAAAATATTACCGCTGCTTGTAGTTGTGCTCTCTCTGCGCAAGATTAGTTGTAAGATATAAGAATATTTGGCATCATTCAGGGGCAGAGCAAACGATTGATCAGAAAATAAAAAACTCGGTCGCTGTCAGTAGCAGATTTCTCTGTCTTTTTAGGATTAAGATAAGTAAAAACAAGTCGATTTATAAGGTGCAATTCCGCAGGCGTATTAATAGTGTTAAATGAAGCATTAAAACTTTTACCCGAAGCGGAGAATGTCGTTCCGGAACGATTCAGATATTCATGTTTCTTCTTCCTTGATGCCTAAAGCTACTTTTTAAGAAAAATATTAAGGATTTTGGATGCAACGGGTAACCTAATTTTGAGAAACTGTACTACAAATTCTGCTTACTTAGTATTGTGATTTGTTGTAATTCCTCGGCAAATTCTGTCAAAAAGACGGCCCTAAGGCAGGTGGGGTTTAAGGCATACTACAACAGAATTGCAATCAGTTCTTTGTTGCGTGTTGAAAATTACAATGTCGTAGCTAGAGCAGATATTCTACAGATTCTAATAGAATTTCATAGTCATGATGCATATAAAAATTCACTATTTATAGTTCAATTCAACAGGGCTAGTTGAGACGGCATGAAAGTAAATATCAGTGAGCCTTAATGGAAGAATTTCGCAACAACTGAAATACAAAATAGCCTTCAAAAATGATAATGATGATACAAACGTGCGAACATCATCATCAGTTGGTCGGCAAAAGTTTTGTGATTGATGGTCCGGATTCTTGAAAGAAT
The DNA here is from genome assembly GCF_943734655.1 of Sabethes cyaneus. Lineage (NCBI taxonomy): Eukaryota > Metazoa > Arthropoda > Insecta > Diptera > Culicidae > Sabethes > Sabethes cyaneus. Next base: position 38,959,359 of record NC_071353.1, on the reverse strand, counting down.
CAATAACATACTTCCGGAATGGATTGAACCCATAAATGTATGGTTTCCCGATCAGGAGGACCTAACAAAATTATAACACATCTTGTTATTTTGTTATCAAATCTTCTAACAACAGGTGTTATTAATTAGATATATTATAATACATTATAACAACAGTTGTTATAAATTAACCTCTGCAAGTGGTTAAAATATCAAAAATTATAACTAAACTGCCTCTAATTAATACCTGATTCATAAAAAATCCTGTAATGATTTTATCTTAATTGTAAGACATTGTGTAAAAGGTTAATTGTCAACATTTCAATATATTCAAAAAATAACACAGCGAGCTCTATTCGCTCTATATTATCAAGTATTAGTAACTGTGAAGTGACGTATTTAAAATACTTTTGAAATGATGATGGTTAAAAATATCAAAATGTGTTATAAAACAGATATAATCTTGTTATGGCCTCCTGATCGGGTTATCATTCATAACTCTTTTTTCGCATGCAGTAAATTAATTTACATACAAGTGTAAAATAATGATCCGCAATGAAACGCTGGTTGACTGAGGTCTGACCAAGGGAATGAGTTAGTAGTGTCAGTCGGTTTCTAATGATGTTCGCTGCAATTTAGTTTGAGACTATTGCTGCCAAAAAAGCAGTTAATCAGAGTACAAAAAATTGTTAAAACGTTGCCATTCTTAAAAAGCATCAAGTAACCTTTAACATTTTTAAATTTTTTCCTGCCTACTCTCAGATTGAAGGGCCTTTTACTTTGGCACAATTAGTCCGCAGGATATCCCACCAGCCAGATGTCGTCTCTTTAATTCTAGCATTACCGTCACCGCCCGCATGTAGTCGTAACCACCGCTTGTGGCTGCGAGAAAATTCGATTACGGAAGAAAAGTGTCAATGGTTTCCATCTCTTCCGGCAGTTTCGGCGGAGCAAACGCAGCAAAAACAACGGCGAAAACGGTTGGGATCAAGCGTCCTCAGCGGCAGGTGGGGGCAATAAGTTCGTTAGGAAGATTAATTTCGTAAACTAATTGGATTTTGGCTGCGTAGACGGGCAAGGGGGTTTTAAGAATACTTGATCTGCGGTGAAAGTAAAATTTCTGGTGCGGAAAATACAGTTAAAAATTCAAACCTGGTGTAATTTCCTTGTTTCATAGATTTAACGGTAAATTACAAAGCTATCAAACAGCTATCATAATAAGACCGAAAACAAGGTTGTTATTTAACTAAACGCAAAACAGGTTTAGTTTTCGAATACCAACTAAGTTGCGGCAAAATTACGTCGTTAAATTCAACACAAGACGAAAACTCATACATCCTGTCGACTTCTACCAAAGCATTAGCCAACAAACCTGTCTCTGATCAATCAAGATTGGGAAAATTTCCACCAATATAAACGGAAAAGTTTTGCGAAACTGTAAGTAACTGAACTTCATTTCCTTCTACTTCTGCTCTGTCTAAACGGTAGAAACCGCAAAAGCCTACCATCGAAAATTGTGTTATATCAAACATTTTCTCGGGAAAACACCCCTCTAATCTTAGTCCTGTGCAGGCTAGCTGTAATGAGGGTAGGAATTCACTATTCTTCGGGCAGGCGAAAAACAGACATGTCTGGGGAGCGAAATTTTCCTTTAACACAAATTGTACTAACTTTCAGAACGGTAAGTATATTGGTGAACAAGTGGTGAGATTTTCCTTGAGGTTTATTGTAGCGGTGCCCGCCCAAAAATACTTAAAGTGGAAGATTTTCGGTGCCATTTAGCTTATTAGAAAGCACACATTTCTACGTTAGTTGGAACATGTCTAAAACTGTAGTTGCAGGATTTCTATAAAAAGCACAAGCTTGCCGCAGGCAATCGCTGCTCGTTAACGGTTGGCTGGCGTATTTACCATTAAAGGGATTACCGGTTTGTTGTACATAGTTTATGTGCTCACACGATGGGTGAACTAACACTGGGCAGGGTTGGTTTAGTAGCCGAAACTAAAGCGAAGTGGCTCTCCCGACAGGTTAAAGAACTTCAGTCATGGAAAATTAATGTGCAATGAATATTTCAAAAGGACGTGGAAATGAAATATGATTCACAGTACTGTCCGGCCAGCTCCAGACGGCATTAGGTTGTCCGTAAATTCTATATTAGTTAAACTTCGAAAACGTGAAAGCTGCTGTCGTTATTTACCCAAAAGTATTTATCCAAAACGTGTTTCAAACAACACTAATTTCGGAACGAAAAACAATATACCAGGAAACGATTACTATTTATAGGGTCATTTCCATACGGTCAATCTAAGTACAAGCACGAAGTTTACTTGAACGTATTCACATCAATCGATACTAATGTCTGGGCATTTGCTTAGCTTTTGGCAATAAAAAAGTTCTCCTCATTTGCCTGTACCGACAGCACTAAAACTTCTGACGAAAGTGGTCGTGACATTTGGAAATAATATTAAAGAGAAAAAGTTTGTTTCCTTTTCCATCTTCGGGAAGCAACGATTCGACTTCGAGCGACTTGTGCACAACTGTTTACTATAAATTAGATGGTTACCGATTAAATTCAGTGCCTAAGTAGCAAAGACTAGCACTTTTCAAACAGGAAGTGTAATTCACTAAATCACCATCATCGAACAATCAACCCTTGTCTATCCAACTCGGTTGCGTTATTCTGTACAGTTTATTAAAATTCAATTTTCACTTCATTGAAATTTATTCTCCTTACACCCCCTTTTCCCATTCGACAAATCGCTTTATATAATATAAGTCAAACCCTGCCAAATTGAGTTTCTCCGTTTTGTCACATAATCACGCTCAAGATCATATTTTTCCTGGTATCCATCCAATAAAAAGAGGAATACTAGCAATAATAAGGATGCTTCCACGTGCGGCCCACTGTGCGAAGGTGTGCGTGCAATGGCGAGCATAAATACGTCAGCGCTTTTACCAATTCAAGGTCCCATCAAGGCCGCATGCTCACGCACTCTCTTATGGCGAGCGAGACGAGTATTTTATCTTTTTTTTCGGGAGCACGCATCCTGAAGTTTGAGGGAAACATTTTCGGTATCTGTGTACGTAGTAAGTGTCTCCATCGTTCTAGGTGGCTGAAATTTGCTGCAGGGCCACAGCAGAATCGGATGACTCTTTGTTTCTCTCGATGCAGTCCCTAGAAACCTGCTGAAAATATATTATAATAGACAAGACAAAAATCGATATTGGGATTCATGGTGTTGCGATTTTTGCGTTGTATTTGAACCAGTCATTAGATCCGATTAATCATTTTGGTTGTATTTCCTTCTAAAATTCGTCTTGTATACGATAAAGTATCAAAGTCGTCCATCTGTATAGTTTGATCCGCCGTAGCTTTGTACTAAATTGTAAATATTGCGAAATTTCGATTTTTATAGGTGTAGTATAAATTTACTATTCTTTGTAAAGTTTGGGTGAAGAGGAACGTTATACGAACTTAATAAGCGTTACTTCAATGACCCTCCTTTACTTAATTTTCCGCTCTTTCCCCTTCACGTCTTGTCTCGCCCTGGAGATACAATCAACACCTTCGTTTCATTACTTTCTTCTACCGTTCCCCTTCGTTTGTTAGAAAGACTACCCTTATAAAAAAATAAAAATAATGTTAAAAACAATTCCATGAAAAGAGAACTATAAAAATTATAAAAGGGCTACGAATTTGTTAAAAAAACTTATGCACTTATTCTTTTTCGGAGAATTATTGACCCGAAACCATCATACGTCTCAATTGTATTATCGCAACCTAATTTCTTCAAAGAATTATACCTCATAAACAAAAACACATACATTTTTGAATTTTTGATATATTATGTCAATTAATCTTAGATGTATAAAAACGGGGTTTTGTCTCTTCATGGAAACACAAAAAAACAATACTTTAGATTCCTGTAAATCGAGAGAACGGAAAAAACACATGGCCCTCCCGTACCAAACCAAACCGTCCTCTCATTTTACGTTCAAAATTTGAGTTAACATCCACTTTTTACGACCGATTTTTGTTACGTCCCCCCAACAGTGGACGTAAAACGAGATGTGAGTGTATTACGAATGATTCACATTTGGTACGAGAACACATTCGTAGCACATTTTGTACCAGAACGCAGGACTTCTTTGATGATAAAAAGCATTTAAATAGCATCTCAGCTCACTTTGATTGATCGCGTATGATAGACAACAGAACAAACTACAATATTAGGGAATAACTAGTGTGTCATAGAAATGCTGATATTTTTAATGATTTGTGTTGGATAGGACGGGAATAGGCAATTACGACGAAGCAGCAACATACCCCACTTGTGCAATTATAACCTGCCTAATATGCAGTGTTAGTGGTTCTATGGTTTGCGGCGTCGTCAGCAGTTTTACGGTAATATAACAAACCAGCAGCTCAGTTTCGATTCCCAATCATGTCAATTTTTTCGAAGAAAAAAGAGATTTCGCTATTTTCCGATAGGTGTCGGTGTCATACTATTTTTACCGTAGGCTTTCGTAATATTCGTATAATGCACGACAATGAATACAATGCATCGTACAGAAACATCCTTGTTCATATGTACGAAATAATCAAAATTCACTTTACGAATCTACTTCGTGGTAAAATACGCAAAACAAACGCTTGTTTTCATACTATAAATAATGCTTTATTCTTAGTATATTATAAAGTCCCCTAGGTGTTTTCCTTATAACCTACACTGAATTTGTTTTTCCTGTAATCGCCATCGAGTGTGATGTGTGATCTACTTGTGATATTAAGTTTGACCTACCTCGTTCCTGACACGCCAGTACTACCCCATAGCCGTCCCTGGCGAGTCCTCATTAAGTTCCTCTGACTAGTACACTAACTATAAGAGAGACTTTTGCACTGTCAAAGAGGCTTCATCGGGGTAATGTCGAATTGAGCATGAATTGAGGGCATTAGAATAAACCCATGCTAAATTCACTTTGACATCGAATAGCCTACTTCTGCCAAGATTCGAACCCACGACCGCTCATTTGTCAAAGCAGATTGCAAAACCCTCCCACTACGCTCATCGAGGGGTCAAACACAACTGTGCTTCAGGATCGTCCCATTTTTCGTTTTTCACGTTTTCAAAGTTATGATAGTTTAATGATAAGGTATCCTGTTCTGATGTCTGCGTTAGGGAACCATTATTATTGAAAAGGCTAGCTAACAATGTTCGTGTGTATTGAAGTTGGAATTCCTGCAAAATAAGGAGTTTGGCTGATCCCAAGCTGTTGTTATCTGATCAACAACAGATTCAGTTGAGTTTCACTCACATGAATCGAGATCGAGCTGCAAAGATTATATATAGGAGAGCAAATTTTTGTGCAATTGCGATCTGCTTAATATGCAGTCGTCGTAGTTCTATGGTTTAATGCGTCTTCTGCTGTTCTTACGGCAGTGTGATAAACAAGCTAAATTCGGATTACCGATCTTGTCAGCTTTTTTTTTAGAGAAAATAACGATTTTGATATTTTCCGATAGGTGTCAGCATCATTTTTCAAAATGCAATGATTCGTGTGAATACACAAACCGGGTGAGAGGTGATTTCCCTGTGCTAGTTCATCAAAAAATAACTCGCACTCGTTTTGTTTACATCAGAGGGGTGGTGTGGTTGTCAAACTACATGTATCGTCCATGTCCACCTCATTGGTTTTGGTACTTTTGGTTCTGGCACCTACTTACTGTTTGATTCATCTTAAAACAACTGAAACCAAGCAGAAAGCAGCTAAATACAGCTTTTTAGCTATGATTAAACTATTATTAGCTGGTATTTTCGATATGCAGGCTACTTCGAAATTATCGCCATCCATGGATGTGTAGTCCGAAAATTTTTGACAATTTTACACGTCTGGTTTACACTTGCGATATTCGCCCTTTTGTTAATAGTTTTTGTTCTATAAATCATGCTTTATTTTCAGTGCAGGAATTGACGTTCGTACTTCTTTGAGGTGTAAACAAAATAAAAACAATACACTCAAAATAATTTTCACGTCGAAATTACGGGAAAGGTTATGTGGATATTTTCCATCCAACTTTACCCGAATTATTTCCGTGAATTCAACATAGTTTACATTGATATGCGTGCATTTACGTGGAAATCATAGATAATATTGTATTTTCCAATCATGTTCGACTGAAAGTCACATAACTCCCTGTAGAGAAATTCACTGTAGAGATTTTTCACATGGAAAGGACGTGTGGATTATTTTGCGTGTGCATGCTGAATCAGCAAATATCTTCACCAGAAGTCAAAATATTAAAAAACATACGTGTTTTCGTATGTTTGATATCATGTGATGTCTACTAGTAGGACAGGAAGTGTTTCAGTATAGGCAATGTCACTAATGTTAACGCTAATAAATATCATAAATAAACTTTTATTCAACTATACGCAGTGTCTATCTATTGTAGAATTCTAAACAAGAGAGCGTTTGCGAAAACTACCTAACGAATACATCAGTAACGTTTTATATACTCTAAGCAAAGCATCAATTTAGTATGTCACCAGTTATGATAAATTGGACTCTTCTTCTATAGTGATTTCTTCGTTTCCTCACGAAAACTCTTTAGGGGCTTCGTTTCCGGGAAAACACCAGACACCTATCGGATTTTCTTTCAGCAGTAAAATTCCTTTCTCATATAGTGAACCCCATAAATCTCCTTGATTAGTGCGCCTAGTAAATGAGTGATTTTTACGAAATAAACTGTTTCACAAAAGACGCATATCTGACGTAAACCAATTTTATTGTCACTTTCGACGGTCACAGGGCAGAAAAGCCGAAACCGTACATATAATCAAGAACAAATACAAAGTGTCGTAAATCAAAACCGAAAGTTGAAGTTCAGTTTGGTATAGTAATAGTAGGCAGTCAAAATAGACACCGCTACATGGGGCAAGCCACAACCTGATACGAAAATATATGCAAGCTTAACCCGTAGTCTAGTGACTGGCTCCTCCCATGAGGATTTTATTTCACTACTCGGCATCGTCAGATTGTGTAGTCGATTTCTGACGTGTTACAAAATGGGTCTGTTTTCTCAGCTGGTTTTAACCAGTCATAGTCGTAGTGATTTTTCAGCAAATTATCATCGTTTGTCAAGTTGTCGTAAAACTATAACAGAAATGTTATGTGCTGTGCGATTTGAGAAATAAAAAAATACCGATTTCAATTATGATTCTGTTATGTCTAAGCACTACAAATTTTCTGTACGCAATTTTGTCTAGTTTATGTTACCATAGGGCAGGATAATTAATCAACTTTACGGACAGATTCACGCAAAATATGTTAATTAAGGTGTTCTGCTTTTTTCTTCTTCTGCTCATCTGATAGAAAGCCTGACAGAAGGCTACACGCTGCATTTCCATGGCAAACACCCCCACCCCGGAATTTAATGAAACTCGCCGTAAGCAAAATTTTCACGAGCAATTAAAGTCAAGATAACGAATGGTATGTGCTTTGCACGTGAAGCTTTCCGAATCTGTCAAATTGAATAGCAACGGAGTTGGTCTTCCACCCAGCAGCGCCAGCCAGCACCCTCGGCCCGGCGAGTACTACAGCCTGTCGAGTGGAGGCCGTTTCTCGAGTTGGGATGATTTTTCTTCGCTAACACTTACGTTCTGACGTCACCGCGGAAGCAAACCAAAACTGTAGAAAAACGGCACTGTATTTTAATCGTACGACGTTGATTATTCTCGACGTAATTTAATTATTCTTCTATAATGCCAGCTATACTAGCTTTTCTAGCTGGAAAACAACGCGTAATGTAATACGATTCAGTTAGTGCTTGGTGGCTCCGGAGGTAGACACAGGAGACGCAAAGTGAAGACGAGATCAATATTTCGGTCTTATTTCTTCTGGCACTCACTTTAACGCGACTTGAAACTGTTCTACTGCTCGAAATCATCGTAGACACACTATTCCTGTTTGCTGGTAGCAGTTTCGAGGATGGTTGATAGGAAAAGTAGCAACGAATGTTATGTAATGGCTGGTTGAGACGGCTCAAATTTTTCACTATCGCCTTTTTACCAGCTGAACCGATCTCTTTTTAAGGATGCGAAATCAATTTGGCTGTTTTGCTGCACTATCTGTCGTGTCAAGCAATGTCTAGTAGACGGATAATTGAACTATTCACTTTTACTTTCGATAAAATGTCACCTTAAAGCTCATACATGAACTAGTACCGGACCGAAAATGTCCTAATGCTGTCGACTGGAGCGATGCACAGGCTGTCTAAAGCTGAAAGCTATGCCCAACCCAAACATCCATACACACCGTCTGTGTACTACTACGCACGGCAGCGACAGCTGCTGCAAGCGCGGTTTGCTGGGTGGTGACGGTGACAGTGGGTGGTGATTTTCAGGCTGGCTGGCAGTAGCTGGAAATTAGCGGCGAATTATGAGGCCCGTGCAGCGATAGTCTTGGTTGTTTTTTCTCAGTAGTAAAATACAGGGTGAGAAAACCAACAGCAAATGTTACCGACTGCTTAGGATGACTGTGAGAGAAAACTGTCTCCACTACAAATACTGGAAAAATCAGCTGGGTGCACAAGCCTTTGTTATTCACCGGCCGTTGCGCATAAGGACTATATTTCTTCAGCAATAAAGTTCGCCAGCCAAAGGGTGGCTCTCCAGTGATATAATCCACAAACTGATGATAAAATTCATTCACGTAGGAAAGTTTTTCTAAATACAATTCAAAATAAAATACTAGGGAACTCCATAGGGAAACCTCATTGAAATTTTTTTGCGAGGATACACCCTAAACCAATCAGGAGTACGTACACAGTGGAATGAAAATCCAAATTTACGCAACAAAAATCCATTTCCCTGTAGTAGTATTCGGCAATCCATAATGGTCGACTTCCTTCTGCGGCAGCTAGTGTGGGTTCCAACTGACAGTCTGGAGAGTTCTGAGCCTGCGTCGATTTTCCTTTCGTTTGTCATGCAAGGGAAACTTGCCGATTTCGCTTTCCTACATCCTTGAGTACAAACCAGACGGACTCTCGCTCTCTGCTGTACTGCCGTCGTTCTCTGGCGGCCAGCTTTCGTGGTTTGCGTGGAATTTCAAAACTAGACATTTCCCGACAACACGTGACTACCGTTCCTGTCCCCCCCCCCTCCTCGCGCAGACACGGCAGGTGGGCTGTGTTGTTCTGCTACTGGCAGCGAGAGTGAATTTTCCTATACTTTCACTTTTCCTACGAGCTGCCTCTGCTGTGAGAGTGGGTACAAGTTCCCTTTCAATAGGCCTCCACTTGTTTTCATTTTCCTCGTTGGATTGGAAGAGAATCGAGACCTTTCCCTACAGCGAATCCATTGTAGCGTGCCCCAACAGCGCAGTGGGAGGGTTTCCGTCCAAATCACCATCCTGCCCATCCCCGGGAGCCAGCATTTGCCATGCTGATGTGAAGTGTGTGGCATTTGTTTCGGGCTACAATCCGGTTCGAGCTGTTGGGGTAACATTTGGAGAGCTATTTTTGGCTTGTGACTCTCAACATTTTGCCGAACGATAGGTTGGAACCTCTTTGTCGTTGCCTTTGTTATCAATTGGGAAATTCAAAGGACAGGGTTTTTTTTTCGTCCTAAGAATGTGCATGTTAGGAAGCATTTTGGCCGTTGAACTGATTTCGTTCGGAAGGTTCTGAAAATGAGTTTCCATTCTGAGCGCTGGCGGTGGGAAATAATTTTTTGCATGATACCTAGGACTAGGAAACTCTACCAAAAAACGATGTTTGGAATATTTAAATTGATTATTAAGCAAGTTGTTGATTTTCCTGTCACGAACAATAGACACATGAACGCAGTTTAGACCAGAACGATACAGCATTGCAAACTTTAATACGAGTTGCTATTGTTTTTTTCTTGCAATATAAGGTGAAACCATAGTAAATGAGAATCCTCATGATCAAAGCTTGCCTTTGAACTAGGGATGAGAAAACTATTATTAATTACTGATAGTTATCAGTAAGCAATAATATCACTAAGTATCAGTAAGGTTTCGCAGTTTTTGATGCTTACTGATACAGGTACGTCGTCCCGTTAGAAAAATCATTTGGATTAAAGTTAATGGTCGGTAGTTGCGTACGATAGACGAGAGTGACACAATATGTCGTCGTTGTAGTCAGCAGCTTCGAGCCGGGGGGGCTCGTGCTGTTTCATGCAGTCGTCTCTATTCAACTCGATCTAGGGTCATTCGTCACAAATTTAACAGTCGTCTCAAAAGTCATAAATCACTTTCGACTTGGTCCAGCCATCTTGCATGTTGAGTCTTCGTGTTTCCGGTGCCGGTGGGGTTGCTGAAAAGAACTGTTGTCGTTGCTCTGCCGTCTGGCATCCTTACGACGTGCCCGGCCCACCGTAGCCTACCGACTTTCGTCAGATGTAGATGAGAGTCTCTGGGATTCTCAAGCAGTAAAAGTATGTCGTGATTCATATACTTCTACCTTTGATGCAAATCATGCCTCTCGTTTCGATACCCGCTGGTCGGAACACCGCCTCAAGAGTGATGTTGAACAGTATACTGGATAAGCTGTCACCTTGTTCCAACCCGCGCCGCGTCTCGAAGGGACTCGAGTGTGTCCCCGAGACGTGCGAAACACATTACTCGTTCTAATGTAGCTCTGATTAGTCGCGACAGTTTATCCGGAAAACCGGTTTCATGCATAATGTGCCATAGCTGGTCTCGATGAACTGTATCGTATGTTGCTTTGAAATCAATAAAGATGTGATGCAAGGACACGATGTACCCTCAACATTTCTGCAAGATCTGTCGGATGGTAAAAATCTGGTCGATAGTTACGCGAGACCCCAGGAAGTCCACCTGATAAATTACAAAAAATAATGCCGGTATTACAATTTCCTATTTTATTGCTACAATGCCGTGATGGGTAAAATTACTGATATTTACTGATAGTTATCAGTAACGTACTGAAACTACTGATAGTTATCAGTAACGATTTTTAATGATAGTTTCCATCCCTACTTTGAACTATGAATTTTAATTCAATCTTTTAAAAATCGGCTGCTTTGGTTGAGTGATCGGAATTATCTGCGTTCACAGTAATTGATTTCACAGCCATGAACAATTCTTAACTCAATGGAAGAACCAAACATGTTAAAAGTCTAACTAGAAAACTAGATTGTCATTGGCCGATGGCCAAAATTTGCAATTTAAATTCGTTAAATTCGTTTTTGTTGAAATAAAAGGGAAGGATCGCCAACTGCAAATAATTGCTTTGAATGTTTTTTAAAAATAATTTTCCGAAATGTTATTTCACGCACTAGTTCTTTGACATGTAAGCACAGTAACGTTAGTAATTCCTGTTACAAATAATGTGCCAATCGTTTACAATGGATAAGGTTTAACAGCAGCAAAAGTTTATGATAAAATCTACTCAAAATTATTTAGTTTAGTTAGGAATTAAATAGTTTAATTAATAAAACATTCGGTTGGTACCGAAACCGTTTAACGACCCAATATACTTTTGTCCTATATGTATTTCGAAATCGTACCGAAAAATCGGTACGACAAACAGCCGCCGTTACTGTGTGCAGACATTCTGCTACCTACACATTCGCGAACGCACAACCTCGTAGCGTCTTTCTGCATAGCTTGCTCACGACCATACTGACACACTGGGAGGGATACAGATTTTGCGTTACGTTTTCTTTTCTTCTTCATCTTACACTCTCGATTCTACACGCGAGTGGGAATGCGAGCTCTCGCGAGTTATCGGCATCAGCTGCTCGGGCTGCAATGACGAGCGAGAGTGACGACCGTGGCTGTTAGCTAAATACACACTCGCAAAAACTCGTTGTATTGCGTGAATAAATAAGAGCGAGAGCCCGAAAGGAATGCGTATACCCAAAGTAGTATATGCAGGTATGGCGATGTTGGTAAAGTGGTCCACCATGAAGTGAGTGGAATAGAGAATCGACCAATCACGATCAAGTGTGACGTCAAACCCCAAAAACCAACCTCATTGTGCGACACAGTTTATTTTTGTAGTTTGACACCAATTACTAATTCTTCGCTACAAATGCAATCAAATATCTTCTTCTTCCACGCCTCTTTAAACCTAATTGGCTTATGCAGGTGTGTTCGTTAGAACGAGTACGCGTGTGTGAGAAAATTAGACCACACGAGCGTGGGTTTCGCAACACTGTGCGGCACTGGTAATTAATTGGGAGTTACCCTGAGCTTCGAAGGAATTATGGACATTAGACTGATGGAACTAAAAGTGAAATTTAAGAAATATACTAAGGTAATTCATTACAGCTGACAGCTGAGGGCATTATAATTTGAGTTTCTTGATTTTTTCGGTGAAATTGGGGCAGAGGGCATTGTTAAAGTACAGTAAGTCAATCCTTTGTATTTGGTTCTAAATGCAAATTCTTGTCTAATCAACGAATATGCATCGACAAATGATATATCCGATGACGCTAAGAACGAGTTCTACGACAGTTCCAAAAGGACCTATGGATAGTGCTCAAAAAATGGGGTGAAAATCATCATCAGAGATGCAAATGCGCAGATCGGTAGAGAGGAATTCTTCCGTCCTGTCATTGGAAGACATTGCTTTCATTTGTCGACCAATGAGAATGGTTTGAGCCTTATAAACTTTGACGCAGCTTGAGCTAAGGCCATCTGTAGCACCTACTTGCGTGTCTACTCATTCAGAAACACTTTTGGAGGCATCCAAATAGACCTTAGCTTCCAGATCGATCATGTCCTGATTGACGATTGACGCTTTTCGGATGTCATCGATGTAAGGTGCCTTCCCGTATCCTGTACTGCAGACTGAGATTCTTAGCGAAGTCCTTCGTCAGCGAGTATCAAGCTGGTTTTTGTGAGAGGCACACCAAGACGAATCAGACGTTTACCCTGCGTCGATTACTAAACAAGTTCCGGGAGTACAGCTTGCAGACTTATTAGTTTGTGGACTTTTAGGCGGCGTACGATTCAGTTAAACGAAATTAGCTGTGGCAGATAATGCATGGTTTTACAACGAAGCTAATTAAGCAGATTCATGCGACGCTGGATGGATCAAAGTCATGTGTCAAAATAGCGGGTGAGACCTTGGTCACTTTCCTGATGTTGGATGGATTGAAGCAAGGGGATGCACTCCATAACCTACTATTCAACATTGTCTTGCAAGGTGCAATATGTGAAGAACAACGTAGAGCGGTAGAAGAGGTCTTTAGGCCTTTTAAATTGAATGCAGCTAGAATGGGACTTGCCATTAACACAGCCAAAACGAAGTGCATGGTGGTTGGAGACTGAATTGTGTTGTTGCCGAGGTCGAACAGGATGGGGAGTGATATGAAGGAGAGGAGGAATTCATATACCTTGGTACGCTCGTGATATGTGACTACTATGTAAGCCGCGAAGTGAAATGATGAATTACAGCCTCAAATTTTTACGGATTACGTATCCAGCTGAACTACCGCCCAGTTAGCTTTAAGGTACGATGCTGGTTTAACAATCCACGGATCCGAGGAATATAAGACTGGTGAGGAATTCCAGTTTTAGAAACTTTATTTTTATGTTCTCACAGAATAACGATTTAGTGCAGCTCGACAAAAATTCAGCAAGATTACATCTCAATATATTAAATAATATTGGGCGCAGGCTCGAGCCGTGAGGCACAACTAAGCGAAGGGAACTCTGGAAAACAACCTGTGTAAGAGATAATGGCGCATAATTAGTGAACGTCGAATTCCTTGTCTATTTGTAAGCAGGTAGTACGAAACAACTAAATTTAATTCCAAATGTTTAGAAAGTGAGTAAGGGTAAGTCCGGAGCTTTAATGAATCACAAAAGTTACGATTGCTATTAAAATTATTTAGATGATTTTTTTTTTAATTTTTATTATATAATGTGGCTTTAACTATTTGGTCATTCATCATTCTATTTTATTTGTACAACACATTTTATCCAATAATCAAGAATCTTGAAGTTTCACAAACATTGCACAAAATAGCACTCAGAAGCGAGTTTTAAATCCTCAACCCAGGATACGGAAATGGGTCACAAATTTCACCCATTGCTATTCCGTTCATGCGCACACACTTACTTGCCTTGCCTAGCCGAGTTACCAACGAACGTTTCCTTCCGCTAGATGCTTGCTTGTTTCCCGTGACGGGCCTGAGATTTGCTGGCTGAAGATACAGGAAGTGAAAAGGAATCCCGAAAAAAAACAGTTAACTTCCCCCGCGCGCTGTCCCGGTTCGTTATCGTCGAAACTAGGAGCGAAACTGGGTCGAGTCAGTAATAATTGCGTTGAGTAAGGATAAAAGAAGAATGTCGCCTTATATTGATATAATCTTGCAAAGTTGGGTCACCATCGGTCAAAAGTTTAGTAGTCAATCTGCGATGGGCTGCGCTCTAAATTAGTAATCGATTTGGTTGTTTCAATATTCTGCGAGTAGCTTGTCTTTGACAGGCCATAAATTTCTTGCGTTTCCAATTCAATAACGCCGAATGGTTTGAAGCCGGTAGGATGAAACGCATAAATATTGCGGATAATTTTTCTCTTCTTCAAGCCGGACTTCGTTCTTAGGAATCATCTTTGTCAACATAAATTATTTCATCGTGCGGGCAAAACTCAGTTTTCCAGGCTGTTATGCGCAATAAACTTCAATCGTATGCCATTAGACGACCGCAGTTGCTTATGGCAATCAAGGCAATTCCGGACGAAGCAGTTGACAACGTTGAACGAAATTAATCAGGATTCCCATTTCGTATTGACTTAAGCTACACCATCCGGTTGCATGACAGCAGATCAAAACGGATTTTTCTTCTTCACAGTTTTATTACTGAGCGAGAACAGAGAAACCGAGTGTGGTTGACTGCTTGCGTTTTTGGCAATCATTTATTCACAGTACTTTTCGTCTAAATTAATTTTTGACAGTTGCTTGTTTATGCTGGATTGAATGTAGGTCAATGTGTCAATCTTAAAATCCTCCTTTCAGAATTTTTTAACATTCACCAGAAGGAATAATGTGTGCGTGGATTAGGTCATAAACTGCTGGCGCAGCTCAATAATATATTCAGCACTGAATGCTTCTAGAAGGTTATTTTCGGCCTCTTCCTACTCTTCCCAGTTTCAGTAATGTTTCCACTGCCAGCTTTCTACCGCAAAAAAGGTCATGAAAAGCAGTCAAATTACAAATCTTATTAACATAATTTTACAATCGACCACCTTACCCAAACGCCCCCACACGTGGTAAAATGCTCCAGAAAAAAAGACGACTGGAATGGTTCTTGCATTTCAGAGTCACACGAAAGCGAAAGTGTTCGACATATTATTATGCCCCCCAGCCAAGCTGCTCAATAGCTTCCGCAGACTTGGGCATCAACATTCCAGCATAATTGGAAAAACTTTTCCTTCCGGGTGCTTTACAGTGGGTTGCTTGAAAAGAATCCTGTTGAAGTATATGCTCCTTGACAGCATATATAAGGAAAGGTAAGTGAAAGTGTAAGGAGAAGCCCCTAGAAGGCATTCTTTCTGGCAAAAGGACTGGAAAGTACGGTTTTTAATCCGCTTGTGAAGTTGGAGGGTTTTAAAACACCCTTAGAATCAATGCCATATTTTCAAGGACCGCGTTTTGAAAGATGAGACCACCTTTCTAATTGCTCTGGTGAAGGTATCTCCTACATTAAAATGACTTTCTACTGGCCTAATCGGGTGAAAACTTTTCCCACTAATGAAAGAGAAACAATTAATACTAGGTAAAGTTGTTTCTGATGAGAAGCGTTACAGCGTCTGTGGAAGTTTCAAATCCTTTAGGGCCTAATCAAATAGAGTTATTTGGCATTTATTGAATTTAAAGCCGATTATGATTTTCTAGCAACCTGTTAGTGTACACAAATTTCCTTCAACAAAATTGTGAAAATAAACTAAGTTAGAATTAGAAAGTTCAGAAAAAATGAATAAACCGTCAGAAAAATCGATATTTCAATACTTTCCACCACCAAAAAATAAAAAACTTAGAACGAGAAACACCCAAAATATCCGGAGCTCCTTCTACAACCACCCCCGCGTTAGCAGATTCATGCCGAGCAGCATTTATTTGCATGTTAATTTATCGCTCCAATTGATTCCGGAGTTCCCTTCCACGAAAATGCAAAGGAAAACAAATAAAGATTTTTTAACATTCAAGAGCGAACCTCCGGAACGAACCAAAAACCGATATGCGATGCGATCCAATTGCGAGAAAATGGGTTTCGGAAAAGTAGTAGGTGCAGCGACCATCTCCAAAATGTGAAAATTATACACCCACGCACACCGTCATTATGGACGAAAGAACGATTGCGTGATAACCACGACAGTACAAGGTAGTTTTGGAAACCAACATGGAACAAGAACGGGGGCAATTAGGTTTTACTTACCTAATGAAAGTACAAATTTATGTTAACATTTATCTGTGTGTTTTTCGGTTAATGGTATTTGTTCAACGGCTACTTATCAATCAATCATAAATATAAGTCATATTTTAAATCATGATTTCCTTGCATATTTTTGTTGAGTAAACATTGGTAATGGAGAACGATGGTAAGAATCAACTCTTAAAAGGGCTAGTCTAGCCTACGCTTGGGAACCGAGGGAGCAACATCCCTCTTAAATTACTAAATCCTTTGAGCATGAATAAATCATTAACAATCAATCAACACTTCTATCGTCACCTCGTCTACTGCACGGCACATATACATGCACGAGAGAGTGACAGAACGACATCCAGCAGAGTAGCTCGACCATAACAAATCTGTCGTGTCACGAAGGGTTTCAGTGACTTGGAAAATAGACCAATAGCGCATCTAGGGGCCATGTTTGCTCGCATCGTCCTGCTCCTCCGGACCATCACTTTTCCAGAAGCCCAACTCTAATTTATATTCTGACAACAACAACAACTCGGGAGCGGATTTAAAGTTTTGTAGTGTCTCGCAACCCTTTTCTATCTGTTTGCAAAATAATCTACTCTGAGTTTCCGTCGGCAGACAGTAAAAAAGGTGTATTTCACTATCCCCTTTCATTTCGAACGAAACTTATAGAGACTTCTGCCAGATTGACACTCGACATTTACACGGACAGTCAATCCGGGTTGATTGAATTTGATTGTCGGAGGATGCAATCTTCAAAAGCTCTTTCTTCAAATTATCATTCATGTTAAAACTATGACAGCGGAATGTTTATTTATTTTTGTTTACAGCAACATAAAAACAAAGCCCGTATTTGGTCAACAATATCTTCCATTTCACAATGTCATTTGGCTGCATTTAATCGACTTTTATGTAACCACATACTAGGTTATAAAATGTAAAAATAGTTAAACATTATAACTTAATATTTTTAGCAGTTGACAATGCTCCATAAAGGAAGAGAAATGCTTTCAACCTTCCCACATCTTGACTTGATAACAATCAATCTAAACTGCTCAATAAACATAGGCTTTGAAAAACATGCTCGAGCCGGTTTCAATATATATAGACGCGATGATAGACCTACCAGCAGAGAATAAACGTTTTTTTTTTCAGAAAAACAACAGTGTTTAGCAGTTGTTTGTTTTCTGATCGGATTTTTCCTTCACTGTTTATAAATCAAAGTACATCGTCGGAAAGCGCCAACTAGGTTGATGACGCCCGGCTGCTGCCTCGCCGCTGAATGGAATGGTAATGGTTATTAATCTAATCTCCTAGAACGCATCACCATAGCTTATTGAGTAAAATCGGATTCTCAATCACATGCTCACGGGACACGTGTATCCCGTTAGCATGACCAATACCGGATCCCGAGTTATAGTTAACAATTAGCGAGTAATAATTTATATGAGCCAATCTACAAATGCGGCTTGATGTGAATCAGTCTACGAGAGCAGAGGGGAAAACCTTTCAACACAGTAATGCTGCGTGTTCCCCATTCAGCCACCTGAATCTGTCAATCAATTGTCAGCGATGCTACCACCAACAGCTGAAGCCGCTGAAGCGAAATATATTTGGCAGGAGATTTCGTTTGCTCTTCTCCTAGCGACTGAATGAATAACTAACAGCCGGCGAGCGGCAATAAACAGAAGTACATTAGAAGCGCAGGGACTCTGACAAAGTTTCCCTCGGAATTCTATTTGTGTTTTCCATGAAGGCTTTTATTTGTGTTCCTTCGCTAAAATATATAGGATACACTTAATAATTTTACGACAGTTCGTAGTTAAAATTAACTCAACACAGTAGAATCAATACGTAATTTACTATTTCCCGATAATATTGAAAATATTTTTAGAATGAAATCGAAAATTTCGAGTTCTTCAAACTAAAATATTTGAACGGTATTTTTAATGTAGTTATTTCTCAATCAAGACTTAAAATTCTAGGGAGCGCTTCTAAAAACACATAGGCATACTAATACTAATTTCACAGAAAACCCTAATTAAAAATTGTCGCTTGGTCGCTTGGGTCGAACACTTGTTTGTTTAATATGTTATTAACTTGAGAACATAATGTCGCGTTTTTTTAGGAAAATTGTTCGCAAAACTATAATATTCATAGCTGATGAAAATTGTTCAAACTATTTAAAAACATTCGTAGGCTTATTTATTACCGCAAATATTGTTATTACGATTGGTTTGTATTTCGTGCGAGAATATATTCGTAGCACATTTTGCATCATAAAGCATTTGATGTACGGCTTATTTGCTGGTCAAGGTATCGATGGGATCAAGCTGCGAAGGTTGTATATAAGAAAACATATCCTTGTGCAATCGTCAACTGCAGTTGTGCGAATCTAGTAAGCGTTGCGTCTATGACCCTCCCTTATCTTACTTTCAGCTCTCTCTCCTTTACGTCTTATCCCAAACTCTGCTTGGATACTCTAAACACTTTGATTTCATTACTTTCTTCCAAACTTACTTTCACAAGTAACAATTTGGGGTTTGTTACGCTCTTATGATGGCACTTAAGACCAGAACTGGTCATGAATACCACCATAAGAGTACAATAAAACTCACATTGCTTCTTGGGTTTGTTCATCTTAACCATAAAGAGACAGAGACAACCGCTTCTCATAACGACCAAGTGCTTTCGTTTCCCGTACAACCGTTTGCTCCGTCTCCGAATGATACTGATTACATCAGTGTCACCTTAAGCAGAAAGAGCACAAACGAAAGATGTTCCGGAGTGGTACAAAGGCTAAAGAGTTGAGGTCCATCGTGTCGGATGATCTCAAACTCCCGAACGCACCGGGACTGCGGCCATTTGAAAACGGCCGGGCCGTTATTAACCAAGCACTTCGGAAACATCCTAAGGAAGTGGAATCGGAAGAAGCTATGGAGGAAAACTGGATTTCCACACAAATAAGTTGGTCTAGATGATGTACAAGATTCTATGAGTAGTGTTAAGAGGAAGATTCGTATATTTAATGAAATCGAGTAAAACAAATATGGAACAAATTGAATAACGTGTTTTATTTTATTCAATGAAAGTTACGCAATGAACTGCAATTTGATACCGGACACCCTCTGTGTCAGCTTTATACAACAATTCAGATCCCAAATAAGACGAATTTTTATGACAGCGATCAACATAATCCAGCTGCCCAGAATTGAAATCGATGCGGTGTCAAGCTTTTTTTAAAAAGAAAAAAAAAAACAATCCATCCACACTGACACGAACCGTTGCGTGCGCGCTGATTGGGAAGGTAATTATTGAGTATTTCGTTAATTTATTTACGACTCAGTCGCCATACCAACAAATGACAGAGACGAACAATTGGAAACAGATAATAACAGCCAGTAACCCGCCGCAAAAGGCAAAAAGACCATCCGACTGTGATCCTCCTTGATGTAAGCGGCTGGCCGGTCGGTTGGTTGGCTGGCGGTGGTGCAAGAACGGAAAATACCACCGTGGCCATATTCATCATCAAAGTTTGGGTTTTTATTATACCGGTACGTACCGCCCAGGCAGAACATCGAAATGAACCTGTTCCGAACGCGACCGCATTAAAACATTCATTGTACCACCGCCACCGCCCGCGATTCCAAGGGGGGTAATTGCTTCGGACTGCAGTGACGTTTCGAGTAGCAGCCAAAGATAATAATAATACCAACAGTACGGCGCCAATGTCATCCATAGAATTAATCATTTGATTTGGAACCTAAGGTTAGAAAATAAATGCACGCAAACCTGGATTATTTTTATTCCATGGGTAGAATTATGCTTTAGGATTGTAAATATTTGCATAAAAATCCGATCTATCGCTGAAATCGTTAGAATTATGTGACTTTTGAATATTTTCTGCAGGAAAAAATCTTATTTTCAGTTACTTTTTAGCATGTAAGTATGAGATTTTTGAAATCTACCAGACTCTGAACTGTGATTCCTTTATAAACAGACATTCAACAATAATCGTATAATGTGAGATGTCATGCTGATTGCGATTATGAATGATTACACAAGCGTGAAGTTTGCCACATGCAAGTTTCTATCCAGTGCAAACCGGTAACAGAAGTGGCGCAGTGTGAATAACGAAACTATTAAAATTATGATTTAATATGAGTCATGATTTAAATTTTATAACAAACGCAAAAATCCAATAGCATCCTTAAGCGGCTGCTAAAAAACGCGTCTATCACAGTGTAAAGCAAAAGTACTGGTGACCCATTTCCTTCATGCCTAACACAAACACTATTACTGTGATAAATAAGCTAACCTCTATGGATGACAACACGTAGCACACAAAAAAAAACCAGTCGCAAAACTATGCAACCATCGCATCGCCTCGGTCGGAACGAAAGAAAGAACCCGACATACTTGTCCCAGAATCTAAAGCCTCATTCATTCTAATCAATTTTCGACCATAATCTACTAGGTTTACGGAAAGGAAACAAACGAACAAACACATGACGACAGTAATGTCCTGAACAAGCCTAGCAAAGCTACTGCTAAGTAGCTGGGCGCTGGGTGGGTGGTGATTTTATCAATAAGCCTCCCGCAGATTCAGGAGATCGAAAACAAAAAACTAAATGAGCGCGTGGTGATGGTGGTGGTTCCGGAAAAGAAAACAAAACCGCACTTAGTGTGAGACTCTAAGAAGCGAGGGGCGGGGCGAAAGAACCATGTAGTCGGCTTTTCAGGCTTTTATTCAATAGGATGTGGTGATTTCTGATCCGCATAATGATAATGCATCGTTCGCAAACAACAACAACAAGAACGACAGCTCTGGCAGACTGGCGGGAAGTCTTCGAGACTTAGAGCTGTACAAAGGCTGTATAAATGCTCGGGTATTGGAGAAAGTATTTGTTATTCTACATAAATGTATAGTAGGTTATGTTTTCACAATCGATATAACCGATTAACATTTACAAAAAATAACTAAAAACCATTTTAATGATTAGACAGCATTCAAATCACGAGGTTGAATAAGCTTGCTCTACAAGCTCAAATCAGAAAGTTACGTCCGTCACAATAGATCAGCATGTTGACTTGCTCTGCTAGAAATTTATTGTTAGGTTTGAAAAATATTTTATTAGGCTCATTACCCAGCTTCGAGGAGAAGGCTCTTAATCAGCCAGTAACTTCAAGTAGCTTCATTAATGTTTCGAAATATTGTTAGGATATTTGCATTGGCATTGAACGCTTTAAATCAGCTAATAAACAGCCATCGCAGTCACAATCCAGCTTTCATAATTACTTTGCTTTACTCGTTCGTAACGACGAGGCGCTAGAACCATACAGTAAGTCGAACGTAACGCAACGAAACGTATTTTTCTGCAATAGCAAACGATAAATTATGCAATAAAAACCCGCAACAAGCTAGAACAGTCAAAAGCATTTAAAATTAATCATGCACTCACGTAAGCTGATAAAGAACCGACCTATATTTGGAAAGGTAATCGCGCTACCGCTGTGACGTGATAGAGAAAATGTCGGAAGCGGTTTAGAGTGTGACTGATGAATGATGTAACATTCGAGGGAAATAGAACTGAAACGAAAAAGGGCCAATGTACTTTGTGACATTTAAAGGGGAGGGTAAGTTGTAAAGTTTTGTTATCAATTATTGATTTGACATCGCGTTGTTATTACGCTACGACTGTGGTACGATTGTTCCAAATTTACCATGAAACTATTGGCTAATACAAGGCAGGCACTTACACTTTTATGATTTTTTTTCTATTTGGAGGAAATTTTTCCTTTTCTTTAAAGCTTACTCTAATACTAAGTGCACATTTTAACGCAATCTGAACTTTTTTTCATCTATTCATAAACTTCCCAGATGATCTGTCTGTTGCAGTTATTTTCCGGAAAGCGGTACAGATACCGGATAGAGCTGATTCTATCTGCCTTGTTAAGGCGGAACCGAAACGGTTAGGGAAACTGTGGGTAAAGCCGACAACCTAACAATTTTACAGAAATTTCATATATGTACGCCAATTATTTCCAATAACCCTCCCAGAATCTTAGTTAAAATCTAAATTCTTCATTCAACGAGGTCTATTTGATACATATTTTGAATGTTTTTGATATATAATGAAAAGCATAATTCTGTATCTTCCGGCATAACAAGCAGCAGGGACACCCTGTCAGGGTAAAACCGACACCTCATAAATATCAAATGAAAGCTTTTCTTAAAAAAATTATGAATCTCAGGGAAAGTGCCTATACTACGCCTAGCGACAGCGAGGAAAAATCAACCCCCTCTCCTCCTTTCCCCTTGATTTTTTATTTAACCTTAATATTTTATTTAATTTGTCTCTTTTAATTAAACGGTCTATAGCACCTTTGGCATTTTTCAGTTGTTTTTCGACCCAGACTCTCAGTTTTATAGCAAACCGTAAAAATAAACCTAATTAAACGTAACATTAAACTTAAAACACATACTATCTAGAAGCACAAACCCTGTGGCGCTTTTCTACCCTGACTAAAAGTGTCAATTTTACCCCGAAATGACTCAAAATTTCAGAACAATGGCTTAGAGCAGCAATAAAGGAAAAAATCGCCTGTATTTTTACAAAGTAAACTGACTAAAGAATAATCGGTGATGAAACAAGGATGCAAAAAGCATTGAATTTTACAAAATTTTTCTGCCAAAACGCTTAAATGCCACTTGAGAAATTTTACAAGGACTGTTTTTTCATTGCTTACCGATCTTGTTTTGCTGTTTCTTTTGGCAGCTTTGGAACTTCGGCGGTGTTAAAATGACTCGAAACGTAAGAAATAACATGTGTAAACAGAATGTATTAGGCAACTTGCAAAAAACAGTTTATAGCTTTAAAAATCGAGGGGTGTCGGCTTTACCCAGATTACCCCTACACTTTTTCTATACATTTATCAGCATGCAATACCATTGCTCTGTACTGTTTCTGTATCGATAGTACCTATCTCTTGTAAGTGTAGAGACTAGACCGAATACGTGGATGATAATAAAAAAAAAACATTTTCGTGCGAGAACTGATCATTCACACAAAATGTAGTATAGAAACGACACGCATTTGTCACTTTTTGCTCACAGTTGTAGTTGGAATAGTACGGACAAGTGATAGAAAATTAGGTGTATTGGGAACGTACTTATTTAAAATTGTTTGGAGGAAAGCTTTAAGCTTGGCTTACGTGCGCAACAGCATAAGAGAATACAAAAAAGCGTCTCAAAGACTGGTGACTTATACAGAAAGGTGTACGACACGTAGAACAATAGATGTGTTCATTATTCTTGTATTTCTTTTCGATGCTTATGTACTATGTTGCAAGAATGGTAACAAGAAAAAATGTCATATGTCTTCAAATTTTTGTCACCAACCAGTACATTTAACGACCCTGGTGTTAATACATTATGTCAAACTCTACCTGTACTGGGTCCCTGGTCATTGCGGAATAGATGGAAATGAAATCGCAGACGAACTAGCCAAATGTGGTTCTAACTCTCCATTCACAGGTCCGGATCCATTCTGCGGTATCTCGGACTGTGTGATGAAGAGTGGGTTGAAACAATGGGAGAGCCGAATGATTATGGCCAATTGGATGGCTGTACAGTCGCTCAAACAATCAAAGAAATTTATAATGCCTAGTATTAAGGTTACTCAGAAGCTGCTGAGTCTCAATAAGAGAGACCTCAGCACGTTTACCGGTCTGGTGACAGGACATTGCCCGAGTAAATATCATCTTTGGAATCTCGGTTTCGTGCAAAATGATATTTGTCGCCTGTGCAATACCGAGAGCGAAACCTCGGAACACTTACTCTGCAATTGTGGAGCACTAATAGGACGCAGACTGCAGTATCTCAAAAAGGCCCTACTAGAGCCTAGGGAGATCTGGTTTGCGTCGCCGATCAGGACTATAAGGTTTATAAACCAAGTCATCCCTGATTGGCACCTGTCTCGCTCCAGCTACCAGCCTACCACTTCTTCAATAAGTGATAGGTAAGCCTGAAGCGTACAGCAAAAGAGACAATGGGGCATACCACAATAGTTCAAAATAATGGACGCAGTGGTGAGAGTACCCAACAGAAGAAGAGGATGTCAAACTCTACTCCCAACTAACAATTCCAAAGCCGCTTAGCTTTATTTGAATTTAGTAAAGGTTTTATTGCGGTATTATTCATTACGTCTGGTTTTATCATGGTATTGCGCAATACCGAGATGATACACGTAAAAAACTGCTTGTAGCTGGTTATAAACCCACAATAAAATTGTTAATAAAGCAAATTTATTCTGGTTGCTTGTATTACCCCGATAAAAATAGTTGGCTGCGCCACATCTTTTAGAAAATTATGATACGCGAGATGTAGCAAAACTATATGGCCACCAATCAAAATTGATCTTATTACGGTTACTTGTCAAACCGCAATAAACCTGTTAGTTTTATAGAGCTACTAAAACAGTAACACACTGATCAACCAGATGCTACTATTATGAAGAATATTAGAGTTCAACACCGAAATCTTTTTTTATGCGAGGCCATATTGCCACATTCTAGTTTTTTTACCTTAGTTTTAGCGAGCAAACAAAAATTCATCAAAGCAAAGTCTGTTGCAGGAAACAAGTTACACTCAAGTATTTTTTTATACGTAGGATACGTGCCGTGTAAAAAAACCGCGTTAATCCAAAAATCGCCATAAAATAAACCGTGTTAATTCAAAAATCGAAGTAAAAAACCACGTTAATTCAAAATCACCAAAAAAGCCGCAAGAATTAAGAAATCGCTGAAAAAACCGCGTTAATTCGAAAAATTATTAAAAAAAATCGCGTTAGTTCAAAAATCGTCATAAAAAACCGTGTTAATTAAAAAATCGTCATAAAAACCCGCGTTAATTCAAAAATCGTAAAAATAAACCGTGTAAAAAAAGACTTGAATGTATTATTAATCGGTTTTCATGTCTCAGGAAGCAAGTAAAATGATTTCGTTAGAAATTGCGGTCGACTGCAATTGCAAAATTTTGTTAGCGCGTTGATTTTATCCACCTATTATAACAACATGCATAATAAAATTTAATGCGCATATGCTTCATAGTTACGCAGATTGTTGAAAATTTATTATTCATTCTATCGTATATTTTATTATCGTCGCTATAAACCAAATCGAACAGGATGATTTAACAGCTAAACTATAACTCACGGATGTACATATTTTTAAATGAATAAAGCCGACTGACAAAGGGGGGCTCCGTAGCCACAAGGTTATCGAGTCTGCTTTGACAAGAGAGTGGTCGTGGGTTCGAATCATAGTAGAATCAAGCCTTTCGATGTCAAGTGACTTTAGCATGGGTTTATTCTCAGGTCCCTCCATTTACCCTTCCTTCATGCTGAATTCTATAATTACCCTCTGACGCCTCTTGACGGTGCAAATGTACTTCCTATAGTTAAGTGTACTGGTCAGAGGTACGACTGAGTCCTCGCCAGGGACTGTCAGCTAGAAATAAGTGGGTAAAGTAGATCAAGCTTTGAAGGAAGGGTAAACCCCAGTACACACAAGCACGCATAAAATGTAATAAGCAGATCGCTCATTCAATAGCGATTATAGCAAAAAGTAATGCAGTGCGGGTCATACAGCAAACACCCGGGCGATATAACCAGAGATCAACTATGCTGGTCGTAATGATGAGTCCACACGTGGAAAAAAAGCCGGCTGACGGATTTAGCTTTTCACCAGAGCAAGATGTATGCTTTATAGCTTTGTAACGAAAAGCTTAAGTAAATTATGGCAGTGGCTGTCAAGCAGCGAAACACATAATCGGTTTTATTGCTGCTTTCAGCAGAGCGTGATGAGACCATTTGAGCTTAAGACCCGATTTTTCAAAAGGTCACAAAAACCTTTTGATGAGTGGGCCACTTGGTTGGAAGGCAATTTTATAGCGCTCAGCAGAAAGCTCTGGTGCATGTCATAGTTTTATTAGCGGTTTTATGAAATTAGTCTTGAAAACCACTAAAGTAACGTTATAAAACTTTAATAAACAATTGTTATTTGGGCTACACCTTCCAAAAAACAAAGGGTGTCAAAAGTCAAAATGTAAATGTGTAAAATAGTCCGGTTTAGAATGCTCATACTTCATTCATTACTTATTAGAGGGATTAACCAAAATTTCGTATCAATTGAAGATAATTTTTTTCTACAGTTTACATGAAGGAAAAAATCGTATATCAATCGCTAAATAGTACAAAGAGATGATAAATGAGAGTGAACTCTTTGTATATTTTCTCCACGATTTCTCACCTTCTCAAGCACAGACAACAAACGCACATACGTACGTAATTAGCTACTCTAAACAGAGATGCCAGATTTTTGTATCGTTCGAAACTCATTTCTGAAATGGTCCAAAGCGAAACTGGCGTCGTTTCAGCAGATGTGGGAAGATTGTTTTCTCCCCTCAATTTAAACTAATAATAGAAATGGAATTGAAACTTCTACGAGGAGACCTTGTCACTTTTTCTCGCGTACTTCCCAAGCACAGACATCAAATTGGTCTAAGTTCAATCGTCGTAAAGAATTTTTGATAATTATTTTTTATGAAACCTTGAGGTTCTTTTGAGTGTACTTTCGTGAAAAAAACAAACATTAGCTGGATCGCATCGTTTTCACGATTGATTTTTAGTTTTTTTCTGCAGGTGGCCGCCTAAATCGTGTGATTTGAAAGCTCTAGACTAAGATTGTGGCATCAAAAGAGAGCACTAGCTGGACTAGTTGGTGGGACGTCAATCAAAACGCTCGAAACAGTGGTGCAAAATTGTACCTTTCACATTTGCATAAAATTGTTTTCAAAAAACAAATGGAAAAGACCAAGTTTTCAGTTGAAATATAAAATGTACAAAAATTTCTTCGCGTTAAACTAGATTGTTTTTAAATTAGACAAAGAAATTATATAGAATCAGTGATAGGGTGCTGGATGGGATCGTCTACGGTGGGTCTTCGTCTACTTTCCAGACATATAGACGGGAAACCAGCATTATAATCAATTTTGATGCCAATTAACCTGCTATTGATATTTATGGATTTTCTCTTCACTATCGAGGAAAAGAATATGTTAAAAACCTTACTTTTTCCCACTATTTGTTCAAAAAATAGAAATCCTCTTGGTTTTTCCACCAGTTTTAAGTATGACGTAGAGAATCTGCTGATCGCTCGGAGTAACTACTTGAAATTTTGAGCTGTGATTCAAACTATTTCCACTTTTTTATAGTAGTTATAGATTTTTGTAAATAATTTAACTGCGGATTAATTCTTATAAAAACTCGCAATAAAGTATTGATCGTGTTTACGTATGGCGACCCTATACTCAAAAATATCTTGTTTAAGATATTGCTACGCTTTACAATGTATTTTTGTATCCTATCTTTAATTTTTCACCTCCGTCGTGGAAGCATTTATTACGATTTTTACTGCTTCTCTTGTACATATATTTATGCCAGATAAAATTATCACCAGTCACCACATTGCAGGCGTATAAAAAGAAAATGCGGAAACTTTGGAATGCCACCTGTACTCCATAGTACGGCGCACGGTGTAAAACGTGTTCTGCTCCACGGATCGCATGTGCGGAAGCTGAAAAGTCGACGTTTATAACGTAGCTTAATCGAAGATTACTGACTGGTACGGCGACGGTTACGACCAAACTGATGATGCGAAATCTTATTTTATCAATCCACAATAGGAAGCATTCTTCAGCGCAAAAAAAACGAGGCGAACTCTGATAATGGATCGAGACTTAAGCACGATTTGAGCGGTTCTAGAATATAAGCTGGAATGATAGGTCTAAGTTTAAAAAGGTTGAAGAAATCTTAGTAGGAAGTAACTAGGAATTTTTAGAGGTTCTTTTTATCTAGAGCTAATTTTATTCTACACAACCACTGTCTGCTTAATGGAGGCGATTAATAAGATACAAATGGAGGCGAATGGTTGCCAGTAAAAAATCACAACGTACGAAACTAGTTATGAGACAGTTAATTAGAGTTAATCAAACGAAACACAGAAAGTTATTGGTCAATTGACGATAACTGAGAAATACACGCAATGAAGCAGTTTTTCATTTTTGTACTTTAATTTAACTAACAGCTCTGAATTTTGCCAGCACAAGAAATAAACAGAACATCCATTGCATAACGATTATATAACCACAATCACTAGTTTTCATCAGATAGAGGAAACAAGCCGCTTCGGTCGATCATGTTCTTTTTTCTCGCTAGAGCCAATCTTGCACTCTAAATGGCACACTATCAATTTGTTGTTTGTTATGCTGATACACCTCATTCGTGCGCGCACTGCAATCGCCGGCGTCATCCCGAACGGGGCGGCAGTAATGGAAGGGTTCAACTGGCAAGGCAGCCGCTACCGTATACTGTATAAACGACGGGACCTGATAAGAACTGAGCAGAGTCTTTCGTTGGCTTAGTCGGTTTTAATCGGAATTAACATTAGAGCACCCTACGTCCCATTAAACATAAACATTTCGAGTGCGCAAGCTGAACAGTTTTTTTTTTCTTTATGATGATCAAAGTGCTCACATCTCACAGCTGCGCGATATCGTGAAAGCGTGAAGACAATAGCTCGCATATAAACATCAAGTCATTCTCGTTTAGCACTAGTATCTGTAGAAACTGACCAAAAATGTGACAACCAATTGAAGCGTTAGGTCAAGTTCAACTGATGCTCGTAATATAATTTGAATTCAGCTGACAGTTGATATTTGGAAATTTTCCATCTTGATTCCGGTTTGAATAGCTACCAGAGAGGATGGTGGCAAGTGGTGCAAACGCGAATGAAATCAAAACAACACGTTGCTGTCGTCAACCATTCATGATCTCCTAACAATTGTAGAATCCTCGCTCGACGCACATTCGGATGATATTGCCTTTTGTTTTCAGCAAAAGTGACAGAATAGCGTCGAGTATTTACATCGGATTACGCGATCTTATTTTTACTATAACCACACGTTGTTGCCGGCAATAAGAAAATTCATCAGTCGCTAAAGTATTTTTGAGAAAGGGATGTAATTTGATTACTTTTAATGTCCTGTTGTTTTCGTTGTCATTCAAGCGTTTGCATTTTCCAGATAAACACGCAACTTAGTTTCCTAGAACAGGACTGAAAAAAGGTTGACACTTTCCTTTAACTGCAGTAACGTGCATATAACTAGAGACATTAAAATGACGTGTTTCTGAGCGATAATCCGCCGGTAATTGCGCTGGTGCTCGACTCGTGGGTTGGGTAAACCGCAACAAGTCCGTATTTCAATAACGAGATGCTGCGCCCAGATTTGTCTCTGGGCTCCATCGAAATGGAAAACACTTTCGAAAACATTTATATTGCCTTTATAACCAAATTATGCACGGTATTGCTGCACGAGTCTCAGTTTCGCGACAATATAAATGCAAAGAACCACATACGAGTGTGATAAACAAATCTTTCCACAGCCGAAAGCCGGCACGACTGAACCGGTTTGGGCTGCTTAGCAAAATACACATTACTCCCCGTTTTTTTTTCTGGCTAGCGACTTTTAATGATGAGATTTTCCGACACCCACACTACGCGTGATACCGAGATCAGGGGAAAACAAAAATTTTCCGCTTGTTTTCATGTGTCGTTTTTGCGTTTCGCACAAGGAATAGGGATTGCTCTCACAGTGAACTTTCAATACATATAAAAAGTAGGTATTTGCTGTAAGCTTTTCTGGAAGGATACCGTGTTGGAGTTTAAAGTTTTTACCTACCTACCTACAATTCACGTGAATGTTACATGAAAAGTGCGGTGGATGAGAATGACCTATGTTTTCACGTAAACTTGATGAACAGATTTTTTTGAATATTTTTTGAAACGGTAAGTAGTTCTACAATTGATGGAGGGACGATAGGAGAAAGTAATGAAAAGTTTTTTGAAATGGAGGAGAAGGTGAGGGGGGAGGGTTATTGGTAGCTATGCTTAACAAGTTGCTATAATCTGAGATTATAACCGGATTTGTTGTGGGTTCGAATCCGGTAATAATCTCAGATTATAGCTTGGTTCGACCCATGCACCTTCCAGCATTGGACAAAAGGTAGAAGTCACAATGGCAACTTGTTAAGCGTAGCTACCAATAACCCCCCCCCCCCTCACCATCCCTTCCATTTAAAAAAAAAACTTTTCATTACTTTCCCCTACCGTCCCTTCATCAATTGTAGAACCACCGTTTCAAAAAATATTAATATATGTTTGACCGCATTTCAAGGTCAAGACTAAAAAACACGAGGTTTGGTCGATTTTTTTGACAGTACATAAAAATTACGGTTCTAAAATGTACTGAAAATGAATATCCGCACAAGCTTTGAACAAAACCGAAGTAATTTTTAACGAGTGTACCCCATTAGGCATAAGCACGATAGGCATAATGGATATTAAGCATAGATATATTAGGCATATTTAATGTGCGGAAGGTTTAATGTATGGTCGAATTACCTTCGAATGGCCAAAACACAAATGGCCGAATCACGAATGACCGATACACAAATGGACGAACTAACAAATGGTATAATAGATCTAATGGCCGAATCTCAAAAGACCGAAACACACTTGGCCGAATCACAAATGGCCGAATGTTATAGAAAATATTCGTCCAAAATAAAAAAAAACTGTCAAAAACATATGTAAAACTTTACATCACAATGACAAGTAGTAGAGAAACTGAGAAAAAAAAGAAATAATAGATACATCAATACTTACAACGGAAATATAATAATAGTTTTTAAGACACTTTCTTGAAAGAGCAGTTATAACAAAACTATCTCGTCCCAGAAAAGTTCAACACGCACCGGTAGGAGATATCGTTAGGAATCGCTGTTTGTCTGAGCAAGTTTTTAAATTTAAATCGGTGGGTTATTTTCGTTCAAACAGGTGGTGGGAGGGAGCACAACAACAACGTATGAAAGTATTCGGAAGGAATAAAAACAAACCGCCCGCCTATGGCAGGACATTTCGAGTGAAATTACCTCTAGACTCTAGGCTGTCTAACCGCAGTTGGATTTGTGTCACTACACTGCACCGCCATGGCGGATTCCAGTTTGATCTTTCAAGCAGCTAAACGACTCACTTGTACACCTTGGTAATATTCCTCTCAGTTATTTTCCGCGAATTTTTTGCGTGTGTGGTTATTTTTGCATTTGATATTTATTGGACAGACAGGCTATTGTCGTTGTTTTCAAATGTTTCAGCTTTCTAGCAACATGTGACTCGAGCGATATAGGGTATCCACCATATCACCCGCTAGCTGTGTCTCACAAACAGCATAATATATTGCGCTGGTGGAAGAAGAAACTAGGGATAGAAGATTCCAAATTTTCGCACCATTCAAAACAACTTTTTATAGGTCGTTGCTGAACTGTTGCCAGGAGAAAGTTTCATAACCCTTATCTGTGTTGCACAGCGGGATAGAATGGTCGTGCACTCGGACAAAATTTAACCCTTTTTTCCAGAGTTGTTTATATGGGATTGCTATCTTCAGCGAAATCGCTAAGCACAGAATTGTAGTCGTTTTCAATGTTTTATGTTGTTCTACTATAATTGCATGAATGGTGGTGGTATCAATATTTTTAACTAAGCTTTTTTCGGAGAAGTCATTAAGCTGAATAGGTAATGGAAAAATTTGGCACATTGTAAAACTAAAGAAAATTCTACAGTCTTCTAAACGGAAAAGATTTCTTTTACTCATATTTGAGATTTTACTAACACACTCAAAATTAACTTTTATTTCTAAAGAAATAATTATGTTCTAGTTATAACAGTTTCAAAATTATAAAAATCCTTACACGGTTACACTAAGAAACTAAGAAGGCAAAGCCTCTTGCGAAAACTGTAGAATATTTTTGTCAGATACATGAAAAAACTATGTTCAACCTTTCTAGAATTCAGTCAAATAATTATACAGATATACGCACAAGAAATAGTCAAATTCAAAGGACAGATAAATCCAATTCAAATTACCTTCGGCGTTCCTCAAGGCTCTCGTCTCCGCTCTTTGATATTTACTTAATTTGTGAATGAAAAAGTTTGCTTTTGACTAGCTGCTCACTTTATAATTTTTTTTTACAAATTTCATCCAAGCTTATATGAGGCTTCCCCACTGTGTGTCATTGCAATATTCTTGGGATATGGCGGTTCGGTTTGGAGTAAGAATACTAGATGTGGTCCTCGTAACGTGTCGTTCTCGACTATATTGTACTGAAATATTTCTTCCTATGCTATGTGTCGTACGTTTTACGCTATGCGCTGTGTCAGCGTATAATTGTCACCGTTCGACGCGGTACAGTCCGTTTACGCTTATACAGCATAACCGATCCGCGTCGCGCTGAACCATTTCAATCATGAGCGTCCACCACACGCCCTATTTACATTTTTTAAAAATTGTTATCTATAGTTAAGAATTTTTAAACTAAACAAGGAAATATGAACTAGGATTTATATAATGCGTATTATTCCCATGTAATTTGAAAGAACTCATTATGAAACAATCGTCCACCACACGTCCTATTGTTTCAAATTATATGTATTATTATTTTCATTCCTTATAACTTTTTATTCTATTTTTATGTATTATATCCTCTTTACCATTGATCTCTACCCTTATATTTGAGTCTATGTCCTCTACTACTCTGTATGGACCTATAAATTTATTGTCCAATTTTTTACCTATTTCATTTTTAATTAGGACTAAGTCATCTTTGTTATAACATTTTGGTACAATGTTTAAGTTATTTTTCATTGTTCTTTTCATCTTGCTAGAAAGAAGGTTTTCTCTTATTTCTTGATGGCATACTTGTAACTTTAACGTCAATTGCTTGCTATAGTTGTCTATGTCATAAATAGGCACTGGATTATCATTTGTTAAATTTGAAGGCATGTTACTATTTTTTCCGAATACTAAATAAAAAGGTGTGTATCCAGTGTTAGTGTGAACGGTATTGTTATATGCGAATGTGTAAAATGGTATCCAATGTACCCAAGAAAATAATTTTTCGTTACAATAGATGCGTAAAAAGTTTCCTAAACATTTGTGTGTGTTCTCCAAAGAACCTATAGTTTCATGATGGTAAGCTGTAGAATTTAGTTTTTGAATATTCAATAATTTGGCAATGGATGTAAACAAACTCGACATAAACTCTGTTCCTCTATCCGACGCAATTCGTTGTGGAACACCATATTTTAAAATAACATGCTCCACGAATGCTTTAGCTACTGTCTCTGTTGACTTGTTAGGTATCGGTGTTGCGGTTATAAATTTTGTTAACTCGCATTGCGTTGTTAGTATATATTCGTATCCATTGGTAGGTATCAAAGGACCAACCAAATCTACGTAGATTTTTTCAAATGCTGTGCTTGCTGTTGTCGTAATGATCATTGGAGTTTTTCCGCAGCTTCCAACTTTTGATATCTGGCATTGCTTGCATTTTTTAATGAAATTCTCTACATCGCATTTCATGTTTTTCCAAAAATATCTTTTGCTTATAGTTGCAAGTGTGCGTCTAATACCCGCATGTCCCGCTGTCGGTAATATATGATAGTCGTTTAGTATTAAAAGCTTTGACCTTTCGTCTGTTACTTCTTCTATTTCCTCTCCGATTTTTATTAAAATTGGTAATGTTTTTACTGATGATGGTCGACCATATATCTGTAGTTCTTCATATTTTTTAATGACGTCATATGTCTCCTTATTATTTTTGATGATTATATATTTTATATTATTAATTTTTGAATATTCCGCCACCTTCGACAACATTGCCCGTAGGTCAATTTGTGTCCTTTTGAGGGGAATTTCAATTACATCTGTGGAGATTTGCATGCTTTTTATGTTATCTTTCATTACCATTTTAACGTATTTGTCTTGTTTAGACGAAGGTTGATCAGTCCTATCGTCATTCGCTTTTTCGCCTTTAAGTTTCGAAGCTCTGGTAACGACTAGAACAGTTTTCCCATGAAGTGTTTTCAGGTCTTGAATCGAAATGCGTGACAACGCGTCCGCTATCACATTCTCGCTTCCTTTCCTGAAAGTTACTTCAAAATCATATTCTTCTAAAGCTAACCTGAATTTTGTTAATCTGCTGGAGGGGTCAGCTAAAGTAAAAAGGTAAACTAATGGTCTATGGTCACTGTAGACTTCAAATCTTCTTCCATACAGGTATGGTCGAAAATGCTTGATAGCCCACACCATAGCCAATAACTCCTTTTCTATCGTACTGTAATTTGATTCGGCTTTATTCAGAGTCTTGCTGGCATATGCAACCGGTTTGCCGTTGCTATTAGATAGCACAGCACCAATCGCATATCCAGACGCATCCGTATGTAAGTTGAATTTGTTGGTCTCCGTTAGATCCGGGTAATCCAGTACTGGTGGATTTATAAAACATTGTTTTAAATTCTCGAATGAGTTGTGGCATTCGCTACTCCATTCAACTTTACACCCTTTCTGGTCAACTTGTTTAACGGTGTGCAAAGCCTAGCAAAGTCTTTTATGTGCTTCCGATAGTAATTTGCGAAAGCAACGAATCGCTTGACTTCATCCGCAGTGGAAGGGATCGGCCATTTTTTCACTGCTTCGATTTTAGCAGGATCAGGCCTGATGCCTTCAGCAGATATGTAATGTCCCAGGTATACTAAATTTTCTTGCAAAAAATTGCATTTTTCGGGGTTTAGTTTTAAATTTACCTCTCGCAATCTTCGGAAAACGTTCGAGAGATTTTTGTTATGCTCTTCTAGATTTCTACCAAATATGATGAGATCATCCAAATATACTAAACACTTCTCTCCATTAAGACCTGCCATCGCTATGGTCATTAGTCTTGAAAATGATGCTGGGCTTATTTTTAGTCCCATTGGAAGCCTTGTCATCTGATATTGTCCAGACGACGTCGAGAAAGCTGTTAGTGGCCTATCCTCTTGCTTCAAATTGCATTGGTAGTACCCTTGGGACAAGTCTAAATGCGAAAAGTACTTCGCTCCTGCCAATGAGTCTATGACCTCCTCTATATTTGGGAGTGGAAATGTATCGTTCTCAAGAACATTGTTAAGTTTCCGATAATCAACAACCAACCTCCATTTCTTTTTGTCATTCGCCGACTTTTTTGGCACTAGTAAAATTGGGCTATTCCATTCGGAACTAGTCTTTTCAATGACTCCATCTGACATCATCCTATCAATCTGGTCATTTATTTCCCTTTTTTGCGCCAGGGGAAGGCGATATTGTTTAGAAAATATTGGAGTTGTGCCATCCTTTATTTTAATACTGGATGTGTACTTATCCGTTACTGTTAATTTATCGTCTTTCAAGCAAAACACATCAGCGTATTTTAAGCATAGCCTCTGCATCTCTGCCTGATCTTGTTTTGTCAAATGTTTCAAGTTCAACTCATTTAAAAGTTTACTTGCTCTATTAGTATCGTATTTTGGCAGTTTAATTTTTCCTACCACATTGTAATCCCTTAGATCCTTTGTTTCAATATTTTTTGTTTCAATGCAAATTTCCTTATTTGCTATATTAATAATTCTTACGGGTAATTTCCCTTCTTTTGGAACTGATATTGAATTTGCTATGAAAACATGTGGCATTATTTCTTGTTGTAGTACCACACAAGTACCCGTCACACCGGTATCAACGTACCTTACCACCTCAGTACGAGCCGGTATAATGTAGCATGTTTCAGTTTTTGGTTGTTGCAATCTCATCTCCATACCCACAAAATCAACAATGGCTCCAAATTCTCTCAAAAAATCTGTGCCAACCAAGCCGTTAACTGCATCCGGCAAGCTCTCTATAATATTAAATTTAATGGGATATTCCACAGACTTGTACCCCACAAAAGTGTCAACGGATCCCAGAGTACGGGTTATTCCGTTTACACCACTGATTTCTAATGTGTGTGAATTATTGATATTGATAAATTCGGGAAGACATCTTTTGTCCAGAATACAACAAGATGCTCCACTGTCAATTATGAGTTCTATTACTCTGCCAAATAATTTAAATTTTGCTCTGAGAGCCTTCTTCGCACTAAAATTAACGAAAAAGATCGATTAAATGTGCCTCTTCTACAGGTTGTTGTTGTTGCTGTTGTTGTGTTTGTTGTTGCTGTTGTTGTCGTTGCTGAGGTTCGGCCATATGTGCCACATGTCCGTTGTTCCTCCCGCGACTGTTATTTCCTCGGTAGGTTTGGTTGGTTTGGTGGTTATTGTTATAACCATAGTTGTTATTGTGTTGTGTACCCCTACCACGGTACCTAGTGTTTCCTCGGTAACCACCACGACCTCCAGAGCCTCCTCGGCTTCTCCAATTATTTCGATCGTTGCCCCTATAGGGCGTTCTTCCTGATGTGCACCATAGTGCCATCATATTTTCCAAACTATTTTCAGTTTTTGGAGTACTTTGGCACTCCAACGCATCCGATATCGCTTTATTTAGCGATGTCGGATTCCGTGCTTTTACGAAAAATTGTGTTGAGGGATCTTTCAATCCCTCGACAAATGCCTGAACCGCTACAGGTTCGACAATATTTAGGGCTGCCGCCTCACTTGGGAAAGTTCCCATTGAAACGTGTGCGGCTGCCAATTTAGCGGACAGGTTTTCTATGTCCGCGCCGAACTCTGCGATTTGTTTAGAATGTTGTTTTTTCAATGCCATCTCCTTTTCCACCGCTCTCGGTGTAATCTTCACCGAAAATTTTCTTTTCAGTGCATCAAACGCCTCGGCGGTTGTTCGGGCATTATCGATTGCCCCGTGGGCTGCGCCTACTAGTCTTGTTTTTAAAAATTTCAGGACGTCTGCTGGTGGAACTCCGTTGGAGTATTCCTCCAGCAATTCGACGGTTTCAATAAATATGGACAGTTTCGATGGTTCGCCATTATATCTGTCGACTACCTTCATGGCCAAGCTAAGGTCTAGTTTGGTCGCCATTTCGTAGCGTTCTTCTTCTTCGAAGTCTGAAAATTCTTCTTGAAGAACTTCCTCGTCGTCGTTTGATTCCTCTGAGTCTTCTTCGTTATCCTGTATTTTCGAATTTTCACCCTCACCCCCTTTAGTGCCTTCAGGGGCTAAGGTGTCGTCTAGGTTAGCAGGTACTGAGCCAAGCAGCTTATAGCACTGCCTAGCAACAGACTTTAGTTGTAGATATCTTCTTTTAAATTGGGCTTTAGTCTCTATTGCTTTACATTTGTTTACGGCCCTTTTTAGCTCTTCTAATATGGTTTGGATTTCCTTTATTTTCCTTACCTTAGTGCCTGGTTTATAATTGGCATGTTTTTTTAAATTAGCATGTAATTTCCCTAACGCATCTCCTGCTTTGAAAAATTCTTCCATTCCAGTGATAGTGCCTAAAACAAAAATTTTTTTTTTTTTTTTTTTGTAAAGTAATTTATATTCTTCTTTTTTTACTAATGGATACTTCCCAATTATTTCTCTGGTTATATTTGAGCTGTTCTATGGTCATCACATTTGACATTTTTTCCCCGCAGCAGCCGAAATTTCCCATATCTCGCTAGTGTGAAATTTTCCATCCATCCGAAGCTGGAATCATCGAACGAAATTTTCTCTCGCAGTCATCGTCTGGTTGATTGAAATCATTTCCAGTTGTACAACTGAATCAGCACTTTTATCCGTAGAATGTATGTCGATGTACGAATGCAACGTGGAAGCTACTTGGGACAGCACTACACTTTTTTTTTTTTTTTTTTATACGTTTGTTTTTTAAAGCAATTGTTTATTGTTTTAATTGTTTTTATTTTGAATCACAACATTTGGTAGTTTCTTACACGTTTGGCAAATTTGCCATACTAATAGCTCTTTGGGCGACACTTTCTGTCTGTTGGCGGTGCAGTTTTGCTACTATCCGCACTACAATGTATCCTACAGCCAACGCTGCTATCACGCACAGTGCAATTGTTTGTGCGGTATGGTTCTGTTCAATGACGCTATTTGATGCGGCCGGTGCGATGATTTCATCCGCACTAAACCATCCCATTTTAATTTTTTTTTTTTCACTCTACGATTCACGTATTACGTGGTCTCTTCCAGAACACTGTTCGAAGCGTGCTTTTTCGTTTTGCAACCAACAAGGACGTTTTTCATTGCACAATTTCTGAAACTATAACTTCCGGAACAAAACTCGACCACTTTTTTTTTTTTTTTAACTTGGGCATCTCCAACGCGTGAATCAGAAAATTTAACCGTATCGAAACTCGCTTTCACTGCATACTGGCGAGGATCGCCATGCAATATTCTTGGGATATGGCGGTTCGGTTTGGAGTAAGAATACTAGATGTGGTCCTCGTAACGTGTCGTTCTCGACTATATTGTACTGAAATATTTCTTCCTATGCTATGTGTCGTACGTTTTACGCTATGCGCTGTGTCAGCGTATAATTGTCACCGTTCGACGCGGTACAGTCCGTTTACGCTTATACAGCATAACCGATCCGCGTCGCGCTGAACCATTTCAATCATGAGCGTCCACCACATCATAATCGCGTAGGTGTTTTGTGGATCTGGCAATTTATTTCGGTCCTTCGCTCGTATAAAACTGTAGTTATCGGATGTAATGATACGAGACACAACAACGATAGGCTAGACACCCAGATGTAAAAGTTTCCACTTTAGGACTTGGTCACTTGGTTTTACTCTAATTTATAAAGTTTTTATTACGTTATGAATTTAAAGACAAAGAACAAATTTATTGTGGTTGCTTGTATTACCACGATGAAACTAGTTAGTTGTGCATTGTGTCACATCTATACCTATACAAATGGATTTCTGTCTGTCTGTTCGTATGTTCCGTATAGAATCGAAAACTACTGAACCGATCGGAGTGAAAATTTGCATGTAGGGGTTTTTGGGGCCAGGGAAGGGTCTTATGTTGGTTAGAGACCCCTCGCCCCACTAAGAGGGGCGCTCCCATACAAATCTATACCTATAAAAATGGATTTCTGTCTGTCTGTCCGTATGTTCCTTATAGAATCGAAAACTACTGAACCGATCGGCGTGAAAATTTGCATGTAGGGGTTTTCTGGGTCGGTGAATGTTTTTATGATAGTTAGAGACTCCTTCCTCCACTAAGAGGGGGGGCTCCCATACAAATATATACCTATAAACATGGATTTCTGTCTGTCTGCCCGTATGTTCCTTATAGAATCGAAAACTACTGAGCAGATCGACGAGAAAATTTGCATGTACTGGTTTTTGGGGTCGGGGAATGTGCTTACGGTTAGAGACCTCTCCCCCCACAAAGATGGGGGCTCCTATACAAATGAAATACAAATTTCTGCATAACTTGAGAACTAATCAAGCAAATGGAACAAAATTTAGCATGTGGGTGTTTTAGGAGACAAGAATTTTTTCTATGATGAATTGAGACCTCCTTCAAGATAGGGGGCTCCCATACAATGAAATTCAAATTTCCTCATAACTCTAGACCTAATCAAGCAATGGAACCAAAATTTGGCATGTGAAGATTTTTGGCGGCAAGAATTTTTTCTATGATGAATTAGGACCCCTCCCCTATTTAGGAGGGGGAAGGGGGCTCCCATACAAATGAAATACAAATTTCCTCATAACTCTAGAACTAATCAAGCAAATGGAACCAAATTTGGCAAGTGTGTTTTGGGAGGCAAATTCTTTTTCTATGGTGCATTGAGACCCCTCCCCTCTTTAGGAGGAGAATTATGACCCCTCCCCCTATAAGAGGGGACGCTCCCATTCAAATGAAATACAAATAACTAGAGAACTAATCAAACAAATGGAACCAAATTTGGCATGTGGGGGGTTTTGGAGGCAGGAATTTTTTTTATGATGGTTTAGACCCCTCACCCCTGTGGTAGGGGAATAAGAACTCATACAAATAAAACAGAAATTTTTGCGCAACTTAAAAACTAATCGAACTCGACAAATTTTAGACTCTTCCATAAAACATTAGTCAATAACAAGACCACCAAAAACTATCAATAGATGAACACTAGATGATTCAAGGCGAGACGGCCGCAAGCCGCGTGTGTTGCCGGCAACCTGCCGTCGGAAGCGCCGGCCACTGCGGGGGAAGTCCCCCCCCCCGCAGAGATCACATCTATCAAGGCTTGTTTATTTTCCTAGGTCTACTGACCTCTATTACTTTCCGTCAGCTGGGTCCGAACGAGCGAGAGCGAGTAAGGAGAGGATAACCCCTGCGAAATGGTACTCTCCACGAATACATTTTCCGTGAAATGGTACATCCCGCGTAAGGTTTTTCGCGAAACGGTATTCCGCGAAACTCTATATTCCGCGTTATGGTCAACCGAGAAGTGATGTTCCGCAAAATGGTATTCGGCGAAACGTTTTAAAATCATGGCGAATATTTTAATGCTATCCACCTTATTTTATCAGGCTAAGCAATGGGGGAGTTGTTTTCTACTTTACTGTGAGGAAAATTTGTATATTAAACCACCCATGAAACATGCTCAGAAACTTGCAAAACTCGAGATTGTGACAAAGGAGATTCACGATTTATGTACAATACAGCTTCATTTATGGCAATACGAAGTTTGTCGGGTCAGCTAATCTTTTAAAAAATTACTGAAAGTGATTTTACGAGGCGTAACAATACAAATCCAAAACAATACAATAGCAATACAATGACAAACAAACACAAAATTGATCTTATTATGGTTATTTGCCAAACCGCAATAAATCCCATAGTTTTCCACCTGAAACTCTTCGACCCAAACTTGTTCGATAATTTTGAAAAATCCGCCGAACCCAAAGTTAAAAACTTGCTAAACGGCGATGAACGTCAGCAAATTACTACGAAGACCCGCACTAGGAAACTCTACACTAAGGCTGTGCGATGTTTCGTGTTCATTGCAAATTAACGAAATCTAGCGAAATTTACCTTAGACCATAAGGTAGATTACCCGTAAACTATAGTTAAATATATGGTAAATTTCGTTGGATTTCGATTAATTTCAGTGAAGACAAAATTTCGCGAAATCTCGAACAGTCTCACTCTACACTCAGATGTTGACCAGATGTTGTTATGTATGACGGAATATTATCGCAAGGAACAGTGTAGATTTTACAGATTGGTTAAAAACTTTTGTTTTACAAAGGGTTTATTCCTCCGGTTGTGTTCTACGACTATGAAGGATGCTAAAGGTATAGGCAAGCAGTAGGAGTTTTAAACCTGCCAACGGGAAATATCGTAAAAATGTATTTATTTCGCCTATAGCCTGAATTCTTATTGTAATATTGATACCAAACGGTCTACGGCCGTTGCCCGATAGAGGATTAGGCGCGTAAGGTGCTCTTGTGGTCAATTCTAAGCGTCAAGCTGGAGCACAAAATCACAACATTTTTCAAATATACAAGAATGCTGTGAGTACTCCGTTAAAATACTCGAAATAACTTCACGTAATTGTGTCATGGCGTAAGTTCAAATACTTTTTGATTATAGTCATTTTAACAGCTTGGATCATTCGTGACTTCTGCAGGGTTGGAATTTGAACCCGGATCATCGGCGTGAGACGTGTAAATGCTAACCACTAAACCGGGATTGGCCCCAGGTTTAAATACTTTTCACTCCTCTTTTGCAATAATTTTACCCAAACAACAATGCTGATTATAATTTCGATCAAAAATAATGCTGATCCCCTTGTTCTTTAACGTTTTCAACTGTAAAAAGCAATATTTCAAGTGCGGTCAAGCTTTTAGCTAGAAAGCTATAAAAGTAACAAACCATTTTGGCTGCACCGTAGAGCATATCTCATCCTGTTTATTGCAGAGCGATAGTAAGAAAGAAAAGTACAAGCAAACACAAGACTACTACCCCCCATGCAAACTTATCGCCTCTAACCGGAGGAACCGGGGAGCGAAATTTCCTTCAACGGGAGCCCTATGGTCTGTAATGTCATAAATATACCGATCAGTTTGTGCCGAATGAGGTCAAAAACGATCCGTACTGAGCGCACACGAAAGTGCAACTAGCAGACGGGATATCGTCCTCAAATGGATGCAAATAATCGTAAATATCTCCTTCTCGCCACATCGATACCGATAATGACGATGATGGGTAGCAATAGAGATAAGAAATGGCACAAAGGACTCCTCCTTTCAGATTGGAAGCTTATTCTTTTACTGGACGTGTTTGACTTTATGACTTTCCACGGAACGCTGTCTAGCTCCAGGTAGTTCAGGGAAGAAAAGGAACAGATTGTATCTCCCGAATTGAACCGGAAAATTTTCCCCAAATGAAACATAAGTTTGCAACGGGAATTTTCAATCAAATTGGAAACGAACAATTTGACGCCATTAAGCCG
Source organism: Sabethes cyaneus (assembly GCF_943734655.1). Lineage (NCBI taxonomy): Eukaryota > Metazoa > Arthropoda > Insecta > Diptera > Culicidae > Sabethes > Sabethes cyaneus. The sequence goes on along the minus strand of NC_071353.1, from coordinate 38,916,571 downwards.
TAAACTTAGTCTCTCTAGTTTGCAAATCTGCGCTTCGAGGATTTCACTGCGCGAAGCAAACGTGAAGACAAATAGCGAACAAATGTAGCTTCTAAATTGAAATCCGGTTCATTCTCCTCGGTACTAATGCAATTTGGAGCAGCGCACAGTTGGCCGACGAAATGAAACATAATAAAAATCGCGAATTTTCTCCTGACGCGGCAAGTCAGCCGATGCTGCTCAGAATCCGATGATACACCCAAAAACAGTAAGTTTGAAATGGTTCAAAATGATTCCTAAGAAAAATTTTGACGATTTACGGTTTCGAAGTTTAGTCTAACATCGTTTAAGCTAAATGAATGTCTGGAAAACAAAAATACCAGCTTTTGACGGCCCACTTTCGGGTGCATTCGGTGGCAACGAAGCAGGGCATAAAATGATATAAAAGTGAATAAATGGCAATTCTTTTTCAATGCTGCACTTCCACCGAGAAACCGTACAACAAAATGCCAGTTCTGCCAGGATCTGTTCCCTCGCTAGTGGTGATTTGTTACGGTTCTTTTGTCAGATTGTATGTAGCTATTTCCAATGGCGGACTGGGAGGACAATAAAAAGGTCGAAGTACCATTTTATTTTGTGTGCGGAATCTGCTCTATAATGAAGGGGAAAAGTCGTCGTTGTCGCCCAGTGTCGCACCGGCTCCTGAAAGCTCTCTGCACTCGTTCCGGAGCTTAGAGATAATTGAGGCTATTGTATGTCATACCGATCTGGTATCTCGTGCATGATTTACTTCTATGTTTCTGGATGTCGTGGTTCACCGACCCGCAGAATATTATCATGAATAAATGGGTGTCAATTTTCAGTTGAGCTTTCCGTGTACGTTGGAAGTTTGAAGGCTGAATAACTAGCATCCTTAATCAGGCCACGTAATCCTTTTTACGACGGAGAATCAAGTTGACCATTACCGGGGCTCGACCCACTTTGGATTTTTTCCCGCACGCAACACGTCTTTTTGGGAATTACGGTAGCCTGGTAGCACTTGCTTAAAGAAACCGGAAAAAACATCATTTATTTTCAGTTAATTAACGAACACATGCCTACAGGTCGAGTGGGAATATGGATCGAACGGACAGTGGGTGCCAAGTAAACTTATTCTGTTTACGGTTATTTGGTAGCTTTTCGTGTTTATTATTGCTAGTGTTTAAAGAAACGAGTATCACGTGTGCGGTCCGTAGTATTTTTCCATATACCCGACTGTTACGAACGCTCAGTTTATTTAGATTATCCACAGGTTGCAATGAGGAACAACTTCGTGCACAAAAATAGTACTGTCACCTCCTGTGAATCACGTAGAGCACAGTATGCTCACCATATGGAGAATATCACCGGGAGCAGCATGTGAGTTCGAAATAACTTAAAACCACACAGGCACACTTACACGCACGGTGCCGTAAGCTCCCACCCATGTTGGTGCAGTTGTTCCCGCGTAAATCAGAGACAGAGCAATATTTGACAGATTTGACAGCGAGGTTTCGTACGAAGGCGAATCACCCGCCTCACACGTCCCGACTGGTGGCGGGACCGGAGACGGAGATGATATCAGCCAGTAAATGGAACTATTTTGCACTTACCTGATGACGTGGTTGACGCATACGATGCTGTGTGGCTTTTGCTTATCGTAAATAAGCGTAGCCTGCGTCACGACCCAAGCGTAACCGCCGGTACGGGCCAGAAACCGGTACCGGGCCGTTTCGCTTTGGCCTTTGCTGATCACTGGAAAGATAAACAAAAAAATTAATTAATACATTGGATTGACGTTAAGTATCGATCAAGATTAATCAACCAGGTGTCGATTTATATTCCATACAAACAATAGTTTTTGATGGTCTGACATGACCAATAACTAATGGAACAACAAAGAGGAATATTTATCCAATACATACTGCTTCGGTAACAAAACGGAAAGGTACACGCAAAACTTGGACATAATGCAAAATATGTAATCATCAATTGTTATGACAAGTTTTGCATCACATCTGTTACAAAATGGTAGCATGAGTCATGCTATATTTAACATAGGTCATTCATCACCAAGTGCCCGAGCCCCGCTCGATTAATGGGAGCACCTCCTTTTTTAAAACTAAATACCCATGTTTGTCAAGTCCTCTTACATCTTACTCGGAGTTCCTTTGTCTTTCAGCCACTTGTACATCTGTTAATGTAACGAACATTCCCATCACTCAAGAAATAAAACCCTTTTTCTTCATTTAAATGTGTCTACTCTCTTTGTCAGTTCCCGTCCTGTCGTCCCCCAGCCACTTGTAAATCTGCCTTCTCGGTAATCTATAAAGCAAGACAAAACTTTTTTACGTTTTTGAACTTCCTCTTGTCAATGCCACTCTCTATCACCCCCTTTCAGAAACCCTCTCTTGTCATCCAGCCACTTGTAAGATGCCGCTCCTTATTTTGTATATCTCCTGCGCTGATTCTTTTATGTCAAAGAACATTTGTGCAAAGTTCGACGAAGAACCATCCAAACGTTTCGGAGTTACGAAGGAATATACACGCATACTCACGTTCCTTCCTCCCCCAGCACCTTTTTGGTTCTCACTCAGGCAGCTCCCGCTTCTGTCACGTAGCCAATTATGCAACCATTTGCTCTATGAAAATCCCTAAAACGGTAGAGAAACAAGTCTTGGCGAAGCATAGGGGAATTGTGTATAACGTGCCCCCCTGGCCAATGTGCCCCCCTTCGTTTTTCGCTAAACAAGCGAAATCAAAATGCAAAACCACCCAGAAACCATAGTATTTGCTGGAACTAGCCTACTATGCAAGTATGACAGTTGTCACATGCTGTAAAAATAAAACAAAAATAAATTTGTTTTTGAGCAGCTTCCGATGTAACTTTTGGCGTCATTTCCATAAGCTATTTTCTTGTCAAAATCTGTACATAACCGGTTGTTGCGATTCGATTGCGTAAAGTGAACTTCAAAAAGACATCCCTGCCAAAAATAACGGTATGAAACGCTTGATTTGCTTTAGCATTTAATATTTTTTCAAATAAGTAAAAGCAGGCCAATATGCCCCACTTGCGGTGGTGCAATTTGCCCCCTTGCAAATGTGGCTATAAACATAGGTAAACAGATCTAAGTTGAAGCCAATTGCCATTATTTAATTCAATTAGTACTGTAGAGCAACCGTAGTGGGAATAATTTTTTACCAACGTCCAAATTATAGGTAATTCAACTACCCGGTACAAAACGCCACAGCTGCAGTATAATGTGCCCCATGCTGAAAAGAAAAAGTGCTCCAGAAGGCCGAAACTAGGTTTATCTATACCTATAAAGAAGGATTTCTGTCTGTCTGTCCTGTGTTCCTTATAGAATCAAAAACTACTGAACCAATCGGCGTGAAAATTTGCATGTAGAGGTTTTTGGGGCCAGGAAAGGTTTTAGTGATGGTTAGAGACCCCTCCCCCCACTAAGAGGGGGGGCTCCCATACAAATGAAACACAAATTTCTGCATAACTCGAGAACTAATCAAGCAAATAGAACCAAATTTGGCATGTGGGTGTTTTCGGTGACAAGAATTTATTCTAGAGTAATTTGAGACCCCTCCCCTCTTTATAAGGGGAATTATAACTCCTCTCCCCTTTAAGAGGGGGGGTTTCCATACAAATTTCCTCATAACTCGAGAACTAATCAAGCAAATGGAATCAAATTTGGCATGTGAAAGTTTTCGAGGGCAAGAAAATTTTCTATGTTGAATTAGCACCCCTCCTCACTTTAAGAGGGGGGGCTCCTGTACAAATGAAATACCAATTTCCTCATAACTCGAGAACTAATCAAGCAAATGGAACCAAATTTGGCATGTGTGTGTTTTTGGAGACAAAATTTTTTTCTATGATGAATTGGGAACCCTCCCCGCTTTAAGTGGGGGGGGGGCTCCTATACAAACGAAATACAAATTTCCTTATAACTCGAGAGCTAATCCAGCAAATGGAACCAAATTTGGCATGTAGGTGTTTTTGGAGGCAAAATTTTTTTCTATGATGAATAAGAACCTCTCCCCACTTTAGGAGGGGGGCTCCTATACAAATGAAATACAAATTTCCTCATAACTCGAGAACTAATCAAGCAAATAGAACCAAATTTGGCATGTGGGTGTTTTCGGTAACAAGAATTTATTCTAGAGTAAATTGAGACCCCTCCCTCTTTATAAGGGGAATTGTAACTCCTCTCCCCTTTAAGAGGGGGGGCTTCCATACAAATTTCCTCATAACTCGAGAACTAATCAAGCAAATGGAACCAAATTTGGCATGTGAAGGTTTTCGAGGGCAGGAAAATTTTCTACGGTGAATTAGGACCCCTCCCCACTCTAAGAGGGGGGGCTCCTGTACAAATGAAATACAAATTTCCTCCTAACTCGAGAACTAATCAAGCAAATAGAACAACATTTGGCATGTGGGTGTTTTTTTTGGTGACAAGAATTTATTCTATGGTGAATTGAGACCCCTCCCCTCTTTATAAGAGGAGTTATAACTCCTTTCCCCTTTAAGAGGGGGGGCTTCCATACAAATTTCCTCATAACTCGAGAACTAATCAAGCAAATGCAACCAAATTTGGCATGTGAAGGTTTTCGAGAGCAAGAAAATTTTCTATGGTGAATTAGGACCCCTCCCCACTTTAAGAGGAGGGGCTCCTGTACAAATAAAATACAAATTTCCTCATAACTCGAGAACTAATCAAGCGAATTGAACCAAATTTGGCATATAAGTGTTTTTGGAGACAATTTTTTTTTCAATGATGAATTGGGACCCCTCCCCACTTTAGGAGGGGGGGGGGGTCCTATACAAACGAAATACAAATTTCCCCATAACTCGAGAACTAATCCAGCAAATGGAACCAAATTTGGCGTGTAGGTGTTTTTGGAGGCAAGAATTTTTTCTGTGATGAATTAGGACCTCTTCCCACATTAGGAGGGGGGGCTCCAATACAAATGAAATACAAATTTCCCCATAACTCGAGAACTAATCAAGCAAATAGAACCAAATTCGGCATGTGGAGGTTTTTGGAGGCAAAAATATTTTCTACGGTGAATTAGGATCCTTCCACACTTCAAGAGGGGGGGCTTCTACACAAATGAAATACAAATTTCCTCATAATTCGAGAACTAATCAAGCAAATGGAACCATATTTGGCATGTGGGTGTTTTTGGAGGCAACCATTTTTCCAATTATGAATTAGGACTTCTTACCTTTTTAGGAGGGGGTGGGGGCTCCCATTCAAACGAAATACAAATTTGCTCATAACTTTAGAACTAATCAAGCAAATGGAACCAAATTTGGCATGTGAGAGTTTTAGATGGCAGAATTTTTTTTCTGTGGTGTATTACGACCCCTTTCCCTTTTAAGAGGGTGGGCTCCCATACAAATGAAATACAAATTTCCTTATAATTTGAGTACTAATCAAGCAAATGGAACCAAATTTAGCATGTAGGAGATTTTTGAGTCTTGAATTTATTTTATGATAGTTAGAGACCTCTCACCCCTGTGGTAGGGGGATATGGACTCTTATACAAATAAAACAGAAATTTTTGCGAAACTCAAAAACTAATCGGTCTCGAGAAATTCGAGACTCTTCCATAAAACATTAGTCAATAACAAGACCACAAAAACTATCTATAGTAACACTAGATCATTCAGGACGAGCCGGTCGTGAGTGTTGCCGGTGACCCGCCGTCGGAAGCGCCGCCCACTGGGGGGCTTGCAAAACTCGAGAAGTGACAAAGATCATCCGAGATTCATGATTTATGTACAACACAGGTTAATTTGTGGCAATACGAAGTTTGTCGGGTCAGCTAGTTTTACATAAAATAACGATATTTTGCAAAACAAAGGAAATAGTTTTACTTTATACAAAATAGAGTTGGTCTGTCACTGGTAGAAATACTCAAATTACCGCATTGGGCATATTATACCGCAGGTGGGGCATTTTACCCCGCGCAGACGAGCAACACAACATTTAGGTGCTTTTATTAAATAATTCCTAGCATGTTTATTCCACAATACTAAATGAAATAACCAATTGCAATTGGTTGTCAGCTTAAATACCAACATATACACGTAGTTGTAACGTTAATTTGGGGAAGTATAACGGAGATATATCCATTTATTCTTAGGGGGGGCACATTATACACATTTCCCCTACATACAAATTCACGTTCACTATTATATACAGGGTGTTAGGTAGTTTAGTGCGGCTATTTCAGGGGGTGCAAGAGGACCACATTTGTCGAAAAAAATCCAGCTACGCATGTGGTCAAATCTTAATTCCCAAGTAACAAATTGGGTTTTGTAACACTCTTATGATGGCATTTAAGACCAAAATTGGTGTTGAAGACCAGCATAAGAGTACAATAAAACTCACATGGTTGCTTGGGCTGTTACAGAGTTTTTGAACATTTCTAGTTTTCGGTTCTGTTTGTCTTTAATTAGCTCTGGTACAAAAACTATGCTAGCTAGCTCAATTCGGTTACTTTCATTCAAAAACTGAGAAAATTTTATACAAAAAATTGGTCTTAAACCTCCTACTTCATGAATTTTAGTAACTTTTTAGAAACAAAAAGCTTTGAAATAAGGGTTTCTCAAGGCGTTTTTATCGATTTGGGTGATAATTCTGATTGCTGTTATTCACCTAGTTAAACCTCTGGTACCGTTTTCCAATTCGTTCATTAACGTAAAACGCATATCTTTTTTAGTTTCGTTGCAATTTCATTTTAAACGTATCGTATTAGGTGTTGAATTAGTATCTGAAAACTGCAGAAATACATCACGCATAGCACACTAGATGACCGCGTGCGATGAGCACAGTCTGACACGTATGAAAAAACAATAACATAGTCATAAATTGAGAATTCGCCTCCACTTTTACTAGCATAAGCTTGCAAAACTCAAGCCGCTTAGGTTTATTCGCTGGTAGCAGCTCTTGAACGTGTGTGGAGTGTGGAAAGGGTGCATTTTTACCCGCACGTTCTACACCTCCATGGTGATAAGGGACTGTGCCGCAATTTGCCTTGTGTTTGTCTTGAAATCATTTTCCACAATCCGAAAAATTTCATGGTCAATCGCTGGCACTATTTGCTGATGAGACAGAGGCTTCCCTCGAAGCCTCGATGTAAACAACGTTCCTTCTCGGAAGCGACGTACGGTGCGTTGTCATAGACGTCCCTGAATTAAAATCATTGTGCAATAAATCCAACATTTCTAGATTTGTGTTCGCTTACTTGCATTCGGTAGCGGAGGATCAGAAAATCTACAACCATACTCCTGCTGGGCTGTCATTGCTGCACAATTAGCGAAGCCATAACAAAGGTACATCAAATGTCAGTGAATTCTTCCGGAGAATACGTTTTAATACTTTCAGAAAGGGACGATTCATATATGACGTCCACCAAATTTCTGCTTTTTTAGAACCCCCCTCCCTCCCCTCTCTGTCCGATTGTGTCACAAAACTTAACCTCCCCCCCCTTTGGGATGTCACACAAACTCAAAATAAAAATGGAAAGCGTTTTGAAAGTAAAAAGTGGTTTATAAAAATAGCTTAACCTTTTAAGAGTTAGTTTATGACTAAAAAAAAAATAGAAAATAACAATTAACAACAAATAATAACTTCGAACAAAGGCTCTAACAACATTCAATTGCAAATTGTTACAAATCAATGAAGAAATGAAGCTTTGGTTTCAATTTAAGAAGTATTTAAGTAGATAAATGACTGAGAAACATATTTTTGCTGCCTTTTGATGAAAATGCAATTTTTTTCGACGGATGTCACGTTTGCCTAACCTCCCTCCCCCTTTGTCCCAACCTGTCATAACATTTACACCCCCCCTCCCCCCCATAAGCAGTGGACGTCATTATTGAATGATCCCAAACGGCCCAGAGAGACATATGCGTCTAACCATGTCCGTCGCACGCGTTGATCTAGTGTGCTATGCTTGATGTATGAGTTCGAGCAGTTTTCCGAAACTAATTCAACACCCAAAACCATACGTTTAAAATGAAATTGCAACGAAACTAGTACCGTTTTTGTTTTTGCTTAGTTCCAACCTAGGTTTGCTCTAGTTCCAATCGAACGGCTGTCAAAATGTTTGTTTTTTCACTCTGGTTGAACTTAGTTTCGCTCAGGGATGCACTTTTTAGACGACGGGTTCACTCTTTTCACAGTTTCAACCTCGCAATAAGCAATACACTGACAACCCGAAAACGCTTGTTTATTCTGTCGAAAATGTTTGTTTATTCAGTGGTTGGGTGGGAACTAACCCAGGTTAAACAACAAAAACGCTATAAAAGAGATAGACGTTTTACGTCAAAGAACGAATTGTAGAACGGAACTAGAGCTTTAAATTGGTAAATAGCTTTTATCACATTTTTAGGAGAAACGTCTTGAGAAACATATATTTCAATGATTTTTGCTTCTAAAAAGTTACTAAATCTCATTGAGTAGGAGGTTTAACAGCAATTTTTAGTACAAAATTTTCTCAGCTTTCAAATGAAAGTAACTGTATTGAGCTAGCTAGCATAGTTTTTGTACCAGAGTAAATTTAAAGTAAAATGAACCGAAAACTAAAAATGTTCTGTAACTCTCTAGTGTCACTCTACCTCGTAAATGTTCGCCGCGTATAAAATCCGCTAATACGTGTTATTTTAGATGACTTCCAAGATATTGTAAAAAAAAAATACACAAAAGCTGATTATGCAGTAAGCAGTTTAGATAAAGTCTTATTATGTAATGTGCAATTATTTTCAATTAGGTTGTAAGAACGAGTAGTTGTTTGCGTAAACCATTCTTCTCTAAAAGAGGCAGGTGTGGTATATGTGAAATCAATCATAGTCATCCTTAAAATTTCATAACCCACCACCATATTCAAATCATATATTAAAAACGACTGGTGCAAGTATCATAATAAAACTCTAAGCTTAAGATAAAAACAACCTTTTTTCTAATTCAGTTATGAAACAGTTTTCTTGTATATTTTTGCTTTTTCCACATATCGGCCTCAGAAATTCGAAGTTTGTTGGAAGCAGCAATATTTCACTTGACAGAGACAGTTCCAATGCGATATGAATTATTTGCACTACAATTTATTCGTAGAAAACGCCAAAAAGCTTGCCATTCACCCACCAGCGATGATAGCGAGGTTTAACGACTTTCGTCACAAAAACCTCTCCATTTTCTCGAGAAGTACTTCATTCGATTTAATCACAGATAAAAGTGTACATTATAGTGATTAATATTTTATCACTCCCAATTAATTATATCCTTCCACAAAGTGATTTCGCTGCATGCATATTTTCGTTCGTAGTTCCTCGTCGGTCGTCGCCGTCGTCCATGCTCTATGACGCAGAAGAAAATGCCACATGGCATCGGGAGCACTTCAAAGCGACGATGGCGGCTGTTGTAGTAAATTCGCGTTCAATGCACCTGGCACCCTTTCGTGCCGGGAATAAACCGAAACAAACATAGAAACACGAAACCCTTGAAATGCTAATCGGAACACACAAAGCTATACAAAGGTATTTGACACTACCGTTTTCCGGCCAGTCGGCAAACCCGAATCGACAACAAATTAGCTTTACATACAGAGAAAAACAAAGATGGGATTATTATTAATTTACTGCGAAGGTAAATATTGGGATCGTGTCTGGAATACATGAAAATTTAATCAATCGCTCGACTGCAAATGTTCTAAAATGGTCTGCCTCGGTGACTAGCTATCCTGACCAACATCAATTTGAAGTGTGTTGTTCCCTTCCAAGGACACTGCTTGTGTCCTTGAAGAAGCAAAAACGGAGTGGTTGTATGCAATGCAATGGAGTTGCGGCGCTGTGCATTGGCTCCGTTCGTCATGATAGTCCCTGGTAGCATTTTGGGGCTGACTGGCTGACGATACAAAACCCCCGGCGCCACAGTGAAAGCGGGGGAAAGAAAATGAAATTAGATGGGTGTCCTTTTAACAGCAGCAAAATTGAAACGTACAAACAAAATGAATGGGAGCCGTTAGGGATACATTTTTAATGAAAGCTGGCTAACTTTTTCAAACAGGAATTGCTACAACAGGACTACTTCTGATTCCCGTACGTTCGTATTCAGAAGCAAGCGCTGCAGCTGCTCAACCATATTCACCTTTCTTCGTTTCAACGGAATGGTACTTCTCATGCAAATACATCCCATTCTACTTGAGCTACCTACTCAACAGATTTTCAACTCTATCAAATGTACCGTAAGCGTTAGCTTTGTTTAGCTTGGTACTATCAAACGAAAAAGTCCTTCCATGGCATCAGCGGGCGGCATGCACCAGTGCAACAACCAGTTTATGCCGAAAAATTCCCCGTGCTGCCTGCTGCCACACTGCGCCATGCCACACGATTTTCACCATTTGAAAGGATGCCAAGTTTTCCCGAACCACTCAAAACGTTGACGGCAATGGCGCAACCAGGCGATGATGGGACGGCTCATGAGTATATCAACCTGCACCATGTTGGCCCCCCCCACTGCACCGAGCCCTCCTTAATATTTTTCTCGAACGAACGACATGATTTGGCTTGGCAGTGTGCTGTTATGCTGCTGTAAAGTACGTGTATCCTGTATATGGAAAGCTACATTCTATACGTTAGTTGAAATGTATGAAACAAAAAAACACACACTCACAAAGCACAAAACAAGTCACCAGCGTCAGCACTGGAACAGTGCGCGCGATTGCATTTAAACTGTTTATGAATGCCAATTTGGCCGGAGTATGCTGCAAGCTGGCAATTTTGCCTTCGACGAACGAATATGTGATCCCCGGGATGAAGTGTTCCAGGGGTTTCACAAGCAAGAAAAATATGAAAAAGTACATCATAAGTATAAGAGTAAAAACAATGGCGGATAAATATTGTGCAATGTGTTCAATTCTTAAGATATAGTTTCGCATTTACCGACACGTCATTAGATAATCAGTGTTTGTTGTTAGAGCTTATGCTCTAAACTAGGAGCTAAGTGTCCAAAATTGGGACGACCGGTAGCTCCTAACCATTATACTGTGCATTCGGCATTGTGCTTCCATGAAGAGAGATTAAAACAGCGACCCTGTTTTGTCATTTCTTGGCTGTCGTGACTAATTCGAGTGCATAATAGTCCACATCTGGACTCCGTAAATATGATAATTTTGTAAATCTTTATTATGTCGAGTCCATATAAAAACTACTTTAGTTCACACATCCTATCCATCACAAATATAACCATACATCATAACCATAAATATAAGAGGCTTATGTCTGTCGCCAAAACGAGGGGCGCGATATGTATTTTCGTGGTAATCATCGCCCATATTAAGCAAAGACTCAAACCAATCATACCAGATTACATTCAAGACGAGCAAAAGTAACGTAGTTGCACCTCATAGAGTTACATAGCGTTAGCGTTACATAGCATACCTCCAATTTGTTCTCAATCAGACGCGAGGCGACACGCGGGGGTTACAGCTTGTAGAGAATAAAGTAGTATTTAGTATATATTTACATTATCAACAGGCTAGTTATATACTCTAATGATATTCAAATTAGTTAATACATATTGCCTTACAATTACACTTGATTGCTTCCCTGGACAAATTGAAGTCAAACTCCTCTGCAACTCTGTTGAATAATCTGAGAAATTCACCTATACTATTGTAGAAATTTACGGTTCCTGAAATTTCCTGAATGAATCTGTAACCGAATATTGGTGAGAAAATTTGTACATTCCGTTCTAACGGTCAGCAAATGTCAGGTCAGCAAACGGTCAGCCCACCAAACACTAGAATCGCACTGGCAACATTGCGGCGGATAGCTAGCGTGTCCAGATCCCTGAGTGGGCAGCGACTTGCGTAGCAGAGCAGCAGTAACGGGTCAACTCCATTCTGATAGTAAGGATTCCGAAGTTGACATCAATATTCAAGAGTTGAACGCAAAAGCTAGCAGTATGAGGATTTCATGCAATAGAAGTTGTTGAAATTCTTGGCGATTGGGAACATGAGGCCCTAATACGAAAGAATTATGTTGCTGAAATGCTAGTTCGCTATCTAGTAGCACGCATCAGTCTTTGACACTGTCTGTTCTTTCAACAGTAATTCCCGGAAGCTGACTAAACCAATTACTGCCTAGTCCGATTATCGCTGACGAATAATTGGGCTATGGCGATAGAACTAATTTGACTGAAGATTGGAGTTGTCAGTTTGAAATATACATACAACAAATACCAATGGCCCGCGGTGGCTACCTTGAGGAATGCCAGGAAATCAGAGAGATACGAACCTAACTTTGCCATCCTAACTTTCTCCAAATTTAGCAAAGGTAATTTCGTGGTTGACGCAACCGAAGGCTGCTGTTAGGTCCAACAAAATTGAATCAATTTGTCTAACGTAATTACAATCATCGGTTATATAGAAATGGTTACAATGGTGCTCTTTGGCATAAATCCATGCTGGTTCTCAATAATAGACTGTTGTTGGCAAAATCTTAAAATGTGATCCAATACAATGAGTGCAATCAGCTTAGCAAGAGATCTCAGGGCGAAAACTTCACGATAATTTTCCAAATACATTTATGCTCCTTTTTTATAAACGGGAAATAAAAATGAAGATTTCTGAAAGGTAGGAAACTTTGTTGACGACGTGAGTAATCTTGAAATATACGAGCGTGATTTTATTTATTGATAGTTACCATAACGCGTGGATAGCGCCGCTCGCAAGTTCTATTTTATCGAACATCAGTAACCGGCTCGCCAATTAATGAGGTTATTATGATTAAAATTTGGTTAACTGACACATTTTTTATGCGTTTATAAAACCTAAACATTCTACATATTCTAAGTGTGTGCATGCAAAACAATGATTCTATTTTGGTTTTGAGTGAAAACTATCACGTGACCAAAATGGAAATACAGTTCTATCCGGCAGCAGAAAAACTGTAGGTGTTTTTAAAATATTACTCTTTAACAATGTAAATTTACATTCGCACTTTCTCGGAAGCACTGTGGTATAGTAAACAAAGGTATTTTCTTATGCAAAACTTGAATACCGGCTGCTTGAAATGCAGTCATCAAAAATTGATGTGAGAACTTCGGTAAATTATATCAAATACAACAAAACTTTAAATCGCATGTTGTGTTACATCTGCTTTCCGTTTTGATATAAATAAACAATGCAGAAACAATCCTAGTATGTGATATTAAATTTTACTGGATATCAGAGCTCTTGTTTCCAGTGCCAATTTCGCTACCCAACAAGTTGCATTTTCGATCAACAAGCTGCGAACAAAATGTTGAAAGCCATGGTGAAACGTTACGAGAGTTTGCTGAGTTCTCTGGACGATGAAACGGACTATTTCCGTCCGTTAGAATTCGCGCTAGCCTTGGGCGGTAACTATACTGAACATAGAACGTCACCATATCTTCTTCTTACGCTACCATGAATTTCGGTAGGGATTCATCTGGTTACCAAAAGCGTTTGTGCTCGATACTTGTTTGCGCTTTTCCGATTGTTGATCATTCTAATGATGGTCTATGTATTGGATCGCATTTATGTCGCCGCCTTCGAGTGGGATTCTAAAGCAAACGTAATTGGGGCAATCGCTTTGTTTGCCGAAGCGGCTCTGATGTATGTGCGTGTAGGAGCAGCTCGGTACTATCTCAAGGACCTGCAGCATGTAAGAGATTACCTGTCACATGAGCTGAACACACAATCGTTTCGAATTCACAATCTAAATCGATCATACCGAGCAATACGAGGGATAACGCTCTGGTCGCTAATACTTTTAAGCATAAATCAAATTCCACATCACATCTTCTTAGGCGGCATCTAATTGCACGGTACACCGGAGAACTTGACCTGAATTGGACTCTACGGGAAGGCATTTTCTAAAAGTTGGAACATCTTTTATTTTACGCTAGTAGTTTTCATGTTTGTGGCAAACATGACGGTAAACAATTCATATCTGATGGGACTCTACCACTCTCTCTAACTCGTATGGTACTTTATTTTCTCGTGTTGACAGGAAGATTGAATGTATCGTCACCCAAAGAGCAACAAACATGGAACATTTCGAAAAAAGTATGCTATTTTGGAACGAACTGAAGCATGAGCTAAATGCTACTGTTATACGTCATAATGAATTCTTGGAACAACTGGACTCTTTGAAGCATTTTCTCAATACAACAATTTCATTTATATTTTACATACATTTTCAGTCGCTAGCTTGTGCTTTACTATATTGTGTTTATCAAGGACTGTCAATCGATTCAGCACTCGTGTGTGCCTACATCCTTGCGCATTTAGGAGAAATATTTTGGAATTTAAAGTTAATTGATGATTTGAACGTAGCGGTAAAATATTCAAATTCTTAATTTTCTTTTCAGTGAGTTTATGCACTATTACAGAACGAACACATTTCTTACGTTGTGCACAATCTGGACTGGCATCAACGGTTGAAGTTTGTTCCGGCTCTCACATTAGAGTATAAAATAGTTCGTACAACGCTGTTACTGGTAATGATCAAAGCCCAAAGAAAGCTTGGCATCAGATGCTGTGGAAGGTTTGAATTTTCAGTTGAAGCTTTTGGTGATTTGGTTATAATGATGTACAATGTGCTTACTTTTCTACTAAACGTTGTCCACTGAATGGTGGTGTAAAACTCAAAAAGTGTTTGCGTTTCAACTTTCAATGCAATGTGAATATAGGACACAAGAGGGTATTTTCGGCCCATTAAGCGAGTGCATCTATTTTCTCGGCCTATGGCCTACTTCTAGTGGAAGAACAAGTGGTTTTGACGTTCTTTGAATAAAAAATAGTAGATTGCTTACAGTCTTGAGAAAATAGTCATAACATATTAAAATTGTATGTCGGCCAAATATTTTTATTGGCGAAAGAAAAGGCAAATAGGCTGAATTTATAAAACCTGCTGAAAATACCCTACTACTGGACAAAGTTAGTTTATGAAGAAACTATGAAATACTGTCATAATTTAAATCGCTTAAAAATAAAATAAAATATAGTATGATTTAGGTTACGTTACGTTCTGTAGTTTGTTTATGCACCCTATTCCGTTTCACACCACAGGTTCTGTTACGCGTATTGCCGTCATACTGGCCGCACTGCCTAGCTTGTCAAATTAGTACGCGCCAAAATTTTTCTGTATGTGTGTGTATAGAATAGCGCATTGTAACCGACGTGATAAGACATGAAATACTAAAATTTAGTATTTACCGTGAACGTACCATATTCTGCGCAGTTAAGACATTTTTATGATTCTTCCGCTATTCTAAGTATTCTAGATTTAAATTAACAACGTGAATAGCAGCAACGTGTAGTGCTACGGTCTATAATATCTGGTAAAAAATATGGGAATTATAAGTCGACTAACAATTGAGTATATTTTTCGTTTTGTAAACTTATCCACGGTGCCTAATTCTGCGCACTTTCTTGCCCATGTTCCTAATTCTGCGCAAGTTTGCTCCTAATTCTGAGCACCCAAAAAGTGAAAATAATTACTCCTGCCATGCTGTTTATGTCTTTATACGCTGAAAGCACACCAAAAAATCCGACATTAGCCATTACCATAATTAAATCCATGATCCGGCCTTCTTGTGCTGTCCGGGTGGCAAAGGAACATTGTTATCATTTTGATTGCTTCATTTTAAATATTTTATTCTCGATAACGTGAAGGGCGAATTGATTCGGGTTTTCTGCATACTGAACATTACACCTTAGACTAATACCAAAAATTGTGTTTTCATATAGAAACCACTGCCCCACTCTCTGACAGCCCCTGGAGGTTGAACATTAAAAAAAATAGAAGACATAATTTCATGAATTGGCGCTCGAGGGTTCGGACCCCGAGACAAATCACAGGACTCCAATCAATGGAAGTTAAAGATTCTATTTGAATTTTCATGCTTCCATACCTCAGCCATTTGGGTGAGGTTGCGTATTCTTTCGCGATTTCTTCGTAGGATACATTACTGCGCAGAATTTGGAACATGAATAAAAAATCTGTGCCTAAATCTGCGCAGTATTGCATCGCATTTTTCTAAGGAAAGCAATGCAAGCAATCACTCTTTTTGTCTAAAACAGTGTTGCCCAGGCATAAGCCTGGTGCGGGCCAAATCAGGTCGCCCCAAGAGTCCGGGGGCCGCAATGACCTCTGGCTATTCTTTCGCATACCAAAATGTAGAATAGGCGGCAGCAAAAGCCGATTTTTAACAATCATCACAAAATTTAAACCGCAGAGCAATCAGATCTACAATATGCACGAGGTACTACGACTGAACTAAGTGACCCCTGTGTCATCAAAAAAATTATTCATAAGTCTGCCATCCCTCAAATTAGCCCGCGGGCCGCACAAATTATCAGGAAGGGCCGCATGCGGCCCGCGGGCCGCGCTTTGGCCATCACTGGTCTAAAACATGACTAAAACTAATTATTCTTTCTAATTATGCTGGGTAATTTGATCATTGCACAGAATTTCGATCATAAATTTGTTAATTTTCTAGCAGGACAATCTTAGCGTTGGTGCTAACGGCGATGTTTTCTGCCATATAAAATACTTTCAGTTTCACGTTAAATTATTTCGCTCTCAAATATTATGGCTCATTTGTGAATAATGGCGTAATATTCAACAGACATTTATAAAAAAATAACGCAATGATCATAGTTATGCACAATGTTAAAAAATACTTATATAAAGAAAAATGCGCAGAATTAGGAGCTGCGCAGAATTAGGGGCGGTCACGGTAATAGCATTCCGAAATCCGAATTGTACAGTTGCCGCGAAAGGACGCAATAAAGCTTAGCGTAGTACAAAAGATGTTTTGTTTAAGCTTAAATTTTCCATCTTCCGAAACTAGTGTTAAGCTCACTCAATTTGCCGTTTTGTACAAAATATTTTTTTCAATGTTCGTTTTATTTTGAGATAGAATGTATACGGTAATTGATTATCCCACCTATATCAAATTGGTGATGGAATTCTATCTAGTAATAATAGAAACATTACGTGTGTTCGCCATCTTTCATTTCAATAATGCAACTTCAGACTTGCACTTACAAAAAGCAGTTCATTATAGTAAATAAACAAAGTCTACGAGACAATTTCAAAACAGATGCTCTATTCACAACTATCCAAATTAATGTGAGAACATAATGATATGATAGCAAAAATGACAAAACAGCCCAATTTGTTTTCGATAAGCATTTTCTTTCTGGCATGAATAAATAATGCAACAACAAATAATCAGTCCTAGAAAGTGACATCAAATTTTACAGTATCCGAGAAAAGAAAATGGCTAAATGCCATTTGTTTTCAGTGAAAATTTCATTATCCAGCAGGTTAAACATTCAACAAACAAGCTTCGGAAAATATGTTCAACGCTTTGATAAGGCGCTATAAGGGTTTGTTGAGTTCTCTGGACGGAACAACTTTTTTCGTCCGTTACAATTCGCGCTAGCCCTGGGCGGTAATCGTTCAAACCTAAAAGATTACTATATTTTCAATTACTTTAACATAAACTTCAACAGGGATCCATCTGGCAAACAAAAGCGTTCACGCTCAATGCTTATTTACACTTTACCGGTTCTTCATTATACTAATGATCATGTTTGTACTGGATCGCATTTATGCCGCCGTCTTCGAGTGGGATTCTATGGCAGACACACTTGGAGCAGCCTCTTTCTTCGCCGAAACGACCCTAATGTTTATCCGCGCAGGAGCAACCCGGTACTATCTCAAGGACCTGCAGCATGTTAAAGCTTACCTCTCGCGAAGGTTGAACACTCGCGTTCATGACCAAACTCGATTATACCGGACAGTACGAAGCATTACGTTCTGGTCGCTAACGGTGTTGACTGTAATGCAAGTTCCGCATCAAATTTTGATAAGTGACACTCGACTACACGGCACACCGGTCAACTTGACCCGCATAGGACCCCTATGGAAGGTGTTTTTTAAAGTCTGGAACATCCTCTATTACCAGCAGTTAATTTTTATGTTTGTGGCAAACCTGACGGTTAACAATTCGTACATGTTAGGACTCCACCAATGTTTGCAGGATCTTGTTAGCGAATATGATACTTTATTTTTTCGTGTTGATAGAAGGATTGAGTTCAACATTACGGAGAGAGCAACAAAAATGCAAGATTCCGAAAAAGATAAGTTATTTTGGAACGAATTAAAGCGTGAGCTAAAAGCTACAATCGTTCGTCATAATGAATTCTTGGAACAACTGGACTCTTCGAAGCGCTTTCTCAATACCACATATTCTTTTATGTTTTACACACATTTTCAATCGTTAGCTTGTAGTACTCTATATTGCGTTTTAGGAGAAATATTTTGGAGTTTTAAGTTGAATGATTATTTGAACGAGACGGTAAAATGTAAAGGGCCAAACAGAATGTTGCGTCAACGCATCCGTCAGCGCCAGTTTGACAGTTAACCCAAAGAAAAACTGTCAGAATAACGCTAATGGACGCGTTTACGCAGCATTCTGTTTGGGCCTTAATATCTCGGTTCCCAATACTTCTTTCAAAACAATTTATGCATCTTTACAGAACGAGCACATTGCTCGCGTTGTGTACAACCTGGACTGGTATCGGCGACTGAAGTTCGTTCCGGCTGCTCAATCAGACTATAGAATAGTTCGTACAACGCTGCTACTGGTAATGATGAAAGCCCAAAGAAAACTTGGCATCAGATGCTGTGGAATGTTTGAAATTTCAACTGAAGCTTTTGGTGATTTAATCATAAAAATGTGCAATGTACTTGCTTTCCTCCTAAACGTTATCCAATGAATGTCTGTGTAAACTGGATAGTTTACAAAATCTGACGAACACTAGAGTGTTCCAAAAATCTTTTGACTGAATGTATGTATAGATACATTCCTAGCTGAAAACTATATGCCACCTGCTTAGTTCGCAATCATGAAAAATTAATGTGAGAATTTTAGGAACAGAAAACCAATGTTCCAAAACTTTTTTAAATTTGTTTTTACTTTACTTTTTACTATAAAAAAATGACGCAAAAACAAATATATAAGCATAATAAACCTGGAAAAGGATAGCAAATTTAACAGTACATCAGGAAAAAGAACAAGCTGCGTAAAAAATGATCAAAATTGCAGTGAAATGTTACGAAGGTTTGATGAGTTCTTTGGACGATGGAACGGATTTTTTTCGTCCGTTACAATTTGCGCTGGCCTTAGGCGGTAATTAATAGAATTAAACAAAAAACTACTAAATTTCTACTATAAATTTCGCTAGGAATCCATCTGGCAAACAAAAGTGCTTACGCTCGAACCTTGTTTGCACTTTACCGATTCGTGATGATCCTAATGATTGTCTATGTGCTGGATGGCATTTATGTCGCTGTTTTCGAGTGGGATTCTAAGGCAGACACACTTGGAGCAGTCGCTTTCTTCGCCGAAACGGCTCTGTTGTTCATCCGTGCAGGAGCGACTCGATACTATCTTCAGGATCTACAGCATGTTAAAGGTTATTTGTCACGTGAATTGAACAGTCGATTGTTACGAGCTCACGGCCGAAATCGAACGTACCGGGTAATCCGTGGAATTATGCTGTGGCTGCTAATCGTCCTGTGCGTAATTCAAATTCCACATCAAATTTTGATGAGCGACAGTCGATTGCTACAGCGTACACCGGACAATTTGACCCGAATTGGACCACGATGGAAGATGCTTTTTGAAATCTGGGACATCTTTTACTATCTGCAGCTAATTTTTATGTTTGTGGCAAACATAACGGTAAACAATTCGTACATGATGGGATTCTACCAATGTTTGCAGGATCTTGTTAACGAATATGATACTTTATTTTCTTTAGTTGATAGAAAGATTGAACTTATCGCTAGACAAAGAGTAACAAAAATGCAAGATTCCGAAAAAGATAACTTATTTTGGAACAAACTGAAGCGTGAGCTGAAAGCTACAGTCATACGTCATAATGATTTTTTGGAACAACTGGATTATTTGAGACGCTTTCTCAATACAACATATTCATTTATGTTTTATGTACATTTTCAATCGCTAGCTTGTAGTTCCCTTCATTGCATATACCAAGGATTGTCAATCGATTCAGTTCTCACGGCTGGCTACATCTTACTGGATTTAGGAGAAATATTTTGGAGTTTTAAATTGATTGATCATTTGAACGAAGAGGTAACATGTCTCGGTTCTCAATTATGTTTCCAGTTCAGTTTATATATTGCAGAACGAGAATATTACCAACGTTATGTACAACCTGGACTGGCCAGAAAGACTGAGGTTTGTTCCCGCCGCCAAATCAGACTACAGAATAATTCGTACAACACTGCTACTTGTAATGATGAAATCTCAAAGGAAGCTTGGAATCAGATGCTGTGGAATGTTTGAAATTTCAACTGAGGCTTTTGGCGATTTCGTTATAAAGATGTATAATGCACTTGCTTTCCTGCTCAACGTTGTCCATTAAATTGCGCTGTAAAATGAATAGTTGACGCAATCTGATAGCGCGCTTTTTCGTTTCGGCTTACACTGAAACTGTCAAAACGGTATATTTTTAAAATATTACGTATTGTAGAACTACTGTAAAACATTTTATAAAGTTTGTTAGTAAAGCAGTTACGCAACACCTTCCCAGTTGTTAACATTCCGTTAGATGTGCGAAAGCACCCACTGATAGTGAGAGCGGGGTTAACACAATAATCTCATCAGGAAGACCGATCAGCTCATTCATGGTGATTTTTTTCTTTCCTTGGTATCAACCTGTCCGACTGGCCAACTTCGACAGTAACTTCCTAAGCGATAGAGCACTCGTGTGGGCTAATGGCACATGAACTAACAGACGCAACAAACAAGAGGTAGAATGAGTTTGGCCTCTTTGAAATTGACCGAAGTTTTTCTTGGAAATCCCTATACCCAAGATTTTAAAGCTGCTCCTGGATAACCCTGCGATCGTGATCTTTTTCTGCTCGTTCACTAGTATGGTGTTTTTGAACGGGGTTCGCTCTATAATGAGCGACGGCGATGGCTCACTGAGGGGATTCCAACGTCTGGTCTAGCTTCTCAGAGGTATCCAAAGCATGTTCACGATCAATGTTATCGTCGACAATGCGCTGAAACTCGACCCAGTATATACAATTTTAGGTATCACCGGGAGTTGTCTGTCGGATAACAGCGCCTCGAAGATTTTCGGGACGGTTGTGATGATCGAGTTCATCGGAAAGGTATCCAGAATGAAGTGAACTCCCGATCAGGAGATTGTGGTCCAACAATTTGGCACCAAAATGCTGTAGCGATGCGCCAGGATGCTCCTGTTCTAGTTTCGGATACCCATATCATACCGAGCATATGTTCGTGGATCTCAGGGCAGTATACGATTCAGTCGAGCGCAAACATCCATGGCAGATAATGCACAAGTAGGGCTTTCCGGACAAACTGACGCCGCTGATCAAAGCTACCATGGAGCGAGTGATGTGCTACATGCGCGTTTCGGGGGCACTCTCGAGTCCCTTCGAATTGTTCAGTGTGTTACGGCAAGGGGATGGACTGTCCTGTATGTTATTCAACAGCGCTATTGAAGGTGTGATCCGGGGGAGCGGGCATCGAAACAAGAGGAACGATCTTCAGCAAGAGTAGCCAACTCCTAGCCTTCGCCGACTACCTCGAAATCGTTACCAAATACTTTGGTACGGCGGGGGCAATCTACCCCAGACCAGAAACGGAGGCTAGGATGATTGGGTTACAAATCAATGTGTCGAAAACCAAATGTATGGTAAGAAAAGGCTCCAGAGAAAATAATGTTTGCCTCCCACGGACAGTGACTATTGACGGTGATGAACTGGAAGTGGTTGATGAGACCGTATATTTGGGATCCCTGGTCACCGCCGACAATAATAAGAGTAAGGAGATTCAACGACGCATTCAAGCTGCCAGTCGAGCCTACGTTTCCTTGCGCAAGACGCTTCGATCAAGGAGCATACGTCGCCGTCCAAAGCTGACGATAAACAAAACGCTAATCAGATCGGTAGTCCTCTACGAACTTGAGACAGTAATTTTGCTTACGGAAGATATATGTGCACTTCCCATATTTGAACGAAAGGTGTTGCGGACTATTTTTGGTGGAGTACAAACGGATAGCGGAGGAGGGCGTAGGCGTATGAACCACGAGTTGCAGGCACTACTTGAAGACATTCCCATCGTACATCTGGCGAAAGATGAGAGACTACTGTGGCCCAACGTGCTAGATGGCTCGACCAGGTTAAAGCCGACTTGCGTGTGTCGAGACGCTCAACGAATTGGCGATGAGTAGACGAAAAACGAGTACAGTGGAGAGGAATTCTTGATAAGGCAAGAGCCACCCCGGCTCTCTGTTGGTAGAAGTAGCAAGAAGGTTTATCATACCAAGCAATAAGGTCACCTGCAACGAGATACTTCACCCATCGCCAAATCAGTTTGACCATTAGACAACAAGGATTTTTTTACCTGCTCGAACTGTTGCAGAATGTAGCACAGATTTTAATGCCAATGCTACACAACTGGAAGCGCGGTCGTAGCTTTGCCTTGGGAGGTCCGAGGACTGGTGGCTCTCAAGGAGCCGGTGTGTGATTGGCGAGGGGTTGGCTCAATCCCGACCCACGGATTGCAACAATGATGCATTAACTAAAATGCCAGAAAGCGAACATAACACTTGAAGATTTCAAGTAACATTTTGAGTTTTATTACACTCTTATAATGGTATTTATAACCAGTTTTGGTCTGAAAACCATCATAAAATGTAATAAAATCCTCATTATTACTTGGGATGTCTCAGAAAGCGGAAACATAAACGATAGATACTTTCGTCACGCACACAAAACATAAAATGAAAATACTAGAGACCGAAAGCACGCACAGACACAGTACGCAGGCACCACACGGTTTTTGACGTATAGGACTACGTCTCTCAGGCAGGCAGCTGGTACAGGGGGTAATTCCAAAAAATAAAACAAAAAATTCGAGCGTCACGAAAAAATAAAACATTTTGAACGTTAATAGCTCTGCCAATTATAAATGGATGTTGATGGTTTGAACACCAGAACTGATGTTTTGCACGGAAATGGGACTGAAGGGATATTTGTGCATGTGACGTGGCGCAGCAATTTTCGAAGCGAGGAAAATCAGCGACTGTCTTATCCGTGAATAGTTTTTTAGCGTTTGAGTGCTGCCTTGCGTCAGTTAGTATACTTACAATTTTTCACATAGTTTCAATTGTCTTTGTATCAAGTATGAAAATAACTGTATCGAAAGAGTGTCGTGATATCGTGTCGAAAGGAACTTGCAAGATGCAGAGGTCGTTAGCTAATTGATATTTTAACTGGCTGTCCACATGTTAGTTGTAAGCCATTTGTACTTCAAATTAATCTATCACAATGAATGGTGTTATCAACAATTTCGTGGAAATTGACGAATGCGAATCAGTGTTGTAAATGATAACTCAGAATAGCTATTTATGTTTTCGGTTTGACCGTAGTTGAAAGCAAGCTCCTTAAGAAAGCTGACAAAGTTAGCTTTGAAACTGCATACCAGTTTCAAAGCAGTTACTTAAAGTTGACTACAAGTTATGCAAAAATTGTCAAATTGTCAATTGGTGGTCCTACGTGAACCACTCGTTCGTTCCCATAGGCACATACCTCCATACTTTTTTTTTCTTTATACGATAGTGCACCGCGTTCAATTATCAAGGACACCCGTTGCGGAGCATATATTTATGTATGTTTGAAATCTTTCATTTTATCAGTTCAATTTCAATTCCATAGCGGCAGTATGCATCCCAGTATTTGCAGTGAACATTATTAAAGAGTAAGCATCCCAAACAAAGTAAACAAATGGACATTCCGTCCTGAAAATTATATGCTAGTTGCTTTAATGACAAATATGAAAAACTAATGTGAGAACTTTAGGTAATGCTATCAAACATCAGAAAAACTTTGTATTGCCATTAAATTTTCTCGTGCCTTTTTCTTTTTGCATGAATAAATAACACAAACGGGAATACGCAATCATACCTGGCAAATGACAGTAGATGATAAGTCCACAAATGGGGATGATGGTTCAGCTTTTACTTTCAGTGCAAATTTTACTTTACACACAGTTACAGTTTTGACAAACAAGCTGCGAAAAGAAATGTTCCAACCGCTAGTAGAACGCTACGAGAGTTTGCTGAGAATTCTGGACGATGAAACGGACTATTTTCGTCCATTAGAGTTTGCGCTGGCCTTAGGCGGTAACTAGAATTGAACTTAAAAGGTTTCTATGTTTTCTTATGCTATCACGAAATTTAATAGGGATTCATCTGTCCGACAGAAGTGCTTACGGTCGATACCTATTTGCGCTCTACCGGTTCTTGATGATTCTATCGATTATGTTTGGGCTGAATCGCATTTATGTCGCTGTCTTCGAGTGGGATTCTAAGGCAGACACACTTGGAGCAGTCGCTTTCTTTGCCGAAATGGCTATGATGGTAATCCGTGCAGGAGCTACTCGGTACTATCTTAAGGATCTACAACTGGTTAAAGATTACCTTTCGCGTGAGTTAAACATTTGATTGTTTCGTGATCTCGGACGAAATCGGTCGTACCGGATAATACGAGGAATTACGCTATGGTCATTGATGTTTTTGAGCGTAAATCAAATTCCGCATCAAATGTTGATAGGCGATACTCGACTGCACGGTACACCGGACAACTTGACCCGAATAGGGCCACAGTGGAAGATGTTATTTGCGATTTGGAACAGTATTTATTATCTATTAATAATTTTTATGTTTGTTGCAAATATGACGGTACTTAATTCTTACCTGATGGGACTTTACCAGTGTTCGCAGGATCTCATTAATGAGTATGATATTTTATTTTCGCGTGTTGATAAAAACATTGAACTCATTGTTGATCAAGAAGCAACAAAGATGCAAGATTCCGAAAATAATGTGTTATTGTTTTGGAACGAATTGAAGAGTGAGCTGAAGGCTACAGTCATACGCCATAATAAATTTTTGGAACAAGTGCACTATTTGAAGCGCTTTCTCAATGTAACATTTTCATTTATATTTTATGTAAACTTTCAATTACTAGCTTGTAGTCTACTATATTGTGTATACCAAGGACTATCAATCGATTCAGCTCTCATGAGTGCTTACATCTTAGTCGCCGTAGGAGACATATTCTGGAGTTTTAAGTTGATTGATTACTTGAACGAAGCGGTAAAACATCTCCTCGATTTACAGTTTCTTCCAAATAAGTTTGTGCATCATTACAGAATGAAAACATTTCCTACGTTGTGTACAACCTGGACTGGCACCAGCGACTGAAGTTTGTACCGGCTGTCAAATCAGATTATAAAATAGTTCGTACAACGCTGCTACTTGTGATGATGAAAGGCCAAAGAACACTTGGTATCAGTTGCTGTGGCGTGTTTGAAATTTCGATTGAAGCTTTTGGCGACTTGATTACTAAGATGTACAATGTGCTTGCTTTTTTACTGAATGTTGTGCATTGAATTACGGTTCTTCGTATCTCACCGAAGCACAGCAAAGTATTGACTGCATTAAAGATTAAACTTAGGATTGGACACTTAATTTTTTCATGCCTGTCGGCAATATTTGGGAACAATTTTTAATTCAACTATTGCAGTTGAAATTCAACTAAATAATTATTGTTGTTCTTTGAACATAATACATAGATTAATAAAGTGATCTGTTACAAAAACACCCAAAATGAGCAGCAAAAATGTGCACTAAATACATCCCTCTAGCGCCGAAGGTAAATGCCATGACCAACGACAACGTTTTCCGCAGTTTCCACCCTGGATCCGACGGCTTGTGCTCTCTCGTTCACCAACAGCGGCAGCAGCAGCAGCAGTCCGCACTGAACCGAAAGCGAATCTCCCGCCAATTGCACACGAAACTGCATCCAGCTGAAAAAAGAAATAGTACTCGCTACGTGCTACGTGCACTGATCTTTCTTCTTGCCAAGAGCAGCAGCAGCAACAGCAGCAAGTGCCACTGGAAGAAAGCGAGCAATGGGGTAGAATTTCATTGGCGTGAATTAACATTTCGAATCCAATTGATTTAATTTTTCGCCCGACACGTTTCGGAGTGGAAGAACAGTAGGGCGGCTCACCGAGCGTAGCACAGAACTGCAAGTGAACAGCATCTTTAGGCTGAGTCCTGTTGAGCTGTGAACCACTCTACCGTACAAAGCTATTACGTAGGTACAGCATTCTGGAAGTCAGTAGACATCGACTGAGTTTGATTCGGTAGAGTTTATCGCGTTTACACAATTGCTCCTGGCAACTGCTGCGGACAGGCGGGTCAAACGTGGCTGTTTTTCTGGATGATAAGTTTCGCCAGCGTACAATAACACTTTCTTTGTTAGAGAGCTTACGTGCGGGAACGAGAAGTCCTGTCCTATCTTTGATCTATTGGTTTGAAGGGATTCGACCCCGCACAATTGAGGTTTCGGCTGCGGGATAACTTTGACAGAAGGAAATTGACTGACGTAAGCTTGGTATTCGGTATTGCCGCGAAGCAAATCACAAATTTGCAGCATTTGCAATTTCACAAGCAGACATTTATTACGTGTCTCGTTAACTGCATCAAATCATCCCGATCGAAATGGAAATCTTATCCACAAGAGAACCATACCGGGGAGGAGGCCCCGCGGAGGAGACGCGTGGTTATTTCTTTATTTTTCAACACCGTTGTAAGTAAGGAAATAAGAAAAAACAAAAACAACGTACAACAATTCTAACCAGTAGATGAAACGAGATAATGACTTTTTTATGTTTTTGTTTGTTTTCGTAGGCCGGTGGAAGGATAACAACCAACTGTTGAGCGACAACCGACGGGCATCAATCATAGCCGAAGCGTTGCGACCCGCGCGGTCGCCGGAACATCGATCATCGGTGTGCGAAAATTCGCAGTAGTTTTCCACATTTTCGCGGCTTGACGGACAGAAAACACCGAACGTGTCTGGCCTGTTATGTCACCTCGCAACACGCCGGCAATGTTTTTTGAATAGTAGTAGAGCACGCTCGGCTTGCGGTGGAATTGAAAATAGATTGACAATTTTTTTTTGAAATCTTAGGCGTATAACCAAACTGCTTACTGCAGGCGTCGGATTTTTTTTTGCGAGCAATGAACTTGCGCGAAATTTTAGATCCAAAGTCAAGGCCACTACCATGCCACGGGATACTGCGCACCGTACGGTAGGGTGCAGTTGATTGTTACGGTTTTGTGTCATACATAAACTTAGGATATTTCGTGTAGCAATGTACCTAGTCACATTTCTTCAATAGCAATTTAACCCTCATGTTATCACTTCCGAGAAGTCAGACAACTACTCTGTAATTAAGGAGCGACGAACCTTGCTGTATACTATCACGTACAACAAAACAATTTTTTTTAAATAATTAATGCCTGACCTCATTATAAAAGTCAACCGAACAAAATATGAGGTTGTTCTAAAACGAAGTGGTTATAAACTATAAATAATTTCACGTGTGATTTTTATTATAAGCAAGATAACATATTTACATATGTTTAGTGCTGAAGATTAAGAAATATTTCTTTAAGAATTCGGCCAAAAATGGAAAATAAAAGTTTTCGATCGAAACTCGTTATTGTACCAACGAGCAGTACAGTGAGGAAAATTCGTTTAAACGCATGGTAGTATTTTAATGTTTCAACAATAAAACAAACCATAACAATATCAGATGGTGGTAGTCTTAATTTGTAATATGCAGCAATGCCGATTTCAATTTTAAGCCCTTCGAGAGTTAATAAAAGTACAAAAATGGGTTTTAATAAAGGAAATTCGTATAAACGCACTTCAAATTTTATTGGTTCAAATAAGGATGTGATTAATATTTTAACAGTTAACAACAGTTAGTATTTCGTTTCCTTTCCGTTATTTCGAATTGTTTTGAAAATCCTGTCCGGCATCAAATTTTACAGGCTTTTACAGCGTAGCAACAGGAATGAATCTCCAAGATTCCCCAACTGCAGCTTCGAGCTCCTGTACTATTCCAAACTGCCTTCCACCTTGATAAACAAGCCACACTAGAATGCCCCATAGGGTAAAGCTCTGGGCTACGTGCAGGCCATTTCAAAACATTGATTTCTCGCTCGTCAAACCATTGCAAAGTTCTCTTACCAACGTAATGGCTACGTTATCTTGCTGGAAAATGAAATCTTCTGCCATAATATTCTCGGCAAAGGGAACAAAGACCTCTTCCAAAAATTCTACACACTTTTCGGAATTCATCATTGTTGAAATCATCATAATAGGGGGTTTTCAGTTCACGAAAATGCAGCCCAAACCATAAGCATTCCACCACCATTGTTTCTACTCAGTTTGACTTCTGGTTACTTCCTCAAATCACTCCAGTAGTAAGCCAAGCAGTTGGTACCATCTTCTCGACCGAAAAAAATACACTGCTCCATTCTCTTTTCCACGACATGTGCTTTTCCGCGAATTACCAGCCTAGCTAGATATGAGTTGGAGTAAGATTAAGGTTTTTGGCCTTTGTAGTGTACTTTAAGTATCTACATTCTTGCAATATCTGTGCAATTCGCTTGTTTGTAATCGAAAGTCTCAGTTCCTCCTTTATTTCTGCAGCAGAATACCTTCCTGTTTCGCCCAGCTGCGCTATTCGATTTCGGCCGCGATTTTTTATTTTGGCGTTCCCCTTGGTACACTTCTTTACACCATATTTTTCACCTTTCTTGACTAGATTTCGAATTGCTACTTCGTATCGGTTTATTCTCTTTGCTATTTCACGGTTGTTTGATTCCACATTCTTCAATTCACGGGTCAGTTTTTGCTTTGATTCGCTTAGATACGTTCGTTTCACCATTTTGTCTTCTGTTCAACAAAATAAAACTATCAGTTTATGTTTTGTTTACCTATGCAATCACAGTATACTAAAATGACAGCTAACTAAGGATTTGTCCTCTCAGACACGACTAAGACCATTTTTATTAGTATGCGTTTAAACGAATTTTCCAAAACAACATGAAATATGTTATCTTATCGGAGTCATGAGTAGCATTCAAACCAAATCAATATATGCACAAAATCTACTCTCAATTACCAGTTGCATAGTTTTGTATTGACGTATTCCTTTTTGGTTGTTATATCATATCAGCCAAAATTGACCATGCGTTTAAACGAAGTTTCCTCACTGTAGAGTGTATTACTTTTGATTTGCAGAAATTCAAATAGTTTTAGGGATCTTCTAAGATGGCACTCACTGGGTTACTGTTGCAAAAATGGTTATATATTTTTACAAACATCGTCAACATATTATAATATTTTCTATTTCAAACGCGATCTCTGATCCGAGCGCTAACTTTCAATTAAATGAAACCAACGATATTCGCGGTGCCAACCCACCTTCAAGGCAGTACAATGCCGAATGCAGGAGATAAATTCGTAACTTCTAACCTCTTATATGGGTCATCATATGGGCGAACGGATCTCCAATAGGAATCACGGTTCTTCGAACACGAACTTTGGGTCGCAATTTGCAGCTTACGAGATAGTTGACGAACGCTCAAGATAGCGGAACAAGCTAAACGTGAGCTACAAGCCACTATTGTTAATCGGTTCACAGTAAAAAATGAACGGTTCAGAGTCGCCCTCACGCTCACCTCCAACGTGTCATAGACTCGCTTTGTTCCATGTGTGGACTCATCACTGCGACCAGTATAGTTGATCTATTGTGATATCACCCGGGTGTTTGCTGTATAACCTGCACTGCGTTCCTTTTTGCTATAATCGCTATTGAATGAGCGATATGCTTATTAAATTTTATGCGTGCTTGTGTGTATTGGGGTTTATCCTTCCTTCAAAGCTTGATCTATTTTACCCACTTATTCCTCGCTGCCAGTACTATCCCATATTATAGCCGTCCCTGGCGAGGACTCATTCATACCTCTGACCAGTACACTCAACTATAGGAGGGACATTTGCACTGTCAAGAGTCTTCAGAGGGTAAATATAGGATTCAGCATGAAGGAAGGGTAAATGGAGGGGCCTGAGAATTAACCCATGCTAAAGTCACTTGTCATAGACTCATAGTTGGCTGGTAGAATACTGATGTTCGATGAAATGACTACTCTACTCCCTTTGTCAGTCAGTCAGCCACTTGTAAATCTGACTTCTTCCCGGTAATCCCTATAAATCGACAAAAAGCCTTTTTACGTTTTTGAGCATCCCCTTTGCTAATGGTTACCTTATTCCCCATTTCAGAAATCAAGCAGCTTGTACAACTGCTATCGTTCCAAATGCAAGAGGAACGCACCCCTTTACCCATTTGAACCTTTCTCTCCCCTTGTAAGAGACCATCTCCCTCTTTTGGCAACCCCCCCCCCCCCCCCCCCCGCGTTGATTGTTCTGTACCAAAATACATGTGTTTGACAAACGACGTGAGGAACAAAGGTCTTTTTTTACCATATATTTTTCTTCGGTGGAACCCTCCTCTCCAGTATATACATTATATATGTTGAATGTTTCAGTACAAGTTTATAAAACCGTTTATGAGATAACTTGTGTGACGGAACATTTAGCTCAAATAAGCTTTCAGCAATACAAAAAGTTCGGATGCAGGCAATTATTGGCTCATAGGACCCAAAGGTGGTCCAATGGAAAATCGGTTGCACTAGCGGAAGGCGCGTTGCGATGCACGAAATTTTACAAGAAAGGGTGGTTGGTGAATCGATCACGCAATTTAAGATCTTTGCCACTCGCTGCTAGCTGAACTTTCCTACGCTGCTTGATTGTCTGACCAGGGAATCAAAAATCACGAACGCACAAGAGACAACGATATTGTCCCTACTTCAAAATGTTGCGACAATGTACGATGAAAGTTTGTCACTATTGCATGGAAGTTAGGACAATAACAAGATGTCGCAGTTGTCATAGATACAGATGTTTCATGACAACCTGCGAAAGAGATGCACCGCTGTATGAAATACGTATTGTACGCAACAAAAGCAATCCTAATCATGTCACACTGCGTCGGCAGCGGCAGTGTTTGGTAGTTACCAAGGTAACATTGTATGGAACAAAGCAACCTAGTCATTTTCTGAAGATTTTTGCTGTTTGTCCCTTTTGTTCAAGTTGCTGATAAAGTATTGTCTTCAACCAGCCGACTTGCGACAAACACATATTTTATTGTATACCTGCATAACCAACAACAAGCGCTTGTGAGAGCGAGTGTGTATCTAAATATATTCTCACCGAAACTAATCCTTCTGACTGGTGTGAAGAGACATTCATTTGTCCTAGGATTTTGTTATCGTGATACATTCTGGTTGCTACATATGTTTATTTTATAGGCAGAGAATCACTGGCTTATCGCTCTTTGTTTTTGTCAGTTATTTCTGCGCATGAACAATGCTCGGGTACTTTTTCATTTCGACGTATCTGCAAATGAGAGATTCCCTTCGTGTCTCCTCTCTTCGGCTTTTTACGGCGAAACTAACGCATTGAAAAGAAAATTTTGAAAACATTTGGCTAGCTAGTGCCTCCGGCAACCGATTCATGCAAAGCTGATGTGTCAAAATGCATTTGTATCGCCGTAAACAGCGGAAGAGCGGAGATACGAAGAGAATCTCTCATTTGCAGATACGTCAAAATGAAAAAGTACCCGAGAATGGTATTTTGATTCCCTGCTGAAGACCCAAAGAAAACTCAAGTAAGTCTCTTAAAGCAGTGTGGAACTCTGCAGTCACGTGCAATTTTTGCAATGAAACCGAGCTGTAGGGAAGTTTTCGATATTGGCACGTGGCACGATGTAAGTTGAAGGTAAGTTTGGCGTCAAGTAGCACCCCAAAGTCATTGATTTAGTCGACTCTTGTGAGGACATGTTCATTTATTTGGTGATTGAAAACAACCGAACTGACGATGCGGTGGAAAGACATCATTTGACATTTTGCGATGCTGATAACAAGCCAATCTTTCGTACTCCAACCCACAAACACATCAAGAGCCTTTGAAGTCAGATACAATTATATTCATGTCAGCAGCTTGCATCCAACTCTAAGCAGCAAAGCAATATCGTTCACAAACAATAAAAACAGAAGAGGTCCGATGTTGCCGCCTTGCAGTACACCTGAGAGGTTAATAAACCGAGAGAAGAAGCAGGAATAGAACTCTGCCGCACAGGTAATCACAAGTCGTCTGTACGTCTATATTTTATGATCTATAGGCACCCTACGCTATCCAACGCAGCCTTTAAATCCGTGTAGATCACATTAACTTGTGCCGTTTTTTCCATTCGAGGAACCGCTTAGTTGGTTTAGAGGTACAATGCTGCTCTAACAAGCCAGTCGTCGTGTCGTGTGTTCGAATCTCGGCTAGGCCGTGCTGCTAGATAGTCAGTAGGATTATTGCACTAGCCCTGTGTAACTGTCCTGTACTCTAATAGCTGGCTGTGAAGTCTGTCGATAAAAAAGTCTTAGTAAGACGTTTAAGCCCTAGGCTTTGCTTTTATAACATAGAACTACGTTTTCGTTTTCTATATTGGGGTGCACTTTAGAAGTTCGAGGAATGAGCATGTAACCAAAAGTGGTTATGATTTGCACGCTTATAACTCAGCCATTTTTCAATGGATTTTAGAGATATTTGGAACAATCGATCAGAAATTTTTCTAAAAATTGATTAATATAGCAAATATAAAAATAATTTGTCAAATCACTATTAAAAACAGCATAAATATTAGGCATTGTCAAAAACGAACGAATCAGCCAATCACATAGAAGCACTCTTTTGCTTCCCAGACCCGGTACGACAATTTTCGTTTACTTCGATTCTAAAACAACGACCGAACGCTTGTTTTCCAACAGCACAGGAATTATTCATTACCAGTAAACCTAGAACAAACTGAAGTCCTGAAGGTAAACAATTTTATAAAAATTCGAAACTACCCTCGCTCTTTGATCGATGTTATTATTTAAACATTGAACCTAGACAAATTCGAT
Organism: Sabethes cyaneus; assembly: GCF_943734655.1. Lineage (NCBI taxonomy): Eukaryota > Metazoa > Arthropoda > Insecta > Diptera > Culicidae > Sabethes > Sabethes cyaneus. The sequence continues at coordinate 38,883,508 of NC_071353.1, read as the reverse complement.
GTCCTGAAAGTAAACAAGTTTGGAAGAGTGTAAAACTATCCTTTCAATTATCCCAACCCTTCGATCGATCTTATCATTTTAACATTAAATGTAGACAAAGTTGATGTCCTGAAAGTAACCCGTTGAATAAAAGAACGCATCTACCTCACCTGCTCAACCGATTATATCAATATACTATAAAAATATATTCCAAACTGAAGTCATGTATAAAAACGTGGTAGGGTTTATTTCTCATTCCCGTCGTAGTAAGTAAAGCCATTCTAATTTTCATCATTTGTTGGATGGATTTAATGAATACCCCAAAAGTTCTTGTACTGACTTGACTAAAACAGACTCACCTTCCGATCCGTGAACTTTGAAATCACTGAAAAGCGATGATATTAAAGCATATTTTACTGAAATTACGCAACTGACTTTGTTTCTTAAATTCGTCGTACCGTTTTAAAAACCGTCCATCAAAATTTTTCATCGTCCGAACTAAAAATCACAACAATGTTTACGAAGCTAACGCGCATGTATTTGTGTAGGACGGCATGACAAATGTTATTCTGCAAAATTTCTGCAGGTCAGGCAAGTTTTCTGACAACGCCCTGCGTGGGTTATTTTCATTTATGAATGACGGAAATTAAAACGATTAGTCGACATTTTCTTCTTCGTCGCACGAAAAAAGGTAGGTAGGACTTCTTTAATGATAAAAAGGATTTAAATAGATATCAGCTCACTTTGATTGATCGCGTATGATAGACAACAAACTAAAATATTAGGCAATAACTAGTTTTGTATTGTGTGTCATAAAAATGCTGATATTTTTAATAATTTGTGTTGGATAGGACGGGAATAGGCAATTACGACGAAGCATCAACATACCCTAGGTGGAATATTCTTGCATGTAACATAAGGCACAAATTTTCAGCCATGAAATTCTTTACAAGCTTTTAGTTTAAGTGCTGTAAAGTATAAAAATAACCGAAAAGTAGAGTGCTAAGAAAACCTCCAATGGACTTAGAACAATAATTTTAAATCAAAATCTTCCAGCATTTTACATGTTAATTGAAAGACAAGCATACATCAAAGCAATATGCCATAATAATAAATGGCGTTTTTAACTATTTTGGAATAAATTGATAAGATTCAATTAATTTTGTGAATGACAACCCAGATCAATTGATTATTATTTACTGTTTAGCCAAAAGTTTTGCGTTTAATGACAAATATTTTATGCTTTGAAAAAGTTTTTTAAGTCGTATAAACGTATATCGATTGTCAACTGGAGTGTAGTTTCCAGTCAGTCCAGACAAGCTACTCAAAAATCTACAAAATGTGGTATCGCCGCCAATCACCAAAGGATGTAAACGAAAGATTTATCTTTCATACACTCAAGCGACAGAAGGAAACCGGAAAAATACTGCCTAAACCTGGCCGTAAGCGCACTGTGAGGACACCGGAGGGCATTAAAATTCTGTTTCCAGACGAAAAAATGTTCCTGCTACAGGATCACCACAACTAACAGAATATCCGATCATTTGCAGCAGCATGGCGAAGTTAAGGAGGCTATCATGCAGCTAAAGAACAACAAATCAGCTGCGAAAGATGGCATCGGAGCGGAGCTTATTAAAATGGGACCAGGCCGTTTGTATACGCCGGCCAATTGTTAGAATTTGGGATACGGAACAGCTACCGGAGAAATGGAAAGATGAGGTTCGGGCAGATCTATAAAAAGGGCGACAGGTTGGACTGTGAGAATTATCGTCCGATCACCGTTCTCAATGCCGTTAATAAAGTTCTGTCCCAAGTTATTTTCAACCGACTATCACCGATGGCGAACAGATTTGTAGGAACTTATCAAGCCGACTTCGTCTAAGGTCGGTCTATAACGGATCAAATATTTAAACTGCGGCAGATCCTCCAAAAGTGTCGTCAATACAGAGTTCCCACGTCAATATAGTTGTTCATTGACTTCAAAGTCGCAAATGATACCATCGACCGGAAAAAGCTATGGAAAATCATGGACGAGAACAGCTTCCCCAGGAAGCTCATCAAACTGATTAAATCTACGATGGATGGTACAAAGTGCTGTGTTCGGATTTCGGGAGGATTGACAAGTTCATTCAAATCACGCAGAAGGCTTCGTCAAGGATGGTCTCTCATGCTTGCTACGGATATCAACACGCGGGGCACAATTTTCAACAAATCTAGTCAATTCGTTTGCTTTGCCGATGATATGGATATTATCGGTAGAACATCTGTGGCGTAGGCAGAACAGCACACCAGACTAAAGCGCGAAACAGAAAAGATTAGGTTAAAGATAAATACGTCTAAAACAAAGTACATGCTGGCGAGCGGAACCGACGCACAGTGGCGCCAGTCAGAACAAAACTGAGACAAAACTAATAAAATTGGTAAAGTAGCATGGAACTTGCATATTTTGTATATAACTGTGAACCAAATTGACTACTAAAACTTAAAGTTTTCAAATATTTAAAAAAATCAATAATTAGGGTGTCTCTAAAATAATTTTCTAAGAAAAGTTTTATAACTATTTGAGCTATTATTTTTATTTTGTGTTTTATTGCATTGGGATAATTAGGAGAAGTAGTAATGGCCTTGTAACACTCAGCAATCCATAACGTTGAGCCACATTTGAAAATTATTTTGAATTTTAAAAATATCACTTTCTCCAGCCAATAACCATGTTTATTCACTAAAATTTGAATATCAAAGTGTCACTGCTGCTCTGCTGGCCTGGTACTAACCTTTAGCTGCTAAATGCTCAAAGATTTACTTTAAAAATATCTGTAATAGTGTTGCTAGAAGTAATTACAAAGCGGAATTGCCTAAAAACATATGGTTCCTTAAAATTCAATATATTTAATTGTTTGGACACGCCGCCCGTACTGCGGTCGGTATCACTGTCGTCACTCGTGAGTGACCTACATGAAAGCCACGCTATGTATTCCCGCTTCCAGTATAAGAATAAGTCTTTGTTGCGCCTCACGCTATTGTTACTAAAATCTATATAAACCAGCTCAGATGCTGGTCAGCAATTATTATCAGTTGTTAGTATCGTTATTATCACTATCATTCTCATTATCATTCTTAGTATTGTTCAGTACATGCAGTAGCCCAGTTGCTACTTGTCTCTGTTGCCACCACTGTTACGTGGCTAGATTAGAACGAAATGTAGTTGACTTAGTGCCACTGCCGGCCTGCTTACCAGCAGCCGCCAGTATTCCATAATTGTTACCCCGTTTGTGATATAAGTGAATATAATTCGTATAGTAAACCAGTGTACTATTCAGTAACTGAACATAAAGAAACCCGTGATTCCCTGATTCAGTGATCCAAACTCACCAGGCCTTAATTGCCCGGTACAGTTTACTACAATTGGCAGAGGCCAGGAAGGAAAATTAGAAAACACAACGTAGGGCCTTCCACAACGGACGAACATAGTTTTGGTGCCGTGACCAGGATTGGTCACCTGCTGCCGGCTTCCGTTATTTGCCACCGGTTGTTGGAATGCTACCGGTTTTCGTTATTTGCCGCCGGCTATCGTTCTTTCTATTTCGCCTTTGCTATCGCGGTGAACTGTACCCGCCCGTGATCGAGAACAACCAAGTGCCGGTACATCGAACAAATGTGATACGCTGCCGCAATTAAGTGCACTGTTTACTCGCGGGACGTCAATTCCCATAATTGCGAGGCAGGAACATACAACAATGTTCAAAGTTTTTTACGTGTATACGAAATGCGAGCTGTTACGTTGCCTTCGCATTCCTGTTAAAATTTATCTCGTCATGGAGAATCTCCGTAAATTTGCTGAAAAACACCGGCTGGCCGGTAGCCTACCGGTTGAGCGCAAGGAATCTGAGCCTTTGTTGTAAGGCTATTGTCGTGCTGAAAGGCACATTCGACTACGCAGCCATTGTATCATTGTCATCGATTGGAGCCACAATAGGGCTATTGTCTAACGTTGTTCCTGGTTTCAAACCGCTGAATGCGGCATCGGACTTGTTCATGTAAAATTGTGCTATGGACATTCTGGAGTTTGGCAAGCAGTTGTTCGTATTATATAGTACCATCGTTCCTGCTACAAAATGTCATCATTCCTACTAAAAGGTGAATTCGACAATGAGTTGTAGTATCGTCTTGCTGTGGCGTGCCAAGCCGCAGCAATTTTCTGTTTCACCTCTGCGTGATAAGTCTCGAAGTTTCAGGGGAGTTTTCTGGTTCAGCCGGTGCTGGAGTGCCTCCAGCCACGATGATTTCCATAGTTTATTGTCTCGCTGTGGTAACAAGACCGCAGTGACTGTGCTGTGCTATTTCTGCTAATTTATCGTCATGCTGCCGTAGAGCTCGGCCTCTACATTTCGGGAGCTTAGTCCTCCAAACCACCGGTCGGAGTGCAACGTCCGCCGGTTAGTGGAATTCGCCGGAGCGGCCATCCGGGGATTCATTATCTGCAGCGTTTACCGTCGACTTGATTGTCTTTCAAGGACAGCCAGTCCTTTGGCGTGAATCGCCAGTTTCGTGTCAAGTGTCGTGGAACCCAGATTCCACATTTCAGGAGCGTAGCCCTCCAAACCGCCGGTCGGAGCGTAGCGTCCGCCGGCAAGCTGAGTAGAGTCAACGGAACGCATTCTACAAGTTCATCGCCAGCACAGTTTTCCAGTCGTTGCTTTCGTCATCGTGGATTACACAGCAGTGTAGTGCATTCATCGAGTTAGCCACATGTCTTACGTGGCAAGGCGTGTTCCAGCACAAAGGCATTCAGGGGTAGCGCGTTTCTGGTCAACCGAGGCGACCGAAACTGCTGCCCCACCAACGTTATGAGTTAAGTATTTTGTAATTCCAGGCTAAATGCAACCCATTTACGCCAACCTCGTTTTCAGTTTAACCGTCTGCAGTCAGACAGGTCATCTGCTCTCACCTATGGTCAGTTCCTTCGGTTCCTGCTTCAGCACCAGACGGCCTTCCGCTGCAACGATTCATCGCAGCTTACAACACTGAAGCAGCTAAGTCCATCGTTGCCTACCGCTACCAGGCCAGGTAGCAGGCGATTTCCAGTGCATCATCGCTCGTCTATTCGGATGCATTTGGCTTGCATCCCATGCTGATATCAACGATGCCTGCAGTCACGTACGCAGCTTAGTTCATCGCTGCTTGTTCATCACCAAGGCAGCCGAGTCCATCGGTGCCTGCCCTTCGTAAATGCAGACAGCATCGATGCTGCTCATCTGTTTGCGCAGCTTGCACATCCATTGCCGTTCAGCTGCATCAGTGCATCCAGCCAGTCCTCAGCGTTATCATCTGCATCAACTGGTTCAACGTTATTTGGTTGGTGCCGCAGATATCTTGCTTTCGTCGACGCTGCCATCAGCCTGTGCAGCAAGTACACAACATAGCCAACCTCTTCCCCGCCACCCCCGGATGAATGTTGAAACCAGGTGGTTTCAAGGGGGGGAGTATGTTTGGACACGCCGCCCGTACTGCGGTCGGTATCACTGTCGTCACTCGTGAGTGACCTACATGAAAGCCACGCTATGTATTCCCGCTTCCAGTATAAGAATAAGTCTTTGTTGCGCCTCACGCTATTGTTACTAAAATCTATATAAACCAGCTCAGATGCTGGTCAGCAATTATTATCAGTTGTTAGTATCGTTATTATCACTATCATTCTCATTATCATTCTTAGTATTGTTCAGTACATGCAGTAGCCCAGTTGCTACTTGTCTCTGTTGCCACCACTGTTACGTGGCTAGATTAGAACGAAATGTAGTTGACTTAGTGCCACTGCCGGCCTGCTTACCAGCAGCCGCCAGTATTCCATAATTGTTACCCCGTTTGTGATATAAGTGAATATAATTCGTATAGTAAACCAGTGTACTATTCAGTAACTGAACATAAAGAAACCCGTGATTCCCTGATTCAGTGATCCAAACTCACCAGGCCTTAATTGCCCGGTACAGTTTACTACAATTGGCAGAGGCCAGGAAGGAAAATTAGAAAACACAACGTAGGGCCTTCCACAACGGACGAACATTAATCTTTGCGCAAATCTGCGCAAAATGCGGATATGATTTTTGGAAAGTAGACTAAATTTTACATAATATATGAAAAAATGACGGTTACCTTCCGTTCCCAAAAAAGATGCTCAATTTTGAAAATGCGAAGTCACGTGTCTGTTACTATTTTGATATTTGAAGCAAATATATTTTAGAGTGTACTTGATTTTCGTCAATTTGCAAAATAAGGTGTTAATCTATAATCATTTCAATACCAAATCACGTTTTATTTGTATGCAAATACCTAACGGGGTACGATTAAAAACAGTTTTTCGAAACTTGCATTAAATGAAAAATATGGGAAGTTGTTACACAAACCTCAGATTCAAAAAATTCTCCAAAAAGCTGTATCATTCCCAGTGCTCTGAAATTTTGGAATATTGTTATTTAGTCTGTCTACTTTCATAGAAAAATACTATTTCATGAAAAACGTCAACTCCATTTTGGGTGTTTTGTCCCAGTATTTTCCACTGTGCGACGCTGCATGGGCTGTAGTATAATGATCGACGGCGAAGAGTTTGAGATAGTCGATGAATTTGTCTACCTTGGCTTACTGGTAACGGCGGACAATGATACCAGCCGTGAGAATCGGAGGCGTATTATCAGCGGAAGCCGTTCTTACTATGGGCTTTACAAGCAATTGTTGTCGAGCAGACTAAGTCCCCAGATTGTTCGCTACGGGCATGAAACATGGACAATGCTCGAAGAGGACCTGCGAGTGTTCGGAGTTTTCTAATGACGAGTGCTAAGAAGGATCTTCGGCGGCGTATTCTCCTAATGGAGTATGGAGGCGAAGGATGAACCATGAACTCGCACAGCTCTATGGCGAACCCAATATCCAAAAGGCGGCTAAAGCTGGACGAATACAATGGGCAGGGCATGTTGCAAGAATGCCGGACAACTACCCTGCAAAGATGATGTTCGTCTCAAATCCGGTAGGAACAAGACGGCCAGGAGCGCAGCGAGCAAGATGGTTAGACCAGGTGGAGCGAGATCTGGCGGAAAGTACTCGGTGTCCGAAGAACTGAAGAGCGGTAATCCACAACCGAGTTAATTGAAAAAACCTTGTTCAACAGACTTTTCCTAGGACGGCAAGCCACTAAAGTAAATAAGTATGATACAGCACATCATCTCGATATTCCTCGGGATAAACTGGCTGTTCAAAGGTTCCCGAATATGTCCAGGGTGATGTTATGGGGACGTTTCTACAAAAATTTAAAGGTTCCATTGCTGTTCCTTAAACCTGATGTTAAAACCGACACATCGATAATGTTTTGAAGAGCTATTTGCTTCCCATCGTCAAAAAATATTACAACAATGCACCATATTGCTTCTAACAAGATTCTGCACTGTCCCACCAGGCGAAAGCTACACAGGCTTGGTGTGAGGACAATTTTCCGAATTTTATTCTGCCCACTTATTGGCTTATTTTATATGTTACGGTATTATGAACTTTATTATTGCATAATGGATAACCATTATGTCGCCAAATTGATGTGCAGTTTATCTATTCGACGGGGTGCGATGAAGAATAAACCGGTTGAAAGCGTTCGAATCATATCGAAATAAGACGTCGGCTTTCGTCGAAAACGAAACCTAATTTTTTATGTTAAATTACTTCAAAGCTTAAAATTTCAAATGAAGCCTCAAATTAACAATAATACTTCGTTTGACTGTTCACCAAACAGACATGTTCCATGCACGTTGTAATTCATACTTTTGAACCGCGTTTCGTGCTTGTCCGAACAAAGTAACAGCTGTCAACTGAACACGAACAGTCCTCAATCATCCGTTGGTTGATGTGTTCCTGCAAACCAGAAGACCATCGAAGAGCGTTGAATGACTTCCGATAAAACAAAGAGCAGAGCTATTACAAACAGCGGACATAAATTGATCATGTTTTCAAGCAGTCAAATATGTAGTCACTGGCATTTAGATTTCTTTTACGGGGATTACGATCGCACTAGAGGAAAGCGCATTATCCGCATTTCGAAGCAATCCCGTTAAATTTATGATATCCACCATAAATCCCGACTCCGTGCGGCGCGCGTTAGACTGCATTAAGTCGCCAGAGAGTTGCAGCTGGACTTCGAAGAAGACGGTTCAGTTTGGCCACCGAGGCCACTGAAAATGGAAAAGAAACATCAACCTTGCTGGCTGCAGCGTGTATCCATTAGAAGGTACAGGACCTTCCCTCCCTCCTGGGTGGAATTCAATTATGCCAAAACCATAATAAATCTTGCCCAGGACTTAATAAGTTTATTTAGCTGCAGTTTCATTTCAATTCCAATTTTCGACTTGTGTTTTGTTTACATTTATCAAAGTTAAAAATAAATAAATGGAAAAGGATGTTTTTCTTTGAGTCGCATCCCCTGCCTCCGCTGCACTGGTCCTCCTTCACGGAGTACGTGGAATTTTCTCCCTAGCTAATTTACGAAGGACAAAGAAAAGCGCTTGCACCGGTGGTGCTGGGAAACATTGTTTTCCCACCCAAAAGTAAAACTACGAACTGCACAACGAACATCACAAGCATCCCGTAAAATCAGCTAGCTAATGTTTGCATGCATCGAATTTAATGGGCTGCTTACTAATAAAATCCATAATGGACGACTGCTTTATCTACCTTCCGAAAGGTGGCACGAAGCACGAGGGAAGAAGAGCAGAAACGAAGGAAAAAGACAATAAGCCATAATGCTGCGAACACCTTTGGGGGGAACCTAACCGGCAGCTGCTGCAGATTCAATCGTGAAAATGTTGGGAAAGGACGAGTTCAAGAAAAGTGTAAAAATCCAGCTACTTTTATTGTCACGTTCAGACACAGTCCATTTCGAGTGCTTGCACTCACATAAACCCACAGGTTGAGATTCAACCGAGAAAAGTTATGTTTCCTTTAAAAGCTTAATCGAACAGAAATTACACCTCTGCCTGCCTGCCACCAAACACCACCCCCGCTTCCACTGTTGACTGGTGGTCGGTTCACTATTGACCCATCGTTAGTCGGGTAATTTCGGCGTGGGTGGATAATAGCAACAACTCATTTAAATGATGGCAAAAAGGTGAGCATAGTCATTCGATCGTTTCGTTTGGTTTGAAGAGACGGCAGTCTAATGATAGCTACGTTGGTCCCGTAATTGCTGTGGGTCGCAGGAAGGAAGTGGACTGTCTAGCACACTGTGTAACATTGAAGATGTGGGAGTAGTAAAATTTTGTTCGCTGGAATATAGAACCTAATGGAATGTTGAAGACGGATACTTCTTATTTGACAAGAAGTTTGTTTAGTGATTGTTACAACGCACGTTTCGTTTCATCAGACAGATAGTGTGCCCCGTTGCACCCTATTTCGAAAATCTTTGCTTAAAATGGTGAAGTTCTGGTAACATTGCTAATTACATGGTGCCGGATGCCCAATCGGGAATCGTAAAGTTTTTGCATTCAAAGAGAGAAAAGAAAGAAGAGATGCATTTTTGGTACAAGCAACAATTGATGCATTTAAAGGTGTTCTCTACTATCACGGCTGCAGCAATTCCACAGGGCGTTGAACTGAAGGAACTTTTTAAATGCAAACATAATAGAGCTATAAACGTATAATTTTGATTTTAGTTTTTGAAGCAATTGAAGGATGTTTCCAAAAAATTGCTAATAACAATATTTAGGGCAGTAAAATAGTTCATCGGTCATGTGAACGAGTTCAATGTAGGACTCAAATAGAAGTTAGATTGTAGATTACAGCCGACTCTGCAAATGAGTAATTCTTGTTGAAACGGGCCAATTACTGACACGAGGTCTTCAAATATTGGAACTTTTGCACTTAAGTGGTTGAAAATGGCTAAAAATGAAAATTACATTTTTAATGCCTCGAAATAGTGGACCCCTCGTTCCTTGGCGAATACAAGTGAAATTTTACTGATTGATAACTGATCGTTTTATTCAGTTAATGCCACCGAGGAAGGGTTCACTATTGAGAACCTGCTGTAATCTGGGGTTGGCTGTTTCTAGAAATTCACTATAGAATGACTACCTTTAGTCAATTTCAAACGACTACACATCATCATCTGCTTGTTGATTTTAAGGCGGCATATGATTCAGTCAAATGGAATGAGCTATGCCGGGTAATGTTAGAACATGGTTCTCTGACGAAACTGATTAAGCTGATTCGTATGAAGCACAATACGCCATAATAGTGGGTGAGATATTACCTGTTTTCGTGACGGTGGATGGACTACAGCACGGGTCTGTAGCCTCTGTTATTTATGCTTACCTTGGAACAATACGAACAGCAAATGACACATTCCAATTTAGTAATTTAGTGAGTGAAACATTCGGGTACCAACTGAAAGAGCGTGGTTGCCAGCCCTACTTACCATTGCACAACCCAATATATTTTTGGTTTATATCGAAATTTTCCAGTTCATCGAATTAATAATGATCTTCACCAGGCACTTGCTCCCTTTCCACAATAGTAGCTTTGTTTCTTATCAAAAGACAGAAAATATATAAAGTAAGTCTCGATTGGGCATAAACGATCCACAAATATCGATTATACATTTAATACTGACTTCAAAATATTTTTTAAGATAATTAATTTCGCATTTATATATTTTACTGAATCAAACAACATCTCTACGAATTTGTTCTAACAGAGAATCTTCTAATCTTCAACTGTAGCCCCAAAATCGACAACATACTTTGCCACTACCACTGAAGTGATGCTTTTCCTAGAACTGAATTAAAACCCTAGCTATAGTTGGCCATCCTTTCATTTTCCAGCTCTGTTAATAGCGTTAAAAGAGTAAAAGCTTTTCGTCCACAACCGCATCGTCGTTCATTGGAATACGAGGGGGAGCTGAGAGTGAAATTTAGTTAATGAAAAAAGTTACCGCATAGAAAAATTAAAGTTTTCCCCCGTCGATAGCGACCAGCAGACGACCGAAAACCCGCAGGGATGTAATTGATCTCCGGTGAAATAGATTTGGCGAAAAAAAAGGTGAACGATTGCATTGGAAAGAGTGAGGGACCCTCTAAGTGTGCCTGCTTTTGATTAGATCTCGAGCAGGAACAACCAGAAATCAAGTCTATACCTGGGATGAAGTCTTAACCGATTTTATCGTAAGCCTTAGATTGCTGAAACTTAATCGCACAATCGCTTTGTGGGCAGCGTAATAAAATATTTGATAATCCGATGTACAAAGGTCCTTAAAACCCATGCCATGTTGGAATCCCAAATGTTACAAGCTATCACATGCTTCTGTCATCGCATCGCATCGAAAATTCAATTAAATTTATGACTGAATGATAAATTATGCGCTACTAGCATAACGATGACTGTTCCTCTCTCAGTTCAAAGTACAGAACTGGTAGACCAAAGTTGCGCTCTGCTTGCTCCAGTTAGCTTCCCTGCCCCCAAAACTGCATGGCGGAACGCGTCAGCAGCAAAAACTGACATCATATGTGCACGTCCTTCTATGTTGCGTGGAAACGAAATCTTCCATCGTCGCTGGCGACGTAGCGCATTTCGACGAACGACTCGTGATTAAAATAATAAAACATTAAAATGGGTGAAGGATTTTCTCTACTTATCTTGTTTTCCACTTCGCGTGCAGCAACTCGGCGAACGACGGAAAACACTAGGTATATGTATTTACTTTATCAATAATCTGATTTATATTTAGTCGTCTCTTGTGGTTCAGTTTTACTTAGAAAAAAACATCCGCTGTAGCAAGGTAATGTTGCAAGAATATTCAGAACTATATTCAAACTAGTACACTATAGTTATTTATGCAAGCAACAACATTTGTATTCGTATTGATTTGAGCGTTGATTTCTTAAATCCAGATACATTCTCAGGAGGTACAGATTTATTACTAGAAATGCACTGAATTTATAACCGCTTCAGCTGTTTGGTGAGCAGTGGTGGAAGCTGAATCCTAAGATAAAAATGCATCTGAGTAAGCATAACATAGAGAACATGGTTAAATAGAACGAACGGTACGGGATGAAGGAGCTAGTAACAACCCAAACGGGAAAAATACATTAAATTTTAAAACTGCTACCGCAACCAGTGACGCTATGCTTTCAGTTAGGTTTTGATATTAGGACAGAAGGATCATCAGGGTCAAGGGAACAGGAGCAATGAATTTTATTACGCTGCTGACATCTGTGTAGTAATGGCGGTTTCAATGAAAGTCAATGACATATGAAACGATGGTCAAGTTGTAGCTTTTTACGACGTTAAAATGATAAACAAATTTGTCAACCTTAAGTATATTTATAAACCAGTAATGGAAGCCAAATTAATGTACTTAAACATAACAGCTTTCACACTATCGAAACTTCTGAAAGTGAATCATTAAACCCGCTTATGTGCTGTGCCGCCGGGTATCAATCACTTTTACTCAACGGTTAAAGCAATCAAAAGACATTTAATTTTATGCTCTTTATTTAAAAGCATTACGTTTATTTTATCACGTCTCAAGAAGCACGTGTGTTCTCTTTTTTTCTTCTAACGAATTAGAGCGCATTAACCATCACACATCGAGAATATGGCGTGCAGCTATAGGACGGGCTCCTTTCCGCTGTCAAGTTAGTGTATCCTATTTTAGTTTCCTATAATAGATTCTTCTGAACACGCTATTCCCTCCAGTCGATAACAGAGTCTCGCTTAACAGTTTGCTCCAGTTCCCTTCGCCATCAGCAGAAGCTAACTCCCAGATTACGTGAGCTGAACGAAGCGAGTGATTGATGATTGGTACGGGCACCAGTTGAATAATAGATCGGTTTATCCCGAATTGCCAGAAATCCGTTTGCGAGAGGAGCTGCCTAATACATATCGAGAAGTGGCTCGCAATAGCTTCGCAATTCATCTTGATACTGGTGATTTTCCAGCTTAACGAATTTTCACCCACGTGTGACGTCACGGTGACCTATTAGAACTAGTGGTTTGCGACAAGATTGACACAAAAAGACGACAGGAGACAGATTAGAGGAGGTGATAATGAAGCTCGTTAAGTTGCCACTTTCGGCTTTCAGCACTTATCACAGACAAAAATCGCTTGTTGAAGCAAGTTGAAAATCACGAAAAATGCGATGTAGTTAGAATCACTTTATTAAGTTAAAAACTTTTGTTATATAATATAACAAAGGTAAAACAATAACGAACCAAGTGTTTGATTCGTAAAGGAAAGTAAACGTAAACTTCTTGAAGATAGTTAATTTACAACATAACAATAATTCGTCAGCATAATGCACAACACAACCCTAGAACACTTTTTATCGAGCAGATGAAAAAAGCAATATTTTAACAACAATCGTGAAAGATTCATTTCAAATTTAAAAGTGAAGTTAATTCGTGACAATTCAATTGTTTTTCTTTGTTGAACTGGCAAAAACTACCTTACCCGTTAGAGGGTTTAAGTGGATTATAAATTTCGAACGCGAGGAGCGTACGTTAGGTCACGGTTTACCATCTGCAATTGCCCCACCGAATTTTATAAAAAAAATTATCACGGGCATAATTCAGAGACTAGAGGAAATTGACTACAATGGAAATTTGCCGATTTTCACGTAAGTACATCGCTTAATTTAAAAATTTATAACTCTAGAACCAAGCATAAGCAAAGCACCTCTCAGCGAATGCTTCAGTTAAGAACCATTTTTCCACTTTTCTTTTTTTCCTACTTGTGCTGGTGGATATATTTAAAGCCTTTGCTATTGATCTCAAAGAGAGAAGATATATCTCGGGTACTTTTTCATTTCGACGTATCTGACAATGAGAGATTCTCTTCAAGTCACTTCTCTCCCGCTTCCTACGGGGTGCGGATAACGACTTGGACCATCACCTAGTAGCAGTACATGTGTGCTCAAAGCTATCAACGGCCCTACATTAATACATTGCGACAAAGCTGCCCTCCTCGGTAAAACATTCGACAATGAGACATCCCGTGAATGACCGAGAACTACGCGCGCGTACTAGATGAAGCTCTACCATCCTCTGTGGAGCTAGGTGCTTCGACTCTCTAAGACGGATGGAGCTCGGTCGTCGGTATATGGTCGTATACCGACCATATGGTCCATATACCATATGGTCGGATATGGTCATCGAGGTCGAGGTGGTAGACTGGTGGTGTAGTAGTTCTTCGATGAGCATATTAACGGTTAGCCTATTTGCCTGGATATTAACGGCTAGCCTGGAAGTTAATCTAGGAGTGCTTACAAACGACAACAGTATGCCGGTTCACGATCTCGAAGATATCCGGTGAGAAACCGATCAGCTGAAGAATACTAGAGCGGCCGGAAAGAACCGAATCCCAGCAGAACTCTACAAAAATGGCCAAGAACTGCTAGCAATGGCACTTCACTGGATAATTTTAAAGATTGCGAGGATGATAAACTACTGGAGGGGTGGATGGAAGGTGTGGTTTGTCCCATCAACAAAAAGGGCGATCGGCTGGATTGCAATAAATACCGCGGTATTACGCTGGTTAACGCCCTCAACAAGGTGCTTCTATCAGATTTTGTTACCTCGTCTATCCCCAATACCAAGAAAATTCGTAGGGCAGTATCATGCGGGGTTTATGGGGCCCGTGCTACTACAGATCAAATTTTTACCCTTTGACAAGTCGTACAGAAATGTCGGGAGTACAACGTCCCCACGCATCATATTTTCGTAGATTTCCGGACAGCATACGATACAGTCGAGCTCGAACAACTATCCCTAGTAGCACAGTTGTTACAAACCGATTGTGGCAACTGATTTGTGTCTAATTTTCGTCATAAATGAGTTGCTGCAACTAAAAGTGCTGCTTGGGATGGCAGATAATGCACGAGTACGGTTTTTCGGACAAACTGACACTACTGTTTAAAGATATCCTGGAATGAGTGACGTGCTACGTACGTGTTTCGGACTCTCAGGTCCCTCCGAATAGCGCAGAGGGTTGCATCAAGGGGATGGACTCTCCTATAGGTTATTCAACATCATTGCTGAAGGTGTGACCCTGCAAGCTGGCTTCCAAAGGAGAGGAACGATTTTCAGTAAGAATAAGTTCTAGCCTTCGCAGACAACCTCGACATCATTACTAGAAACGATGGAACGTCAGAGGCAACCTACGCCTGTCCAAAAGCGGAAGCTCGGCAGATTAGGTTACAAATCAATGCGTCTAAAACCAAATATATGGTAGGAAGAGGCTCCAGAGAAAACAACGTTTGTCTCCCACGGACAGTGACTATTGACGGCGATGAACTGAAAGTAGTTGATGAGTTTGTATAATTGGGATCTCTGGTCACCACCGACAATAATACGAGTAAGGAGATCCAACGACGCATTCAAGCTGGAAGTCGAGTCTACTTTTTCGTCCGCAAGGCGCTTCGATCAACTACTATACACCGCCGCACAGAGCTGACGATGTACAAATGTACAAACGTTAGTCCTCTACGGGCTTAAGACAGTAACGCTGCTTACGGAAGACATACGTGCACTTGTCGTATTTGAACGAAAGGTGTTGCGGACTATTTTTGGCGGAGTGCAATCGGAAAACGAAGAGCAGCGTAGGCATATGAACCACGACTTACAGGCGTTGCTTGAAGAGATTCACATGACACCACACATGTACATGACACATGTACACCTGACGAAAGTTGGGAGACTACGGTGGCCCGACCACGTCACAAGGATGCCGGACGACCGTGCAGTGAAATCCGTTCTCTTCAAAAACTCTACCAGCACCAAGATTAGAGAGGCCCATCCAGCAAGCTAGATGGCTCAACCAGGTTGAAACCGACTTGCATGTGTCGAGATGCTCAACGAATTGGCGACAAGTAACCCAGGACTGAGTACAGTGGAGAGGAATTCTTGATACGGCAAGAGTTACCGCGGCTCTCTGCTGGTAAAAGTAAGTATTTGGCTATGTACTTACATCACCTATACAGGGTGATGGCTGTTGACGAGGATGCTAGAACACCGGGTGTTAGTGCGACTGGAGAATGGTAGCCCAAGACCGAGTAGTGTGGAGACGAATCCGAAATTCGGCCCAGATCTATCTATACAGAACCGAAACCGCAACAACTCGAACAACGCGATGACCAAAAAGTGGCAGCAGAGTCTCTTTCGATTTTGTTTTCCTTTTGGAAGCTTTTCGCTTATTCAAGAATAACATCAATATGAGCTTAACGCACACTCTCTTTTGCTACTATATGCTTTCGTATACTTTCGTGTGCGTTTATGTGTTTTTGTGGAAAAAAGTTTCTCTCTATCGCCAGATTCGCTAGAGTCTGTTTAATTTTAGTTGCATATCGAGGTTGTCTTATATCCAGGATGTGTTATATAGAGGTATGCCTTCAACAAGTTTGAAGAACACAAAGGAAAATATAACACATGTGTTTAACTAGTAAAAGCAAGTTTCTTGTTGTTAAGACCTCTGGGTGCAGTTTCAAACAATGAAACCAATAAATTCACTTGAAGACAGCAACAATTTGAACACTTTACAAGCCGTTCAACTTCTAGCTTAGGGTTTTTTTTTTCTCTCAAACGAAATTTCAGACGTACAATTCCTGATGCAGCACAATAACTTACCAAAAGTTTACGCTCACCATCCTAGGTCACGACACGCTCGCCTTGTTTATCTAGTACATCAATGCTTTCCCACACAAACCATCATTTCGTTTCGCCAATTCATTCAACTTGTGGTGTCAAAAATCACGTTCCATTTCTATTTACCCTTAATTTCACTGGCTCGCATTCATTCTGCTTTCGGCTCGCAATCAAGCAAAGTGAACAGCAGCGCAACACAATCTCTGTTTGCCCGTGTGGGAAACGGGGAAAAATCTTTTGCTTTTCGGTAACTACACACTATCTTGCCAGGACCGCACGGCGATAAAGAAGCATGATTTGTATATCGGGCAAGCACCTTCGACGACAAGAAGAAAAGTGCATTTCAAATACACATCCTACTCTCGTCGACGAGTCGTCGAGTGACGACGATGCTTTTCCTTCTGAGTTCGCTTCACTTGCTGTCGTGTTTGAAGAAAGAAAGCCACAAGCGAAATCAACTTACTTTTTTATTCAAATATTTTCGCTGCACTTGCTGTCAGAGTATACAAGATTTTCCTCTCTTTTTTTGCTTCGAGGGACAAAAATGTAAACATGAGCACATTTGACGATATGAAAGAGGATACCAGTAGCGCCATAAAGTTTAGCTCAAGAATGCACTTTGCGTGTGGGGATGTACTCAGTGAAGCGCGGTTATTTATTTGTTTTTGAATAGTACTGGCGGCTAATTTATGCTTCTGTCTTCGAGCAGTGTGTACAACAATTACTTTGTTAGCCATAACAGTCGTGTCTGTTTTGGATTTTATTTCAAGCAGCTTCATTATGTATTATATCGGATGAATGCAGATCAGAAAATGAGCACCTCTCACACTCGTGAGGGAAACGTTCGGTACGGTTTTTTTTCTGTCTGACCAGACCTGGCAGCCATCGGCCCTAGATCCCTTCTTGGTCATTGAGTTTGCTAATTTTATTCATCAATATTTGAAATGATACGGATTGAGCAGCATGCATTGCTGCTTCGGACGCTAGAGTGTCGACGCTGTGGCAGTGGTGAACATTCGCCAAGTTTTACGTCAAAGAGAATGCCACCATCAGTTCTAAACATGCCAGAAAAACACGACGACCCCTGCTGTTGGGCGCTCGTGCCAGTCATGATGCTGTTTACGATATCCCGCGGAGAGTACGAGATGAAGGTACGTAGGTACCTACCTCTCATTGTAGAACGAAACTGACCTTAGCCATAGCTAAACCACGTGGGCATGGTCATGGGAAAAAATATAGTGTGTATATTTTCAACTTTTGCTGCCAAAACGGTCTCTTATGTAATTACTGCATAGTTTTGTAAACATGTTGGCACAAAATGTTGATAGAGCAAACGCTGATAGTCTTAATATTCCTTTCCTTTCGCTTTTGCTTGCATGATAATTTGTTGTAAAACGTATACGCCCAGAATAGACACCGAAACGGTACACATGATTCGAAGTGAAGATTTAGAGTAATAGCAACCTGGCAACCCCATTATAGCTCGTGTGCCGTTCCACACATCAGTTAAACCTGAAACTTTTAACTTTAACCACAGAACAGTTGTTACCTTTCATCAGCAGAGATCTAGACAAGGTTGAAGTTTGCTTGAAAAATATGTTTTCAGTAGGTAGGTATGACGATGGCAGCCAGTAAATGAACGGTGGTCCTTTCTCAATGCAGTTCATAATAGCCCAAAACTTATCCCTTTTGGTTGATGCTGTTTCGCTAGAATTCGTAGCGTCGTCTGTATACAATCCGAATCATGTTTCCCTTTGGGTGCACTTTGGTGCCATACCAAAACACGATGTTTTCTTTCGATTGCACCGAAAGCTGCAGTTGATGTGAGGATGCTACGGGTCCAGTAGATGAACTGTGAAATCGTGCTTTGTTGATTGGAACGATGATGTGGGGATTGGTGTACCTGTTATAGTCCTGTTATAGTATAGACTCGGACGTGGGATACTCTTCGAACGAAGTTCTAAGGAAAAAGTACGATGCTTCTGTTTGATTAAATTTCGACATTCGCATACAAATAAGATATTAGCAGGTTTTTACAATAACACAGTGTATCAATAACTGTATGAATAACATATTATGCTGAACATATACCCCATGATTGCAATCAATAGGACACCAGACGAACCGTTGCTTTTCAAGAGATGGCGCTTTTCTAGTGGTAGTAAAAACAAAATTTCTCACATATCTATGTTTACCTACCTAAAAAACAACCACTAATCACATTTTATTTATAGTACAGTTACTCTGTTATGCATAATTTAATGACTTCTGCTTAATTTTGATAAAAATCCATCTTTTCCTAAGCCTCTCCAGTGCATCTTACTACCATTCTTCCGAGAGCCCGGGAAGGTGATTTTGAACCGTGCGAGAGCCGAGAGCTGAATATTTTTGCGACCTTGTTGCGACATTTCAATTCGAAGAAATTAAATTTTTCGTGATATGGACGCGATAAATAAAAACGATGTTTACCAACTATTTATTGGTTCAGATTGCTTTTAGCAATAAACACAAAAAAAACTGAGATGCACGAGAGAGTGTTGTTGCCACGCTGAATAAATTTATTGTTGCGCAAAGTTGGGTTGTTTTCAATATGTACAATATGCGTTACGAAGTAACGGCATCATATTCTCACGCATGACGCATGATGAAACACTAGCGTCCACTTCTGTTTTTTATTACCAGACACTAGAGGCGGTGTCCTATTACACTTGTGATGAATTGACCAGAAACTAAATCGAAGCATTTACCAAGATGAATTAACAAGATGATTTTTTTTGCGATGAGACAAGGTATCTGATGCGAAGAATGATTATTGGATGAAAATTTCGACATAACGAGTGACAACTAAAATTTTGGAATTTTTTTCTCAAGCTGTCAAAAAAAGACAAAGATACATGAAGAAGATTTGATTTACCGAATTTCAAGATACATTATCCATTGTTGAAAAAAATTAGTGTACGTTTGAAAACGGTCCGTAATCGGCTGTTCGGCGAAGCTTCCGTTTGATGTCCGAACAGAAGCGTTGTCAACTTTGCGAATGCATCTCTTGATTCTACCAATCAACTGTTTGCAATTCGTGGCTCTCCAGTCATTTTTGTACACCAAGGAACTCAAAATTCCGAAGAAGCCTTCGATTGGGCGCACTGAAGCCGGTTTGTCAGGTCGTGGTTTTTGGGTACAAAACGAGTGGGTATTTAGGAACGATTGTGTTTTTTTTGGCGTAATGCGATGATGCTCTATGCGACCAAAACACGTATTGTTTACCTGCATGATGTTTTTGTAGAAACGGGATCAACATTTTCTTCAAACATTCATCTGGCACATCTTAATTGCTAGCCAAACCAGAGGGCTCGTTTTTTTAAGGCACGAGAAAGAGAACGATGTCCTTCTGCGTCCTTAATTTTGGCTGGTCTTCCACTACCTAGCCTGCGAATAGTTGTTGGGCATCTTAGGATATGGTAAACAGTCGCAGCCGCAACATATTCACTTTTTAAATGTTGTACCGTATACTTTTTGCCGAAATTTCTGTGGCAGTTTGTAGAAGTGTACAACGCGCTCCCGAAATGCTTCTTGTTTCGACGTCATTTTAAGCAAAACAAGGCAAGCACAAGGCAAAAAATTCCAAAAGTTTAGTTGTCACCCGTTAGATCAAAAATATATTGGGTTGTGCAATGGCAGATGGAGCACGCACCCACGCTCTTTCGGTTGTTACCCAAATGTTTTACTCACTATACTACTGCCGCTCATTATATTAGGTAGTCTAATACAAGTCGCTTTTTACGCGAAGGATACGCTCCGCGCAAACCAAAAACGAGTAAAAAACTGCGAAAATTCCAAAATTCGCGTAAAAAAACTTTGTTGGATTTCAACACTAAGCGAAAAAATAGAGTGATTGAACACATCCGCGTAAATTCCGAAAATCGCGTAAAAATAAAACGCGTAAAATGCGTCTTCAGTGTACCTAGTTTTGTTTTACTCCCCAATTCTATCATTCTACATTCTACTTCTCTTGGGATGACTGCTCTTTGTTTCTATCGCTGAGAAGAAAGACTGTTATCTACTCGATCAGTGCGATAGAGACATGCAGTGCGTTGCCGACAGTCGGCCCGGCAAGTCTTTGTGTGATTGCCCACCACGGGGTGTTTTTTCTCTCTATTTGCTTGTATATGACTCTGTACTTGGTCATGATGTAAGCTCTTTTTTGGAAAGAAAATGAAATGAACTGGAAAATTTCGATTCAATTTAGGGTATGTTGCTACTTCGTCGTAATTGCCTATTCCCGTGCTATCCAACAAAAAATATTAAAAATAACAGCACTTTTGTGGCACACAATGCAAAATTAGTTATTCCCTAATATTTTAGTTTGTTGTCTGTCATACGCGATCAATCAAAGTGAGCTGAGATCTATTTAAATGCTTTTTATCATTAAAGAAGTCCTACCAGCCAAATTTGCTACGTTTTTTCCTGCGACGAAGAAGAAAATGTCGACTAATCGTTTTAATTTCCATCATTCTTAACTGAAAATAACTCACACAAGGGATTGTCGTTATTCTACAGCCAGGAAAACTTGCATGACCTGCAGAAATTTTGCAGGATAACATTTGTCATACCGTCCTCCACAAATACATGCGCGTTAGCTTCGTAAACATTGTTGTGATTTTTAGTTCGGACGACGAAAAATTTTGATGGACGGATTTTAAAACGGTACGACGAATTTAAGAAATAAAATCAGTTGCGTAATTTCAATAATATGCTTTAATAATCGCTTTTCAGTGATTTCAAAGTTCAAGGATCGGAAAGTAAGTGTGTTTTAGTCAAATTAGCACAAAAACCTTTGGAGTATTCATTAAATCCAGCCAACAAATGATGAAAATTAGAATGGCTTTATTTACTACGACGGGAATTAGAAATAAACCCTATGAATTTTCGTTTTTGGTTTGACAATTTGGTGAAGCGAAGGTATAAAGGGCGAACACGAGCATATTGCAACATTCACAACTAGCTATAACTTTTGTTTCTACTGGGTAGAAATCAACCAAATTTGGTACAGTTTCTCTTTAAAGTGTAGTGTTTACATCCTGTGAATTGCATTTTGTTTCGGTCAACATGGAAGCGAATCAAGTGGAGATGGGAGAAAAAAGTTTATGCGCTCATATGGAAAATCATCGTGCTTGGGAAGCTCGAGAGTGTTGGAAAGGTTCAAAGATCGATTAACATTAGATCACAAACCAGGAGCTGGAAGTAAACCAGGAGCAACTTGCAAAAAGACGGAGGGAAAGGTCAAGGTTAGTTTCACATGAAATCCCAATATTTTAACACGTGATGTTGCCAAGAAGATCGGCGTTTCACAAAGCTACGTCTAAAACATAAATGCAAAAGCTGGGTTACATGCCTCTAAGGTTCAAAACTTCCGAAACCGCGATATAATAATCAATAATCTCACATACAATTTTTGAATGAAAAAAGAAAAACAATATTGTTTAATTATAACTCAATCGCGGTCTACTCCACATTGAAAAAGTTGTTTTCGCTTTAGAAAACATCAGCGTCGTCAATTCTATTAATTTAAAGTCAATTTTGTGAATCGATTTGCAAATGTTCGTACCCAGGTCAGCATAGTAGCTGCGTCTAATAACAGGTGTCGAACAAGCGAGTTTAGCGGTATTACCTTAAAGCGACAATCAATCTCCTACCGACGGACGCTGCGACACTGATGCAGTTGATTTGACCGTATGCAGCGCGCGACAGAGCCCCTCCCTGCGCGGTTAATTAATTTGATATCCTCGTCCGGCGAATGACCACCAAACCACGTCGCTTCTCGGCAGCCAGCATGTTATGAATATTTATTCGCACCGAATTTTACAATGCAGGCTCTGCTGCCGCAGACGACGGCAGACAGTGCGGTAGTTGGCAATCCGATTCGCATACGCGCCACGACGCCCGTCATCTATTCGCTAATTTAGCGATTTAATCAAAGTATCGATTCAACTTCAATAATAATCTACATTAAATCAAACCTTGCGATCTGGTTTCAATCATTACTGCGTGGAAAGGATACATTCTACAGCAGTAACAACGTGGAAAGGAACGAGACGTGGGTGGTGTGGAAATTGTCTATTACCCTCCTGTGGATTGGTTTCGCCAAGTCCGGGCGGGGGTAGATTTAATTTCGTTTCGAAAAAAGATTTATGACCGTTAATAGTGGATAGCATGTCAATATGGTTTAAAAATTTATGATAATTTAACCAATCGACGATACTACACACGCACGATATACTACATGTTTCAAATGCGTTGCTGCACATTGAATATGGCAAGTGCTGCAGCAGGCGGTAACCAATCCTGCAAGTTGCATAGTTGATCACTGCAAACAAAGTGTACAAAGATCGATCGTACAGCATAGGTCATTACGTTCTCACCGCGTGCATGATAAATGCGTTCGACGGGATTGACGTTCATTCCGGAGTTGATTTTAATTTATATTTTTGCCGCCTGTCGCACGCCGTTCGCTTAAGAGTTTGCGCCGAACAGAAACGTGACTCAGGGAAGGTTATGCTTTTGCTAATGCAATTACCTGCACACATCACACCCATCTTGAAAGTTTTGCGACGCCACCGTACTCCCGACAAAGGTGCGTCGTGTAACTAATCGGCTCAACCCGATGCTCTAGATTATGTTCCGCACCAACCAGGCGGGGTCACGTGACGCAATTTGTCATAGGTAATGTGTGTTTAATGTGACGCGTCTACTCAATGCCTAAAGCTCTGTACTGGTTTGAGTATTATAGCAATAATAAGTGATTCCATTAACACTGGTACAAACTCGCCCAGGTGTTTACTTAACGAGATCCTATTAGTATCTTCGACTGAACCGATACTTGCCGTTTGCGAGTAGTTTACGGTCCCGCAGTGCCTAAAAGTATTTTTGCAAAGCCATTGTTTGCAAATTCGCTAGTGCATTACGCTTCGTACCGAAAAATAATAAATTATTATGCAAACCCCAAATTTGGCGAGGACCGGCCGGAATTGAGGTCGCTCATAATGGACGCTAAACGCGTCCCGATTTGCGTGGTGGATCACATGAGCGCAATAATGACTACAGTGTACGCTGATGGTCATGCACCCGAAGCCAGCACGTGCTGTTCGAACGGTATAGATTCGATTAACAGATAATATTTAAATCGAACCGAACTGGGTCAACTCAGCTTTGCTAAATTGATAAATGACCGCTAGCAATTTATTTATGAATTCATTATAACGAAATAGTCGGCGGTTCATAACACTACTAGGGAGGCAACCATGAAGGATACTGCAAAAATGTAGTTCAAAAATTACCGATCAGGACAATCATTAACTATGACAAGCGATGTTTACTGCTGATAAGAGAGATTCGGAGCGATCATAAATTGATTCCAACCGACAGCCATTGAATTTCGATAGATAGCAACATGTTCGAGTCCATGTACAGTGTGACAGGTACTCGGCTGTGTCAACTTCTATTAAATGAATTAAACAATAGTTGGAACTCTTGATCAAATTATCAACATTTACATCCTTCAAACAAAACATGCAAATTCTGTTTACTACTCTGCCTACCATTGAAGTTAACCTTCGCTGGCTCACGCATCCGCTTCCGTGGTTCTATATGATTCACGGTTCACCTCGTGAGTGTAATAACAATAATAACGCGACACAGAGGGGCGGATCATGCGACAATTCGCGAATCGATCCGGAACGTCCTTCCGCGGGTCGGTTGAAAATTTACATATTTATTAATTGTAGTCATATATGTGGTTTCACAATATCTGCGAATCGTGATTTACATTTTGCAAAACTGAAATTAAAAAACAACAATAATAGCAGAAACCCTCTCATAGAAAACTAACCTATGAACAATTCAATTGCTTTCAATTTAAAATGCTTTTATAGAATCTAATTTTTGATAAAAAGAAAATTATGGCGGTCTGTGCCTAGGAGCACGAACGAGGGGTTCATGTAGAACTACGAATGCAGGTACTATTTCAGCAATGCTTGCCAGCTTAAAAATGTTAAGCAATTTTTTACGCAAATTATTGTAATATATGTAACAAATTTATATACCTTTGCTAGTTTAGATTTCATTAATGTCTGTGCTTTGTATATCATTTTTATCAGATTCTTAGAGTTTGTAGTATCATTAAGAGTTAAACCATCAGGCCACAATTACCCATCTTCTAATGATTGGCGAGCATTTTGCATTTCGACCATTTTTGCGTTATTTGTAGCAGTAATCAACTTTAAGTATACTGGAGTGAAACTGACATGCAGTTGACAAAGTTAACTGCTTGATACGGTACTTAATCCCAACATGGCCGGAAAAATTGTGTCCATGTATGGTACAGAGACTATAGATTACAGAGGCGATAAGGCACACAAAAACTGCAAAATTTTGAATCAAAACGGAGAGTACCATCACAAATAAAGGTAAAGGTTTGGATTCAAAAATAATCGGTTTAACGGTGCCTTGTCGCCTCTGTAATCTATAGTCTCAATAGGGTTTGTGGGCCATCGATCCGGTCATGTTAGGATTCAGTACCGTTTCACCTTAAGGAGCTTACTTAGAAGCAGTGCTCGAAAAAATCGACAGCTCTACATGACGATGAATATAAAACGCATTCAGCACATACAGTTTACTCCTAAAAGTATTTTTTTATAAGTCACCCCATTGACATGACTACTGAGCTACTAACAATGTTTGTCTTTCTCAGTTTTCTACATTTAAAAACAATTCATTCATGAATTGCGGTGCTGAATGATTGCTCAACTCACCTGTCAGTCGATTTTCTTGCTCTTGACTGACATTTTAGATATCAAATTTTAGTTTTTTAAACTGCTTCCTCTCGAAATCAAGCAAAACCTGGCTGAAGGAAATTAATTGATACTTCGGAGCAATGTTTACCGTTATTGTAATTTCGTTTGCCATTGTCGGCAGTTTAAAATTAATGAATGATTCACAGTTGATTTCATTCACTATTGTCGAGAATAAATGAATGTAGAGAATAATACGAAAATGAACGCAAATGATTTGTTCCAATCGTTGGTTTCAGGTTGGCAATGCTGAGTTCATTTCATCTGTACTAGAAACAGTAAAGAATGCGATGTATATTCATCAATTAAGGTTAAGGAGTATTGCATAAATTGAATATGAGATTTCTAAGCACTGCTTACAACTGCGCTTAGACGGAAAATATAAATAATTATTCTGGGTTATCATTTACAACACTGATTTGTCAATTTCCTCGAAAAGAATTGATAGCATCATTCATTGTGATAGATTGATTTGAAATATAATTGTCTTTCAACTAACATGTGGACAGTCAGTTAAAATATCAATTATACAACGTCATCTGCACCTTACTAGTTCTTTTCGATCCTCAATCCTCTACTTTACAGTTATTTTCTTGACTAGACAGTAATACAATTCAAACTATGTAAAGAATTGCAAGCAACCAGCTGATGCAAAGCAGCAAATGAAACACCCACAAACTGTTTTCAGATAGGACAGTTGCTGATTTTTCTTCGCTTTAAGAATTGCTGCGTCACGTACCATGCACAAATATCTCTTCGACCGTTTTCGTGCAAGACATCAGTTTAGAACGAATTCTTGCAATAGTGGAATGCAATCTGGCAAAAGTAAAGGATAATCGCTCACTTTTCTATAACGGTTCATTTTCAGGACAACAAATTGAACAAGGTTTAAACGATAAAATCGGTTGAAGAAACGGTTTAACAAAATTGTTTACTTTCAGGACATCAATTTGGACTGAGTTCAATGGGTATGAAATGGGGAAGGCAAACGAGAAAGCGACCAACATAGCTTTTGCCAGCCCAAGCTCCTACCTAGCGCCTCCACGTGGCCAAACCCGGTAATACTCTATTGAGTAGCTAAGCCAGGAGGTGCGATACCGTGTGATACCCAAATGCAGACGGCTGAGCCACACGGCCATGGTAGCAGGTAAGTATAATATGTTATTTTAATTATTTGTTTCGTTTTAGCTCAAGCACCTCCTATTGTACAATTAAGACTCTAACCGTAACAAGCTTAAATAATGCACATGGATATCGTAAGGAAAAATTAAATTACTTATTGGATATTAGATGATGGAAACTGACGCAATTTTTTTTTCATTCGAAGGTTTGATGGTGAGATTGTTCTATTTTTCCCGTATATGCTTCATTTAATTTTATTTTTAATATTTTATTCATAACGTATATACTGGGTACAAGAACACCTATGAAGATTGCGTGAGTTTTTACGCATCCTCTTAAAGTAGGTGGTCAACTAAGTTACCCATTTCTACAATCGTAAGGACATGGCCAGGTGTATGGTGTACTTACTGGTACATCATATCAGCCACCCATGATGTGTACGATTGTCTATGCTATGCTATCAATTTAGACTGAGTTCAATGTTTAACCGATAAAATCGGTTGAAGGAAAGGGGTGATTTGACACTTTAACCAAATTATTTACATTAAAAGTATCAAATTTGTCTATCATTGATCGAAACGAATAATCTCTCAAGTTGGACGGAGAGACTTTGCCACTTTTTTCTATAACCTATCGTCACGGTCCTGGGAAGCGCAAGCGGCTTGCATATGTTGCTTGTGGTTGATCAGTTAATTTTTGAAATATTTGTGGACTTCGTCCTACGTCAAAAAATTAACCAACGGCTTATCCTGTAACAAAACAAATTTATTAGGTACAAAGCTACATATATTATTCGCAGTCGCAAGATTGAAAATAGCTGACTTTCTCCGAATTTTTCCACTTGTTTTCAAATCGGCAAAAAATTGGGGAAAAGGTTAGGACCAAAAAAAGTTTTAGCTCCTTAACAGGCAAAGCAGTAACAAACTGCAATCAAGGTAATGACTATTTTTGCATGCATGTATACTCAAAAGCAGCTCATGTTTTGCTTTTCGCACAAAATAATTATCGGAACTTGATCTAATCTAATCTAATCTAATCTCACACTAACGCAGCCAATTACAAAATAATTATCGGAACTTGAGTTATAAAACCCGAGAAAGTTCGAGCGAATCGAGGGTACCTAACCTAATTGTCTAAAATTTCGGCGAAAAAATGCTTTTTTGCTGTGATAATCTAGATTCACTGTAACCGAATTATATGACCAAAACGACTAAACTTAACTCCAATGCTATGCAACTCTAGGAGACGCAACTACGTTGCTTATGCTTGTCTTGATTGCAATCTGACGTAATTTACCTGAGTCTTCGCTTACTTTTATATACTAATTTGCCAATAAAGTTGACTTGGACGGCACTAGATAGGTTAAAATGAAGGGCTCCCGCTCTCCAATTCCTTGGACACCGCGAACTCTCCGTCAGATCACGCTCCACCTGGTTTAACCATCATGCTCGCTACACTTCTGGTCGTCTGGTTCCTACCGGATTTAAAGCGAACACCATCTTTGTACGGTAGTTGTCCGCCATTCTTGCAGCATGCCCATCGTATCCGTCCAGATTTAGTCACCTTTTGAATAGTGAGTTCGCCAGAGAGCTGTGTGAGTTCATGGTTTATCCTCAGTCTCCACAGTTCTCCTGTACGCTACCGAAGATTGTTCTTAACACCATTCGTTCTAAAACTCCGAGCACTCTCAGGTCCTCCACGAGCACTGTTCACGTTTCATGCCCGTCGTAGACAACAACCGGTCTAATAAGCGTCCTGTATAGGGTGCACTTTGTACAAGGGCTTTGTCTGTTGGACTGCAATTGCTTATGAAGCCCAAAAACTTTTTAAAACCTCTAAATCGGAAGCAGCGAGAATCGGACTCATCATCAACACTGCCAACACAATAGGCCGTATGAATAAAAGAGTTAGAGCAATCGCTCTCCTAAGATTTACATGGGAAAAGCAAAGCAAACTGTTTTATTCAGCCTAATGTAAACGGGAGCTGGTAGAGACCGTGGGATTCCTAGGATCCCTGCTATGGTGGAGCTGAACGGGAACAACTCAAAGTAATTGAGAAATCAATGTCTTGCAATGAAATGAACAGTAAAACGACGAGCTGCGAATAGGACTTTCCGTAGTCTATGTGGCTACCTAAGGTTCCATAGCTTAAAAACAAAACTAGCCTTCTACAGAATTCACTTTACGATTATAAAGCAAAATGAAGTGCAGAGCTAGCGCGTGCATTTCGCGTTGTAACCGAAGATCGAACGTCAACGTCTAACGAAAGATCAGTTAAAATATATTTAGCAGAGGTGTAGGAAGAGGTCGCCAACTTCAGCAGGTTCCACACTGAATGGATGTGCACGTCGAGAAAGATTGTGTTCGAGTCGATTGGAGAACGACCAGAACCGACAAACAGGATAACCATAGTTCGATCGATATTGGACTATTACCAAAAACGGCAGAATAGTCATAATTCTAACAATTTTTACACTAAAAGCATCGAAATGCTAATAAATAGTATCAGTATAATATGAAAATCAAAAACAATTCACTCACCGTTTTTGAAGGTTGCCAACAAATGCTCCGAGTCGATACCATGATGACACTCGTACAATGGTTTTCCCATCAAATCCGACGGATCATACCCTAGCAAGGGTCGCATTCTGAAATATAGTGAATTCAGTTATTTTTATTGAATTTCAAACTCTACTTCGAAAAAAAAAAACCGTACTTATCATCAACGTAGCTGTACTTCATATCCAACGTGTGTTTGCTTAGAAAAGTGCTCGAGTCCAACGGAATTTCAATGTTGGAAGGATGCGGCAACGGGCGCGCAACGGCCACCAGTTGCCGTTGGCCGTTGTCTTTGCACGCAATGTGTCCCGTTACGTGGATCACTTTGTACGATGCACTCTTGATATTGACGCTTCGCCCGCGGCTGGTAAGGGTACACTTCAAACGTAGAAAGAAGTCACGGTTCTGCAGTGGAGCGCAGTCACCGTTGGCTACACCTTTGTTAATCTCTGCCGGGCTGTGCCTTCCGTTCAACGCTTCACGAAGTTCATCATGATCGCACTGGTGACTGTAGTCCCAGATCGGTTGCCCCATGATATCGATCTGAAACAATGAATTCAATATTATTCTTTTCCTCCAAATTTTCCTCAATACATCTTACTTGTGAAATGCCCAAATATTCGCCAATATTTTCGGAAACATAAGTTACATCTCCATCAGCGGAAAGAACCAACAGAAAACCATCCAATGTTTGGAGAGCAATTTTTTCACTCTCGACAACGAATTCTTCTAATGCCAATTTGGTTTCCTTAACATCTTCGTCATCACCGCTCAGTTCGTCTTCTGTTGAGCTATTTGACTCGCCCGCCGCGGCATCCTTCTTCGATTCGTTGCTCTTACTAGGAACTGCAAAGAAATGCAAAAACAGGAAGCTTTTAGTGTGCTGCCATCTCAACGTGATTGTGTGAAAACCGCACAAAGTGCTAGCCGGCCTGAAAGCTTGTCGCTGGAAGCGTCCATAAACTACGTAACAAAATGTTGGATGATTTCAAATTGCTTAATGGTATCAAATTTTTTAACAGGGCACCACAACCCATCCTGTCGACTGTATCGTAATTTACAGACTTGACGTCCACACGATAGCATTCATCACCAGCGCATGGTGTACGTAATTTTCTACTTACATAGCTCGAGCATTTCCCGAACCCGCAGATAGGCGATAGACAAACGCATCACCGAGGCCTTATCTAGATGGTCTACGTCTTCTTGGCGCATCGGTAGCAGTGCGGCCAGCTCCTGAAAGATCTCCGTTTCGCGAGATCTACGGCAGCGGGCAGCATCGCGCGATTTCTCCTTGCGCTTTTCATTGTTCCTGAAAAGGAAAAGAAAGAGATGGTAATCAATTAATTAGCTGCATTAATTTTCTATTTTTACTGAATGTATAAATAATTGTGCAACAGCCAGCTTTTTAAGCAATTTTAATAAATTTAAAAGATAAATACAAATCAAAAGGTATTTGTCAACCCAAAGTCATACCATAGTAAATAAAT
Organism: Sabethes cyaneus; assembly: GCF_943734655.1. Classification (NCBI taxonomy): domain Eukaryota; kingdom Metazoa; phylum Arthropoda; class Insecta; order Diptera; family Culicidae; genus Sabethes; species Sabethes cyaneus. Next base: position 38,852,847 of record NC_071353.1, on the reverse strand, counting down.
AGTGAGCAGCAGTTTTAGAACCGATGTTCAGATCAAAAGTTAAAAGTTAGCAATTGGTTATCTTAAAAACATAAAAATAGATAATTGAGTAGCCTCAAATTGCTAAGCGTGTTGTATCAGTCTGTGTAGAGATAATTTTCGAACATCCATAAATCACATATGTTTGATGTTAAGCAAAAGTATAATCTCATGTTTGTCCTATTGTTACCAACATCGCGTGCTCATCGATTTAGGCACTTTTAATCTATCGATGGAAAACACTGTGAAACCAGAATAGTTTCTCTCTCCCTAGGTACATCTGCCCATGCTGAGCTTCCAATAAATTTGTGATTTTTATTCCTTTACGATTGATCGATTGTACGGTAGGGTCTTCCATCCTGTCGTTATCTGTCCGGACTATAAACTTAATCTCTACGTGCTTCTGCTTGGTTCGATAGGGTGTACGGTTGCTTCTTCAGTGAAACATGAAAATCGACACAAGCACTGCTGACAAATCAACTGGTCGGTCTGTATCGAATGCCCGATATCGTTTTGCACCTTTATGACTAGACATAGCAATACCATAACCGACAGTAATTGCTATCACTTGATTGTCCGTGGGAGAAGTGACCTCCAGTAATAGAGTTCCCTGTTGGAGGGTGTTCCACAAGGTTCGGTGCAAGAAACGTCTCCGGATTGTCGGTAGCCCGGAGAAGATTGCATCGCATCAGGCGCTCGTCCCTGTCTGTCCATTGTCATCCGAATCGCCCAAGATGATCTACAGATTACGCAATGGTGTGCGGTGGCGGTTGGCTTCTGCTAAATTGCAATTACAACGATAAAGCAAAGCAAAAACACGCCTAAAAGGCGCCGCCCGCTAATTGTGTGCTATTCACAGCTGATTATGACAGCGAAATTAAGGCGCCTAAAAGGATGGTGACAAACGGTAAACGGCTCATTGTGGCAGGAGTAAGTTGTTAAGATTATCGGTAATCCAGATGATACTTTTTATTCTACTTGTCACTGAGGTTCCATGAAACTGGAAATAGCGGGGAAAGTACTTCTTTTTCTTAATGATCATGTTTCAACATCATTCTATCGAGTGAAGTTTCAATTTTATTAAGGCGAAAAATTACAGAGATTAACTGGAATTGCATTTGAATATAAAGTCCGGTTCATTCTGAATTTCTTTCAGCATTTACACTTAACCATAGCAATAAGTTCCTATACTGAGCTAATTTTATGTAAATTTGATTGAAAAAGTGTTTCAATGAATTTCGTAATATTGAGGATTATTTCTCGTAAAATTACTAATTATGAAAAACACTGCCTCATTTGACATTATATGGGGATTTCAGTATTAGCCATTGTTGCAAATCGAACGAGAAACATAAACTGCCCAATTTGCGAGCGATGACGAAGGCGACTTTTTCATTTTACTCACACATGAACAACTTGCAATTACTCACGTATGTTCTGCGAACCGTATTTTATCGCTCACAAGTTATAATGGTTTCGCGTGCAATGACAAGTGGGGCAAATTGTTAACATGCGTGCAAGGTGAGCAACGCTACTGCTAGGTGGGTTAATCAATTCATATTATTTAAGTTCAACTCGCCCATCGCTCTCCAGTACAATTAACTAGGGTAGTTGATCCAATAGTTGTGGTAGTACCAATACTTGCGCTACTATTCATTATTAATGCATATTTTCGTCACCGTAGCATTTTAGAAAAAACAATTCATTATATTTATTATATTCATTATATAAAACAGGTTTTTAGAAGTATTGGTAGTTAGACTACACCATTTAAAATTAAAGCATTATTTGCTAAAATGCCAATTTTCCAAAATCCAACGCGCAGTTGGACCGCACAATTATAGGCGCCCATCTATAGTTTTGCTACGATGTTTTTTCACTTAGCAACCTAGCAATGTATATGGAATACAACAATTAAAGGAACATCAAACTTAACTAACAAAACATTAGCGCAACTGTTGGTACAAAATAATTGAATCGGAAAATTCATTTTTTCTTTATATAGCTTCTCGTACTACGAAAGCAATTGTCTTGCCTTGTGACAAATACCTTGTATTTGATAAATTTATATCCCACAAGCATTAATTGAAGCATGTACCTCAATAAACAAGAAAAATGAAGTTATATTGTGCTTAGTGGCGCAACTAATGGATCATCTACCCTATATCTCATTATATTCCTTTCGCTAACATTTTCGATAACATTTGAACCACAGGCACAATTAATACAAAATTTAGCATAAAACTTCAAGACGAAAATAATCTCTTATTTGCAGCTAAAGGGTGTCCCACATCAAATTACATCACGGAAAAAACGCTGTAAAAAAATACCCATTGGGTATTTTCTTTTGAAGATTGGGATAGTAGTAGTTTAGAGTATGTTGTTTACACTGTATTTTTATCGCTGTTAGTTTTTCGAAAATTAGACAAAATGGCGTCACCGGAAAAGCAACGTCGTGAATTGATTTTGCGCAAGCATCTATGTAGACAATCCTCAACTCTCTCATCGGGACATCGGAAAACAAATCGGAATCGTGCAGTCAACGGTGAGTTGTGTAATTAACCGTTACAACGAAACTCTGAGTATCGAACGGAAGGAGAAATGCGGTCATAATGGATGTTCTATTACGGATCAGGATCACAACCATGTTGTGAAAGCGTTTAAGCCGAATCCCAATGCTTCGGTCAGGGATGTAGCCAAAAAGTTGAATCTGTCCAAGACTTTCGTGTAGAGAGCCAAGGACCGAGAGGGACTGCATACGTACAAAATGCAGAAGGTTCCAAATCGTGACGAACGGCAAAATACGGTGGAAAAGTCACGGGACTACAAATGTACACCTAGATGCTGACCGTTATTGTCTCATCATGGGTGATGAGACTTACGTCAAGGCGGACTTCCGGCAGCCTCCGGGGCAACTGTTTTTCATTACCCAGCACAAGTTTAATGTTTCGGAGGAAGTACTAAGGAAGCGGAAACTTTCAAAGTTTGCAGAGAAATACATGATTTGGCAAGCGATTTGCTCATGTGTCAAACGGAGTACACCGTTCGTGACTACCGGGACTGTAAACAAGCAGATCTACCTCAAGGAGTGTCTACAGAAGCGTCTGCTTCCTTCGTTGAAGCAACACGAGGGCCTTACGATCTGCTGACTGGATCTAGCTTTGTGCCGCTATTCATAAGATGTCCTGGAGTGGACGAAGCCAACGGGGTCACTCTCGTACCCAATGACATGAACTACCCCCACCCCCTTTCCGCAACGCAGCAGAACTAAGGCCCATCGAAAAAACAATGGGCTACTATAAAACAGGCACTACGGAAGCATCCCGGAAAATCAAAACTAAGAAAAATATGAAGAAAAGTAGGTTTCCGTACAGAAGAAGTTGCAGTCAGTAAAGAACCTTATGAGTGGAGTTAAGCGTAAGGTGCGAGCATACGGTTTTGGTATTAAAGTTGAATGAAATAAATACGCCAAAAACTTACTAAGTTGAGAGTTGTGGGTTCCAGATTTTACATATAATTTTTCCCAGTTCTTCCAATGTTCGTTCTTCACAACAAAAAAAATATTTACTCCCTCATATGACTTACTAATGGGTTATCTGTTTGAAAGTTTGAAAAGGATCGGTCAACTAAGTAATTTTGTACAGGGGTTTTTCCGTGGTGCAAATTGATGTGTGACACCCTTTAAGAATGCCTAACTCAGTTGATTCACATTGGAAAGCTTAAAATACAATGTTTGCACATTTTTGGCTATGAAATACGGAAGACATTGAGAGGAAGCGATCAACATTGCTCCGGCCATTTCCAGTGTTTTTAATGTGCAACCTCCACGCGGTCATACTCGGGGATAAAGGGTGTTACGTGTTAAGGTGACTGTTACAGAAAAAATATTCAACCAAGCTTCTGGTTGGTCAGAACCGAATCGCAGAATTGAACAGCCACTTCGCCTATTTTGTTTGCCGCAAAATGTCAGTTTGCCTTAAACTGCTTCTAGCAGCCATCAACTTTTTGGATCTTTTCCAGGTTCCAGGCTTAATGATTGCTCAATATGTCCGAATTAGGCGAGCCTCCACTTTATGGCCTTCATTCCGTAATGGCAGGATACCAATTTTAACCAAAACAGCACGATACAATCGTGCTGCTTTAGGAAAGCCTACAAACGATTTTCAGATATTCAGTGACATGAATTTCCCGTCACTTCTCAAGTCATAACGTCACTTCTTAACGTCTCTTCTCAAGTCACAGGTACAGATAGACTACTAAATCTGATATTTCTTTGCGAACATCGCAATTCCATATGATTGAAAATATCTGCCACCTTTCCCTTCCGGTTGGCGTATAAAACTACTGCCCAAGAAACTGTTTGAAATTTGCCTTGAAATAGTTTTTGTCGTCCATCGCTACACAAGCGAACTTAACATCGTCATGGCAGCTTTCGGGATCGTGCTTTGGTCGTCTTGTTTTGTTTATCAACGCGATTTGGAGTCACTCTCCTCTTATAAGTTGAAAGTTCGACTCGTTTTTTAGCTAGTAGAATGCTTGTAGACGGTACTATTAGCTTGTTTATGGCATCTTGTACGAAGAGGTTGCTAATTCCGCTTGATAGCGCTAGTCACTCTCTTATGGCTTCCGGTTTTCAATTTCCCACCGATCCAGCCTTCACACTTTTATTACGCAGGTGACTGCTGAATTGGCCAACTCTAATGATTTGGCTAACTCGACGTGCGAATAGTTGGGATTTTCGCGTCGCGTGAGCAAAGTTTTCATACTACATGCACACACCCACAAAATGAGAGATATTCAGGTTTTTTAAATGCTCGATTAAAAGAAATAGGGTACGGGAGGGTATTTCCAGCCCATTAAGCGGTAGCCTGAACAATATTCAGCAATTACGTTGAAACTATATTTATTCGAGACAAGATTTTTATACCAGTTGATAGAATATTATTTACTGAATATCGGCGTGTATTTTGGTTTTAATGAAACGCTACTAAATTTGAGTTATAGCCGCGAGAAATGATGAAGTCGCTGCGGCTAAATGGAGCCCATTTTCTATAGTGGTGTCTGTGTTTTTTAAATCCGACCGGCCGAAGTAGGCTGCACAGGAATTAGATGCTTTGCAAAAACAGATCAAAAGAGACCGATGGATAACTGCTTACATACCGGGCTCATTGAAGATAATTAGTTTTGCAGTGACAACAGCTTGCTGCTGGCGCTAGTGTATCATTGAATCGTTCATATACATTAGCGCCAGAAGCAAGTGGTTGTCACTCAAATACTAGCTATGTCAACACGATAGAAGCTTTTCAGGCGTTTCAGGCCTCACATATCGGTAGTAGTGTAAATAACGCACCATACGCTAGAATTAAAAACAAAATGCTGCTAAAGCTAGTGAATGAAAATTGATTTATATTTTCATATCAGAGGGGAATTTTTGTGTTCTTCCGTGATAAAAAGAAGTAGAATTTTTCTGTGATAGCATTTTCACAGCTGTTTAGTTTCTAGAATAAGTAAACGTGATCCTAATTGTGTGTTTTCCAAACCATCATCAAGAGCGGATACGCGTAAGCGATTGCTGCTGGTTTTTCAGCCTGGTTACGTGCCAGTGGAAAAACAGTGGTTTTGGTGTTTATTGAATAAAATTTAGCAAATTACTTACATTTTTATGAAAATGGTTATAACACACTAAAGCCTATGAGTGCTACATTCGTTTCAGTATTGTAATATAGCGGCAAAGTTTTTATTTGGGAAAGTGTAGCCAAAAAAGGTAATGTATGCCGAAATTAGTAGCGTGCTGGGAATACTCTCCCGTCCCCAACATCAGGTTTAAGTCAACTAAATTTTAATCGCAACACCCTTTGCTCCAATTTTGTAACCAAATGCGGTCTACGGTGGCGTAAGCGGAGAAACACTCCCCTCTGCATGGCAATCAACATGCTTACGAACGCGGGAAGCTACGGAAACCGCACTTCATTGCCTAGTGACGCTGATTGGAAAATCGCTTTAATACGAAGAGGCGGCACTATGTGCTTTTCTTAACATTGAAGGCGCTTTCGACAACATGTCCTTCACTTCAATTAATACGGCTCTCCTTAATAAAGGAACTGATCAGCCGACAATGAGCTGGATTGAAGCAATGCTGTCAACCAAAGAAATCACAGCCTCATTGGAAGATACGTCGATCACAATCTCAGTGATCAAAGGATGTCCTCAAGGAGGAGTTCTCTCCCCCTTGCTTTGGTCACTGGTGGTCGACGCACTCTTGCACAAGCTATCACAGTACGGTTATGAGGTCATTGGCATTGCGTACACCGACGACGTAGTACTTATTGTCAGAGGTAAATTTGACGCAGTGCTGTCTAGTCGTATGCAAGGTGCTCTAAACACCACTATTTCTTGGGGCTTAGTATAAACCCCTCCAAAACAGTCGTGATACCATTTACCAGGCGGAGGAGACATACTCTTACTCCCCCTACACTGAATGCCGTCAGACTAAGCTTCAGCAATGAAGTTAAACAACTGGGTCTGGATCATAAACTGAACCGGACTGCTCACCAAGACTATAATGTCAAGAAAGCAACTACAGCCAACTGAGCATGCAGTTCACTGTTTGGCAAAACCTGGAGACTGAAACCTTAACTAGTCCATTGTTCATACACTACTATCACACGGTCTTGGCTAACTTATGCCGCTCTTGTATGGTGGCCAAAGGTGAATGAGGTGACAGCGCATGCCAAACTAAACAAAGTTCAACGCCTGGCATGTTTGTCAATTATCAGCGCTATGCGCGCAACACCAGCTGCAGCCATGGAGGCATTGTTATGCTTGCTGCCTTCACATCTTCATGTGAAGAAGGAAGCCGAACTCGGTGCACTAAGGTTGCATAGATGTCGTAACATACTTGAGGGGGACCAAATAGGCCACCCTCGCGTACTAAGGGAGTTCAAACTATCACCCCTAGTAACGACAATCTCTGACTGGATGGAGGCACGGCCTAACATGGATGTTCCGTACAATGTAATTGATACTGATCGCACTGTATGGAGCAATGGAGGGCCTGTTCTTCCGTCCGGTACCATCTGCTTCTTTACAGATGGATCAAAAATTGGGACTTGCACAGGTTCCAGAGTCTATGGACCCGGACTGGCTTGGTTTCAAGCGTAGGGCTGTAGACAAGTTAAACAGTTTATCTACCCAGACTCTGCAGTTTGAAAAACTACTTACCCTAACGCGTAGGAAACTGAGCACAATTACGAGACCCCTCACCGGACATTGTCCCACTCTTTACCATTTAAAGAGAATTGGCAAGATCTTAACGGACATTTGCCGCTTTTGCAATTTAGAACTAGAAAGTTCAGCGCACTTGCTCTGCTCCTGCGGAGCTCTTGCGTTTTCCAGGCACAGCTTCTTTAGTAGCTACCTATTAACTCCATACTCTGTATGGAAACTTCATCCTAAGAAGGTTACTGGTTTTATCAACCATGTAGTACCTAATTGAGACATAGTCATACAACCCAGCTCAACTCCATCAATGGGTTTCAGCAATCCGTAAACTGTGTACAGCAATCGGGGCCAGCTAGAAAAGAAAATCTTCATGACTGTCACCAGTGGCATTTTTGAACCCAGTGAATGATACCAAATGAATGTATGAAAAATGATACCTTTTGGCACACATTCGGTTGTTACATTAAAAGGGATGTAGATATACTCATTATCTCGGAAGGTGCGCTCCGGTTTGCGGGTTCGTCATACACTGAAGTCAGTTTTTACGCGGTTTGTTGTTAGGAGATTTCCGCAATTCACGCAATTTTTTACGCGAATTTCGGAATTTACGCGAATTTTTTTAGCAAATTTCGGAATTTACGCAGAATTTTTGAAGCAGAATAGGGATTTGTTGAAGAATACAAAAGACAAGCAATATTTAGCACAAACTTTCACAAACACTTCATATGGGCAGCTCTATGAGTGTACAAGAGATCATTTCGTGTGTACATAGCGAGTGTAGTACTGAGGCTCTGCATTTCAACAGAAATCCGTGTATTAATAAAACATCTATAAAATGTTCCACGGTAGAGGAAAATTCCTAACGACCGCGCACGCCCATAACTCAAGGGTAGAAAAAATCCTATCGTCAAATTTATTCCACTAAACATTACTAAAGGCGATTTAATGATAAAACATTTAACAAATTTATGAGGTATAAAATAGTTGCTCCTACTTTTCTTTGAAGTTTTAAATTTTTAGCTGAATCAAAAAACAACAAGCAACAATAACCTCTTCAAAATGATCAACTTTACAATTAAAAAAATCTCTTAACAGTGTCATGACTCCATACTTTTCGGCTATTTTACAGCCAGGCAACGTTTGCTTTCGCAACCACTAACGATGACGTTCACAACGTAATTTACCTGTTATCCATTTCTGTTTTTTGCCACTTTACTTTACAGCACATTCAAGCTTCAGTGTTCATCGATAAACTTTAAGAACGAATAACAGCAATGAAACGTCAAAATTATAAATCTCAAGGAATGAGCGATGCAATTTTTGTCGATTTACAAAAAGACCTTTTAATTTACATTTTTCTTTGTAAAACACTGAATGTACTAACAATTTGATATTTACTAGTAATTTTCGGCCCATAAATTTTTTCGCTGAGTTATCCTTCTAATTATTGTACCTTCAACTTGTGTCTATTGTACAAGAACACAAACAGTGTAAACATCGTTAGCATCCACATATAATCATTTCAGCGCCCATCGAGACATTGTGCAACCTGAGAAAAACATCTCAACCAGCCAGGTAAATACTGCCAATAGCAGACCAATTTGATAATAAATCTGATAATGGGAGTACATTGTCGTCGGTAAGGCCGCTTGGCCCTTCCGTAGCGCATAGCGCAAAAATAAATCTTAGTTACGATGAGCTCACCCGTGTATGATGTATGAAGTTTTTTTTACGACAGATGAACATGGCGAGATACACTCAGCCACGATAAAAACTAGAAACAAATAGACGGGGAACAATAAATGTGGTTACTGCCAGCGCTGCCGATAGTAGGCTGCACCTACCTACAAGTTGTCGCTTGGTTGTGCACACTGATCGGAGTTCCACCGAATAACAAAAAGAAGAGGGTTGGGCTTCTTTTATCGCAGCTATCCAACCGATAGATAATGGTTGACCAATAGCGGAGCGACGAGGCTGACGATTACGAACCATAACCGGTGCTAAACCATTTTTAAGTGGTTATTTGCTAATCTCAGTGATTGGTTTACCATTTGAACCAATCGTTGGTGTACATAGGTACTTACATAAAATCTTCCATATCAATAACATCCACATAAGGACAGGGGGCTTCACCATAAAACCCGTAACAATAGCCATAATTCCAAGGTCCATCCGTGGGACCTTGGCAGGGTGGGAAATTCGGCAAAGCGTACGGTTGTTCCATATAGGCCGGTGCCATTGGCAAAGGAGCAGCGGAATGCGGCACATGTTGCTGGACGTAAGGCTGATATGGCGTTGCTGGCTGATGGCACGGATAGCCGATGTTGCTAACTGCTGGAGCCGCCGCCAGAGACGAAGAATTATACACCACTGGAGGAGCCGCAGCGAACGGCGCTTGGTTTTGCGTTGTTTGATGTCCATCGTAATGAGAATACTCTTTGTTTGGATAGTAATAATTCTCCTGTGCTGAACCGTAAAATGATGGGCTCTGGTTTCCGAAACCTACGGCAGTAGTATTCCAATTTTGCATCATTTTGCTAAGGGTAGCAAGCACGTTGCATGTAATTTCGAAACACAATCAGACACACCGTTTAGTTAAGATTGTTATCAGTTACAAGTCGTTACAGGAAAATTCACCAACACACAACACCATTCAACTGCCACAGATCCGAGCATCGGCGCTGGATCACCACTGCGCGTCTAACCGGAACCTACGAATATCCACGAATGATTAAAGCGGCATGGTACGACTAGAAGCTGATCCAGTGGCATTTGGCCTAATCAGCTGGATGGCCAAATTATGCTTTATATGACCGTGCGTTATCAGTAAGTGATAAATGTGAATGCTTTGATGACACCACTTCAATGGACAGTTTTCTGCGACAAGAGAGCTATCGTTCGGCTTATCGACGGAGATGTCAATGAAATCCCAAAGCTTAGTCCAATTTAACCAATGATAATGCTAAACGCTTGCGATTTGATAACGAAAGCTGTCGACACGACTTCGGGACATCTTGTGGAAAAGTCAGAAACTGTCGGAAAGCTTTGGTCGAGGGAGCAAAAATAATATCCGTAACTTTAACTGAACTTTTTGCAACTAAAGGGTGTCCCACCTCAAATTGCTCCACGGAAGAAACGCTGTAGAAAATAACCTAATTGACCGATCCTTTTCAAACTTTCAGGCAATAAAATATAACTCATTAGTAAGTTTTTGACATATTTATCTCATTCAACTTCAATACGCGCACCTTACGGTAAACTCCACTCATAAGGTTGTGTACAACATCTGACTGCAGCTTCTTCTGTGCGGAAACACACTTTTCTTCATTCCTTTTTCAGATTTTACCTTCTTGGAATGCTTCCGTAGTGCCTGCTTCATAATAGCCCAGTATTTCTCGATGGGCCCTAGTTCCGGTTCGTAGGGGGAGGGGAGGGGGGGTTCATGTCCTTGGGTACAAAAGTAACGCCGTTGGCTTCGTACCACTCCAGGACACCTACAATTAAAAACTTCAGACTCCAGGACATCCTTTGAATAGTGGAACGAAGCGGCCAGAAGATCGTAGGGCTCTCGTGTTGCTTCAACAGAGGAAGCAGGCACTTCTTTAGACACTTCTTGAGGTAGATCTGCCCGTTTGTAGTCCCGGCAGTTGCGAACGGCGCACTCCGTTTGCCACATGAGCATATCGCTTGCCAAGTTACGTATTTCTTGGCAAACTTTGAAAGTTTCTGCATCCTTATTTACTCCGGAATATCAAACTTGTACTGGGCGGTGAAATACGGTAGCCCTGGAAGCTGCCGGAAGTCTGCCTTGATGTAAATGTCATCATCCATGATGGGACAATGAGACTTCGTCAGCTTCTTGGTGTACAGTTTCCATTCCCCGTGACTTTCCCACCGTATTTTGCCGTTCGTCACTGTTTGGAGCCTTCTGCACTGTGTAGGTATGCAGTCTTTCCCGGTCGTTGACTCTCTGAACGAAAGACTTGGGCAAATTAAACTTTGTGGCCACATTCATGATCGAAACATTGGGATTCCACCTAAACGCCTTCCACGCCACGCTTGTGATCCTGATCACTAATATAACATTCACTCTGACCGCATATCCTTCCGTTCGATACTCAGAGTTTCGCAGTAACGTTTAATCACACGACTCACCGTTGGCTACACGATTCTGAATTGTTTTCTGATGTCCCGATGAGAGAGTTGAAGATTTTCCAGGTGTTTGCGCAAAATAAATCCGCAACGTTCCTTTTCGAATGACGTCATTTTTTCCAATTGAGCATTTAGTCATTTTTTCCATACACATCGTAGTTGCACCTCCGTGATTGATCTTAGCTAATGAAGTTGCAAAAAGAACCACCTAGATAGCATTTTGGGATAATTTACCATCTTCAATGTACAACAATTCAGTAGCTACGCCTTTAAATAGATCAATAACGGCGCCGGCCACGTCCTTGTGGTTGTTAGGGAAGGGAAGGATTGTCAGTTCAACATTCGCTGTTGAGGCCGAGTTTACTTCTGCACCTCCACGAATGTCACAGGAAGGACGATTATGTTAGCATGATAGGATATGATCAGATCTGGATTCAATGTGATAAGTAATTCGATCAGGCGATCTATTATGCGCTACTCTAATAAAAACACTTAGAATTGACTGAAGTTTTTGGAGCGTCTTAGTAGAATACGAAACCCAAAACTAGAAAAGAAGAAAACCCATCCAATTCAACTCCACTATGCACACTTTATTCACGACAGATACGTATCTCGCCTACGACCTGCAGGCTTCCTCAGTGTCCCTGCAAAGCTGGAAGCCTGCAAGTCGTAGGCGAAACACGCATCCGTCGTTAACAAAATATACATAGCAAAATCAAACTGTATAAGTTTTCCTCTTTTTCAATTTTAGACTTAGAATTGAAATTTACCAGTTGTGCAAAACCGCGCACAATACTACCCGTATACTGTTTAGTTTAACAATACAAAATATATAAATACAGTAGGATCCCGAACTTAAGATCCCTTCCCGACATAGAAAAATTCAACAAAAAAGGGTCAAAAATAAGTTAAATATAATCAATCAATGATCCCTCCACGAATGCAACTACCCCATACTCAAAAAGGCAGACGAGGGCTGTCAGACCGACGAAAGTAAGTCCCTGACAGCCTGTGGGAAGACGTAGTCCTACGTCAACAAAAACATTACACCTCGAAACACTCTACAATCATAAACTCATGTATGCGGAAACAGACCGATGTCCAAACATACTCCGGAAGCGAAATACTTCGTCCTACCAAAAACGAATACTACAAAACTGCCAAAACCGGTCCGTGCCAAAATCGAGACATGCCCAAATCAAAATTCCACTGTATCGACCTTTTCGCGTGCGTAATGGCGGCTAGTGGGTACAACTTTCGAAGAACGTTAGCATACCTTTGGAAACTTTATTCACGACAAGTGATATTTTCAGCCTTAATTGTTGTTGTAGAACTTTCAAGCATACGTGAGCGGAGTTCTCAAAAGCAAATAAACATTGCCGAAAGCTGTACCTTCTAGCCGCCATTAAGCGCGCGAGAAGGTGGATATAATACACATTAAAAAAACGCATCAGTAAAATCGACCGCACTGCCGAATAAATTGCAGTGGAAAATTGGAACACGACAAAAAATTCGTCGTAATTAATCAAAATGTTGCAGTCTGAAAACAATCTGTAAAGACCTGAACACAAGAGATTTCCATAAATTCCATCATAACCGAATACAAATCGGTACCAAATCCACAAAATCATCTGCATTTCAGTATCATCTGAACATAAATTACAATCTACCATTCATATCCAATCGTGGGTATCAGAATTTTTTTATGCCCGCTAATACGTTCCTATTCCTATAAGAAAACTGAATCTATCTTGACGAGGGGTGATCGAAGCTTTCAGAAAACTAAAGTGTAATTGTTTGAGCCGCTGATCATCATTGTCTCAAGTTTCAAATTATGAAAATTTGAAAACAGACGTGCATTGTCTACTAGTCTAACCAAGAATGGTGTGTGTGTGTGTGTGATACAATCCATCGCCCGCTGACCGGCAGCGCTTTTATGTAAAAAAATACTTGCATCTCTTAGCTAAAAAGTTTGTTTCTGTTATAAATGCAAATAATTTTAGTCCTGGAGATGGAAGGTGAAAGCTCTATTGTTCATCCAGCGACCCATTTCTAGAATGCCTGGATATACACGCACATTCCGAGGTCTCCTTTATAAACAATAAGCCCCGCATGAATACTTTTATGTATTCACACTTCCAGAATAATTTTCATTATTCTGGCGCGTATTTAGTGTAATATATTTAAAATTGAGAACAATAATAATTAAAAGGATCGATATCAATATTTTTTTTTTGGCCCGTGCATTGCACATCTCTTAACGCTATCTACTCTAGTATTCTCGCAATTTGACGAAAAATATCGACCACACTATATATCGACAAATATTGACATTTAAGTTAATTTTATCGATATCTATTACCACCGATAATTTGACAACAATGTTTGTAACTTTGTTATATCAACAACTATTGACAATAGTTGGTGCGAAAGATTTGTACCAAAATGAGTCGCGGTGGCAATACACGAATGAAAATAGAATACTTATCTTCGTCTGTCGAATGATATATTCTCCAGGTCAAATGTCGACTAACATTTGAAAGGGGCAGATAAGCCAACTGTCAAACAGAACGTGTGAGAGTTATTTTTTCCTGGAGCAGCATAGGAAAATGAACTCTCACTCGTTCTGTTTGACAGTTGGCTTATCCGCTCCTTTCAAATGTTAGTCGACAAATAGCAACACTTTACCGCAATGTATTGCGGCTGTATTGTCATCTTTAGCTCAAAGTAAGAATGAAAGAGCAAGTAAACAGAAAACAAACATCGCCCGATTGCCGTTGCTCACGATCTTTCCGTCTCGGTTTCCCAGCATCAAGCACTAATTCGCGTTGACGGCATTAAACGATCTCTTGCACACTCATAGAAATGCCCGTATGCACGTGTGGGTGAAAATATGCCAAAATGTTTCGATCTCTTGCGCTCTTTAAGAAATCCCTATTCCGCTTCACCCCTACAGTAAACTTTTGGAGGTGGCAGCAGCTTACGTTCGTCAACGCGAATATTTTCGGCCACACAACTTCTCATTTTTCTGCACTATTTGTTTCATTATCTTCTGTCCCCCCCCGCACAGCAGCGAAAGCAACGTAAACATATTTTACTCGTTGTGATCAAATTACTGGTGCTCACGGACAGATTTCATAATATTCACACGCGGTATTATATATTTCACAATTCTAAAGTATAACACCGATTTATTACGCGCTAATAACGCAAGTTTTCGATAATTAATTTGCGCGAATCTGAAATGCACTTTCTTCTTTAGATAGTGTTCCCAGTCCTCCTACTAGTCTAACCGAGAATGGTGTATTAAAATTTGCCAACTGACTGACCAAACACAGGCAAAATGCTAACCAAAATAAGGTCGCTTAGCAAGCGTAGCAAACAGTAATTGAGTCAACTGCAGCCCCCCAAAATGCAACGAAACGGTTGCTCGGTGACCGTCGTGCATTCGAGTAAGAATTATTTGGAACGAGCTGAAATGGAATGAATCATTTTTTCCAATTTTCAAAAAACTGACCGCGATAAAAATACAGTGTAAACAATACACTCTTAACTACTTCTACCCAAAATTTTAAGAGAAAATATCCAATGGGTAATATTCTACAGCGTTTCTTCCATGGTGCAATTCGATGTGGGACACCCTTTAAGCGATTTTCTTGCCCTGCGCCTGCAGTCCGTATTTATGAGGAGGATGGGGGCAGTTCTCAATATTGTATGTATTTTCGAAAAAATGTAAAAAATCTTAATTATTTTCAACATTCTCGCTTGTAAAAACTTGAAACTTCCCGCAATATGCATTTGTTAATCTTATTCTGTCACTCCTCAGGGGCAGCATTTATGTGAATTGCCATAAAGATTCACTGTCTATGTCTTTTATGTCCTTCGTGAATTGTGTTGGTTATGTGAGACTAACACAATTCAACCAATTCTCCGATAGATCCTCAACGGCAAATAGCTTTTGCATGACGTGATCTGTTCGTTCCCAACTTTCAAAAGTTTAGCGGGGATGCCGTCCTTGTGATTTACCTTTTTCAGCTTTTCAACCTCTTTGTACCGCACCTAAAATTGATAAATCGACAACTTGATCATCATCCTTAATAATTATCCTGCGTCTATTGGCAGCTCCATGCCATTGGCCACGTGCAATTTTTTGGTAAGCAGGTTCTTCCCTAGGAACTTTCTGTCTACGCAAATACTCGATCCTCAAGCTAGCGTTTTTATGATGGTGAGGTCTCTTTTAGGCATCTGGGTGGTTGATAAAACCGCAATTGTGTAACCCGGTAGATACTGTATTTATCCGCTTCATGTTCATGTTCCAACAACTTCTATCCTTACCTCCCAAGATACGAACAGCTTTAGTGAAGATCGGGCTACCAACCCCGATGGAAACCAAAGCCGAATGCACAAAGAATAAACTTGATGGTCTATGTCCATATCACGGGTGGTTCTTCACGGTGAATCCACTCTAGAGTTGAACATTATATGCTCAACTTAGCCTCCGTCTGCACTCCATGCTAGGAGCAGCTCATGACAGTGTCTGATTTACACGGATGTTTTATAAAAAGTGTTATCTCGTCTGCCTTCTTACAACTACGAATAACTAAGAAAATTCGACTTGGAGCATTTATCATGGATCCACGCAACGAAATAAGGACATGGAACTGCAGATCGCTGAGTTTCATAGGTGGCGACCGGCTGATGCTTGAGTGGTTAGAACCCCGAAAGTTTGACATTATGAAACTGCAGGTGAGCGGCGGAACCTCCACCGAACTTTGAAGTGTTGGGCAGGACAGAATGCACTTGACAGATTGGAAAGCAACCTACGAGAGATAGCTCAGTTTTGGATAAAAGACCGTTTCCTGTACTAGTATACTACAGTATCTTCAACGTGCGCTGCCAGCACGAAGATAGACCGAACGATATCAAGGTCTGGTCGTCGTCTGGTATATGAACGCCCAGGTCGGTAGGAAAGCGATGTATAATCCGGTGGTCGAACTCCTGCACACCGACATGTACAATAATGGCCAGTGATGCATCAACTTTACAACTAGCCGGTGTCTGGTGGTGAAGCCACCAGGAGAACAGCTAATCAACGAACATTGCACAAAATTGATATTCTCATCGATAACCGTTTTTCTTCGAACATCACCAACATACACTCCCTACCGACTGTGAATATCAACTCAGATCATTACCTCGTAGCAGTACATGTGCGCTTAAAACTATCGTCGGTATATACCATGCGATAAAGGCCCCCTCTTCGGTTAAAAATTCGGCAATTATTCAAAACTCCAGTTGCCTACGCGGTACTTACGTTACGGTACGGTATGGAGAACTACGTGGTACGCTCGTCTACTATATGAATATCTACTTTGCTTCTCTATTAGGTGCTTCGACCTTCAAAGACTGATGAAACAGGGTACGTTTGGCAGTCATTGAGGCCAAAACGGTGATGCTAACGTGCAGAAACTGCAAGTGCAGTGCAAGAAATGACTGGTTTAACGGAGAATGGAGAGGAAAAAAAAACGGGGAATAACTATCGACGCATTGCTACGAGGGAGAATTTGGCCAAGAATCGAAATGCGCGGAATGAGTTGACTATGATCCTAAAGAGGAATAAGCGCCAGAAGGGGGGCAGAGATCGTGCAGAGCTAGAACAACTATTCCAGGCTGATAACACGTGCATGTTTTATGAGAAGGTGAATTAATCTCGAAAAAAAACGCATCGAAGGCTGATTAGTGTAGGGTAGCGTAGGGATGAAGGGGGAACCCTGGTCACAAACGAGCGCGAGGTGATCGACAGGTGGAAGCAGTTCTTCAATAAGCATCTCAGTGGTGATATAATAGAATAATACGGCACGGAAGTTAACCTAGCAGTGCCTACAGATGGTACAAATGGCGAGTGCTCGGAGTTTTCGAACGACGAGTGCTTAGAAAGATCTTCGGCGGCGTACAGGAGAACGGAGTATGGAGGCGGAGGATGAACCATGAACTCGCATAGCTCTATGGCGAACCCAGTATCCAGAAGGTGGCTAAAGCTGGACGGATACGATGGGCAGGGCATGTTGCAAGAATGCCGGACAACTACCCTGCAAAGATAGTGTTCGCCTCAAATCCGGTAGGAACAAAACGACCAGGAGCGCAGTGAGCAAGATGGTTAGACCATGTGGAGCGAGATCTGGCGGAGAGTACTCGGTGTCCGAGGAATTGGAGAGCGGTAGCCCTCAACCGAGTTACATGAAGAAACTTTGTTCAACAGGCTTTGTCTTAGGACAGCAAGGTATGGTAACAGCGTTCCATCTTCCGATCTTGAAGAGATTCGACGAGAAATCAGACAGCCGAAGAATAATAGAGCCGCCAGAAAAGACTGATTATAGCCCAATAGAACTCTACAAAAATGTTTAAGAACCACTAGCAACGGCACTTTATTGGATAATTTCAAGCATTTGGGAGCAGAAACTACTGGAGGAGTGGATGGAAGGTGTGGTTAGTCTCATCTACAGGCGGGGCACGATTCCTGTAAATACATTGGCATTACGCTGATCAACATCGCCTATGAGGAGCTCTCCCAGATACTGTTACGTCGGCTATTTCAGACGTAAGGCAGTATCGGGCGGTCTTTATGGGGTACGGTGCGGATACGAATAAAATTTTCACACTCCGACAAATCCTCCAGAAATCTCGGAAGTGCAAATGCCCACGCATCATATTTTCGTCGATCTCAGGGCAGCATGCGATACAGTCGGGCGTTTACAGTTTTGAGAATGGTTTTCCGGATAAACTAACGCGGCTGATCAAAGTTACCCTGGAACGAGTTATGTGTTACCTGTGCGATTCGGGAACGCCTTTAAGACAATCAATGTCAGACTAAAGGTAGAGGTGACAACCAATCGGAATCGGAAAGATCAACTCTGATTAATGCTACTGAAACTGAAGTACTGAAATTAAAAAAAATTAATTTAAGTAATTCTTTGAATGTGATGAAAAATTTAGAAATTTATATTTTGCATTCAACGTTACTGTAGTCATCAAAAATTATATTCAGATAAAGTTTTAAAATCAATCACAAAGTTTTGGTAAAAAAAATAGTTTTAAATTTGCATTCAATTAATAATATGATTACTCCTATGAATTCATTGCAGGTTCAGAACAAAACACATGTGATGAGTCTTATTGCCTTTTTCTGGTTTCCCAATTTTACAAAACTGTGTATGTGCTGGAGAGAACGGAAGCTTGAACAAAAAGTCACACTAACGCGATGCCGTCACACTTGATCGAAGCCGGTAGTATAGCACCGTGTTAAGCAGAGCAGACCCCGGATGACCTCGTACGCTGATAATTTCGTTCTTTCCGTACAAATTTCAAGAGTGTAATGAGCCGCAAGTCAATTAAAACTGCAAATGAATAAAGGCAATTATCGACAAAAAATCAACAGAGGTACTTTTTGCTACCGAAGAAATATGTTTGCGACAAGATAACGATTTTGTAGTCACAACAGGGAATCTCGTTAACTGTCATATGCTATTGCCTCACTGGTCCGAAGTTGGATATATTTTATCCGTCCTGTCGTACATAATTAATCAAAATAGTTTCTGAAGGGATGTACGAATAGTGAGTGAGAAGAGCGTTGTTGTGTAATCAATCGAAGATTTATTTCGTTTTTGATTCGTACGTAACGTTTCCCTTATATCGGCTTATTCAGCAAGTGCGACTCTATCTGCTGTGCATAAAGTTTGCTCCAGCCAACGATTGCTATAAGTGCAAATAAGCGTTCAATTTATTGTATTGATGGTTATATCGTAGTGCCTATTGTTCATCTTGTCTGGTCGATTTTGACTTTAGCGTACTAGCTGACAAGTTCATTCGCCACTCACGCTAGGTCACTCAAAACTGATAGTAAATAAACAATCTTAAGTATGGTGAAGGGCAAATCATCGTTGGTTCAACAAACCGAAAAACATGGAACTACATCAAAACGCTCTAGAGACGACTTGGATACAACAAATGAGAATGTGGAATCGTATGATGAACTGCTGAATCGCATCAAAACTATGTTTAACGATGGGAATTCTAGGATCGAGGCTAAAATTGAAGCGTGCAAATCTGATCTACGAAATGACATATCAGCGATTCGTGATGAAATGAAACAGTTTAAAGCGGATTGTGCAGCAGAAATCAACAATATTGCGGGCTCCCTACGAAAAACCAGTGATGAGGTGGTTTTTACCAAAGAAACTGTTAACAGAACCGAGAAGTTAAATGATTTGCTGCTGACCGGTGTGCCTTTTGTCCCAGAGGAAGATTTAAGCTCATTCATCCGCAAAGTGTCTTGTGTACTTGGATATTCAGATGCTAATATTCCATTGATTCATGCTAAACGGCTGGCTCGCTTTCCAATTGCGTCTGGTGTGAGTCCCCCTATACTGCTACAATTTGCTTTCCGAACCGTGCGTGATGAGTTTTATGGTCGATATCTCTCTACGAGAAAATTGTCGTTGAATCACCTAGGATTCGATATTGATTCGCGGATCTACATTAATGAAAACCTCACTGAGCTGGCTCGTCAAATAAAAGGTGCCGCAATGAAGCTTAAGCGCACAGGAAAATTTTTGAACGTGTTTACAAAGAATGGTGTTGTCTTCGTTAAATCTACTGGGAATGCTGCCGCGTATCCTATCTACTCTCTGGATCAATTGGTGGAATGTAATACCCTTCCTTGACTATCCTTTTCCTTCCATTATTTTATTCCCATGAATCCGTTCATCAGTTATTCCTTTGATTATTCCGCTCCTGAAAGTTTAAGATGTAAATCAAATTCCCATCCATACACATTTCTCTTTTTCCTTCACAAGTTTATCCCTGTCTCCATTCCATTCGATATCCGTGTATTCTTCCCTCCTAAAAGTTATTTCTATACATTGGAGAGCTGGGAAATCAGAGTCTATAACCCAGCGGCCTTTCTGCTGTTGCTGCTGTTAATAATGGAGGTGTCGTTGCTGCTGATGTTGTGGGTGCTGTTGTGGTTGCTGCTGATGCTTATGCTGTCGTCGATCTATTGTTGCTATCTCGGGCTGCTGTCTTCGGTTGAAATGCTACAACGCTTTAATGGAATGATGTTATTGCTATGAATGATGTTATCAAAGAATTGTATATTGTACCAAAAGTTTATTATATTTATTCACTATCATTAAATGTAACTAAACACTCCATCTTGTTGTGCCATGAAATATTTTCTTTTAGGCGTTTATTGTTTTTATTCTTAGATGGCGGATAATTCTACATTCCACAATGCTAGTACAAATCATGGTATTGGCTGTATCCCTCGTGCCGTTATGAATTCAGTTTTATGTGCTGATAATTTGAACATGTGTCATATTAATATACAGAGCATCTGCGCTCGTCAATTGAGTAAAGTTAACGAGTTGAACTATTGCTTTGGTAATAGTAAAATTGATTTGATTTGCATAACTGAAACGTGGCTATCTGATTCAATCCCGGATCAAATAATTGCTATTGAGGGTTACAGGCTAATAAGAAATGATCGCAAATATAGCAGAGGCGGAGGTATATGCATATACATTAAAACAGATCTAAAGTGCAGAATTTTGGATGCTTCTGATTACAGTTTGAACAGAGCTGATAACCAATGTGCAGAGTATTTGTTTATAGAAGTACAGTGTAACAATGAAAATTTTTTGCTTGGTGTGTTCTACAATCCTCCACGGTCGGATTGTTCTGAAGTGTTATATCGTTTGTTGGCTGAGTTCACAATTCAATATAAAAATATTGTCCTGATGGGCGATTTCAATACTGATTTAAATCAAAGTAATGCAAAAACAAACAGACTACGTAGTACTATTGAATATTTTGGAATTCAGTGTATCAATAACGAGCCAACATTCTTCCATCCTGGAGGATGTTCATTGATAGATCTTGTATTAGCTAACAATTCTTCATTTGTGTTTAACTGTCATCAAGTTGCGGCATCTGGTTTTTCGAAGCATGATATAGTTTTTGCTTCTCTAGATATGTCACGCGCAACTACGAATACTACTTTTTATTATAAAGATTATGCTCGAATTGATCGACCGGCTCTCGTTAATGCCCTGAGTGAAATTAACTGCCAGTTACTATATTCAATCAATGACCCTGATATTGCTTTAGATGTTTTGAATTCACATTTAATCGAACTGTATGAACTTTTTGTTCCAAATCGACCAAGTAAACCGAATAATAAGAATCCGTGGTTCAATAGAAACATTTCAACAGCAATGATTGAAAGAAATATTGCTTACAGACTGTGGGTTAATACAAAAACTGAATCTCACCATAATCAGTATAGACGCTTGCGTAACCGTGTAACTAGTCTGATAAACAGTGCCAAATCCCAATATATTAGCCAAACCATTGATCATGTTAATTCTAACAGTGAACTCTGGAAAAGACTCAAACAGATTAATTCGATAAATAGCCCAATCAACAATGAACCTTTAGATAATACCAGCGATGAGATCAACACTTTCTTTTCCAGCAATTTTACAAGAGAGTCACTATTCCCCCCAGTCCCTCCATTCAATTCAGATGGATTCAAATTTCATTCAACTAACTCTGCGGAGGTTATCATTGCAATTAGCTCCATCACATCAAATGCCATTGGACCAGATGGGGTACCAATGAAATTCATCAAATGGATTTTACCGTCGATTATTGAACCAATCACTTATATTTTTAATTTGATAATCTCCAGCGGCAAATTTCCTCGTGTCTGGAAAACGGCTAAAATTGTGCCAATCAGAAAAAAACCAAGAGTTTCTAGGATTGACAACTTGCGACCAATAAGCATTTTGTGCTCCCTGTCCAAAGCATTCGAAAAAATAGTCAAACAACAAATAATGACATATATCGATGAACGCGTTCTTCTCAGCCCTTTTCAATCAGGTTTTCGAAGAGGTTACAGTACGACAACGGCATTACTCAAGGTTCACGATGATATTCACAATACGATTGATAAAAAAGGAATGGGTATACTTGTCATGGTGGATTTTTCTAAAGCTTTTGATCGGGTATCTCATAACAGACTTTTGCAGAAATTGTGCACTAATTTCGACTTCAGTCGGAATGCCGTTAAACTTATTGAGTCTTATCTGTCTAATCGTTCTCAATTTGTCTCTGCGAACGGAAGCGTCTCACATTCCTTATCTGTTTCCTCTGGCGTTCCTCAGGGATCAGTTCTAAGCCCACTTCTTTTCAGTTTGTACATTAACGATCTACCGTCAATACTCAAAGTCTGCAACTGTCACATATTTGCTGACGATGTGCACATCTATATATGCAGTAATGTGCTAAGTCCACTCGAAATGACTCAATTTTTGAACGCGGATCTTATGAACGTTTTCGCTTGGTCAGAACAAAATATTCTTCCCATAAATACTTCTAAAACAAAAGCTGTATTATTCAGAAGAAATAGACGTGTTAGCAACCCACCAGATATTGTACTTGGAACGGACTTGATTGATTATATAGATAAAGTATCAATTCTTGGAGTAATGTTTGAAAGTGATTTTGAATGGGATAGTCACGTTAATCATCAATCAGGAAAAATTTACGCAGGACTGCGTCTTTTAAGAATGACATCCTCCATTCTTCCCTGTGGTTTTAAAATTAAACTGTTCAAAACGTTATTACTACCTCATTTTATCTATGGCTCAGAACTACTGCTAAATGCTTCTGCTAGGGCAATTGGCAGGATGCGCGTTGCTTTAAACAGTTGTGTACGTTGGGTCTTTGGATTGTCTAGATACTCCAGCGTTACACATCTCCAGCATAAATTACTTGGCTGCCCTTTCTCTGAGTTTCTCAAATTACGGGTTTGTTTAGCACTATTTAAAATAATCAGCACAACAAAGCCGAATTACTTGTTCGAAAAACTTCTACCATTTCGAAGTAATCGGGCACGAAATTTCAACCTTCCTCAATTTAATACATCGCATTACGGTAATACCTGTTTTGTACGAGGCATTGCAAACTGGAATCTACTTCCTAATAATATTAAAGAAATTACTTCCTTTTCTAAATTTCGGAAAGAATGTATGGCATGGCATAACAGATGGGGTTAGACAGTTACAGATATTGGAGTATAGTAAGAATCAAATCAGAAACTTAGAATTATAGAAACAACTATGCGTTGACCTGAATGCAGAAATTAAAAAGGTTAATCCTTACTCTGTATGTATTAGATAATAATAAATAAAAATAAAAATAAATAATTAGATAGCATTACTAATAGCAATTAGACAATTTAATGGCTGAACGGATAATAATTACTGCATATACATATTTATTTTGAAACGATGATTCTACAATTGATGAAGGGACGGTAAGGGAAAGTAATGAAGAAGGATTTTTTTCGGGAATGAAGGGGAAGGGTGGAAAGGAAGGGGGGGGGGGGGGGGGGGGGGTAATAGGTAGCTATGGTTAACAAGTTGTCGCTGTGACTCCTATCTTTTGTCCAATGCTGGAAGGTGCATGGGTCGAACCAAGCTGTAATCAGAGATTATAACCGGATTTGAACCCACAACACCTGCCAGGGCGTGTCGCTCACTGGTACCCGTGTACCTTTGAACCACAGAGGCGCTGGACAAAAGAAGTCTGCACAACCCCCCTTATTAACCATAGCGCGACATGGGTTGTTCTATTTTTAGACACACAATGTGCCTCTTCCTACACCTACTGTAGAAACCACCGACCGAGAAGTTTTAGTCTAACGTCTTTTTACTTTCAGGACGACGACACTATGCAGGCCCTTACGACTTGCAAGGTAATGCGTGTGACGCTGTTCGTCCGAAAGCGTGTTAGTCCGCGTTTCTCAGCGCGGTTATTCGGAGAAAGGCTCCGTTCCTATGAAAATTGACCAAACTCGTGACTTTAGTCATGACCTTGAAATGCGGTCAGGCATATATAAATATTTATTTTGAAACGATGATTCTACAATTGATGAAGGGACGGTAAGGGAAAGTAATGAAGAAGGATTTTTTTCGGGAATGAAGGGGAAGGGTGGAAAGGAAGGGGGGGGGGGTAATAGGTAGCTATGGTTAACAAGTTGTCGCTGTGACTCCTATCTTTTGTCCAATGCTGGAAGGTGCATGGGTCGAACCAAGCTGTAATCAGAGATTATAACCGGATTTGAACCCACAACACCTGCCAGGGCGTGTCGCTCACTGGTACCCGTGTACCTTTGAACCACAGAGGCGCTGGACAAAAGAAGTCTGCACAACCCCCCTTATTAACCATAGCGCGACATGGGTTGTTCTATTTTTCAAATCCAAATCAAATCCGGTTATAATCTCTGATTACAGCTTGGTTCGACCCATGCACCTTCCAGCATTGGACAAAAGATAGGAGTCACAGCGACAACTTGTTAACCATAGCTACCTATTACCCCCCCCCCCCTTCCTTTCCACCCTTCCCCTTCATTCCCGAAAAAAATCCTTCTTCATTACTTTCCCTTACCGTCCCTTCATCAATTGTAGAATCATCGTTTCAAAATAAATATTTATATATGCCTGACCGCATTTCAAGGTCATGACTAAAGTCACGAGTTTGGTCAATTTTCATAGGAACGGAGCCTTTCTCCGAATAACCGCGCTGAGAAACGCGGACTAACACGCTTTCGGACGAACAGCGTCACACGCAGTACCTTGCAAGTCGTAAGGGCCTGCATAGTGTCGTCGTCCTGAAAGTAAAAAGACGTTAGACTAAAACTTCTCGGTCGGTGGTTTCTACAGTAGGTGTAGGAAGAGGCACATTGTGTGTCTAAAAATAGAACAACCCATGTCGCGCTATGGTTAATAAGGGGGGTTGTGCAGACTTCTTTTGTCCAGCGCCTCTGTGGTTCAAAGGTACACGGGTACCAGTGAGCGACACGCCCTGGCAGGTGTTGTGGGTTCAAATCCGGTTATAATCTCTGATTACAGCTTGGTTCGACCCATGCACCTTCCAGCATTGGACAAAAGATAGGAGTCACAGCGACAACTTGTTAACCATAGCTACCTATTACCCCCCCCCCCTTCCTTTCCACCCTTCCCCTTCATTCCCGAAAAAAATCCTTCTTCATTACTTTCCCTTACCGTCCCTTCATCAATTGTAGAATCATCGTTTCAAAATAAATATTTATATATGCCTGACCGCATTTCAAGGTCATGACTAAAGTCACGAGTTTGGTCAATTTTCATAGGAACGGAGCCTTTCTCCGAATAACCGCGCTGAGAAACGCGGACTAACACGCTTTCGGACGAACAGCGTCACACGCAGTACCTTGCAAGTCGTAAGGGCCTGCATAGTGTCGTCGTCCTGAAAGTAAAAAGACGTTAGACTAAAACTTCTCGGTCGGTGGTTTCTACAGTAGGTGTAGGAAGAGGCACATTGTGTGTCTAAAAATAGAACAACCCATGTCGCGCTATGGTTAATAAGGGGGGTTGTGCAGACTTCTTTTGTCCAGCGCCTCTGTGGTTCAAAGGTACACGGGTACCAGTGAGCGACACGCCCTGGCAGGTGTTGTGGGTTCAAATCCGGTTATAATCTCTGATTACAGCTTGGTTCGACCCATGCACCTTCCAGCATTGGACAAAAGATAGGAGTCACAGCGACAACTTGTTAACCATAGCTACCTATTACCCCCCCCCCCCTTCCTTTCCACCCTTCCCCTTCATTCCCGAAAAAAATCCTTCTTCATTACTTTCCCTTACCGTCCCTTCATCAATTGTAGAATCATCGTTTCAAAATAAATATTTATATATGCCTGACCGCATTTCAAGGTCATGACTAAAGTCACGAGTTTGGTCAATTTTCATAGGAACGGAGCCTTTCTCCGAATAACCGCGCTGAGAAACGCGGACTAACACGCTTTCGGACGAACAGCGTCACACGCAGTACCTTGCAAGTCGTAAGGGCCTGCATAGTGTCGTCGTCCTGAAAGTAAAAAGACGTTAGACTAAAACTTCTCGGTCGGTGGTTTCTACAGTAGGTGTAGGAAGAGGCACATTGTGTGTCTAAAAATAGAACAACCCATGTCGCGCTATGGTTAATAAGGGGGGTTGTGCAGACTTCTTTTGTCCAGCGCCTCTGTGGTTCAAAGGTACACGGGTACCAGTGAGCGACACGCCCTGGCAGGTGTTGTGGGTTCAAATCCGGTTATAATCTCTGATTACAGCTTGGTTCGACCCATGCACCTTCCAGCATTGGACAAAAGATAGGAGTCACAGCGACAACTTGTTAACCATAGCTACCTATTACCCCCCCCCCTTCCTTTCCACCCTTCCCCTTCATTCCCGAAAAAAATCCTTCTTCATTACTTTCCCTTACCGTCCCTTCATCAATTGTAGAATCATCGTTTCAAAATAAATATTTATATATGCCTGACCGCATTTCAAGGTCATGACTAAAGTCACGAGTTTGGTCAATGCAAATACATGTTAATCACATTTTTTCAGTATTAAATAACATGTTTTCAAAATAATTGAAGGTTATTATCACTGAATGGTCAATGAACACATAAGAGCGATAGAAGTTAGTTGTTACATGCACGATCAAGTGTAAGAAAGCAAATATGAACAACAAACTGATAGTTAAGTTCCAGATGTAACTGCAAAATTGGGTTTTATTCCGGCGGGCGGTGCAATCGGTTACAGTGAACCGAAAATTAACGTGTATACAAACATCCGATAGATAGAGTACAAAGTCTGAGTGATGGCCTGCCACAGCAGGAAAATAGGTCAACCTCTAACAGCGCTCCTGCTTAATCAGTGCCTCCCACTTCGTTTGCACGTTCGTCCTTATACTATATTTTCGAGGAATACCCCTTCACTGCGTGACACAGAAAACGCAAAATGTATAGCATGCGCTTATGCCCTACTTTGCTTGTCTCTGGTGGAATAAAAACCAAAATATTCTATTGTTACCAGGACACATGTATTTCCATTACTGAACTTTTCCACCGAATTACAAATGAAGCAGGTGATTGATTTTTCTTAACGACAGAGTGATACGTGATTTATTTTGATTACCCATTGAATAAAGATTCGTGTTACCTTGTAAAAATAAAAATATAATTCGGATGCAATCACACCAACAACCAGCGAATTGACCAACAAAATTAATTTGGATAAAACAAAAGAAAATAATCGTAAAGGACGCAGGTTTACTATCACTAATAGTCATTCTAATGAGCTTCAGTGTTTACTGTTTCACGTCACATGACAATTTCCAAGGTAGCTGTGTCAGAGTCTAGTGGTAAATAGTCAACAAATGGTTAGCGTATCTTTAGGCACGGTAGACGAATAAATTTCTCCTCAGAAATTGATAGCTCAATTCACCATCACGTACCGACGACACGGTTTACAATTGTAAAGTTGTATGTATTGTACGCGTACTGTTTGATGAATAAATAAATCAAATTAGCCACTCGCAGGCACTAGGTGAATTTATACCGAATTTCATTATCGCTGCGGGCGTGACAAAAATAGAACAAGTTTGTTGTTGGCTACTCGAATGACAGCTAAACACAGTACGCATCTCTAGTTGTGTCGCTCTAGTTGCGTCGATTATCGATTTGAATCAGTAATTTGTTTGATTCTTTGTTTACGACTCACGTTAATACTACCAGTACGATCGAAAGAAACTTCAATTCATTCTAAACGCAGTCCGCTCAGTGTCTTTGCTTCATTGCTCTGCTTCGCTGTATTTGTTTCTTAACCAGTAGTTAGTTACACGCTAAATTTATAAGGTAAAAATCCAATTTCCTTATGCAATATTTTTGCTTGAAAAAATATATTCATGACTTCAGATATTACACAGTTTTATACAGAACTCAATGCAGAGCAATTAAACAAATCAATAAAACAATAAATTAATCATTCAATTTACTAACTTAGCAATAACAAGATGAATCAATAAACCTTTACACTCAATCCCCGCTAATATGAAAACCAGCTCGTTCAGATTGGACGAGTTCATTTTTAATCTGAATATTTGGTAACTCTATTCATTTTCACACACGCGCAAGACGCGCACCCTATGAACTTGTTTTGATTTGACGAAAACAAACGTTTTAAAAACATCTCAAACATGCGCGAATTCTAAAGGTTCGGTTTGTATAATACGAAAATGGCTCGGCAGTTTCGACTAAAATGGTCTATTTTGAGTGCTGGAGAGAGATAAGTTGCATATGAGCTATACCGTGGACCCCCGTTCGTTTGACCGTTTTTAATCTGAACACTTTTTAATTTGAACCCCGTTGGTTTGCACGACGTGCAAATTAAAAATGGTTCAAACGTCATTCTCAACATGACATCATTTGTTTATGCAGACAATGCACATAAACACGATTTGTTTGTACTGACCAAGCGTGTTTAATCGGTTTCACATTTCGTTTTCCTAACGATTAAGATAGAAATCTGATCGGAAAATGCAATATTCGCACTTGCAACTGCCAACTAAAACAAACCACCAAAACAATAACAAAGAGCAGGGCGGCCAGTTCACACAGGTTTCAGCATATTTCGGGTTACCAGTTGTTCAAATTAAAAAGTAACCCCGTTAGTTTGCATGAGGAATCGTTCAAACGAACGGGGGACCACTGTATTGCCAAAGCTCCTGAGCAAGGGGAAACGCATTAAGATTTTTTGCTTTTTTTTAATTTACCGGTCCACTTTAACGTCAATTGTGTGTGACGCTTGATCGGTTTTTAATGTGAACGCATTCATACCACCGGGATACAGATTAAAAATGTTCAGATTAAAGAAGGTCATACCAACGGGGGTACACGGTATATCAATGCATGTCCGACAGTCAGCAGCCAAGATTATGACGTCTGTTTTTTTGGGACGCGCATGGAACTTTGCCCATCGACTTTCTACAGAAACGTCAAAAGTTCAACAAATTACTGCTACATTGATTTGATCGAATAAATCAAAGACACAAATAAGCAGAAAAGGCCTAAAATTGCAAGGAAAAACCACATTGTTTGCTAAAATGATATTCGCCTGAACTGGCTCGAATTCTAATGACCCTTGGGCTAATTATACTCAATGCAATTGAGCAATCAAAATCAGATGACAATCTAGGTTGCCTTGACCCGCTAAAGCAGTTCAAACCCCTTTTCCAATCTCCCGTTTTCAAAGTCGGGTTTCCATTTGATATTTCCGAAAACCAGAAATGTGTTACGTGTTGTTAAGTCGAAATATTTTTGGTATGCAAACAGGAATATTGTTTACGGTGCTGGTAGGCTGTGTCTACGACCGGTCTTATTCTACGTTCCCTTAATAAAGACGAACAAACATCATGAGAACCAAGTTTGTTTGATGTGAATTATATTCACACCATTTTAGCTCCAATATTCTTCGTTATCAATAAAAGACATTGTAGGAAAATCATGTCAAAAATGTTTCAATGTTTTCTTCAAAAAATAAAAATTTTCTTGGTTCTTTGAATAAGACGAAGAGAATCTGCTGGTCAGTAAATAATTGGAATTTTGACCAGTGATGCAAATTACTTTCACGTTTTTTGTAGAAGTTAGATAGCTCACGCACACGACTCAACACTCAATGCACTCAAGGAATACGTGCATAGATTTTTGTAAACAATTACTGTTTAGTCTGTCCATTATAGACGAAAGAAAATCTTGTATATGACGAAGTGAATCCGCTAG
Organism: Sabethes cyaneus; assembly: GCF_943734655.1. NCBI lineage: Eukaryota > Metazoa > Arthropoda > Insecta > Diptera > Culicidae > Sabethes > Sabethes cyaneus. The sequence goes on along the minus strand of NC_071353.1, from coordinate 38,822,753 downwards.
AATGTGAAAATTTGTTTCATTAAAAATGTAAGGTTCAAAATATGTTATGTATCTAACTGGGTTTAATTGTACATGCAACCTCGTTGCCAAAAACTTGAGTAACTGCAGAGATATTTCCTTTAAAAAGTTGAAATAAAGTATGGATTGTAGTTAACCATGACGAAGGGTGTTTGCCACCCTATGGTTTGGATATTTTGTTCTCGTTTTGCTATCATTAATCATATGAAGTAATTTATCTTATTTGCTTTTAGCAACATATCTAGTAGAAGTATTGCCAGTGAAAGAGAGTGATCAACACTAATCAACTACTAATCAACACATATAAGTTTGATCAACAAGAAGAAGACAATGAAAACCGCAGCACACTAACAGAAGACAAGATTTCTGAAACAAAACAAACTCCGCAGTTACATTCCCGAGGGCAAGGTCTAGCAGCGCTTTCATTTGTGGACTGGATCCTGTAATCCAACCAATGCCGATGATACCAGTTTACTACTGTGAGGATGCACATACATTTTCTACGTACATCAGCTTACATTAGTGAAACCGGGCCGGGCACCGTGCTGTTATCGAAAGCAGCAGACGCCATAATCTCCATGTAAAACAGCTTAAGGCGCGCCGCTCCATGGAGGTATGGTATGGGGCGCTTTGCATTGTTGTTATGTTGCGACCAACACGGTTTCTAGATAACCACGGAGAAGCAGGGGAAGGCTCTCCCAATCTTGTTATGTTGTTTGTTGTTTTGGTTAAATTTGCTTTTGTTCCTCCGTTCCGTCCACTGTATGTACTGACTGACATATCCATATAATCTTCTGTGTGTGCATCATAGTACAAAGATATAACAACAGTGTTGGTGTGCGGTGCGCCACGAGAGGGTGGCAGTAGCAGACTAACATTAATGCTGTTATTTGTGTTGTATTTCGTATTTTGTTTCGTCACACTCAATAAACGCAAGAATTCGATCAACATGAGCGAGAAACGTGAAAAGAAAACCTCTGTGTTTCCACCAGAAAAAGATACATGAACGATGCGGGCTCAATGAGAATTGCAAGGACAAAGCTTAGTGTTAGGCAACCATGACCAACATAAAATATTATATTATTAGTTAACTAAACGTTAATTATAATGTTCGATTTTATCGAGCTGTAAAACATTAGAAACTAGTTCTGGTTCAGACATTCTCGCATAACTTGATTCAATGGTTTCAAGTTCCAGCAACTGTCTTCATCAAAGCAAATCAGCGTCTGTTGCCAACGGCAGATAATGAATGACAAAATTATACCAATTCCAAAGACTGCTCTGGCGAACCGTACTGAAATACCGATAGGCAAACGGAGAGGTATATTACAGTGTGGTTTCGATTTTGTTAGAGCTTTCGCCAATTTTGGATTGATTATTCATTGGATCCATCTGTCCGCAGTCTTCAGGAATTTGTGACAGGATGGGTTCTACTGCAGCTGTTATGCTCCGCCGAGTTGGTCTATCGGGCAGTTTACGCGGATGGTAGACCGAGTATCAGTTCTGGTTTTAGTTTTCAGAAGGTCGCATAATGTATGTAAAAAGGTTGATTATGCGACCTTTTGAAAACTAAAGCCACAGTTGTGCTGCTTGGTCTAAGGCTGGTGGTTGTGGCGGGCGACTTTAACGCTTGGGCGATAGAATGGGGAAGTCGTCGCACGAACCATAGGGGTTGGATTCTGCTTGAAGCTTCGGCAAAGCTCAACGTAGACCTGGTCAGCGTCGGCACCACCAGTACCTTCGGTAGGAACGGTGCGGAGTCTATCATCGACGTGACATTCGGCAGTCCAGGTCTGATAGGAGACTGGAGGGTAGACAATGGCTACACTCACAGTGACCAACAGGCGGTCCGCTATGGTGTCGGTCAGATAAAGAAACGGCAGGCGGCGAGTAGAGCCGACACTCCAACCACCCGTGGATGGAAGACGTCATACTTCAATCCCAAAGTATTTGTGGAAGCGATCCGAAGAGAGTGCGGTGATCGCGGTATGCCCGATCCGAGCACTGATCATTTGGTTGAGGTACTGTCACGAGCGTGTGACGCTACCATGCCTAGGAAAGATCGAGCTAGGCAGGGGAGTTCACCGGCTTATTGGTGGACAGATGCAATCGCGGAACTCCGCGGGGCGTGCTTTCGCGCGAGGAGGATTATGCAAAGAGCTCGTTCGGAGGAAGGCAGGGCTGAATGTCGACTAGCACTTGTTGCTGCATGCGCAGCGCTTAAGAGTGGGATAAAAGCTAGTAAAAGAGCCTGCTTTGAAAGCTTATGTGCTAGTGCCAATGCGAACCCGTGGGGTTATGCCTCGTTCTGCACCACGAGCCAAGGCCCTGACCCCAGGCCGCTGAGTTGTCCCACGGCCGACGTTCCAGTATCTCAGACCATAGCGTAGGATGGTCAGTCTCCCTGCCGAACATCCAAAGTAACGAGGCGGTTTAGAGGTCGGGGAGGAAGTGGCGGCTACGAACGAGGAACTCATTAAGATCGCTAAATCCCTAAAGGTGAGCAAAGCACTGGGACCAAACGGAATCCCGAATTTGGCCAATAAAGCAGCTATTTTGGAGGCTCCCGAATTATTCGGGGCAGTAATGAGTAGATTGCTGGAAGATGGCCAGTTCCCAGACAGATGGAAGTCCCCGGGTGTCCCCTCGTCATACAGGCCGAACTGTCTGCTCGATACCGCCGGCAAGGTACTGGAGAGGATTATCCTTAACAGACTCGTACAGTACACGGAAGGTACTAACGGTCTGTCAAGGAACCAATTCGGCTTCCGAAAAGGCAAATCTACGGTGGATGCCATCTTGTCTGTCACTAAGACAGCCGAGGTGGCAATCCAGCCCAAGAGGACAGGTACTCGTTATTGCGCAGTTGTCACGCTCGACGTGAGAAATGCGTTTAACAGCGCTAGCTGGGACTCCATAGCCAGTTCGCTTCGGAACGTCCAAGTGCCGGTGTCACTGTACAGAATTCTGGAAAATTATTTCCAGAATCGTGTGCTATGCTACAACACGGAGGAGGGTCTTCTGACCCTCTGCGTTCCAATCACCGCAGGGGTTCCGCAACGTTCCATACTGGGCCCGGTGTTGTGGAACGTTCTATACGACGAGGTGCTGACGCTAAAGTTCCCGGTAGGGGTGGTGATTGTCGGCTTTGCGAACGACATCACCTTGGAAGTCTACGGTGAATCTATCAGAGAGGTTGAGTTGACGGCTGCCCATTCTGTAAGCATTGTTGAAGATTGGATGCGATCCAGGAAACTGGAGCTAGCGCATCATACAACGGAGGTTACCGTGGTGAACAACCGCAAGTCGGCGCAGCAAGCAAATATCAGCGTCGGGGACTGCACTATCTCGTCCACGCGATCCTTAAAACTCCTGGGAGTCATGGTCGACGACAAACTCAAGTTCGGGAGCCACGTCGACTATGCCTGTAAGAAGGCTTCCACAGCTATTTCGGCATTGTCTCGTATGATGTTTAATAGCTCTGCGGTATATGGCAGCAAGCGAAGGCTATTAGCCAACGTGGTCCAGTCCATACTCAGGTATGGCGGGCAGTGATGCCAGATCAGCGGTTTTCCCGCTAGATTTAGCGGGATTTCAAGCCGGATAGCGGGACTTAATAACCAAACGGCGGCTAGCGGGAATCTAGCGGTTTTCTTAAATAACTTAGCGGGATTTTAGCGGGATCTCGATTTAGCGATATTTGGTAGGCAAGAAGGGTGCTGACAGAGAGGTTGACAGTAAAAAACTTCGTTTATTGACAGTCTAATGTCTGCTCATGCATTGGCAGATGGTTCAGTATATCCTGCTGATTAGAAAACTCCGTGGTTTTTGCCTAGAATGGGATCAGTTCTGACAAATACTCATTAGAACTTACTGAACCAATCCGTTTTGCGTATTCCTAATTTTTCCACAAACTAATTCGTTGCCAATGGCAAAATCCAACTGATTCATGAATTACAAACAAAACAACTTATGTATCTATATACATCATAATTTGCTATATACCGCAGCATTTGTATGATAACAAAACCAAAAAAAATCGGCTGATGAGCCGATAAACCCTAAGTCTAAAAGACAAATCGGTACATTTTTGCTAAAACAAAATATCAGCGAAAACAAAGGACCGGTGCGCTTTTCAGATATTTTTGAATTTGGGCTGCTTATAAAGATTGAAACATATCTTCTTTTGTCACCAAAAACCATAACCATTTGCCAGCTTTGCTGAAATTTTGCATTATTTTTATCATAGCTAGACACAGAAAGAGAATTTGTGCTAAAGCTTTTTTCGAAATTTTCGCATGTGTTCTTAGACTCCTTAATTATAAGATTAAGGAAAGATAAGATTAAAGATAAGATTATTCTTGCGAAGTGTCGTAGTAAATTGTCATTATATGAGGGATAACAAGATACTTCTTTTTCTGTTTCCTGAAGCTTCGTCAACATGAATGCAGCAAATTTGCATAATGTTAATTCAACCTCTCAATTTCAGCAGATCATCTTGATTTCAAATGCAAGCCTTACTGAAATGAATATTCTGCACCAGAAACGAAGGAATAATATGACTTTTGGTTCAGCGGGATTTCTAGCGGGAAATAGACTCTAGACAGCGGGATTTCAGCGGGAAATCAACCTCTGGGCAGCGGGAAAATGGGCAATCGACCTGGTAACACTGATGGCGGGCCGGTGTGCTCATCGGCGTTAGGTACCAAAAGCTATCTGGCCACACTGGAAAGTACCTATCGTCTCATGTGCTTGAGAGTGGCGAGTGCGTATCGCACCATTTCACATGACGCAATCTGCGTCTTAGCGGGTATGATGCCTATTGGCATCATCATCAGCGAGGACGTAGAGTACTTCAACCAACGTGGAACTAGAGGCATACGGGGTACCACAAGATCGGCCTTGATGAACACGGGCATCGTCTAATTCCATTAAAGGCCGGTGGACACATCGACTTATCCCGGAACTATCCGGATGGGTTAACAGGCTCCACGGTGAAGTCAACTTCCACTTGACACAGATTCTGTCAGGGCATGATTGTTTTAGACAGTATCTGCACAAGTTTGGGCATGCGGAGTCCCCCGTGTGTCCCGAATTCTTGGATGTTGAGGAAACTGCAGAACATGCTTTCTTCATAGGCCCTCGTTTCGCGGGCGTGAGATGCAACATGATGGCAGTGAGCGGACAGGACACTACTCCGGATAACTTAGTCCAAAGGATGTGTTCCAGCTCGGACGTCTGGAGAGCGGTCAATGCGGCTGCGGCTGCTACTCAGATTATACTTGAGCTACAAAACCGCTTAGGAGCCGATCAACGGCGAATAAATAACCTAACTGTCATAGTCCAGTAGTTATCTAAGAGAGTCCGTTAAGCACAATAGCCCCTCCCTGAAGTAATACCGATGGTGCCAGGGGGGATTGAGGCTGGAGACTCGAGTAAGGTTTTAGTGGGTTTGGATCCTCACGCCCCATTAGGGTGATCGGGATACCTAACCCCACTCCCTGGGTTGTCTTCTCAGGTGTCTGATAGTACCGTATCTTCAAAGGTGCTTAGCAGATTTCCCTACTAGTAAAAAAGACACAATTCACGCTTGTAATACTAATTCAAATAACAAAATAAATCGAAATACACATTGTGGTTATTCGTGGGAGCATTATTCTAATCCAAATATATTTTGGTTTAGTACGATTTTCTTATCAGATTTAAACGGATTCTTATCGGTGAATAATCAAATTAAACTCTGTATCGTTAACATTTCTGCTTGCTTTATTCAACCATCCTCAGAACTACTATATTATTCCTATAAGTTATTAGTTATAATTCTGAGGATCACTGAATCAAGTGGGCGGAAACGTTAATGAAACAGAGTTTAATTCACTTATTCGCCAAGAAGAGTCAATTTACATGTGATAAGTAAATCCTAACATATAGAAGTCAACGTGAGCATGTATATATGTTCCGCCATAACTCGACTGCTTAGTGAGATTCTGCAAATGACTGAAATCGTATCTCGTACAATAACAGCTGTATGTGTAAATTAGTGATAATCAAACCACTGTTTTTACGAATACGTCAGGCGTCCCACAATGATATCAACGCACTAGAAATGTTATATTACTTGACTTGAATTTCACTAGAGTTGAACAAGTGAAAACCCTTGGAATCGACCTTGGAATCAGGCTTGATTTGCTCTTTTTACTTTATTTTTGCTCTTATGACTACAGCGTCCCAGTCAAACAAAATTCGAAACAGTGATGCATAGGTCAATTGCAGAGTTGATTATTATCTACAATATTGTTGAATAAAGTATAGTTTTATCTTTTATATTTATGGCGCTACGGGGCTGATACCCCGCTGGTATCCAAAAGAGCACTCTTTTTGCTACCAATGGCATTGCAGCTCTGTAACGCTATAAATACAAAAGACTATAACTATACTTTTTACAATAATATTGAAAAAAAATGAGTAATTCTACACTTGTCCTATAAATCATTTTTTCGAATTCTGTTTGGCTGAGGCGCTGTAGCAAAAAAGAAGTAAAAAGAGCAAATCAACCCTTCTTGGAATGACGGAAAGCTAACTCTAAAGCCTCATATCTCTACACTATCATCGAGTAAGCGAATCTTCAAAGCCCTGTCCCGTTCCATCATTTGGTTTACACTGGAATTCATCAATATTGAACCAATATTCACCAGTTCTACCGCGAGCGCATTTTTGGATCTAATTTTTAGTACTTACGTATACATGTAGACAAACTTGTTCGATGGATTATGCAAACAAAATTATAAATTATAGCTCCGGACTGCCTACATCGTTCTCCACCAAACTTGGCATACATGTGCTTTACATGACGCAATCAGCACCGGGAAGTTAGGTCAACAAGGGGGGTAGATCCAAATAAGTGAAAGGGAGGCGTTTCTCTTTCATTTGTACCGATAGCAGTTATACAAGTATCTGAGAGATAAGGTTCGAACAGGAGGACGGGGGACCACTCCGGAGGAAGGTTTAAGACAAGACTAAAAGGCTTTGGCTTTGAGGGGATTTTCAGAGAGAAAACAGATGCAAAAGTGGCTGTGGGTAAGGGATGAGTTGACAAGGGGAGGATCGTGGAGAGCTATCAAAAGGAACCATATATGTTCCTCGAACCTTGACAGCCCAGAGGGGTTGGAGGGGTTGGTACTCCAACCCCAGTACGGGTAATACGGGTTCGCAGGGCTTAGCGTCCGAGCAATAACTAACGTAGGCAACGGAACCAACTGTCTCGGGCGGACCAAAATGAAATTTCAAGCTAATTCTTGGTCTTTCTCGTCTCCTGCTAGTTGCCTTACTACTGTGAAGGCCTATGCGTTTGAAAAGAAGAGAACAGTTTCGCTACAATTAGAATCTAATTCTTTCTGGGTGCGATGTTCCACCATCCGAAATATTCTTTACTTTGATATAAAAGAATCAGCGCAGGAGGTTGACAAAAGGGGAGCGGTCTGTTAGAAGGGGGGAAGAACAAGTTGTCCGCGGTTGATTTAGGTCAGCTGAAATTGTACAAAGAATCGTCAGAATGATGCTTCGGAGTAGCAGGTCATTCTCAGTATGCATTTTCTAGTGACCCAATTCTTTGTGATGATCAATAGCAAAGTTGGTTACGTCAAATCCAGGTCGATTTAAGAAGGAAAGGAATGTTAGTCCGACACTTGCTGCTACTAGAGACCGAGGAATTCTCTGCATTATCCACAAATGATAATATGTTTGATAGGTTTCGTATTCTACTAAGACGCTCCAAAAACTTCAGTTTCATTGATGTTTTTCGGTGTAATAAAACTCTTCTTTTCTCGATCTGCGTAACGTTCCTGGTTACTATGCTTCGCCTATCGTCAGACGCATTTTCGTCAGTCTATTTTCTTAGCACATTGCTAATGCTGCGTCCGCTGCCGACGAGTAACCATTGCCTGCTTGCTTTGTTCTTACTAGTGTTCACCAAGCTATAGTCGGAGCCCAATTATAACCGAATTTGAGACAATTATAACCTCCCAGGCCCTTGTGGATCGCAGGTATTGGTTAATCTTCGAACCACAGTGGGCTGGATAAAAGACTTCACAATCCCCTTATCAAGCGTTCGACTTACTACAAACATCACCAACACTGTATTTCGACCAAAACCATGCAATTTTATTACTTATATTACGTCATTACTGGTACACTTACCCTACTATTTTTTGTCATAAAATTCACAAGTGATTTCACATAATGCTGGTAAACGCCGCGTACAAGGTACTCTTCCAAATCCTGTTACACCGGCTATCACCGACAGCACAAGATTCCGTAGGGTATTATCACGTGGGATTCATGGGGGCTCGCGCCACTGCGTACCAAATTCACGCATCATATCTTTATTGACCAAGCAGCATACGATACAGTCGATCGAGACCAGCTATGGCAGATAATACACGAACATGGTTTTTTGGATAAACTGACGCGTCTGATCAGAGCTACATTAGATTGAGTGATGTGTTTCGTGCGCAACTCGAGGACACTCTCGAGTCCCTTTGAGATGCAGCGAGGGTCAAGACAAGGTGACGGTTTATCCTGCATGCTGATCAACATCGCTCTTGAAGGCGTGACCCGACGAGCGGGCATTGAAACCAGGTGCACGATTTCCAGCAAGGGTAGCCAGCTCCTAGGCCTTGCAGATGACTTTGATATCATAGCCAGCTACTTTGCGACGGTGGACGGCGGTCTACGCCAGACTGTTAGCGGAGTCTGCTAGAAGGTGGTTTTCCGACGAAACTGATGAAGCTTGTTATACATATAAATAACGGGCGAGACCTCAGATGCTTTAGTGACATTGGGTGGACTGTAACAAGGGGATGCGCTATCAAGCCTACTCTTTAACGATAACAGCTGTGATTAGGGCCTTACGCTTACGCAGCCAGTTGAAGTGTCGTTGTTTGCAAAGCTGTACAAAACTTGCCTTGTATAAAGCTGTGAACGTGAACCACGTGTCATATATGTGAAATCCTGGTAATTCTGTGGACTTGAAGACGATTTTTACTCATATACGTAAATCGCAAGAAAAGTCTTATAAAAAATAATAACAATGGTAAAAATGGTAATTTTTCAACACTAAAAAATTAACACACCATCTGCTGAGAAGCAACGAAACTAAATAGTGATAGTGTGAAATGATACATTTGTTAATAGTGAATCAATATGTAAATTTTCTGCACAAACGTAAAAGGTCATGCTAGATCGATCGGCGAATTTGTGCGAAACGCTTCCGTATTGAATGAGAAGTGTCTGAATTTGCCTTCTTCCGTTATTTACATATGATGGACCGCCTCTATCGAAACGTGAAACGAACTAGACACACAAAACCCAACGATCCTGTTGCATTCTAATGTAGTAACCGGTTTTACTATCGTTATAAGATAATACAATAGATCATATGAAATTATAGTCGAAATTAAGATTCGAGACATTCTAAAGTCCTAGACTTGTATAAATTAAAAAAAAAGCTAAAAGACAGGTTTACTGATAACTACGACAGAGTCTTATCGTAGCCAGTCTGTAGGAAGCTATCATAATTTGAACTAATTTATTATACGGGAGTTACTCAAATAGTCGAGTCAGAAAGCAGAACCGCGTCGTCGCGCCACGTTGATTGTTGATCGAATTGGGTTTATACGAAATTTCGGTTCTGTCCATTTCCTGCGCGCCACCATTCTGCTGCGTAAAGCTTCGCAATGTTTTTTCTCCCCCCGCTAGATAGAGATTGCCGCCATAGAATACTAAGCAGGTACAAAGTCTGTTGGACAGTTGTTTTTTTTTTGCGTGTTGATATTAATACCATCGCGATATGATCGACTAAAGGAACAACCTTGGTATTAAAACTCTTTCAATCTGAAGTTTAGTTAGAAAACTTGTATGACTTCCGTCTGCCGAAAATGATTGAAAATTACCCAAGCGCGGGTAATCCAATTGAAGATGACGCTAATTGAGTCACTGTAATTTCATTTGTATGCTTTATAAGCAACAGGTACAGTGCGTCACGACGTAAATTTCTGTCTGTTGGTGATTTTGCAGGCAAATCACGACGTGCATCTTTTCTGCTCCATACAAATTCTACAGGTTTCCTTTCGCCATATTGCAGCAGCGAGCTGAAAAATTAAACGATCGCAACTAATAGATAAACATTTTTCGCATGTCAATGTTACTAAATTTTAATTGATGTGGTCGATCGTTGAATTAAGAAAACAAAACAGTATAAATGCGATCGTCATTTGATGACAATGAAGGCTGCTATATTCACAGCATGGTCTGACCGCACTTCCTCTGCCTGATTCGAAATGCACTAACCGTGGTGTCAGATATGGATTTTGATGGTTCATTAGGACTGATTAGGCCAGTCATGATCTTACATGCAACTTCAGAATCTTATCGACACAAGCGGCGTGCTATCAATCTCCAAGGTCCACTGTGCCGGTTGTTTACCGGCTAGAGCATGCAAACAGTTTGACAGAGGCAAAAAACTTGCTATGAGTTGTTTTGTTTACCCAAACAACGTTGAGTCTTTTCGGGCATGTTGTTATCACATCGAAGCTCTTTTTGATCCGTGAATCAGTTACAGTCACCGGTAGCACCAAGGAAACATGGTCGAAAGCTGGCGTCCACAGTAGCAGCTTTACATGTCATGCAGTGATAAGTGTGTAGAGCAAGACAATTTAGGTCATTGCACATATGAATATGTGTATGTATGGAAGCAAGACTAAGTTCGACTCAGACTACTAGCATCAACAATCACTGCATGGAACCGGTCTTGAACTCATTATTGTTGTTGATCTCAAATCTTCGAGCAGGAGAATTGAAACACGTGAAGTAAAGTGTTGCAATTAGAATGTTCGAGTAAATGACAACACCAAGTAATAATTATAATAGATGCAAATCATTCGATCAGATCCATATTTCTTTCTGTGGTGAAAATATAATAGTTTCTCCAGAAACTCATTTGATCAATACTGTGAATCTCCACAGTCGCAGCTCTTGTCGACCGGTTTCATACATACGGACCAATTGTGATTTATTGGCTTAATGAATACATACGATGAGCATCGGAGCTTCGAACGACAGGCTAAAGAAAGTCAACCCAGAATGGCATGACACAATTCAAAATCCAGAATCATTCAAAAATCATACACGCACGCCGACACTAGTTTTGTCGAATTTCACCTATTGGTAATGAAACACAAATTAACGTGCAACACATGCACGATGATGTCGGTAGTATCAGATATCTACAATTCAAATTCGCCGCAGCTATAAACAACTCCAGAGTTTGTATATATTTGCCGAGAACAACAATCAACGTACAAACACCAGCGAAACCTTTGCTGGAAGCCAAAATTACTATTGAAAAATTCGTAGCTTTCGAATACGTTAGCTCGGCGCACTACAAATCGGCTATTCCGTTTTTCAAACGCTGGAATATAGATCAAGGTGTTCAAACCTATTGTTGCGCTACCGACAGAAAAAAAGACGCAGTTTGGTATATTTTTGTTCGGTGGATAAACATTCCAGGCATAAGTCGAAGTCCGAAGTGAAGTCGGGCAGCATAAATTTATCGTTACCTTGTGACAATTTTCACATTCCTATCACATAAATAATCTATATCACAAACAACCGGTCGAGATCCTTATCTGATTATCAGACTAGTTATTTGTTTCTATCCTACAACTGAATTCTGAGCTACGTAATAACAAATAAGGTGGAAGCAAAATATGATTTATTGCTTGGATAAGTACGATCACACCTTTTCACAATAATTGATAAAACTTGGGAGTTTTTAAAAACAAGTTTGGCACAAGTGTAAGCACATTCAGAAGAATTCTAATGCTTAGTCTTTTTAGTTAATTGTGGCAACTTCAACTTTGAATTAGCCGTACAAAGGGTTTCTATAGCGCCCTGACAATCCGAAGCAAATCAGATAGTCTTGCCTATAAACTCTCTCTGCAGCGCAAATATAGTTAAAAGAATTTCGCTTGAAAAACATTTTCGTACAATGAACCATTGCCTACAAATTTTCGTCGTTTTAACAGTTTTTAGCGTACAAATTTTCTCAAAAAATTCCACAATTAAAGATGTGACAGATACCGCTACATCCAAGGGGTTTGATACTTCAATCGTCGATTCGAACCCTAGAACTTCTATCGCAAGTTACGGGCGGTAAATCTTAGACTTAACCTTGTATTGTTGTGTTGATCTGTAATTGAAGTCGAATATCTCAAGGTGTGAATAATACCCTCAGGATGTGACAAGGCGTGAAGGGAAAAAGAAAAGTTAGTTGATAGCAGGACCACTTATAGCACGCAAGGAGATCCCTAGATTAAACCGATTTATAGTTCCAGTCGATTAATACCAAATTCGAACCCAAAGGACTCTACCTAGGTCCGCGTTATTCGCTTATAGTGCGTAACTCTTTAACCATATAAAGACTAGACTACGTAGGTCCTGAATGATCGAGTAACCATCGATAACTACCATCTGACTGTAAACTTTAAACTGACATAATTTTAATAAAAACACACAGGACTAGCACGGAAAATACAGAGAATTACGGTCATTTTTGATATTTGTTCAAGTGCTGGCCGTTTTTAGTAGCAAAGTTAAGGGCCAAACAGAATGCTGCGTCAACGCGTCCGTCAGCGTTATTCTGACAGTTTTCCCATGGGTTTAATGTCAAATTGACGCTGACGGATGCGTTAACGCTGCATTCTGTTTGGACCTTTAGACATTTTCGATGCACAACTGTACTACTACAATACTGTCCATACTGTAACTTAACAAATGATGCATGAACGGAAAGAATATCAGGACATTCTTTACAATAATTAAAGGTGACTAAATATTGTAAAATTAATAACAAAATATTATAAATTTTGTACTCCTAGAAATTAAATAGATACAAAAACTAAAACATTGTATGTATTCTGAACAAAATACTTGTAGTTATTTGTTGTTCGAAAACATCAAGTTCAAACTATCATAATTGTTTACAGGTTATTATGTAGGTATTACTGATACCCGAAATGTTTATCACGTGCAGTCAGTCTTACAAACGGCCTCCCAAAACCCGAATGAACTGAACTTGTTTTTATTTCGTTTGACTGTCGAAAAACATTCTCATAATTCAACGTAAACACTATGGTCTGCGTGTGACAAAGGTTCAAGCTTAGCGCATTCTACTCATACAACAACAACTGCAGCAACAGAAACAATAATGACACTCACCTTCGTTTCTCTTTTTCTGGTTTGGGCTTAGTCGCGGTCGTCGTCGGTGCCCGTGGTGTCATTTTGGCTGCAAAGTTGCTATGCTTCCAATACCAGTATTTTCAACTTTACAAACTTTTATTTATATAAATAGCGGCAGAAGCTCTAATGCTTGTATCAACTTTTATGCTGCCACACTTTCTAGCTTTCAAAATCCTGTCTCCGGTAGCAAAATTTGGTATCAGGTACCAAAAACACACGGTATTACGAAATCCTTGAAAATTCACACTCACGTAACTTAATAGCTTAGGCTTTTTTCGATACACACGCGATACACATAAACATTCCACAAACACCCCAATGCTTTAAAATTCGTTTCGTCACACCAAGAGGGAATAGCTTCTGGCTAATGCACTCTTCGTCTTCATTAGTGGTTACAACTTTCCGAGCTATCCTGATAAGCAGCAAACATCCTCAAATGTTGTCACAAATGATTCCAAGATTTCTTCAAACAGCAATCACTGACGGTTCAGATTCTTTACCTATGATTTTTTTTTCCTTCTGCTTATCCAGCCAACACTAGTTTACCATAAAACACTTTCCCTTAAATAAAAAGGTAGCTTATCAAAACGCAGGTAGACAGCAGGACTCGGAATAAACCACTCAAATTTAAACTGCAAAGGTTGCACGGAAGTTTACAAATATGTTTTAGTTTGCACCAAAAGTGTAAAAGTTTCCACCAATTAAAATATTATCTCTCAACTTGCACACATATCCCACCGAAAGCAATCGCGACGGGGGTCACTCGACACCTTTCGTATGATGATGCACTAAAGTACTACACAAAATTCTGGATTATACCTTGAACAGTCATGGACCGACGGTCACAAACGATCGGATTTCGACGGTTGTTTTCCGCTGGAATATACGCACTCGATTACGACGACACAAATCTGCCTCTTTCTGCACTTCATTTCCTTCAAAATACGACTACGACTACGACTGCGATTGATTTCTGTCAAATTGCTCTCCGTCAGGGACACTTGAACACCAGGGATGCCAGATTTCACAAAAAGGAACTTTATAAACTTTATAAATGCTGTTCAAATATTACGAACACGTCCGCCATAGAGCTTTCTGACAGCTCAACCACCCACACTAGCGCAATGAGGTTTAAAAAGGTGTGGCAGATGAAGACATTTGATGGTATTAGTAGCGAAAAATCAGAAAACGACGTCAAACTACAAAAACAAACCGCGTCGGACAATGGAGTTTGTTTTTGGAGTTTGACGTCACGCTTCATCGTGATTGGTCGATTTACGATTTCACTCACACCATGATGAAATTTCTTCATTGCACTAACACCACTTAACCAACTTTGCCACACCTGTATATATCACATTGACACTAGCGGACACGAAATACGCGTGTATAAACATGATGTTTACCTCATTTTGGGGAACAGCTGATGCTGGAGGAACAAACCGAAAAATAGCGATTACTAGTTGTGTTTCTCCGTTTGCCACACTGCAGAGCACATATTTCGGTCAAATTTTTCATCCTGTTCCAAATTCAAGCACATATTTTGAAGATTTTGAGATGAAACTCATTCTGTACCTTGGTGACAAAGGAATGCATCTCTTTTGTTTACTGTTGTTGTTTGCTTCATTTTCAAGCACCAATACACACATAACTGGAAAGGCCTATTATGGCTCGAAAAAAGGTGGATACATCGCGCGTATCCTTCCCCATAAAAAGTTTGACAGAAGGCATTTTACGCGTCTACCGACAAAATAGGGTGCCTAAAGGCCCCCATACACGTACGCATATGTTGGGTTGGAAATGAACAAAATGTTGGAGGTTCATTCCGGTCGAGCGGCGAGCCGAACATTTTCTTCTGTCAGCTTGGTTCGTGGCACTCACACACCGGCGAGCGTGTTGGACGAGCATGAATTCACCAACATTTTCGGCCAACATGTGCGTACGTGTATGGGGGCCTTAAGACATCAACCTACTAACACAGACAAACAGACGAGACACTCGCGATAATTCCATCGTCCAATCAAGAACCAATCATTTTTCAAAAAAGCATGTTTCGCAACATGACCACCCCGCGGCGCGTGAGTGTTGCTTCGAATTTTCAGTATAAAACCACACAAATGTATACAAAACCCTACAGTATAAAACCCTGCAAATGCAAGCTACTGCGCAAAATGCATACAGGGTGCTAGTGATGTGTAAGCAAAATGTGCAGGACGATGGTTTTTAAAGGATTTTCTTCTAAGTGTCATGTCAGTTCGTCAGTGTTTTTCAGTTGGTATCGCTTGAACCGCTTATCACGGGTTTGCAATTTTGATGGCATTAGGAATTGCAAAAAGAAAACAAAATGTAGTGTTCATAGAACGAATAGCAAGAATTATCATTTACCGTTGTAAACTAATTTACGCCGCAGAAATACCTTCTGAATATGTGTTAAACTCGACGGAGCAAAATGTCTGAAATAAATAAATAATTTTTCATGTCCGTATTTGACGCTCATTCATAAATTTTTCCAGATAAATTGTCGGACGAAAGCATTTCGTGGGAAGCTGTGGAATGATGTAGTATTAGTTTTGTAATTCCTGCCTTTCCTTGTTATAAATTTGCACAATCTTCAGTCGCGCAACGTACCATTCTGCAGATAAGACATGAAACCGAAAATCAAAATCATTTTTAAATAAATAATATAGTTACCCTTATTAAGCTGTACGCCGGTGAGATGTTGCCAAAAATTGAACGGAGATTTACGTAAAAATATATCTAAAACACAAATATCCGTAAACAATGAAAAAATAGCAAAAATAACAAATTCACAGTGCAATCGTATGGTTTTTTGAACTTTCATTCGTCACGCACAAAATTCAATATGGCTGTTCATAGTACCTGTGTATAAATATATCTTGATTAAAGTCCTCTATTTTACGTCCAAAATTTGAATTAACGTCCTCTCGTTTCACGTCCAAAATTTGAATTAACGTCATCGTTAAAAATCATTAGGTGGTCTTAGAAAATTCGAAATACCATCTTTTCTTTTTACGTCCAAAATTCGAATTACCGTCCTCTTTTCTTACGTCCAAAATTTGAATTAACGTCCTCTTGTTTTACGTCCAAAATTTGAATTAGCGTCCTCTCGTTTTGCATCCAAAATTTCAGTTACCGCCCTCTCGTTTTACGTTCAAAATTTATATTAATGTCCTCTTTTTATGACAGATTTTTTTACGTCCTCCCAATAGTGGACGTAAAATGAGATTCTAGTGTATCAATTCGAGACACTTTCGAAAACGCTTAATGATCCGGGACAAGCCATCGAAATCCGGGACTGTCCCACACCTTAAAGTAAGATAACTGCCTGAAGTTTTTGGAGCCTCTTAGTAGAATGCGAAACCTGGAATCAAATAAAAAGAAAACATCCAATGTAATTCTACTATGTTCGTCAGTGATGTAGGTATATTTATTTTTGACAGATACATATTTCGTCTACGACTTGCAGGCTTCCTCAGTGGCTGTTTTCGAACTGTTTAAGGAAGTATGCAAGTCGTAGGGGAAATACGTATCTGTCCGGAATAAATATGTATACATAATAGAATTAAATTGGATAAGTTTTCCTTTTATGTAAATCCAAGATAACTGTCGCCATCTCTATGCCTTGGATATTATCTATATACATAAAAAAAATAATTCATCTTTGATTTGGACATGCTTGATTTACACGTCAACTAATAGCTAACTTCCAAAAATGTTTATTTTAAATGACATAAATAATCGCCTGAGTAATAAATAATTGAACCATGACCACTTTTTGCTACGATTGCATGCTTAGATATTCCACTTGCCGGAAACAGAAACGTCAATGATAAATAATGTGAAAAAATTTATATAAATATCTTGATAATATTGCGGGAATTTTTTCAGTTAAAGTGTAAAAATAGTTTAACTTTTAGCTCTGCTTCGCTCAGTGTCTAATTCCGATCTCACGCTCAAACTGCTCCGCTTTCAGAGTACCGTCGATGGCTTCACAGTTCCGGTTGAATACGCTGTACGCACTGATTTCGCCCGGCGTTTTCTCCGTTCGGGTGTTTAGATAGATGGCCACCAGTGCCGAAAACATCAGAAAGACAACTCCAAATCGAAGCTCAATTGCAATGGCATACAGTGTAACCCAGAAAAGGAAATACACCGTATAAGTGATGTACGTTAGATAAGACCGGGAAGGCTTTTGAACGGGTTGTTCAGCCTGTGACAGTTCGGTTTCGCTGCCGGATGTTGAACTGGCAATCGATGTAACCGACTCATTATCGAAGTTAGATTGAGCTGTACCTAAGGGTTTGCGATTCAGTTTTCCTTTGTGGACAGGAGTAATACATTTTGTCGGCTTTGATTGGTTATTATCGGGCTGGAAATGCACTAGAATTTAGTATTTAAGCAGCGGAAAAGTTAAACCAGGACTACACGTACGTCGGTTTCCACAATGACGTGGGATGCTTTTTCGTCCACTCGGACTTGCTGGAACGATACCATATTAAAGAAGCGATCTTTGAAATTGTTTAATAGTGCCTGGCGACGTTTCTTGGTTCGATAGTTGCTAAGCTTCTCTTCCATGTGGTCGAAGAAAACTAAACATTCGCGAACACTTTAATTTAAAACCAATTCTGGTTTTAAAAATAAGTAAAACGTATACCAATTTTCTAAGCGAACGTAAGCAAAATAAAACTGATACTTTTGTTTTGATTTTTTGACAGCAAAACTAAAATGGGGCAGGGGCTCTTTGAAACTTACGCTACATAATAGAAACTGGAAGTTTGTTCACGAACCAGAAACTTATTCTGTTTGATATTTGATGAACAATTTCGACGGGAATCATTTATTTTGACCATTTGAGTTTGCTGGTGGATTGGAGAATACCATCCACTTTCACTGAAAAATCCTATCCGCTGGAATATCGAGCAAGATTGAGTATCTGACGATTATCCTTATCTGAATATTTGAGGATTTTCCTTATTGCACCTTCAAAATCAAATAGAGCTTGCTAATTTGCGGTTGTGTTGGTGGTTTGTTTTTCCCCAGTTTGAAAAACGTCATGGAAAAACCAACAGCAGCAACAACAAATTGCGTGTACGTATACGCGGCATAGTGTGCGTACGGTAGCTGTCAGCAATCTTAATAGGCAAAGTACTCGAACGAAATCAATATTGTTCGCAACAGAGAATAAACGAAGACTAGAAAACTCGAGGTTTGCAAGGGAATTTCAAAACCACGAGAATTTTTTTCGGTTAAAACCTCTAAAAACAACCTACATACTAAACAATCTAATTAAACAGCTTTATTTCGTACTAGACATATTCCTTGAACGATAATTTCACTTTTGTGCTACGGTTGTTGACTGTTTGTCTTCTATTGAATGGCTCTCTTTACTGCTATCCCTGGTAGTAGCTATTTCGGACTTATCAGTTTGTACATCCTCTTCCTCCTCTAACATCGTTCCCATATCTAAGCCCTCTTCTGCATCATCATCGTTTGCGGTTTGCTTATATACCCCTGGATAGTTTGCCATACAGTCTTGCATCGTTTTGAAGGCGTCGTAGCAATCGGAACCTTTCGGTTGTGCCTCACTTTTGGTGCAAAGTAAATAAAATATTACTGTTTACTAATTCCATGCTTACGCACGCATTACTTACCTGTAGTGAAAACAGGAAAACGCATCACGAAATTCCACTCCACAAGGCCCAGTTGCCATTCCACCAAGACAAGGGCAGTTCCAGTTTATATCACCATTCTCGAGAATCAAACCTGGCGCAGGTTCGGATTCCGGCAGTTCCACTGTGCTGGGTGTGGCGTGATCCTCTTTGGTGGCAAATATAACTTTATCCTTGCCGTAGCTTTTGCAGATTGACATCGTGCTTAAAATTCTAAATTCGTTTCCACCAATCCGAGTAAAAGTGGACTCGCCTTGTGAACTACGAAACTGCAAGGAATATCCTGAAATTGACCGATCAACGATATCACGGATCGCAACTTTACGTAGAAATCGGTTGGCACCCGGATGATTGCACGCGCCTGCTTGGTGTCGAATTTCAGTATATCTACCGTAGTTTGGCCGCCAATTTCTCCAAAAATCCGAACGAGAGCCTGTTCTAGGCAGCTTTTAAAGTACACAGGTAATAGTTGTTCCGGTTCTGCAGCTAATTTACTGTTGAGTATAGAGAAATCGTGTTTCGTAATTAGTGCTTTGTTTAAAGATGCTTAATTTTTTTAATATATTGGTATAAATGCGATTTCTGGCACCGTAATAAGTGTTAGTAAATAACTAAACTAACTAATTATGGGAATTTAAGCGGTGGTTTAATTCTTTGTCGATTGATTTGTATCTGTTTCGTTGACTGTGATCAGTCTTATAAACACTTCTGGTTGTGTTCTTTGCCGACTGGATTCACTTGTAACTATTGAAATATTACCATGGGCAGTCTTCAGAAAATATCAAGACATAGATTTTTGATCTTTTCCCGACGTGTCGACACTTTGTTGTTGAAAAAGACACCAACAAAGTGTCGAAACGTCGGGAAAAGATCAAATCTATGTCTTGATATTTTCTGGACTGCCCATGCTAATATTTCAATAGTTACACATTCAATTATTCTTTTTAATGTATGTAAACTTACAGCGATATATCCAAATAGTAGAATTCACTCATAATCCATTTGTGAATACGCGGTACATTACTTTGAAAGGAATATTAGCTGATTTTGTCTTCAACGAAATACTTTAACCACTTTAAACACTAAAATTGCGAAATATCAGCGTGTTCCGCTTTATAGCTTGACCCGGCTGTCATCCTCATCATTTTGTGTTTATTATTTATTTATTAGCAAAGATGCCATATTTTCTAAAAAAATGTCTAGAACTGCTCGAAAACCGAAAAAATCGAGCAGTTTTCCAGCTACTCGAATTTTCTGGTTTGAAAATAATCTGCGAAAATCTGCACACTTTTTTAGGAAGTCTGTGAAAGTTTAAAGAGCTTCGAACAAAAATCTGCACCGAAACAATAAAAGTCAGAAAAACTGCAAATATCTGCAAATTTATAATGATATGCAAGACCGTTCCAAAAATCTGGAATTTGCAGGCAAATCTGCAAGTCTGGTATCCCTGTTTATTAGTGAGATTAATTTCGAGTTCGACCACTTCAAGTTGCACAGTGCTACCAGACTGGATATAAAACTTCAAGATATAATTAACAAAAGGGCGAATGTCGCAGATGTAAACAAAATGAGTGAGAGTTATATTTTGCTGGAGCAGCATACACTGAGAAAACTTTTCGTATCCATTAGAGTGACTATATATATAGTGGCGACAATGTCAAAATTGGAATGATAATTATCTGTCAGTGTCATTCCAATCGAGCAGACGACCAGTCCAACGCGTATGCAGGAAAGAGAAAGAAAATAAGCATTGCTAGAGCATTGCATGACTGTATGACATTTGCCCGAAAACCACTTGCCACAAAATTATTTGCCAGAAATTTTTTGCCAGACTGAACCAGTTCCCAGAATACCTTTCCCCAGAACGAACCATTTCCCAGAAAACCATTCCCCAGAATGAACCATTTCCCAGAAAACCATTCCCCAGAATGAACCATTTCCCAGAAAATAAGGTTTTGCACGGGCGAGCATAACCTCACTTCTTTGACGTCTATCAGTGGTTTGTTTACATGGACTTGGAACATGGGTTAACATGTTGAAACTAAATATTGCTTAAGGCCTCAACGGCAAGTCAGAAAAGCACAAAAACTGCCATTCTGAGTAGTTTGGAGGGCGACACTACTGGCTAATACGCTTTTAAAACGTTTAACTCCAATTTATGCATATCGCGTTCGCCTAACAAATAGTAGACAAACCACGAGTGAATGTCAAATGGGTGAATTGCGTTCATTCCGGTTCATTCATGACGTCACCTTGCAAAACCTTATAATATTGCTGATTGCAAGGACGACTGTCCAATCAATAAGTGTGCAATCGATCATAAAAGTGTTATTTTGGCTTAAATCGTATCGGTCTCTTCGATGCAATTATTGCTTGAAATGTAACGAGAAAGTGCGCCGAAGATACCAAAACTATTTAATGCAGGATCGCACTTTTATGAGCGATTTCGCACTTTGGATGGTACAATTTTCCTTGCAATCAGCAATACTCTGTCTCCCAGGAAACTTCACCAGAATGGACCATACCTCAAAATACATGTATTTGCATGAGCTTACCAGAAATTTGAAACAATGAAGCGTTTTATTGGTTCTTGACTCTTTTTTTATATGTCAGAAGGGCATTGGGTTAAAAGGCCACTGCGACAGTCTTATAGCGAATTTGTTTATTCAATCCGGGTTGGAACTGGATGAATTTTATCTGTCAGATAGGAGCTAATGAACACAAAAAATTCATCCAGTTCCAATCCGGATTGATTTTTTTTTTTTTTTTTTTTGAAACGATGATTCGATGATGAAGGGACGGTAAGGGAAAGTAATGAAGAAGGATTTTTTCGGGAATGAAGGGGAAGGGTGGAAAGGAAGGGGGGGGGGGGGTAATAGGTAGCTATGGTTAACAAGTTGTCGTTGTGACTCCTATCTTTTGTCCAATGCTGGAAGGTGCATGGGTCGAACCAAGCTGTAATCAGAGATTATAACCGGATTTGAACCCCGGATTGAATAAACAAATTCGCTATTAATGATCGTCTTTTATGGCAGGCCCCGATTGCTGTACACAGTTTACGTACTGCTCATACCCATTGATGGAGCTGAGCGGGATAGTTGTAATCCTGTGCCCCAATTTGGTACTACATGGTTTATAAAGCCAATTACCGTTTTGGGACTTAGTTTCATGCGGAAACAAGACGTGTGATGTATTACTGAACTGTCAAAAATGCCGTTCAAATATTACGAACATGTCCGCCGTTATGGCTCGTAAAAAGCTGGATACATGGATCAAGTGTATGAAAAATACTTGAAACAAAAATGTTTCTTGCTGTCTAGTTTTCAATTAATTTCCTATTAACAGTTTCCCTAAAATCAGCTTGTAGTAATTTGGGTTTAACTATTACCGTTCGGAAACTGCGACAGCATGTTCGGCCTACTTATTGAGTATATGCTGTCCTTACTCGCTATCGCTCGTTCGGACTCAACTAAGGGATAGCCCCTACTAGTCAGTAAACCTAGGAAAATGCTTGATGTGCCCAGTAAATGATCTTTATGTGCCAAACAGTTATCATTTATGTTCAAGCGAAAAATTAACACATACTATTGTACCTTGCAGCAATTTTACGAGCCCTACGCAAATTCGTTTGTTAATAATTATTATCCTGTACTTACTAAATACATGGAAAATATGCTTGTCTAGCAAGGAGGGGTGCAGTGAGGAGGCAATAACGAAAAATTGCTGGTTCAAATTGCTAAATTGCAAACATGTGTGGAAAACGCAGAAAATAACCACACTAATAATTTTCGCGTGGGACTCTAAATAGGTGGAAACTCCGCAATATTCATATGCGTACAATTTTTATGGGCATAATCGCTATATATAGTCACTCTACTTATTACTCACTTACGGCCAAGCAGATTCTTTCTGCGACGATTTCAAGCTATCAAAAAAGTGAGCAGCGCGTTTTGTTACCAAAGGAACCAAGTAGCTGGCAGGCAGTCATGTTTTCGATACCAACATGTTAGCGTTAGCGTAAACGAGATATCATATATTCGCCACTCTTCACCCAAGTAGCACTTGTAACTAATCATAAAAATAAAAAAATACAAAAAGGTTGCACAGCAGTTACATTTAGGATACTTGTAACGAGTTAGGTTACATAAAATTAAAAATAGTTACTTTTTAGTTTTCTAGTGACAAAAATCTCAAAAAGTTACCAGGTAGTTACCAAATGACCAAATTGAAACCTTTTTTTCGAACTGTCAACAACTTGGTCGTCGCAAAACAGTCACCTTTCAGTTACGAGTGACTAAATAGTTATCAAGTGACACAAATGAAACCTTTTTCCAAACTGTCATCAACTTGCTGGTCGCAAAACAGTTAATTTTCCGTTACGAGCAGTTACGAAGTCAAAAAAAGTCGGCTAGTAACATTTTCGCAACAATTTGTTCACTGTTCCTTGTAAACACAACGGATTAAGGAAAAACTAGACCTGAAGAATATTGCTAATGGTAAAGATAAACAATTGGTACACGGGTTGTGAAATGCTCTTGTAAATGCGTTTATTTACTTAATTGATGGTACTTGGAATCTTCTCCGCCCAGACATTGGTATTAAGTAAACAAATGATGATTATTCTCAAACGTCAAAACGATCAAGTTACATCGAAACGAAACCGGCAATGAAAATAGGTTACAGTGTAACTTAGAAATGACGACATAAGAAATAAGTGACTACAACAGATTTAATATTGGTTACCGTATAACCGATACCGTAACCAGGTCGAAGGCTAAGGTTACGTACAACTAGAATGTAACTGAAATGTAACCTTCTATGATTAACACTGGTGGTAACTGTTTTATTCAAACTGAAACTATTCTTTGATATTAAATTAACACTTTCTTTTCACAACAATCACTAAAAAATACCTTTTCCCGATATCAACAATGTGAACAATGAACAATGGCTGCTTAAAATCATTTCATGCAATATGCCGAAAACGATACAAAACTTCAAGGACGATGGTGTAGTAGTTAGAACCAAAGGCAAAATGGCTATGAATTTTACTGTGATAGAAGTGATAGCGAAAACAACTTGATTTTTAATGGTTTCTAGGTGAATGCTCCACTAATTCATTATTGCTAAGAATAAATTTAAAAAATCAAAAAATTAAAATTAAAATTTTTATATTTGATTTACAAAACATCAATTTTTCAAAGAAGTAAGTAACGAAAAGCTATATTAAATAAGAGCGCGTGAATTTTTCAAAGCTAGAATCATGCATTTCACCATAAATTTGAAACTGCATTAAAATTTGTGTTGAAATAATAATTTATACACTCTTCTATATTCAACAGTTAAATTTAGAGCCATAGATTGAAATAATAAACCTGCTACATTTTCGCTATGCAATAAAAGTTACGAGATAACTAATTTGCCACCAATTGAAAGTCAATTTACAGTTTATGTGTAACTTCAATAGTAACCATTTTGTAACTATACATGTTACATATTGGTTATTGAGTAACTGTTAATGCAACCAGATTTAGTTACATAAGTTGCGCTATTTCGGTTACACAACTGTTATATTTTAGGTTACTGTAACCGAAGTTTTACATTTAAATTTGTCGCATATCAGCCGCTGCGACTCAATTGTGACAACGTGTGCTACTTGGGCACACAGCTGTCTCTGTCTCTCTTCAGCTGTCAGTGGGGCCCACGACTCCTGAGCGCGCTGTGATGTTAGCCCTTGTCAACGCAAAGCAAATGAGATAAAGGTGCCAGTTAGCTGAAAGAAACAGTATAATCAATATATATAGAATGCCAGTGTCGCTGCAGTGCGCGTGGCAAACATCATACATATTCAGATAATGTATTTACATTATACTTGCATATGTGTGTGTGCCTGAGATTCAGCAAAAGGGGAATCTCATTGTCAAACTTTGACAACCAGTTTAAAATTTCGAATATGGCTGCCAAGTAATGTAATTGGGTTGTTGAATGCACGAGAAATTTCACATTTAGACACATTTATCCATGAAGAACACTCCCAGGAACGTATAACAAAATTTATTTGTGCATTTAAATTGCCCACGGCTTCGTTTTTTTTAAAAGCATTGTTTTAATTTTTTATTAAAAGACACTTGCGTTTATATAATGACGTTCGTGAGTTACGTTAAGAAACAGGCACAAGACACGTAAGATGATTTCAACAGGGACGTTATTTCATCACAGTGACAACAAAAAATGGCCAAAGATTTCGCAAACGCGGCGGACTATAGTTTATATTGAATGAAGGTTGTCACAAACTATCAGTAAAACAAGCATGAATGGCGTGAATGGTTTTTCGATGGCATGTAGTCTAAAATATTGACCTAACTTATTAAACATCAAAAAAAATTTTTTTGGCGTTTATACAACAACAAAAACCAAATTATTTATGTTTTCTTATGTTTTATGCCAATCTGTATCATATGTCATCAAAATCTATATACTGTTAAACAACCCAATTGTAAACTTCGCTTGCTTCAAATTTCTGAAAAAATCGGTGCAAAAAGACTCAGTTGAGGGATTCAATGCATCCGGACGAAAAGAAAATGAGCGTTTAAAAACATTTCACTGGCATGAAAACACAGCGATGAGCGCACTGATGACAGCAACATACAGTGCACAGATAAAGAACAGACAAATAACAATAAGCAACTTTGACAATGGAGTTCCCGATTCACAGACTTGATACAGATTGTTAGCATCATGTTTACCACAATGAGTCCTGTAGAAAAACAGCGACACTGGCATTCTATATTGATTCTACTAAAGAAACGGGTAATAATTGAAGATTGAACTAATAAAAGGGCGAATGTCGCAAGCGTAAACAAACCGAGTGAGAGTTAATTTTCCTATGCTTGCCCAGCAAAAAATAACTCTCACTCGTTTTGTTTACATTTGCGACA
The DNA here is from genome assembly GCF_943734655.1 of Sabethes cyaneus. Taxonomy (NCBI): domain Eukaryota; kingdom Metazoa; phylum Arthropoda; class Insecta; order Diptera; family Culicidae; genus Sabethes; species Sabethes cyaneus. Next base: position 38,796,811 of record NC_071353.1, on the reverse strand, counting down.
TCCGCCCTTTTGTTAATTCTATCTAGAATTATTATCGTTATCGTCAAAAGCTTATCGATATGCGGCTGCAATCAAGGTAATCGATATTGATACTATCAAATATCGACAATTCTCCCATTCCTAATTGGTTTGGTTTTGGACCTTTTGGACTGAAGAGGTTTGAAATTGGAAGGAAAGAGTGAACGGACAGGATCGGATTAAACCGTGGTTGAGGTTTGCTGATCCTGCCAAATAAAGAATGTGTTGTATTTTAAAGATAAGAATGTTCTGTTTTGACACTATGTGAATCATATAGTATAAAATTAGTGACGCGCATTATAGTGAACCGAGATAACTATTAAAGAATATCGAAGGCGTTTTTTAGTTGGGAACGATAGTTGGAATCCGGAATGTTACGAAGGATTTTATGCAACAACAATAATTAAACATCAAAGGAATTGCATTGTTCCTTTATTTGATTGCATTTCATCTCCTAAGCCATAACTGCTGCAAAAAAGTAAGTAAATTCATGAAAACTTTTAATTGTCTTCCTGATTGACGTTTTCGGCCTTGGCCGGTAATATACCTAGCAATAGATTTTTGCTTCCATCGAGCACTTGGAGAAAAATTGATTGTTCTGGAAAGGTTTTCAGTTTTTCTAACGCACTAGTTTTTGCAGGAAAACAATTCCGGCGGTCCAATGTTGGGAAAACCAGCAACATTGTCCACCCTGAATGGAAGTGCACTTAGTAAAGGATTCGGTGAATCTGACCGAAGCCTGCCACCGGATGATCTGGAAGCTGGTGCAGAACAGAGCAGTGTTAGCTCGACTAGTAACGAAACGGATGCCGACGAGTACCACCTACTGATTGATGATTCATGCAAAAAGCGTTCGGCCAAACGTTACGAGCTTTCGCCAGGCGGCAGCGGAAATGCATTACCAGCGGCGCGTGCTAGATCGACGACATCCGATGATGTTTGCCGATGTTCCAGAAATAGAATTTTCATAGTATCGATGGTAGTATTCGGCTTTGTCACTCTAGTGTTTATGGAAGTCGTTCCGCTAAACACGGAGAAGGGTCGTGTAGGTGAGTGCGATAATGATTTGATCTATTGCCAATTAGTTTGGATTATTTTGTCCATTGAAAACATTCAACAATGTCAATCGATTAGTTGACACCATTGGAGGGGCGCCTTATCTTTTGATTGTTTCAATATTTGATAAGACGTTGAACAAAGATAGGTGGTCGAATGGGAACTTTTTTCTCTTTACAGTGCTGCTTATTATCTGGTAGCGGTATTTGTGGTTAATAATTTCATATATATTTATTGATACTAATATAAATCTGCTTCTTAATTAAAAGTATTATGACATGGCAGATTTAGACAGAGTCAATTTTTGGTCGATCTTTTCACAATTAAGCGGGATTTAACTTCTATTACTGGACACTGGAAATTTTGGATGCATGCATCCTGATTGACCCGTAGTTGACGATGTGTAAAGCAGTTTTTTTTATTTGTCTTATGTCAGTATTTTTTTTGTATTTGCTGTTATTATTATTTATAACTAGCTAACCCGACAAACTTCGTATTGCCACAAATTAAACTGTGTTGTACATAAATCGTGAATCTCGGAGGGCCTTTGTCACAATCAGGTAGCCGGCAACACTCACGGCTTGTGTCCGTCTCGCCCTGAATTATCTAATGTTACTATTGATAGTCTCTGGTGGGCTTGTTATTGATTAATGTTTTATGAAAGAGTCTAAAATTTCTCGAGTTTGATTAGTTTTTGAGTTACGCAAAAATTTCTGTTTTATTTGTATGAGAGTTCGTATCCCCCTACCACAGGTAGGGTATAAATATAGATTATAGGTATAGATTTGTATGGGAGCCCTCCCTCTTAGTGGAGGGTGGGATCTCTAACCATCATAAGAACCTTCCCTGACACCAAAAACCCCAGGTTCAGTAGTTTTCGATTCTTTAAGGAACATAGAGCAGACCAAAATCCATTTTTATAGGTATAGATTCGTAGAACTCTCGAACTGAAGATTATGATTAACCTTTGATATCATATATGACGTATGAGTAGTTCTTTGTACTTGCATATCACGGTTTTCGAATATAGACAAACAAATAGCTCGTGAAGTTAGCATACCGGAGACGACTATCGCTCTATTCGCATCACGTCGAAAATGCAAAGAGGTGCAGGTTCAGCTGAAAACGATCATTCCGTGAAAGTGTTTCTTAAGCAACTCTCTGGCATATACCATGTTTCTTGCCTGAAACTGCCAGATTATGAGGTGATGCTACAGTCGTTTTGCTTTTGTTAGTTTTACTTCTAGTAAGTCTGTATATTCAATCCGGGTTGGAACTGGATAAATATTATTTGTCAGATAGGAGCAAATGAACAAAAAAATGTATTCAGTGCCACTGCCGGATTGAAAAAACAAATTCGCTATTTGTTCGCAAACATCAAAGTTGCTACCGGCATGTTCTTAAGCGAATCAAGCAAAGTTCCAAAATCCTTGAAAGTTACACCCCTGCGATTAAAGTAATCGTCAAATTTGTACTGCTAATGCCAAGGCTCATGCAATGGATGGTTTTTACGAGCGAAAGAAATTACAGCACAGTTTTTTCACGCTGATTACTTTACGGTTTGCAGAATCAATCTGCAAACAGGTCACAATCGCGGGACTATTGTTAGATTCTATGAACTCTAATAGGCGCTTCTAGCCGAGATTCAAATATGCAACAATTGGCTTGTTAGAACAGTGTCGTACCTCAAAGCCAACTTGGAGGCAAACATACATCGGTTTCAGAAATTACAAAATTTTCTGCGTAGAACAGTCGGCATCCAGCGGGTATACTGAAGAAAACATCGCTGAATTAATACACAATCAGAACAGGGTAAAACTATTGACAGAAAACGATGAGTTTGAAACAAGCAAAATATCAGTTCATTATATTCCCTTTACGGTAGCACAAATATCAAATCATAGAACTCAGAGATATTTGTTACCTATAAACATTTATCTAAAACTACTTCTGTTTTGATGCCATTGTATCTTTTAACATTGACAAAGGATAATGAAGAATGGCATCGATGCGTATACATGTGCCTTTATAATGTATGTTCAACCCGAAATTAACAATATGTTGACCGAATCATTTGAACTGAGCACTGAACCCAAACATCTTCTTCTGCCAGTTTCGCCAAATTAGTTCGCGACTCTCGTACATAGACGAATTCGCCAATATGTTAATACATGCATGGGGTCTTTTAGAACATGATCGCCATTTTTATCTAAGCTCCCCAAGAGTAGTCCTAGATCTGAGGATTAGTGGTACAGTTTGGAAATTGCATGGGTTCGAACTCGAAACTTGCCCGAGCCAAAAAAAACACGTATAGATTAATAACGAATTGGCGACAGAAATTGATATTTATTTTCGAAGATGACGGTCAATATCGATATTTTGGTGAAGATCTTTATAAAGTAAACTTTAATTTTCTATTAAGTTTGTAGAAATTTCTTTTAGAAATGGTAACGATCGCCATCGATTTTCTCTATTGGTGTCTTTAAAGTCTGATATATCGGAAAATGAAGAAACATAAAGAAATGGTTGCCCGGGTCCGTGTATCAATTTCATTTTACAAACTTTGCCCTACAGTGTTTTGTTTGGGAATGTTGTCTACTCAAAAAGTTTCGGTTCGAAGATAGTTTATTCAATTAATGACAACTGTTATACGTGAAACAAGCGCTTGATAGCTGTTGTACAACAAACATGTGTCTTGCATATTAGACCATATGAATAAAATAGTTTGCTTTGCTTTTCCTGTGTAAATCTTATGGGAGAGTTTGCTCTAACTCTTTTATTCATATTTCATACGGCCTATTGTCGAACATATTTTCAAATTGACGAAATTTCACTTATATTCTTCATTCTTCCGACAGACATTCTATACTTCATTAAGATATACCTAAGACATATTCCAGCGTTACGGGACATAATTAGCACCCATTGTTACTTTGTGAATCGCCTCCTGTTTCACCAATTTTTTGGCAAATAGCTTGTAAAATAGGTAGTTGTTTAAAGAGTACTTCATTTTCCACTAGAATGGCAGGTATTGGATGAAACAGGAACCGATCTGCAAAATAGGGCTAGTGTCTCGTAACGCTGGAATGTGTCATAAAGGAGTGCCTTCTACCGTGATCTTGGGAGGACAGAAACAGGAGAGTTGAAAGTTTGTTTTAGTTAATGTTTCAAACCAGCTTTTTGTAGATTTTTTTATATACAACCGCACGCACACGAATATTTACTCAATGTATCAAAATTCAGTTCGATCATCGAGTCACATCTCGGGCGAAATTACACTTTTTCTTTGATGTGGCTGAAAGACACGTCTTTCAGTAAAAAGTTAACTTTATTTTCACATACGAAACCTATTTCTACTAGTTAACATTTATGTATCAATACCAGCAGATGGTTAATTAAACTTCGCGTAATATTGTGTTTTGCAGACGTACCTGGATCAATCCAGATTATTTTCTCTAATGCCAATGTATATGACAAAACAAAACAGCATCATTGCAGTTTTCAGTCTTTCCCTTTCTTACTCACAGCATTCGCATTGTCGCACTTTTTGTGCCAGTCGCACTTTTAGACTGCGGTGTCCAGTAAGGTGCAAAATGCGAGATATTTAAAATAATTTATTACAGAATATTATTGACTAGACTTCCTAGACATCGTGAGGGGCTATCTGAAAAGATATATATTCACCATCAGGTGGATTAGTATGTTGGTTTTTTTAAGTATGCAGACTTTAATTTACATCCCGTTTGTGGCCTTTTCGGTAACAATTAGCGCTGCAGTTTGCCGTGCAATGTGGCGTCGAATGCCGCAGCAGCAGTGCAGCAACGGCTCTAGGGTATTGAACTTATCCATTGTCCGCTGCCATTGCCGTGTTTTGTCTAGACATTTAGTTTTCCAAATTTATTTCAATTTCAATTTGGCTGAACGGCTGCTGGCTGGCTGGCTGGCTGGCTGACGTGAGCTAATGATAAGAAATCGACCGGCCGGACCGGGACACACCGCATTGTGGGGCACTCATTCACTCGGCCAGGGGAAACGCGCGAGTTGCATGCAATCATCGTTAATTGATCCAATTGATCGAGGGAAGGTTTCTTTTTTGCAGTTCGAGCCAAGATCAACTCAGATCGTGCAGCCAGTCAGTCAGTTAGTCAGTCAGAATTTAAAAATTTCTGGGAAAATAAACTTTCAATCGAGCGTGTCGTTTGAAGCGCAAGCGGTGGCACACTGAGCTACAGATCAATTAGTATTAACTAAAACAGGGTTAGTAGCTAGTTGAAACAGATTTCGAAAACTGTATTGTTTGATAGGCAAGATTTCACTGACTTCCCACAGCATTGGCTCTGTTTCGCGCGCGAAAGTTAGAAAATTTCTATGGAACGTATATTTTGCTAACCTGTATTATTATAGGTAGCATGAAAGAATTTAGGTTAATGTTACTCATTAATTTTCTGACTTTGTGTACGTCATCTCACCTATCAACGGTGGTAGTACGGCACAAAATCTTCGCTGAAACTGTAGCAGAAAGCTTAGTCGTGGCCACACCTGTTCGCCTATTTAGGTTTATGATTTTGCTTAAGTTTCGCTCACTTTTTCCTAAATCGTAGATTCGCTATACGTTATGCGAATAGTTGGAATAATCCAATCTATACATTAGCGTTTTAGTATAAATAGGTTAGGAATAATAGTTATAATATTCCAAATAATTTCTCATCGTTTTAGCAATAAAATAAAACAGGTAAAGCATTACTTTTAACTCTTTTAACTAGATTTGTAAAATTAACTAATGTTTATTTGAGCGTCTTAGTAGAATACCTGAAACAATAAAAAAGAAGAAAACAAAAAGTTATTTATATCCTTTAATTCTACTACTGTGTGCACAGTAGTAGAATTAAAGGATATAAATAACTTTTTGTTTTCTTCTTTTTTAGATTTGTAACTCAAAAATAGATTGGGAACAATCTTAAACAGAATTAAGAAATTGCCACCTGCAGCACACCGTTCTAGTTTGGTTATACCTACATGTTGGTATTCATTCATTCATTCCGCATAGGGCTTTTGCTACACACACATGCAAGACGTCTGTTAGGCACACATTGCATCTTTTCCTATTCAATGCAGCAAAAACGCGTTGGATAAAATGATCGTTTTTTCTGAAACTATTTATCCATTCAAAACAATTAATGTTTAAATCAACCAAGAAATGTACCCCGATATACATGTTTACATTTAGCAACTAATATTTCAGTGAATTAGCATTAAATCGGTGACCCAAAAATACGGCTTTCGGATGCAGCATGCCGCATAGCCCAAGTTCGAAATAAGCAATGTAGCTTTGATTTTAGTATAATTTATTGTTTTCTTGTTCGAAAGTAATCGCTGGCTATCGTTATTAGTTCAGTTTTATCCCGCTAACATAGTTAATAATTACATTTTTGATCATTTCTACAGCATTTTAGCTTGTTTGTTGAAAATAGATTTGTTATTTAGTAAACAGATATATTACCTTGCTATACATATAACACAAGCAGTAATTTCTGTTTTAAATTCAGAAATTAAATTATTTAAAAAATCTCGCCCTTCCCAGCCCGTATAGTTTATATGGAGCTGTCACTTTTACCTGCCCAACAGCTCTCCAATACATATGCACTCTGCAAACACCCTATTGCCTTATCTATCTATTTATTTAAGAGGCTTACTGCCCCTGGAAGCATATCTGTCCCATGTTATAAAACACGAAAGTGAGAAAATCGCACTCAAAGTTGAAAAACTGTTTTTTCTAAAATTATTTAGTTTTGGAGTTATTATTTGTCCTTCTTTGAGAAAATGTCGAAAAACTTTCATCAATTTTGCATACAACGTGAAAACATTTTATATGAAACTAGCTGACCCGACAAACTTCGTATTGCCACAAATTAACCTGTGTTGTACATAAATCATGAATCTCGGATGATCTTTGTCACTATCTCGAGTTTTGCAAGCCCCCCAGTGGGCGGCGCCTCCGACGGCGGGTCACCGGCAACACTCGCGACCGGCTTGTCCTGAATGATCTAGTGTTACTATAGATAGTTTTTGTGGTCTTGTTATTGATTAATGTTTTATGGAAGAGTCTCGAATTTCTCGAGTTGGATTAGTTTTTGAGTTTCGCAAAAATTTCTGTTTTATTTGTATGAGAGTCCATATCCCCCTACCACAGGGGTGAGAGGTCTCTAACTATCATAAAATAAATTCAAGACTCAAAAATCTCCTACATGCTAAATTTGGTTCCATTTGCTAGATTAGTACTCAAATTATAAGGAAATTTGTATTTCATTTGTATGGGAGCCCACCCTCTTAAAAGGGAAAGGGGTCGTAATACACCACAGAAAAAAAAATTCTACCATCTAAAACTCTCACATGCCAAATTTGGTTCCATTTGCTTGATTAGTTCTAAAGTTATGAGCAAATTTGTATTTCGTTTGAATGGGAGCCCCCCCCTCCTAAAAAGGTAAGAAGTCCTAATTCATCATGGGAAAAATGGTTGCCTCCAAAAACACCCACATGCCAAATATGGTTCCATTTGCTTGATTAGTTCTCGAGTTATGAGGAAATTTGTATTTCATTTGTGTAGAAGCCCCCCCTCTTGAAGTGTGGAAGGATCCTAATTCACCGTAGAAAATATTTTTGCCTCCAAAAACCTCCACATGTCGAATTTGGTTCTATTTGCTTGATTAGTTCTCGAGTTATGGGGAAATTTGTAATTCATTTGTATTGGAGCCCCCCTCCTAATGTGGGAAGAGGTCCTAATTCATCACAGAAAAAATTCTTGCCTCCAAAAACACCTACACGCCAAATTTGGTTCCATTTGCTGGATTAGTTCTCGAGTTATGAGGAAATTTGTATTTCGTTTGTATAGGACCCCCCCTCCTAAAGTGGGGAGGGGTCCCAATTCATCATTGAAAAAAAAAATTGTCTCCAAAAACACATACATGCCAAATTTGGTTCAATTCGCTTGATTAGTTCTCGAGTTATGAGGAAATTTGTATTTCATTTGTACAGGAGCCCCTCCTCTTAAAGTGGGGAGGGTCCTAATTCACCATAGAAAATTTTCTTGCTCTCGAAAACCTTCACATGCCAAATTTGGTTCCATTTGCTTGATTAGTTCTCGAGTTATGAGGAAATTTGTATGGAAGCCCCCCCTCTTAAAGGGGAGAGGAGTTATAATTCCTCTTATAAAGAGGGGAGGGGTCTCAATTCACCATAGAATAAATTCTTGTCACCAAAAAAAACACCCACATGCCAAATGTTGTTCTATTTGCTTGATTAGTTCTCGAGTTAGGAGGAAATTTGTATTTCATTTGTACAGGAGCCCCCCCTCTTAGAGTGGGGAGGGGTCCTAATTCACCGTAGAAAATTTTCTTGCCCTCGAAAACCTTCACATGCCAAATTTGGTTCCATTTGCTTGATTAGTTCTCGAGTTATGAGGAAATTTGTATGGAAGCCCCCCCTCTTAAAGGGGAGAGGAGTTACAATTCCCCTTATAAAGAGGGAGGGGTCTCAATTTACCATAGAATAAATTCTTGTCACCGAAAACACCCACATGCCAAATTTGGTTCTATTTGCTTGATTATTTCTCGAGTTATGAGGAAATATGTATTTCATTTGTATAGGAGCCCCCCCTCCTAAAGTGGGGAGAGGTTCTTATTCATCGTAGAAAAAATTCTTGCCTCCAAAAACACCTACATGCCAAATTTGGTTCCATTTGCTGGATTAGCTCTCGAGTTATAAGGAAATTTGTATTTCGTTTGTATAGGAGCCCCCCCCCCCTTTTAAAGTGGGGAGGGGTCCCAATTCATCATAGAAAAAAAATTTGTCTCCAAAAACACACACATGCCAAATTTGGTTCCATTTGCTTGATTAGTTCTCGAGTTATGAGGAAATTGGTATTTCATTTGTACAGGAGCCCCCCCTCTTAAAGTGAGGAGGGGTCCTAATTCAACATAGAAAATTTTCTTGCCCTCGAAAACCTTCACATGCCAAATTTGGTTCCATTTGCTTGATTAGTTCTCGAGTTATGAGGAAATTTGTATGGAAACCCCCCTCTTAAAGGGGAGAGGAGTTATAATTCCCCTTATAAAGAGGGGAGGGGTCTCAAATTACCCTAGAATAAATTCTTGTCACCGAAAACACCCACATGCCAAATTTGGTTCTATTTGCTTGATTAGTTCTCGAGTTATGCAGAAATTTGTGTTTCATTTGTATGGGAGCCCCCCCTCTTAGTGGGGGGAGGGGTCTCTAACCATCACTAAAACCTTTCCTGACCCCAAAAACCTCTACATGCAAATTTTCACGCCGATTGGTTCAGTAGTTTTTGATTCTATAAGGAACACAGGACAGACAGACAGAAATCCTTTTTTATAGGTATAGTTGTTATATGCAGTGAGACAGATATGCGTCCATTTTTTTAGTGGGACAAATTGTCTTCAATTTTTTTTTCGATTTTTTCTAGTATAAACACCATGTTTTCAATTCTTATTTTAAAAATATATATCGAATTATAGCGTTAAAGAACAAAACATCAAAAATGACAAAATGACAAGGGACAATTATGCTTCCACCGGCAACTTATGTCTGTATCGAAAACCAGGTCTCTGACAGGACGTCATAAGAGGCTTATCAGTAACTAAAAACAGGTCCCTGACAGGACGTCAGCATCAGCTATACTTCCTATAATCGTATATGAGTCTCATCTCCAATATCATCGAGTTGAGAAAACAGCGTTTGAAGGTATTTTTCTTGTTTTGGTTATTTCACCTGTTGAGCGCAGTTTATTCCTATTTTTTCGACATAATATATTAAAATAGACCTTTAATATAACTTCTTTATCCAAACATTGCATTTTTTGTGAAAATTTCAATTAAAAATAAGGTAGAGACTGATATGCGATTACTTAGGTCATCCAATAGCTCAATAATCGCATATCAGTCTCAGCTCTTCTCAGTCACAAACGTTATGTGACGGATGTAGTTATGCTACTAATAGCATTCTTTCTCAGCTTTCCAATGGTGGTCTTAAAATGAAAATTGGTTGAGGTACTAATGGTGAAAACAGCGATTTTTGTCATAAAATCCAATAAAGTGATCAAATCCAAGATGACCACCAAAAAATTAATTTTTACTTCAGGAATTTCAACCTGTTCTTCTTCTTTACAAAACTATGCCATTTATTAGTTGTTTCATTGCAAATTTAGGAAGCATTTCATGATATATATTTCAATATTTTAACTTTTTTTTAAACCATCAAGCCCCTTCGCGAAGGAAGGGTTCACTGTTTCGAGGTATTAAGAATTCTCATATTTTAACCATTTCCAACCAATCAAGTATAAGAGTCTCAATATTTGAAGACCTCACGTGTCATTAGTGGCTCCGTTTCAACGAAAATTACTTAATTAATTTTCGTATGGAAATTCTTTGAAACAATCCTGTATTTATAAATTAACTGGTGATTTTTAATAATTAAAAAGCGTAAAAACAACAACAAATATTGTTTATATGGATTGAAGTAAAATATATGGCCATAACCTGGAAAAACATTTGGTGGGACTGATATGCGATTATTTTTAAGATGGGACAATTTGTCTTCATATTTTTTTCAGACTTTTTGAAATAAAAACAGCTTTTTAGTATTCTTAATGGATAGTAAAGCAAGAAAAAGAGAGAATCTGATATTTAACTCAAAAACGATGAAAATGCATATGGGACTGATTTGCGATTATAGGCAGTATAGCAATGACGATAGCTGAAGAGTAGTAGGCTGAAACGTTACGCGATATATTCATCAGTTTCATTATTTCACCGAAAATTTTCAACTAAACCTGAAGATAGTGATTTTGCGGTGACTTAAAATCAAAGAACAAAGAAGTATAGCAATGGGTTGTATTCTCAGTCACCTCACTGGTTGGCTGCTGAACTGCTCGATTGTTCAAGTGGTTGACTAGGCTGCTCGACTGGACTGGTCGATGATTAGACTGCTAAATTTGATTGCTCGACTGGACTGCTTAACTGAACTGCTCGACTGAACTGTTCGATTCGATTGCTTGACTGGACTGCTTGACTGGCCAGCACGATTCATCTACTCGACTGGACTGCTCGATTCAACTGCTCGACTCGACTACTTGACACATTTGCTTGACTTACTACTCGACCCGACGGCTCGACTTAACTGCACGATTGAACTGCTCGACTCAACTGTTCGATTCGACTGCTCGACTGGACTGCTCGATGCAACTGTTTGATTCCACTGCTCGACTGGACTACTCGATTCAACTGCTCGAATGAACTGCTTGACTCAACTACTTGATTGGACTATTCAAATCGGCTGCTCGACTAAACTATTCGATTCAACTGCTCGACTGGACTACTCGATTTAACTGCTCGACTGGTCTGCTCGATTTCACTGCTCGACCGGACTACTCGACTCGACTACTCGATTCAATTGCTCGACTCGACCACTCGGTTCAATTGCTCGACCGCATTGCTTGACTGAACAGCTTGATTTAGCTGCTTGACTTGACTGCTCGACTTGACTGTTCGACTGGACTGCTCGACCCAACTGCTTGACTCAATTGTTTGATTCGACTGCTCGACTCGCCTGCTCAAGTCGATTGCTTGTCGCGATATCATATGGTCGGTGTTAAATCAGACCGGACCAAGTCGCAAAATTTTAAAAAATGAGTTAATGATAGCAAACGATCAAGAATTTTCTAAGCAACATTTTACTCTAATCAGACTACACAAATGTTGCAAACAGCCAGAGTTAGAAGATGATTTCGAATCCAGCAAACTTTGAATGCGCTTTTCTCGAAGTCAGAATTTTGCCACTTGGTTCTGTCCGACACCGACCATATGAATCAGCACAGTGGAGATAATGTTTTTATTCAGTTAAATAAAATCCAATACGACCATGAAAACTATTTGTTTCAGTTTCCGGCTGATTCTTTTATGTACAACATCTTAAAGCTATATTATGCATTATAAGAACTCAAAAACTAATACAAAGATTAAACATCTTCGCAAACTCTGGCCAATGGTATGTATCCGCCGTTTTCTGAATTCTGAACGGACATTTATATTTTCCGGATCGTAAGATTCGGGCTCAACTAGTTGCCTTATAGATTGATTAGAATTACTCAAAATTCTCTTACGGTGTACAAAGCCTAAACAATTTGTAAATGAAAATATTTAAGCGTGTAAATCAAACCTGGGTGCAGTCGATTCGTTCTTGACGACACAATGAATACTCGCCTACGAAATGGGCGAAGGATTCTCCGATAGCGTTTTAATCCTAACGCGTACGTCCAGCACCGCTAATGAAACCGCATTTAATCACGTTACCATTGCATCCATAGTTGGTCATGCAAAAGTTGTTTTGTCCATGGGAAAATTTAATACGTATTTTTTCTTACGCATTTCTTTGACCGCGCGCTGATCCCAACAGAAAAGGGTTAGGCGATTCATCAGCACCTACGGGAAGGTCGACCAATGGTCAAGAGTTAATTATATTTTGGATTTCCGCCATCGCGTTTAGCATTACCTCGTCGGGTGCTAGTTGGTTAGATTGTAGCTTAGCTAGATTTTGCTTTACATCATGGATCAGTCGATCGCATGCCCCACCCATATGTGGTGAAGCCGGTAACAGTATCATAGAGTAGCATAGAGTGTCTTTCTGCTACCTTCAAAGTTTAGTTCCACGATCGCCATAGATTACAGTGAAAATCGTTGTGTGACGCTGGTATGTAACGCGCTCAAACGTATCTGCAGCTATCAAGTTTGTTACTTTATGGAGACAAGCTAAAATTACTGGTTCAGTGGCATTGCGATTTTTGAATGCGCGTGCCTTTGCGCTACTTTGACCTCGAAAGCCTCCGTTTACTCCAAATGATCCTCCGCGGAGTGTTTGCTCCGTAACTCACCATCACCAATCAGGGATGACTTGGTTTATGAACCTTGTTACCCTGATCGGCGACGCAAACCAGATCTTCCTAGGCTCTAGTAAGCCTTTTTTGAGATTTTTTTTATTGTTGGAGCGATTGTACCAATTGGCCAATTGGCCATGACTGTTCGGCTCTCCTATTGTTTCAGCTCACCCTTCAGCACAAAGTCAGAGATTCCACAGAATGGAACTGGACCCGTTAACGGAGAGCTAGAGCCACATCTAGCTAGTTCGTCTGCAAGTTCATTCCCCTCTATACCGCTATGACGTAAGAAGCCAACGCAATCCAAGACAATTTTGAGGAGCACTTAAAAGCTTTAAGGGCTTCTAGTGCCGCTGAGCTTTTGTATTTCCTTTTAAAACAGACGTTTGTACATTCTGCTGTTATCTCTACCTGGAAGACTGTTAGCTAATCTTCCATAGCTACAGATACTCTTATTCTGGGGTCTTATTCTAGGGTATTCCGTCGGAATAGAACTTTATAGTTGGTTCAAGCTTCCATCCAATCACTTCATTTTCGAAGCTGGACAACAGGTAGAACATTCAGGATACCCAATGAGGCGTCGTCAGCATCTGGGTGTACAGTTTCCGGGCCCGTGATTTTGTCACCGTATTTTTCCGTTCGTCACGATTTGGAGCCTTCTGCACTTTGGAGGTATGCAGTCCCTCCCGTTCCTTGGCTCTCTGAACGAATGAGTTGGACGGATTCAACTTTTTGGCCACATCGCTGATCGAAACATTGGGATTCTCCTTAACCGTTATGTGTTCGACAGGGTACCCGGGTACCAGAGGTGGGCACCGCTAACCGAAATTTTAGCTTCGCTAACAGCTAAACCGCTAATCCAAAACGTTAGCTTCGATAACCGCTAACCGCTAAATGAACCAAAAATTTAGCGGAAGCTAACGCTAACCGCTAACCGCTAAATTTGTTAGCAGCACAAATTTAGCAATACTTTTCAAAAAACCAATTTTGAAAAGAAGAAAATCTTCGTTGCAAAGGTATAAGAAAAAATATATACTGGAAAAACATGAAATAATTTCGTGAAAAAATTGCAGGCATTCACAAAAAAATGTTTTGAAGAACATTACCACATTTAAAATGGATGAAATGAAATTACGAGGGCAATTTCCATGAGGCAGGACATAGTTTTTATCTGTGGAAATTTTTTTAAAAGATTTTTCCAAACAATATTTTTTCTTGATTGCCAAAAAAAATTACTTACATTTTCATTTAAAAATGTTTGCTCTACCACACATTTAGTTCCTGAGATATGAATTCTCAGTGGTACAGGAATTCTCCGAATAAGGCGATGCGTGATGCTGTTCGCCCATCAGCTATCTATCGATCAACAAAATTGATTGTAGGTATATTATTTGAGCCCGTTATGAGCTTGTTAACTACCAAAAACCAAATAAATTGACTAACAGGAAATTAAGAAAATGCAGTGGGCATGTAGCACCACTCACCGCCTAATTTAGGGGACTGCTGTCTATGAATATCTTAGAAATTCTAGCTTTTTGGTCATCACTCAGAAATAAAAAATAACACTATCGTGAAATTTTAATCCCTTACAAGCACATATTGGTCACTTTGTAAAACAAGAATAAGAAACAAAAAAAATATTTTGGAAATTTAAGTTTGCTATGGAGTTTTTCGCTTCCACGGAAAATTTTGTGAAAAACTGTTTCCCAGATAATAATTTTGCTGGATTGTTGTGTAAACTTGGTTACATTTTCTTGCGTGGTGAATGACACACTGGTTAAAACCACATTAAAAAAAATCAAATGGTTTCATTTTCATAATATTTTTGAAATGATGCTTCAATACTTATGAATTTTTAAAATAATGTATGCGATGTAAATGAAGTAAATAAATCGGAAAGTTTCTCTTGAGGTTTTCTAAGAATATATCTTTTTTAATTATTAATTTATTTCATGAGTCCATCAACCGTGCTGGCATACAAAAGTTTATTAAGTTTTGGGATCTTTCGATCCAGATCTATGCGATAATATTGATAGATAATAGCTAAACAGTTAAATTAAAAGAAAAATTTCATATTTCATAACAATTTTCCTCTTGCCAAAAAAAGTTAGCGGTTTATTTAGCGGCACATAAATTTAGCGAAAGCTAACAAAAACGCTAACGGTTTTAAAAATTAGCGAAAACGCTAACCGCTAACCAAAATGTTAGCTGAGCTAATTAGCTGTTAGCGGATTAGCGGAATTGTGCCCACCTCTGCCGGGTACCTTTTCAGATTTCAAAGTAAGAAATTTTAAAGTTTTCTTCGACCCAGGATACTGAAACTCCGTGACATCTCAGAACTCGCTAAATTACAACTTTTTATAAAATAAGTTTTCATGTAGCACTTAAGGGGGAGGAAAGGGGGAGCTTCGAAATTTTTTACCCTTTAAGTGCTCGACAAGGGTACCCGGGTACCCACAAATTGAAATGCTTGTAACTTTGGCAATATTTGACCGATATGGACCAACTTACCACCTAAAGATTCAGAAACTTATCCACTTCCAGTGGGGTTACAACAGAACCGGAAGTGGTTCATCTGGTTTCCGGAAATCCGGTATTCCGAGGATGTGTTCCGGAATTAAAGCTAAAAAGTGCTGAAAAGGATTTTTCTATCTTCGCTAAAGAGATAGAAGGTTACTGTCTTCTGGAAAAATTCTTGTAATAATATGCTCTAAAACCTTGCAGAACCCGTAAATGTGTTATATTGAAACTGAAGGAAATAAAATTTTTATTTCACTTTTAGGGGGATTAATCAAAATTTGAATTCCATCAAACGATAGAACTTTTAATTTCAAGAAACTCTTCCAAAGCCTTCATAAACCTAAAATCAAGTTTTCCCACTCAAAACTGTAATGCGCACGTTTATGTGGTTTTGGACCACTGTGAAGCCCCACTGGAATATGTTCCGGAATGGCCATGCCGGGGCAAAATCATCAGATAGAGTCAAAACAATGAGAAACGACCTTCCGGAGTAATTTCATGAATATAGATACCCAAATTGCCAGTGTTGCAAGTCAAACAGTTCTGTGGCCACAGGAGGTCCCACGGGAACTTGTCCTAGAATGGCCATTCCGAGGGTAAATCATTATACGGTTTTAAAACTATGAAAAATGACCTTTCGGAGTTATTTGAGGAATTTTGGATACCCATATTACTATGATTACATCAAAAATCTTAAAAAGTGCCTTAATTCCGGAACACACTCTCGGAATACCGGATTTCCGGGAACCAGATGAACCACTTCCGGTTCTGTCGCAACCCCACTGAAAGTAGATAAGTTCCTAAATCTTTAGGTGGTAAGATGGTCCAAATCGGTCAAATATTGCCAAAGTTACAAGCGTTTCAATTTGTGGGTACCCGGGTACCCTTGTCGAGCACTTAAAGGTGTTTTTTTTGTCGAACACATAACGGTTAAACGCTTCTACGTCACGCTTGTGATCCTGATCACTAATAGAACATCCAATCCGACCGCATTTCTCTTTCCGTTTGATGCTCAGAGTTTCGTAGCAATGTTTAACCACACGACTCATAATTAAGTGCACATTTCCAAGTTGTTTTTCGGTGTCCCGATAAGATAGTTGAGGATTTTCCAGATGCTTGCGCAAAATCAATTCGCGACGTTCCTTTTCGTGTGACGCCATTTTCCTATTTTCAAAAAACAGACAGCGATAAAAATACAGTGTAAACAATACACTCTAAACTACTTCTACCCAAATTTTCAAAAGAAAATATCCAATGGATAATTTTCTATCAGTGTTTCTTCCATGGTGCATTTTGATGTGGGGCACCCTTTAAATCTGTGGTTCGTACTTACTTGGTTCGGTTTATTGAAACCCTGGGCCCTTCGGTAATCCAGCAATTTGAAGAGTTTCGCTAACTTGAAAGACGACAAATTGAGAAAGAAAGAAAGTAAAGTACGAAGTCGTGTGAGCCTTTGGCGCCGTGCTCATCCGTACCGAGTCGAAGACAAAACACCGGTTTTGGGTTTTTTCGTTCTTCTGGAGCGTTCCAATATGTAGCAGCGACACTGCGTGCTTTTATTGAAGGCAACCGTTGCGGTGCGTATCTGGATTGGTAGCAGCGGTATCGCTCTGAGCGGTGTTTACAACAAGTCTGCCGTACCTTAGCTTTCGGCCCATAACGCAGTCCTCTAACGTAGTATTGGTCAAACAGCGCTTCTTCGCGATGATTCGCGCGGCCCGCGTACTGGTTTGAGGAATAATAGACTTATGAGTAATTTGGTTGATGACTCAGGGGTTACCCAGAGTCACATATGAGATTGGTTTTAAATTGACAATAGGAAAAAAAATCAGAGCAGATTACTTGACATTTTGTTATTATTATCGCATTATCTGACCATGCGTTCAAGAGTTATCATCTTTCAACAACAATAATTGAAGAAAATTGCAATGAGAAGAATTTTTTTGAGCATTCACATGATGAACCGAACATGAGTTCGGTTTGTTCGCCAGATTATGAAATAGCGGATGATGTAGGAATATAACTCTAGGTGCAAGGGTGGTATTGAAAAGTCGCAGACACATGAAGGGAAAAGTACGAAAATACCGACTCTCAAAAACGGACAATAAGTAGTTCGTTTATTCAATAGTGATACTACCAAAAATTAGGTGTGGAATACAGGAAAATATCTGGATGATACTGCAATAGATTGAAGTGAGAATGTCAGAGAAAATCATGAAAACATAGACGATATCAAGCATTGTCGCAGGGTAAAAACCAGATGGTTGTGTTACAGCAACTATCGCATGGCTGACGTAGGATTGTGTTCGGCAAGTTTTTGCTTTAAATCTTTGAATATCAGAGAAAACTTCGAGATAAGTTCTTTTTGTAAGTATGGTGGCCCTAAAAAGGACCTTTTGATTCTAAAAGTGTTCGTGTTTCGCGTAAACTACTGTACGCGGCTCGGAAGATGCTTCTCTCTGATCAATAGTGAATGATCTCTGTGAATTACAAAGTCAACCATTAGCGACAATAATATAGTTGTTTGATTTGGCTCTACCAGCTCCTCTGCTGCTGCTGCTAGCCATCTGTCAAAGTAATCATCAGCGAAATAAAATGGGTTCTAAGTTCTCGGTTCTGGGCAACTCAGCGCAAATTTGTTTATTTTCTTGACGAACTATCGAGCTATCTAGCACGTCGAGTCCCTCTACTGCTGGTGTCGAGCCAGGTTCTGGTTGATTTTGAAAAGCAGGCAGTTTAACAAACTAAACTTTGAGATCTAAAATATCAGTCAAGAGTAAGAAAATTGAATGACAGGCTAGTCGAACAATCATTTAGCACTGCAATTCATGAATGAATTGTTTTGAAGGGTAGAAAACTGAGAAAGACAATCACTGGCAGCAGCTCAGTAGTCGTTTCAATGGGCTAACAGCTAAAAGAATATTACCAGGGGTAAAACTAATTGCGCTGAATGCGTTTTATATTCGCCTTCATGCAGGACTGTCAATTTTTTCGACAGTAAGTGCATGTTTATATTCCGTAAGCTGAGCTTGCCTAAAGGACTAGCAATCTGATTAACGTTTTGCACATCGTCAAGTTTGTACGACGGCATATTGTTGATATCGGTACTTTAAACTTTTTAACGCTTTGATTATTTTTTGATTGTTTTTGGAGCCTTGATAAACAATATAAATTATTCGAAACGTTGGTGACAGAGAAAAACAGCGTTTTTCTGCTTTTTAAGACTGCAAAACCGAGAGAAACTCCATTGAGTGAATTACCAGTCGATAAAAGATAAAAGAAAGTTTTAATAATAATTTCAAATAATTTGCTTGGGGCTGCTCCATTCCAATGATTTACCCCATATTTACGTCAAACTTAATTTTTTCTTTACACATTTTTTGCTCGCTGTTTCCTGCTCCGTTGAAATCGTAGCCATTACATTGATGCTACTTGCTTAATTGATTGTAATAGAAGCGAGGGAAACCCAGAAATAGAGAAGACGACCGGCCATCAGCTGGGCTCAACGAATGACGGCGCAATGTATAGTTGGTTGGTTGGTTGGTTGGTTGCCGAGGGCTGTGATCCCATGTGCAAATCAATTGATAGAAATATATCACAGCTTCCTGTTAGGTCGATTGCCCGGTGGTCATGAATAGAACTCAGCAACCCAGCAGCGCTTCGTTTGCTATTAATTGATATCGATTGATAAATTTTCGGACTTTTGTGAATGAAAGCATATATTCAATGAACTCAATGAATAGTTATTTGGTGTGTGCGTTTACGCATGGCTGTCTGTGGCGATAGTTGACTTCCTCGGAGGCATAGTTTGGGGCTGATCTAAGACGTGACTAAATTGTTTTTCATAACCATCCCCGTTTAAGTACAACTGTACTGCTCATCGTGAATGCATTTCAATCGATTCACACGGCGTTGACGCCGCCAATTACCTTCATGCCATTATTGCTACGAGCAAGTGCCGTGTGTATAGCGACGTTTGTACGATTTTTGTAAGATTGTACTGCTTCCGACCGTAAGAATGTCTTACGTTAACTTGTATCAATCGCCCATATGAGACAGACTTTCGACCCCCTTGACGGTAGCATATGTGCAAAAGGTTAATTTTCACTCTGATTGATATCAATTTAGCATGTTTTTTCTTCTGATTTTATTGATCGCATTCGTACACTCTGATTTTCACCATTAGCCACTTTCCGTCCCTATTTGCGTAACGTTGGCTTTGTCAGCGGCGGTTGTCTTCGTTGTAGTTATTTATTGATCACTTGTTTACTCTCGGTATCGGTATCGCTACACCGGTTCAGGGTTACCATATTTATGGAAAAAGGCGGGGGGAGATGTGCATCCCAGAAAAACATTGGGGAATTTATTTGGGGAAGAATATTTCGTTTTATGAATAGGTTGATATTTAAAATAAGATGTTCATGATGATAGAGTAGTCAATGATTTAAAGCCTGTACAGCTAGCTCTTGTTAAGCTAAAAACTGGTGGTTTCATCGTAATTCAGGAACAAAAATGGTTTGATGAACTGTACAAAAAAAACCACAGGTTTAGTTTTTCATTTAGAGACTAAAAAACACCCATTTCCTTTTATATTTTTCCTTGATTACTGCAAGGATATTGCATTTGGTGACCAGCACCAATTACCGTGCTTGAAACGGACCATAAATTCCACCGCAACTGCGTACGGTGCTGCTTGTTTTCGCACATAAATGAAGAGATGCACTTGGCTTGAGACGGGGATATGAATGTCGTTTTTTGACGATTGCTCGACAGCGAGTGTGAATCCATTTGCATTCTGATGCCTCACAGAGGAAAGCACACGCTCGTTCCAATTGGCAATCGCGCAGTTATTGGCCTTTATTGGTTTGATTTAGTATGAGTCTGGCAGCGGTCGAATTTGGACCGCATTCTTTCTTTCGGGGGTGCTTACGGGTTCAGTCGATGGGAAGTGATTTTCTTAGATCGTTTAAAGGTAGTGCAATTTGCTACAACAGCAGTGCTCAATTGGATCGTTTCAGGGACCATCGTCGGTTGGAGTGCGAATACGTCCAGGCAAACCGTAAGCTACGTCCTGCCGGCGGAAAATACGACTCTACTTGAGCCGCTGAACGTCTGCTCGACGGAGGAACGAACCGGCGACGGCAGCGAGAACGAAAAGGTATTCCTGCTTATAGTGGTCTGCTCGTCGGCTAGCAATTTCGAAGCCCGGCAAACAATTCGCGAAACGTGGGGCAACGTGAGTGAGTTCAACTATAATCAGTTCACGCGATTGCACGCCCGGCTAAAAGGCGACTATCTCGAGGCACGATCTTTTGAGAAGCTGCAGGATTACATGAGAAAAGAGACTGATGACAGCTTCGGCGTGACGAATGATCAATTCGCTAAGGAGAACGAAAATGTAAGTAATTTTTAATCTTACTCGTACGTATGCAATACTCGCATTTGAAGTTCATTTGCAGTAAAATTCTATATATAGCTATAAATTACTTCAAATCATGAATTTGGTTAGCTTTGATTTCAAATAAGATGCCATTTTAGCAAGCTTGCCTCGTAGCTGCGAAGATTGACTAAAATAAAGGCCAAATTGGAAAGCAGATTATAATACCATCCCCTATGATATATTTAGCTAGAAGTTGTGTCGCCAAATATTTGCTTAGTCTGACTAGCAGACTAACGGAATCAATTAAGCCAATGTTACGCCGCTGTAGAAAAGCCTGCCCAATGGCTGTGGCATAGTGAAAATAATGAATTCTTAGAAGACTATAACGTTTTTTGCTAGCTCGTAAGTTTAAATATTGTTTTTATATGGAATACTTGCATATAAATTACTAAGCGGAAGATAATATATATATTTCACAGTATTTCAAGCTTGGTTTTCCACCCAGTTTGCTTCGAGGTACGGTAGTGATCTAGCAAGCCAGTCGCCGTATATTCGAATCTCGGCTGGGTATTGCTGTATATAATCAGTAGAATCATTGCACTAGCCCCGTAATTGTCCTGTACTCTAATAGGCGGCTGCGAAGTCTGTCGATACAGAAGGGTCAAGTCTTAGAAAAATGTTTAAGCCCAAGGCTTTGCTTTTTTCCAATCTTGGTTGTCACCGGATGAATTATAAAGTTAGTTGAATTGATGGCATCTTCAACGAATTAAATAATCTTAACGAGCCGATGGTCAAATGTTGTACCGTCAAGTGTATGTTGCTCGTTCACTTTGACTCAATTTTGATTCATTATAGAACTAGTTATTAGTCTACAATGTTGCTGAATAAAGTTTTGCTGTATCTTTTGTATTTACGGTGCTACAATGCTGCAAACTCATTAGTAGCTCAGTGAACAACTGCGTACGGTGCTGCTTGTTTTCGCCTTTGTTCGTCTCTGCCTCTGCCTTGAGCAAACAACTGCTTCATTGTTGTGGCCGGATATAGCATCTGTTCACTGTACTGCTGCGGTTTTGGCACTGCTCAAAACCAAAAAGTTGATTTTGTTTATAAATGTCAAAACCCGCCTCCTGGAACTGCGGTCTATTGAAAGATACTGTGATATAATCAAAAGGTAGCTCAAGAAGGATGAGAAAGAAGCAAACTCCGTTGAATATTTTTAAAAAATGTGGTCTGCAGCAGTGCGAAAAGTTTTAATGAACGTTGTACAAAATCCCATGAAGGGCATCGTCAGAAAAGTTGAAGCATTCTTTAAAATAAGCAGTAAATTTTGTATTTAACTCGATTCTATTATAATGTACAACCATTTTCACATCAATGATTCGCTCGTTGAGAACTCATTAAATGGGTTGCTCGTTAGCAGGGTGTTCGCTGGTTGGGCAATACTCCAACTAAAAAGCACTTGTCAAAATGTCAAAATATAGGTATTGCCTAAACGAAATTGACGTTTGAACGTCACCTCTTTTGAAGGGTCTGAAAATGCGATTTAATATCATAATTATTCGGGGTAAACGGGGTAACTAGCAACAGTTCCCAACTATGAGTGCAAGTAAAAACTTATTTGCAGTAGATTTGAGGACATTTAATTTATACGAAGCTTAGACCTATCTAAGATAGAATATTGGCTGTTGAAAAACTTATACTAGTTTGATTTGTATGAGTTTCTTATGAGTTTCTTTCTTTTGACAAATGTTAATCCGAATTGCGATTTTCAATGCTTTTGCTATGAATATACGCATAAATGTCTTACGTTACGATACTTGTAGAGTAAACATAGATCAGCGAAGACGAATCCTTTGTATCCAAACGAACTGTCAAAACGTGTATCCAAAAGAGCATGACGTCATTACATCCTATGCGACTCTTGAGAATTTTACAGTGCGAATCTCAGTTCTGCGAGAAGGATCATCCGCTGATCTATGTTTACTCTACTATCTATTACTATCTTAAAAAAAGCACCGAGATGAGGAAAATTTTACTGAAATCTCAAAAGCCGAACGTTCGGTAAAATTTGTTATGATACCAAACGTTCATAAAAATCCGTAAACGTCGACATGCACTACCAAAACGGCTGTTGAGATTTCGGTACCGTGCAAGCACCAAATTTGACGCGGTTAAGAAATTTTCAATTTTTAACATTAATTACAAAATGACGGTTTGGCCAATAAAGTCAAGGTTTTGCACAGTAATAGTTAGACTAGCAAAGAATATGTAAAAAATAAACAAACAGTAAATATGCATTGAATTCTTTATATTTTGTCAAGTTTTTGTGAGACGCTCGGGGTTCCTAAATTGACGCATGAATTTTGCAACGTGCCTTATTTGACGCGAAATGTTCCTTATTTGACGCACTTGAAAAATTAGTATAATTTAACAAAAATGACGATGTATTTTGTATTTTAGATAACTGCGCATTATTTTAAATAGTTACACAAGGTTTTCGTTATTTGTGTGGATATATTTCACCCCAGTTTTTGCGAAAACGTTGGGAGAATTGGGACAGCCCTCAGCCGATATGTTTATATTGCAAACACAACCAGGCTATTCAAAAATCTGGCATAATTTGTGTTTAACAATGAAAATTCTGGAAATGACTTTCCTAAAACAGTTGTACATTGTTTTGAATGACAGCTAGGAAAGTATCAAGATTCAGGGTGTCGCAGGAAAAACTAAATTAGCCACTTACCGGAAACTGCAGTAACTGCGGGGTTGGATCGGTCAGACAAACGAAAAAAGTGTCCTAATTTAACCTAAACCAATATTTTTGATTGCCCTACCCGTTTGGGGAACTTGATTTTACTCATAAGCAAAACAAGTCATTTACAGTTTATAGGAATTCCTCTCCAACGCTAAAACCATATGTTTGCCCTGGGAAAGTGTTTTCTGCAGCTTTTTCCGACGAACTGTGGCCTCTGTAACACCTAATGAGACGGTAAACTGTTGAACCAATATCTTTCTTGGTGACTTACGAGATATTTAGTGTCGGAATAGATGACATACTTTTTATATCTTACTCTGTAAATAATAAGGAACACTAAGAGCCTAATTTGACGCAAAACATTTTTGTCCAGAAATAAGCTAAAAAGCTTTTACAGTTCGAATAACGTGTACAATATATTAATAATACTTAAGTTTTAACAGTTTTCGAAGATATTAGAACAAAAAAGCACTTTTACGCGTTAAAAAATATAAAACATAGTTGAGTGTTTCTTTAGCGTTTGTGCTAAGGTAGGAAAAAAATGGCGCATTTGACAAACACCCTTTCTGTTTATTTTTTATTTACAATTATAAATGACCAATCAAAAGCTTTTTATGGCATGAATGCGTTTCATAAGTGTAAACAAAGTGTCAAAGGTACACTTTTGCGAAATATTAATAGTCAAGATAAGTTATTATAGAAAATTTCTGAAAAGTGCGTCAACTTTGGACCCGCGTCAAGTATGGTGCGTCCACGGTAATTTTTACCGATTTGTTTAAGTGTATACCTTTTATATCTACTAGCTGTTACAAGTTACCCCGTTTAAGTACTTGTTTCACGAATTGTGTGGTAACAGGCAGGATAAACAAAACTAGTCATCATAAATCTATTATTTGATTAATTGAAGGATCAAGTTTTAGAAAGTCTTTTAAGCCCAAAGATTTTCTTATTCCATTCACCATCAATGTGCTTATTTCTAACTTCTAAGTGATGACAATTTGGCGAGCTTTTGTATATCTCTCTCTAGAACTCGTTGTTGTTGTTGATTTATTCGTTACTAGCTGACCCGACAAACTTCGTATTGCCACAAATTAACCTGTGTTGTACATAAATCATGAATCTCGGATGATCTTTATCACTTCTCGAGTTTTGCAAGTCCCCCAGTGGGCGGCGCTTCCGACGGCGGGTCACCGGCAACACTCGCGACCGGCTCGTCCTGAATGATCTAGTGTTACTATAGATAGTTTTTGTGGTCTTGTTATTGATTAATGTTTTATGGAAGAGTTTCGAATTTCTCGAGTTGGATTAGTTTTTGAGTTTCGCCAAAATTTCTGTTTTATTTGTATGAGAGTCCATATCCCCCTACCACAGGGGTGAGAGGTCTCTAACTATCATAAAATAAATTCAAGACTCAAAAATCTCCTACATGCTAAATTTGGTTCCATTTGCTTGATTAGTACTCAAATTATAAGGAAATTTGTATTTCATTTGTATGGAAGCCCACCCTCTTAAAAGGGAAAGGGGTCGTAATACACCACAGAAAAAAAATTCTGCCATTTAAAACTCTCACATGCCAAATTTGGTTCCATTTACTTGATTAGTTCTAAAGTTATGAGCAAATTTGTATTTCGTTTGAATGGGAGTCCCCCCCCTCCTAAAAAGGTAAGAAGTCCTAATTCATCATGGGAAAAATGGTTGCCTCCAAAAACACCCACATGCCAAATGTTGTTCTATTTGCTTGATTAGTTCTCGAGTTAGGAGGAAATTTGTATTTCATTTGTACAGGAGCCCTCCCTCTTAGAGTGGGGAGGGGTCCTAATTCACCGTAGAAAATTTTCTTGCCCTCGAAAACCTTCACATGCCAAAGTTGGTTCCATTTGCTTGATTAGTTCTCGAGTTATGGGGAAATTTGTATTTCATTTGTATTGGAGCCCCCCCTCCTAATGTGGGAAGAGGTCCTAATTCATCACAGAAAAAATTCTTGCCTCCAAAAACACCTACATGCCAAATTTGGTTCCATTTGCTGGATTAGTTCTCGAGTTATGAGGAAATTTGTATCTCGTTTGTACAGGACCCCCCCCCTCCTAAAGTGGGGAGGGGTCCCAATTCATCATTGAAAAAAAAATTGTCTCCAAAAACACACACATGCCAAATTTGGTTCAATTCGCTTGATTAGTTCTTGAGTTATGAGGAAATTGGTATTTCATTTGTACAGGAGCCCCTCCTCTTAAAGTGGGGAGGGGTCCTAATTCACCATAGAAAATTTTCTTGCTCTCGAAAACCTTCACATGCCAAATTTGGTTGCATTTGCTTGATTAGTTCTCGAGTTATGAGGAAATTTGTATGGAAGTCCCCCCTCTTAAAGGGGAGAGGAGTTATAATTCCTCTTATAAAGAGGGGAGGGGTCTCAATTCACCATAGAATAAATTCTTGTCACCAAAAAAAACACCCACATGCCAAATGTTGTTCTATTTGCTTGATTAGTTCTCGAGTTAGGAGGAAATTTGTATTTCATTTGTACAGGAGCCCCCCCTCTTAGAGTGGGGAGGGGTCCTAATTCACCGTAGAAAATTTTCTTGCCCTCGAAAACCTTCACATGCCAAAGTTGGTTCCATTTGCTTGATTAGTTCTCGAGTTATGAGGAAATTTGTATGGCAGCCCCCCCTCATAAAGGAGAGAGGAGTTACAATTCCTCTTATAAAGAGGGAGGGGTCTCAATTTACCATAGAATAAATTCTTGTCACCGAAAACACCCACATGCCAAATTTGGTTCTATTCGCTTGATTAGTTCTCGAGTTATAAGGAAATTTGTATTTCGTTTGTATAGGAGCCCCCCCCCCCCTCTTAAAGTGGGGAGGGGTCCCAATTCATCATAGAAAAAAATTTTGTCTTCAAAAACACACACATGCCAAATTTGGTTCCAT
Organism: Sabethes cyaneus; assembly: GCF_943734655.1. NCBI lineage: Eukaryota > Metazoa > Arthropoda > Insecta > Diptera > Culicidae > Sabethes > Sabethes cyaneus. The sequence goes on along the minus strand of NC_071353.1, from coordinate 38,770,211 downwards.
TTGCTTGATTAGTTCTCGAGTTATGAGGAAATTGGTATTTCATTTGTACAGGAGCCCCCCCTCTTAAAGTGAGGAGGGGTCCTAATTCAACATAGAAAATTTTCTTGCCCTCGAAAACCTTCACATGCCAAATTTGGTTCCATTTGCTTGATTAGTTCTCGAGTTATGAGGAAATTTGTATGGAAACCCCCCCTCTTAAAGGAGAGAGGAGTTATAATTCCCCTTATAAAGAGGGGAGGGGTCTCAAATTACCCTAGAATAAATTCTTGTCACCGAAAACACCCACATGCCAAATTTGGTTCTATTTGCTTAATTAGTTCTCGAATTATGCAGAAATTTGTGTTTCATTTGTATGGGAGCCCCCCCTCTTAGTGGGGGGAGGGGTCTCTAACCATCACTAAAACCTTTCCTGGCCCTAAAAACCTCTACATGCAAATTTTCACGCCGATTGGTTCAGTAGTTTTTGATTCTATAAGGAACACAAAACAGACAGACAGACAGACAGACAGACAGACAGACAGACAGACAGAAATCCTTCTTTATAGGTATAGATTCGACTGCAACTCGTTCAGTAACACAGTAACAGTATTTCCGAACGTTTCAGATCAACGATAATATCAAGAGCTCCGGTGAGCAATCTCGGAGCAGCAAATCTAGTCATGGTTCGGCGAATGGCACGACAGCACCGCAGCCTACGGTCGCTGCTAATGAACGACCGTCACCGTCTTTTAATGTGAAGGTAGTATTCCTATTGGGTCAGTCGGAGGCAGACTATTTGCATCAGCAGACCGTAAGTAGGCTTGCTAGGCAAGAGGCCATGTCTTCACGGGGTATACCGGCGACGTTGCCACCGAGCCACGAAGCTCCCTTGGAACGTCAGCAGTTTGAAGGGGCCGCTGCAGAAGACGTAGACCCTACCTTCGGTGCGGCTGCAGAAGAGTTGGACGAGCTACAGATGAAAGTCATAAATGAAAGTGAGGTGTACGGTGATATCATACAAGAGAGCTTTATCGATAGTTATAATAATTTAACGCTGAAGACGATCATGATGCTGAAGTGGGTGGTCAACAATTGTAACGGAAGAGGTAAGCTGGTTACGAAATAAATTTTCAAAACAGTTTTTTGGTTGGTAAATTCCTACAGCGAGATCGACTGATAAAGGTTTGGTTTGTGCCACCGGTATGTGGTTGATACTAAGGGTAATTTGTTTCTTAGAAACGTTGCGATTCCAGAAAGAGAAGAAAGAATATCTGCAGTTTCGGTTGGATGAGCGTGACTACAGCAACGATTTCACAGCACGGATGCACGTCTTTGTCTATGGAGAAGATTGGTTGCGAGTCAACTATCCATACTCGCCGTCGAACGTGGTTAACTTCACCATCAGTAAAGCGGTTAAGCCTAGCATAACTCCGGTTGTGGGGCGATTTGCGGGTCCTGTGTCGAGCGGCGTTGGTCGCTTCGTTGAGTTTAACGTCACCGACATGGTACTGGAATGGTTTGAAAATCCACGTGGTAATAAGTATGTGCTGGTGGAGACGTTTAATGCGTTTTCCGAACGTGTTGTGGCAGATGATCCTAATGGAGGAAAGTTTGTAAGGATAATTTTTGTTTCTTTTCAGCGACGAAGGAAGGTTGTGTGCTGTAGGACTTTGTTACAAATATTCATAATAGCACTCGATTGAATTCTATTAGTTTATATTTTAAAGGATGAATAATTATGGCTACTGATTTTGCATCGTTTCAGTAAAATACATCGTAAAATGTGATGACGACACTTTTATTAACGTTCCAAATTTGCTGCAAGTATTACTGGGAGGAACAGTTCCGCTATATAAGGCATCAATTCCATTCTATGATCGAAATACTATAGCGGTAACGTCGAGGAAGAACCGTTTGGTTGAGGTAAAACGATTGCTGACAGGTTTTCTCTTTTGTGAGGTGAAACCAATTGCCGATACCAGTAGCAAATGGTAAGTAACAGTAAGTCCTTTTTCTGTGGCTTTTATTGAAAATATCAAATAACATAAAACTTTTATTTTGATTTTTTAAGCAATGGGTTTAAAGAAATAATGAATTTAATTAACAATTTTCTTCCTGCAAGGTATTCGCCGAACTACATGTACAGCAAAGAGTTTTACCCGCACTACCTGTCCGGTACGGCATATTTGATGAATCTCGAGGCAGCCAAGCTGTTGTACCGGACGTCGCTTACAACACCCATTTTCCATCTGGAAGATGTTTACCTAACCGGTATCGTTGCCGATCGGGTAAAGCTGCGCCGCTACCATCATCCACTGTTTTTCTACTCATACACAAAGGATCTCTGTGCACTACGGGGTATGATCTCGCAGCACCAGCTGCAACCGGGCGATATTCGCAGTGCCTACGACTTCGTTACCAACGGCACTATTGTGTGCAACGGACCGGAACCGAATTTTAGCATGGCCAGGATGAAGCTGCAGCAGCGTAAAAAATGTCAATGACATAGAGTGCCCCGTCGTGGCAACACAAGCCCACGCGGATAAAATACTCCCATTCCGTCTCAGTCATTTTTAATATATTTCTGGTTTTTAGAATTCTTGTTCATTAACCTATCTTCACTATTCGTTTTTATCTCCAGAATATAAAGTTTATTTCTAAAAAAATATTTCAACGGCTCATAGAAAGTTTCGATAGAACAAATTGTAAGTTAGATAGCATGTTTACATTACAGGCCTCTAAAGCGTGTAGCAGAGAATTAAATAGCCAAGCGATCATAGTGTTGTTGGAAGAAATCCATTTTAAAATGTTAATAATTATCTATTTTCACTAGTATTTACCAATTGATGCGAGACGAAGTGTGTGTGAAGCAAAACATTTAGACAAAGAAGTTGCATATTGTCAGTAACACAATGCATGAATATCTTGAGAAGAAGCAACACGTAAGATATAAAATCATTTGATTCAGCTGTGATTTGAAAATATTTTAGATAGATTTACAAGAAACGCTAGAATAATCAATAATAACACCTAGAATCTTCAATTAGTCAAAACTAACTGAAACGAGAACAAATGGTAGCAACCGACTCCACTGATCTTGATCTTTAGTCAAATCGTAGTACCACTACAACTTTGTTGCGCATTAAATCCCATCGGTTTACCATGTTAGACTGTATCTTGTAGTCATCTTCAAAGAGGCCATGACGGAAGTTCCCAACGTAGTATCCGAGCTTCGCTCGAACGGTATCTGCTTTACCAGGCACAATGCGTTTAGTTTTAAGTTAAATGGATAACAACCATTTAGTAATTCAGTTAGCTTGAAGCACTCAAACGAAAAAAAATCGCACAACACGGTAGCACACCGTTAGATTTCGTTGCCTCAATTGCTGTTTAGTCTCTTTTAGTTTTTAAATACGTCCTTTACAACGATAACTCTAACAGGAAATGTCGAATTCCTTTAAATTTTAAATCCTGTCCAGACTCCTATCAGTACGTTTCATTCGGATATACAGTGTATAGACGTACTGAAAGGGAGACAGCAGTATTTGTAAACAAGCGTTGATTGCTTTAGAGATTCATGCCCTGAAATGCTGTGAAAGTTTAGTTCATATCGTCCTAGGACCTAGTTCATAAACAATAAGAAAATACAGTTGTCAAACGCATGAATTGTTTGGTTTCTTTCGATGATTCCGAAGATTACCTAAGCTTCAATAAAGGCCCAAACAGAATGCTGCTTCAACGCATCCGTCAGCGTCAATTTGATAGTAAACCCACGGAAAAACTGTCAGAATAACGCTGACGGACGCGTTGACTACAATACCACATTTTACCAAAAACATTTCATCATGAAGACTGGCAACTCTGCCAAAAGTCGAGAGACAATCACACTTATTCTGTGAGGCGAGTGACGTGACTATTCTGGATTCGCCGCGAATCAGGTGACAATTGTCACCTAGGTGACTCGCTTTGTCACCTAGGTGACACGGTTTGTTACTTAGGTGACAGGGGTTTGTTACCTATAGGTGACACGGTTGTCACCTAGGTGACACGACTCGCATTCCAGTGCGCCGTGGAACAACATCGATGGAATAAAACGCCGCTCCTGAAAAACCACGATTTTTAAAATTTATGTACTTTTTTTTTCTCAGAAACTACATCCCTCCCATGGGTAGGTGGTTTGACGCGTACTTCGGCCAAACGACCTAAAAATTCTTAGTTCCGCATGTAGAATGTTTATAGTTTAAGTTGGATATATGTGTAGTATGTAGTATTGCATAATTTAGCTTTATGTGTAGCATGTGTCTCGTAAAGCGGAATGGAGCGAAATCGAACGGATTTGATTTTAAATTCAATCCGTTTGGGCCGAAGCACCGGGAGGGCTTACTCAGTTCCCTAGATGAATTGCTGGTATGCACAGAAATTTCTCTAGAAAACTGAAACCAAATCCTACCCACCATTCATGAGATTTTGACTTACTCATGAAAATTAAAATGTATCGCTAGTTAGAACGAACGAGTGTTCAAAAATGATGTGATGTCTTTATTTGCGTAATCGAGATATTTTCTATGAGATTGCCATAGAATTTGTGGCTGTTATGCGATTATGGACAGCACAGCACTGAAAAATATACACACACGTACATGTATACATGTGTATGCATGTATGAGTGTGCATGGGTGTATAGGTACGAATGAATATATGTTTGAGTGTTCTATGATGAGTCGGAAATTCTTCTTATACCTATGCTGCCAAATTACAATTATTAATGGGCAGGAAGTTATAGTCAGTAGCTGTGTTTCCTGTATCAGTTTCCTATGCTATTACTATTATTACTAATATTGCTATCGTTGCTGTTACTGTCACCTCTATTGTATTGTTTTGGATGTAATTAATTATAATTATTTTTTTTCTTATTTCCCTCCTTTATTAGAATGATTTGCATGTCTTGTGACTAACCGCGTTAACGGTATTCAACTAACAACATAAAATGATCATGTATGACGCTGTTTGTCTCCCAAGGGCCTTCCTAATGCTGATGAGCCTCTGTCGGAGAGTCCATCAAGTCGAACGGTGGCAACTCACCGGTGGCCTGCTCCTCTCCATTCTTGCGGCTGTCGTCGCGGTCGGACTTAGTGGATCTCTCGAAAAGCTTTATAGCCTCGATATTAATTTTGTTCTGTCCATTGCCCAATGCTGGCAGACTTCAACTGAAATTCCATTTCTAACTAAATCTTTTTATCGTTAAAACTTCTTCAAGTAAAAACAGGTATTCGATTCTCTGGCTGATTCAAGCGATAGCGAAGGGCTGTCCTCAATATACCATCATTCCCACTTCCTAAAATGGGGTCATAGTACATAATATATGGCCATGGTATGAGGATTTTTTTTTTTTTCGATTCAATACCATCCTCACAGAATTATCAACGTCGTTAACATCTTATTAAGTCTTGCTTCAGTGACAGCTTACACTTAAGACTTAACACGGAATATATACATATCTCCAAGTGAAGTTCTTTTTGATCCACCTCATCCCTTTTTAGTTACAGAATCATTTCAATTGACCACGGTCTGAAGAGCATACCGACAAATCGGTTGACTACCGCTACAAATATGCAATTAATGCCACCGGGAATAATACGAGCGAGTACCAGTCCCCATTATATCGCATCTGCTCTATTTTTCGGAAGTTCAAGTAGTTTTTCGATAGTTCTGAGCGATAATATTGCTCTTGAATAATATTCCGCACAAAATATTCGAAAATTTACGCCATCAGCTACAATACTGCAAAGATGGTAGATAAAGAGGCGGCTGTGGCTTTTAATGAGCATAGGTTGTTGAACAGCGCTGGGTCAATCGTGATGACATGGGTATTTGGGAGATGAGTAGCGTCCAGCCTAGCGAGTAGTTAGTCGGTAGTAGCATAGGTGATGGACAGACATAGAATTCTCGTGATATTACTAACTTGAAAATTACAATTAGCATGCGACTAAAAACTCTCTCTTCTTTTCTTTTCTTTTCTCCCTTTTCTGCCTGATCTCTATCGCTTTTTCTCACGGCAACAACAATGTTGTCGTGAGGGGGGGCAAGAGACCAGCCACAGATGACCACACTGGTGACAACGATGGATGAGGACGCCGTGATGCCATGAATGAACAAGTTGTAAGAAAGGTTCGAGCAAGACGAGGAAACAAACAAAGGAAGGAGAAAACAAGATAAGTACAAGCCATCTTATGCTATATTGACCAAGCACACAATTATATCAAGCCAAGTTCTGTCACTCTTCTTCCGCCCATTAATCCATAATCACCAACACATTATGGAGCTAGCGTAATCCGCACGGATTCTTTTAACATTATCACAACCACCTTATCTCAGCCCTGGACAGACTTGGCTCTAACTGCCCCACCTTGTGCTGCAAACAGAAACAGAAACAGAAACTTTTTTCTCAGAAACTACACAACGTATTGGAACTAACTTTTTTTTTTGTTTTGTTGGTAGAAGCTTGGCAAAGACTTTTTAACTTTTGAGCTTTGTAAATGAAACACTGCCAGAGGAAAAAGAAAAAGAAGACAAAATTTTATTTTTTCAACTATCTTTTCTTCTTTTTTTTTTGTTTTTCTCAAGCTGCATTTAGTTTACAAAGCTCAAAAGTTATAAAAGTCTTTGTCAAGCTGCTACCAACAAAACAAAAAAAAGTTTATTCCAATACGTTCTGTAGTTTCTGAGAAAGAGGTACATAAATTGCAAGGATTGGAAGATTTTACCAGATTTGAGCTAATAATGACAAACCCAGAGGTAGTATATATTAAAAGGTTGAACCTTAAACAGCTGGACAATAAAAAAATAATAATAATAAAGTTTGAAAATCGTGGTTTTTCAGGAGCGGCGTTTTATTCCATCGATGTTGTTCCATGACGCACTGGAATGCTTATGTGTATGATCATTTTTCGGCCACTTCCCGTAGTCGGATCATTACAAAATTAGTATCAAAATAAGCAGAAAAGACTGCAGAATAAAAATAAAAATAATTAAATAATTAAATTTCCGGTAGCTTTAGTCTTTTATGTCCTCTTAACTCTTTTGGAACCTTCGAATAGGACACCATACGAACCGTTGCTTTTCAAGAGGCGCTTTTCTAGTGGTGTTTTTTGGCGCTTTTCTAGTGGTAGTAAAATGAAAATTTCTAACTCATCTATGTTTACCTACCTGAAAAACAATCACTAATCATATTTTAATTGTGGTACTCTCACTCTGTTATACTTAATTTTTATGATTTCTGCCTAATTTTGATAAAAAAACAAACTTTTCCTATACCTCTCCATAGCATCTTACTACCATTCATCCGAGAGCCCGAAAAAGTGATTTGATACCGTACGAGAGCCAGGAGTTGAATATGTTTATGACATTTCAAATCGCAAAAATTAAATTTCGCAACATGAACGCAATAAACAAAAACAATGTTTATCAACTATTTATTGGCTCAGGTGTCAAACGTTATATTGCGATTAACGATAAACACAAAAAAAAACTGAAATGCATGAGAGCGCAATGTTGCTGTGTTGAGTAAATTTATTGTTGCGCAAAATTGAACTGTTTCCGAAATGTACAATATGCGTTACGAAGTAACGACATCTGCTGTATTCAACAGGGAAACATTGATAGTTTCAAGCATACTCTCACGCATGGCGCATGATGAAATACTAGCGCCAACTTCTGTTACTTATTATCAGAAACTAGAGGCACTGTCCTTTGAACGAGTGCCGAGGAGGTTCATAAGATTAGCCCTGCGTAGTTTGCCTTGGCGTGCCCCGGAAAATCTACCTCCGTATCCGGATCGCTGTCGCTTGCTTGGTCTCGCAACATCCAACAAGCTTTGTTTGTGGCAAAACTGTTACACGGCGAGATAGACTCGCCGCAATTACAATTAGCGCTGGTGAATTTTCGCGCAGTACGAAGGACTCTGCGGGTATCCTCTCTGCTGACCAACCGCTTTCACCGCACTAAATTTGGCCGCAATAAACCGATTGCATCGTGTACTAGAACGTTTAGTCGCGTTGAACCATATTTCGAATTTGGTGAACCTTTGCATAAATTTAAGCGAATTATTAGAAGCTCCAGCTTATTATTTTTAGTTTATTTATATTATTATCTTCAACTTAGAGCTGTACAGACAATTTGTTTTAGTCTAATAGTTGTATCCTACGCTTATAAATAGTTTTGCTAACGTCGAAATCGTACACTTCACTAGTATCATTGAAGACACGGCAGCACATGGCCCAAGGTTCGTTGTACCCGTAGTTTGTACGATGAGAAGGCTGCCACAGAAGGGAATGATTCCGGAGTTGGTTTAGAAGAGAGCTGCAATCAACATCTCCGTTTAGTAGTTCGAAAACAAAAAGTCTTTGCAATAATTTCTGTCTCGCAGCTAACGAATGCAGGTCGATCAGTTTACAGCGTTCCCCATAGGCTGGTAGATTTATAGGATCATCCCAGGGCAGAAAACGCAGAGCGTATCTCAGGAATTTTTTTTGGATAGCCTCTAATCTATTGATATGCACAGCATGGTATGGAGCCCATACAACAATAGCGTATTCCAGAATGCTGCGGACACGTGCACAGTACAACGATTTAAGTGCGTATATATCCTGGAATGCTTTAGTGTTTCTTTTCACGAAACCTAGAATTGCGAAAGCCTTAGCTGTTATTGTAGAGATGTGATCATTGAACCTGGCTTTACAATCAATAGTAACGCCCAAATCCTTAATAGCCTGTATTCGACGTAAATGGTTTTGCCCGATAGTGTGATCGTTTTGCAGGGGGTCACGTAGGCGGCTAAAAGATATGACGCAACATTTCGTGACGTTAACTCCCATGCCGTTCAGAGTGCACCATCGTGAGAGAGAATTAATATCGCCTTGAAGAGCGCACCCATCAAGTGCGGACTTAATTTCACGGAATATCTTTAAATCGTCTGCGAACATAAGTTTAGAACAGTTCAAACGACTGCACAGCTCGTTAACAAAAAGTATACTGGAATTATATGGAATAAGAGGAGTGGCAAACAATGTCATTCGCAGTTACTTAACACAAAGAATGCAATTTGTAACGATTGGTGATGCACGTAGCACACTCCACAAAATTGATGTAGGGGTGCCTCAGGGTAGCAATATCGGTCCACTGTTGTTTTTGATTTACATCAACGACATTGGCAATTTAAACTTGAAAGGGATACCAAGGTTATTTGCAGATGATACGGCATTATTTTATCCTTGCGTTGACATCGGCAGTGCGATATCGTCAATGGAGCATGATTTAAAAGTTCTTTCTGACTATTTTGATGCTAATTTACTGTCACTCAACTTAACGAAAACAAAATATATGGTTTTCCACTCACCTAGGAAAAAACCCGCCGATCATGTTAACCTATGCGTCAACGAAATATCTATATAAAAAGTAGATGATTTCAAGTATCTGGGTGTTTACCTTGATGCAACGTTGTCTTGGGACCGGCAAATCAAACATATGCAGCAAAAAATTTCATCATTAGCCGGCGCAATGAGAAAAGTTAGCTACTTCGTTCCTAAACACGTATTATTAAAATTCTACTATGGTTGTATTCACTCCCAAATTCAGTATCTAGTTCTCGTGTGGGGCCACGCCAGTAAATCGAAAATTAAGAAAATACAAGTTTTGCAAAACAGGTGCTTGAAAATAATATTTCAACTACCGATACTTTACCCAACGGTTCAACTCTACACAAATAATAGCCACACAGTTTTACCCATCTTAGCCTTACGTGATATGCAAACTGTTATTCACATGCAGAAAGTTTTACATCAACCAGACTATCACCATAATATGTCTTTAAACACTGGTAATAGGCTGCAAAATACCCGACGAGCAAATCTCATACAGCGTGATAGAGCCACAACAAATCTTGGTCAGACGCGAATTTCATTTTTTGGTCCTTCAATTTACAACGCTCTGCCTAACGAATTAAAACAAATCACCAACATCGATCTGTATAAATACAAAATTAAACAATATTTTAAGACAAACATAATCAATTATATAATTTGAGCGTATCAACCATGCTTATGTAAAGTAAATCGTAAATTAAATTTAACTTCTCTCTACCAGTAGCTTAATCAGAATTATTATTAGTTATAGTTATACTGGGCCCCTTAAAAAGGAATATTAAATTCCACTGGGCGCCCATTAAATAGTTTTTAAATAATTTTATGTATCCTCTTCATGTTTTCCTCAGCTTAAATTAATTTCTTTGTTTAGTGTGTTGCCCAGTTCTCTTCTAAGCTGAGGTTTCTGTAAGTGTCCGATACCAGGGGGCTCTCTGTGTGAGCTTTTTGGTAACGGGGGTGAGCGGAGGGTTAATTAAAAAAAAAAAAAAAAAAAAAGTACAAATATCAAGGGTCCTAGATGACTGCCTTGAGGCACACCGGATGGCACCTCGAAACAAGCCGAATTAGTACTATTGATGCTGACAAAAGCAGAGCGTTCGGTAAGGTATGATTGGATTCACTGTGTTACCCAGGATGGTAACCCCATACACCGCATTTTTTCTACTGCCAGTGCGTGTGGAACTTTGTCGAATGCCTTGCTGAAGTCGATGTATATCGCATCGACCTGTCTTCTTTTTTCAATGCTCGTGATCAGTGAGTTGACGAATACCATCAAATTCGTGGCTGTAGACCGTTTTCTCATAATACCGTGTTGGTGTTCCGAAATTATTGGGTGTACTGCATGATACACAACATCGTAGACCATCTTTTCAAGAACCTTGGGGAGACAGCTCAGAATTGAAATTCCGCGATAGTTCTCAATGTCGTGGACATTTCCAGTCTTGTGTATAGGAGTGATGGACGCGACTTTTCACATTGTTGGAAAAATACCACAATCTAGTGAACGATTGAAGATTATTGACACGGGTGTAGCGAGGGATGTGGCAAATTGTTTAATGAACGATGGTGGCAGACTGTCTGGACCAGGACCTTTTGAGGAATCTACGGACGAAAGTGCTTGTTTCACATCCTCGATGGATACGATCAAATGTGGCAGATAGATGTTGTAATGCGCTATGCCGGTCAGCCAATCCCGATGTTCATCCGGCGTATGAGGAGGATGAATGTTCGAGAACACACTCTTGAAGAACTTAGTAAAAAGTTCAGTAGCAGCTACCGCGGAGTCCGTGCGAGCTTCTTTCAAGAAAACGTCGTGCGGAATACCGCCATTACGTCTAAGCTTCATCACAAAAGTGTGTAGTTTATTAAGACTGACATGTCAGATGAGTTGTAAAATAAAGAAAATAAAGAAAATAACCTCCTTAGAAAGGTCAGAAAAGAAAATGATCGCAAATTAAACTCAGAATCGCTCGAAATCCCTTAGAAAGGTCAGAAAAAGTCAATAAAGAAAATGATCCTAAATTAAGCTGCCTTTTGAAATCAACTATCAAAAATCTAATTTATTGGTGAATGGATAACTGAGCTATTGCGGTGGACGTACAGCACCAACCATCGCCTTATTCGAGGGATGACTGTAATTTTCAGGCGGGTTGGAGTTGCTTTCGCTGCACCATCCGAGAAGGGCAGCCACCCTTCCCAGTTTGCGTACGACAACCAAAATTGCATATGGGAATTCAAATTATTATATACCCTTTTTATTGAATTATCAATTGGTTATCAAGCACATCGTAATGAAAGGAAAAATGTTCACGATTGAACTGCTGTAACCTAAACTACTGTCGCTATGAATAATTTTAATATATCTAATCTCTTAAAACATAGACTAATCTCATGTTTTTAGTCTTGACCTTGAAATGCGGTCATACATATATATTAATATAGGGGAAAGAGCGGAAAGGTGAGGAGGGGGGAGGGGGGTGGGGGTATATTGGTAGCTATTTCTTTCCCCTACCGTCCCATCATTGTAGAACCACCGTTTCAAAAAATGAGATTAGTGTATTTCATAGGAACGGGCCCTTTCCCCGAAAACCCGCGCTGGGAATCACGGCTAACACGCAGTCAGACGAACAATGTCACGTGTAGTACCTTGCAAGTCGTAGGGGCCAGCATAGTATCGTCGTCTTTCCAGTAAAACAAGTTAGATTTAAACTACTCGGTCGGTGGTTATCTACAGTACATGGAGCAAGAGGCATAATTTTGTGTCTAAAACCCAACCAGACGCGTCGCTATATTAATAAGTGGGTTTTGCAGTCTCCTTTTATCCAGCGCCTCTATGGTTGAAAGGTACAAGTACCAGCGAGCCACATGCCCCGGCAGATGTAGTGGGTTCAAATCCGGCTATAATTTCATATTATAAGTTGGTTCGACCCATGCACCTTACAGCATTGGACAAAAGGTCAAATGGAGTCAAAACAACTACTTGTTTAGCGTAGCTACCAATATCCCCCTCCCTCTTCACCTTTCCGTTCTTTCCCCTCCTTCACCAAAAAATTTTCACTTCTTTCGCCTACCGTCCCTTCATCAGTTGTCGACTAACATTAGAAAAGGGCGGATAAGCCAAACGTCAAACAGACCGAGCGAGAGTTATTTTTTGCTAGAGCAGCATAGGAAAATGAACTCTCACTCGTTCTGTTTGACAAATGTTTCAAATGTTGGTCGACAATGTAGAACCACCGTTTCAAAAAATACTCTTAAGACATGTTACAAATTATAATTATTATGGAGAGCTTTGGGTTTTAGCTCTGTGATACTGCATGCTAAAGTAAATCAAGGATTCTATAAAATACCATTCTTTATTTCTCTACGCCGTTCCTTATGCGTTCGCATTTTACCACGGTTCCATTTACTATCAGTACAATTCCTCTATTCAACAATAGACAGACATTGCGGTGCGAGGGCAGCTCTTTTCCATCACTGTTACGCGTACGCTAAAATTATTACCTAATATATCTAGTACGTATCTACTACTTGCTCGTTAGTGCGCTAATATCTTTCTCTGTTTGCATTTGCGCTGTTAATCTGATTCAATTACATCGTAAAAATTAGTTGCTTTGAGTCTAGTTTAGTCAGCTTACTGCTGCCATCGGATGTTTGTTTCATAGTATAAACATTTGAACGTTCAGGCGAAAAGTTGAAAATTATATCGTTTATTTAGTTCTATGTTTGTTCTCCTTAACCTATAATACAAATCGTGACGACGATCACAGTTGCGCAAAACGGAAAATAGAACGGATCATTGTGTGTTTGACGAACATCTCTTGAGTTTTAGTTATATTAAGTTTAAGGGTAATTCTCTGTTTTCAGTGTTTTGGTGCCAGTTATCTAACATTGAGTGTATGATGCTTACAGAGTAGATCACAATTTAGTTGTTGCCTTTTAAATCACTTTGGCGTGACTGTGGAATGATTTTTACCAAGCGGGCCGATGCACAAAGGACCGGGCGTTTCCATCGAACAGACGGGTGAGGGAGTGAGTGGGCGTGCTTGGTGCGTTTCCGGGGTTAGTTTAGTTGGGTTTATATTAAGTGCTTACAGTCAGTTTAGTACGGAATTGCATTGCATTGGTTGTGTGGGAATGTATTTCTACTGTGACACATAATTGGATCATAATTTGATAGCATCGTTTGATGCTGACTGACCTTTCCCTAACTCTACGTCCGCTGGAGTGGTTATTTGTTTAGTTTATACGTGCTTCTCACGGGATTGCTTTATTTGCGCATACACGAAAAAACGGAATGAATTAAATCTCGTTTCTGTACGATGACGTTATTTTGTTTTTGTCAAAGTTCGGGATTGTGATGATGTTTGGCGCGATTTGTTGAATGTGGTCTGCAAACAAAACGACTAGTCGAAAGGTTTGTTTTAGAAGCCGGCTCGAACTGTTGACCTAGATAGGTTTAGTTTGAATTTTCACACCGCCTAGTGCGGGGGCTTTCCGTGAACTTCAGGCGTAGCTTTTTTGAAAACATTTGTAAAGGGCACAATTTATTTTGCTGATAACAATCAACATTCGTGCGTGTGGTATTCTCGCTACAAAACGACTGTATTCAAATCACAGAGCATAGGATCACAAGTTGAATCGGGAAAATGTTGATACGATGACAAGTCGAAAGCATCTACCTACCTACTGTTGTCTATAGAATGTTAGTTTACCCGTGCGGTAGTATTGAAACGTCTGCGTTTCGCAGGGCGGGAGAAAAGAAGGAAAGTGAACATGTTTGTTCACCTTTTTCTGCTGGGGATAGTAAAGATTTGGCTTTCGGCATTTTCTCATGAATTCTTTACTATAACCGGCGTTGGTAATTGCTGTTGCAACAAAACATGTTTGGTAGATAAAACACCGGAATGCATTCGAGTGGAAGCCGGAAAGAATGCGAGAAAAACTTACTGAACTTTGGTTATCCAATTTAGCAGCACTACAAAAAGTAAGTGGACAACATATTTTTTGCGTGCTTCGGAAACAGCAACAATGTTTCTTACTGTGAACACTGTCAATTAGGTTGTATTCGATTATGAGTTAATGACGATTTTTATGATGAAAAAAAGAATGCAAGGGAAACTCACACGATAGTCGTGTGCCGATTACTTTGAGTCAGTATGAGATTCCTCAAGATATAACAGTAGAATATTGCTATACAATATAGATCGTAAATCTTATCGACAGCCATTGTTGAAAAAGTTTTCTATTCGGTAGACTTTGAATCCCTACAACCACTTGGCTGCCCTAGAAATAAGGACGCTAAATGAAAACAAAGAACCTAGCAAAGCCTTGGGTTATAAATGTCTTTGAGACTTGACCCTTCTTTATCGACAGACTTCACCATGGGCGTACACCACCGCCCACCGCGTTATTCGGGGGACTGCTGTAGTATAAATTTAGCAATGTGGGCTTGGTATGGAGTGGGTTATTAGGTAGTTCGACTCCTCTAGGAGAATCCTGTGTAACACCAAATGAACTGCAGAACTGAGCTTGGCTGCGAGCGGCTCATACAGGGGTAAGCGACTTATTAAGAAATGTTGGCTGCCGTCAGCTATAACCAAGCTATAACAGCAGTGTGTAGGTTTTGCGACGTCGGTAGAGTGGCGTATCGAAGGCTCCACAAACCATGGAAAACGACGATAGTAATTCAGAGAGAATCGATCGATGTGCTAAACGAATAAAAATTTGGTACTTGGAAGGTCCGAACTCTTCGTTTACCTGGCAGACGATGACTTGCTTGCTAGAGAGCTACAGCGACTAGGAGTGAAGATAGCAACGATTCAAGAGGTTCAGCGGTAAAATACTACTGAGAGGACATTCCTTGTAGTGGGTTTTGTTGCACGCACTCCTTTCCGATAACACATTTACTGTAGTGGCATCAATACAATGCAACAGAGCACGAAGTTGGTGATGTTGCTCGTGGGCTTAGCAAGCTGGCACCACTAACAACTTAAGTAACGACATAAGAAGTTATTTGAAGCGGAACAATCTGCAAAAACCCATGCGATCAAAAGGACTTTGGGTTAGAAACTCGCAACAAGAAACTAGTGGTCTCTGAATTTCCTAGAAGGTATCTGTGTGCTTACTGAAGAAGTACGGAGTCGCAAGTTCGACATTGTAACGCGTCCGGATATACGTTGCAAGGGTACGATGATACGTGTGTTTTGTGATGGTTTTACCATCTATCTGAGGTGCAACAATACCGACGTGCGCGAAATCAGCCCCCAAATGTGCAGATTGATCAATTTTTTAATACCAGTAGCTTGGTCAATTCTACAAAATCAGTATTATTAATAAACACAGCTCCTACCTTGGAAGTACAGATGATGACAAAGACAAATTTAATGCGTACCTGGAGCACGAATATGACCATTGTTCATGGCATGACGTCCAGATTAGGATTAGGTCAGAAGGAGAAATCAAACAGTTTCACAAATAGACCACGTATTGGTACATGGTGGGCACTCCTCTCCTCAGTTCCTCCTTATTGCAGTTTTTATGTCCAATTTAGGTCATAAAAGCCTTCAAAAGAGTATAATAAAACTCTAATTGTTACTTGGGAAGTCAGAAACTACTTGCTGTAAACCACATATAATAGCGGCGCTTGCGAGTGCTAAATAAAGTTTCTTTCGGGGCCTTTTGGGACACCCTTAAAACAGCAATTAACAGCGTAGTGGAGAACGTCTTAGGTCGTGTTGAATCTGATCTGATCGATCTAACTCTTTCAGCAGTAGAAGCGCTGCACAGTTGTGGTCCAAAAAGGCGAAAAAGGAAACTTTTTCCCTACCGCCTTTCACTTTCATTTTAGCATTTCAGGTCTTCAGCACTTTTGTTCGTTTAAATATCCCCGCTAATCTGAAAGTTTCGAAAGTTAGTCATGGCTTTTTATGATAAAAATAAAAGAATAACTTTTTTGTGTTAGTAGTTAGAGACATTTTTTCTTCAGCAAAGTTGTAGAAAATGTAGAACCAAGGAAATTTTCTGAAGAAATAACATTTCTGTCTCTATCGGGTGCAGAACTATAGAGAAGTTTGTTAAAAAGTTTTTTAAACATTAGTTTTTTATACTTAACATTTGTTGGTTGCACTTTACGAGAACATATTGTTCTAGATAATTATTGAAGCACTCAAAACACACGTTTTTACAGAAGACTGCAAATCTCTAGGACATTTACTTGCCAAGTTAACGCATATTCAAGCTTTATTTTTCCTTAGCTTAACATGCCTGCAGGATAAAGTAGGACTAATGGCTATATCAAATTAGTGCTTCGCCTTGAAGCTTAAGCCAAGCACTAACAACTTGCATAGCTGCTGGTTGTCCCCACCTACCCATATGAGAGTACGGCAAGCATGCCTTTTACGTGTTTTGCATTTGCCGTAGGATCAATACACGTTCACTTTTTGTATTAGTAGATAGAGACATGGTTTTTAGGCAAAGTTGTAAAAAATATTCAGGCAAAAAACTTTGGTGAAAAAATAACTTTTCTACTTTTGTCGGGTGCAGAGCTACAGACTATTTTCTTACAAAGTTTACGTAAATTAGTTTTTCATACTTAACTTTTGTTAATTGCATTTTACAAAAACACATTGTTCTAGACAATTATCGAAGCAGTCAAAACACACGTTTTTGCAGAAGAGCGCGAAAATCTATGACCTTTCCTTACAAGTTCCGGCTCTCATATGGGTGGGCACGACAAGCGGCACCTATGCAAGTTTGTAGGACCTGATCTAAGCTTCAAGGTGCAGTCTTCTGCACAAAGTGTGTTTTGAGTGCTTCAGTAATTACCTAGAACAATGTGTTCTAGTAAAATGCAACCAACAAAAATCATGCACGAAAAACTAATTTTTAAGGACCTCTAAACAAAATGTTCTGTATCTGCGTACCCGACAGCGATAGAAATATTATTTTTTCAGCAAATTTGTTTGCCTTTATATTTTCTACAACTTTGCCGAAGAAACGATGTCTGTATTTTTCAACACAAAAAAGTTATTTTTTAAATTTTATCATAGGAAGCCATGAGCAACTTATGATAGTTTCAGATTATGGGAGGTGTTCCTACGAACAAAAGTTCCAAAGGCATTATATATTTTTTCTTCTCATCTTTTCACATTTACATACATTTTACAATTGCTAAAATGAAAGCAAAAGACGGTGCGCTGCTAGGAGGAGAAGGAGTGGCAAGAACTCGAGCAGCTGTATCGTTTTTAGAATACACGGGTATGCTGTCAAATGCTCAGCGTATCTCGCAAAGTCTTTCTGCCTCCGCGCTGAAACGTGCAGAGCTAGGAAAGGATGTATTTTAACGATTGAAGTTTGATAATCGAAAGCTGAGAGCAGTACACCTAAATAGCGCCTAGTCTGAAAACCAAGATAGCTAAGGAAGCGATTTCGATACGGAACAACTACCGGAGGATCTATAAAACAAACTGGATTGGGAAAACTATTCAGTTCAGCATTAAACTTAGAGGATGTTCGATGAGTGGAGAAAAGTCAAGCCGGCATTGAATGAGCACGAACCAAAACGGTTAAGATAGCTGCCCGTTAACGACATGCCTAACTGGCGAGGGCTGTTAAATAAGTCTATAGGCAGAACAAGAGAGCCTGGACTAACTCGCTAGCCGAAGAAGGAGAAACCTCCGCCAACAATGGTGATATCCGTTTGTTGAACGATATTTCTCGCCGCCTTAGTGGTGCCATGGTGAATACTAAGATACCTCTAAAGGATAGCGCTGGTCAGTTACTGACTGACTAGTGGAGCAGATCACTGAATTCCAGGACTCTTTTCTGCTGGTGTTCGCTGACTTAGAAACAGCGTTTAACCGACTCAACCTCGAAAAAATTTGAGTGCACTTAGCCGTAGAAAAGTTGCGTAAAAGGTAGTTCAGCCCATCGAGGCTCAGTACGAGGCACTCTCGTGCAAGCTGTTGCACAATGGCGTCTTGTTCGATCCTATAAGGTTTATTGCTGGTGTGAGATAGGGTTGCATATTATCACCGCTGTTTTTTCTCATCGGACGTATGGAGCTATTGATAGTAGATCAAATCGTGGAATACCTTGTAATCCTCTAACGATGGAGTTGCTAAATGAGCTTGACCTAGCTGACGATATTGTCTTGCTCGCACAACGTCGAACCTATATGCAGACCAAGTCAGATGGCTTCACCGAGAGCTCCTAGGCAGTAGGTCTCACAATGAATGTAGTGAACACTGACAATCCCACCAACTTCACAGTTGCGGGACAACATGTTGAGTAGATGGAGGCTTTTTAAGATCTTGTCAGCCCGACAACGCCCGACGGTAGTACAAAAACTGATATAGCCACAGGAAGTGCCACGGGTTTTTTTTGCAGGTCTGCGAAACGTATGGTGCTTAAACCAACCAAACATACGAAACCCCGAATTTTCATTTCAAACGTTAAATCCATATTATTGTACACATGGGAAACGTGGTGGCCCGATAACTGGATATCCAATAAGGAACTCCATCGTCGATGTCGTCAACGACCAATAGTATCAGAAATTCGAGAGCGGTTAGACCGGCGGACATGGACCAATAACTAAATACGTAAAATCGTGGTCCTAAATGCCGCCTAGAAAGTACCTTTCCCAGGGGTCAGTCCCGGCGTAGTGGTTAGCATTCACGCCTCTCACGCCGAGGACCCGGGTTCAAATCCCAACCCCGCAGAAGTCACGAATGACCCAAGCTGGTTAAAGTGACTATAATCTAACAAAAAAAAAAAAAGTACCTTTCCTAGTCATTTTCCATCGATTGTCGCCACTAGCTACTAGATTTAACGAATTCATGGACTTCATACAGGATCGATTTACTCCAGAAGTACCGCAAAAGCCAGTTCCCTGCGCACCCATGTCTAAAGTATATGTTGAAGAGTTGACCGAATGCGACAGTGTTGCTTAGATAGTACAGTGGTAATCGACGGAAACCAGCTTGAGATAGTCGATTAATTCGTATACCTTGAACCACTGGCAACATCATGAGGACAGAAGACGTCTTCTTTGAGGAAGGCTTACCTACTATAGACTCCATAAGCAAAAAAAGCCTGGGTGCTAATTCCGTTATCGAAATTTTCTTTTGTTTTTATTCGACAGACTTCGCAACCAGCTGTTAGAATACAGGACAGTGCGGGGTCAGTGCTGCGATCTTATTGACTCTAACAGCCTCTCCCAGCCGAGATTCGACCATACGACGACTGGCTTATTAAACCAGCGTCTTACCTCGAGGCCAATTGGGAGGTCCATAAGCGGTTGCGGTCAAATATTTTGAGCTTCCGTACTGAGTACCCCCTGTAAATAAACTAACTTGATTGATTGTACCCAACGAACATGAGACGATAACGCTGTTTGAAGAGGACCTAAGAAAACTCGGAGTTTACGTAGGACGACTGCTAAAAAATATCTTTGTTCGTCAACCAATAAGAACGACACCCAAACGACATCCTATCCCAAGCAACACTGTGAATTTTATTGTATTCTTATGGCAGTTTTCGTTACCAATTATGGTCTTAAATGCCATCATAAGACTTTAATAAAACCCAATTTGTTACATCCGCGCACGGTTATCGGGCGTGCGGAAATCTCGCATGGACGATCTCGCTGAAGGCTGATGGCGTTGCAGCAGAGTACGTCAAAAAGTTGGGACAACGGTTAACACAGTATCAGGAGAAGACATGCGTAAGCTGTGAGGAATATCCACGGAATCGTTGAATTAACTGCTAGAGAGATGGTAATTGGAAAAGACTTAAAAATCAGAGCTAGAATCACATGTTAACTACGACTACGGATTTAGAACACTGAGAGGTATAGCTGTCGAAAATGGTTTCCATCGTCAGCAGAAGGGTGAGCACGAATGATGTGTGTGGAGTCTGCGTAAAATAGTCTAATCTCAAGATTTTAGTCTTGACCTTGGAATGAGGTCATACATATATTAATATTTTTTTTGAAACGATGGTTCTACAATTGATGAAGGGACGGTAGGGGAAAGAAATGAAAATTTTTTGGTGAAGGAGGGGGAAGAACGGAAAGGAAGGGGGGGGGGGGTATTGGTAGCTATGCTTGACAAGTAGTCATTTTGACTCCTACCTTTTGTCCAATGCTGGAAGGTGCATGAGTCGAACCAAGCTGTAATCTGAGATTATAACCGGATTCGAACCCACAACACCCTCCAGGGCATGTGGTTCGCTGGTACTTGTACCTTTGAACCATAGAGGCGCTGGACAAAAGGAGACCGCAAAATCCACTTCTCAAGGATAGCTACGCGTGTTGGTTGTGTTATCGACACATATTGTGCCGCTTCCTGCATCAATTGCAGAATCAATTGAGAAGTGGATTTTGCGGTCTCCTTTTGTCCAGCGCCTCTATGGTTCAAAGGTACAAGTACCAGCGAACCACATGCCCTGGAGGGTGTTGTGGGTTCGAATCCGGTTATAATCTCAGATTACAGCTTGGTTCGACTCATGCACCTTCCAGCATTGGACAAAAGGTAGGAGTCAAAATGACTACTTGTCAAGCATAGCTACCAATACCCCCCCCCCCCCTTCCTTTCCGTTCTTCCCCCTCCTTCACCAAAAAATTTTCATTTCTTTCCCCTACCGTCCCTTCATCAATTGTAGAACCATCGTTTCAAAAAAAAATAGTAAAATAGTCAACAGCGTCAGAAGGCAAGAATCTCCCTATTTCGGTAATGCGTTGTAACGATAAGGATGGAAATCGACTTACTGGCCATACAAAGAAAAGCACATGCCATTCCAAAGTGAAGTGAAGCATTCCTCCAGGAAACGAATGTCAAGCTGTAGAATAATCAATACAGAACCCAAGCAGCACATTTTTCGCATTTATGGTTGCAGAAACTTATTTGTGACTAAAATTAGTCGTAAATCGGTTGCCACAGCTGAATTCTAACAACTGTGCTAGTAGGGAACGCGTTTAAACAACGACCAGCAAGCCGCAAATTTGCAAGGCCGCTGGGACGGACGGCACTGCGGTCGAATTTCTGATCCTAGCTTCTAGACAGGTCCAGATTAGCCCCAGTACACGTTGCACGCTGTTGATCTGTTTGAAGATTTCAAGGCGGTGTACGATTAAGTTACACCTAATGATCTATGACGGATGATATCAGAATGGTTTGAAAATGGTTTTCGAATCTGAATCTGAATTACGCTGGAGGGATCAAAACCATGCATAACAGGAGAGATGTCCGACGCTTTCGTGACGGTTGCGCTCTCAAAAACATTGCTCCGGAAGGTGAGGTACGAAGAGCTAATGGGCAAAAAACGTAGCCATCATCACGAAATCTCAGCTTCGTGGTTTTGCAGTTAACATCAGTATCAGTGGAGTTGATCGCACAGCCAGGAAGAGGTTTTTGAACTTTTTTGGAGCTTTGTCTATATACAGCAAGGTACAGTGGACAGAAAACGTGCAAGTTTCAGTGGTGCTGCTGCTGGGGTTGTGATGGTGCTAAGAGTTTTCGAGTGTAAAGTGCTGCAGTGCCAGAATGTTGAGCTAAAAGTATCTTCCACAAAGTACTAGGGTCGTCGAACTGATTTGAGAACGGCTGCTCAAAACCAAAAGTTATTGGACTAATCTACCCTATTCCAAACTTTTCAAACTAGTATCGTAAGACTGCAGAACCGGGTTTTCACATTGCGTTGTAAAAGTTACTTAAACATTGCAGTAAAAAGGCACCTGGACTAAGGGAGAAAGAATTGCTGTATTAGAAATAAATTAAGAATTTTAGTTGAGCCTTTGAATTTCTATATTACGCTATGTTTGAGCCAGTTATTGAAACGGATGGTGTAGTGCACTGCCATTAGGTGTCTTGACACTTTTCATTCAAATAATTACAACTACAGTACCACGACAAACTGTACCGTACACAACGAGTTGGTCGGTTGCTAATTGTATTCGATACTAATGCGGGATTTCTGCTCATAACCATAGCTACGATTCACGCGCCACAATGTTTTAGTTTGACGTTGACGCGAGGTCATTTTGTTCCTACCCTAGCCTAGCCTAGCTACATCGATACAGTGTACTACCAGTGACGACAGTTAACATCGTGTTGTGTGTGCTCATTAAAACTTATCAAAAAGTGTTTGGTGAAGTTAGGACTCCTGTAACGCAACAGGCGGTACTGCTCAAGTATCCGCGGTACCTGCCACAGTGGATGCCAGTGACGAATACGTGGACGACAGGGTCATGCTGTTACTGGCACTGATGTGCGTCGTATCGGTAAGATTATTTACAAGCGAAACAGATGGGGTGATTTCTGTAATTGCCGTCGTACAGGAAACGTTCCGTTGGTGTGAAGTTTGAGCAATGGCTGTGCAGCTACTCTCAGCAACAGGCGCTGCAGGTTTTATAGTAAATATACTTCCACGAGATTCAACACCGTTGGAAATTTCCTCAGTAGTCGTAGTGATTGGCGCTGGAGTCGTTCCAGAGGTAGTCGCCGTGGACATTGAGTTGGACGAATGCGAGGCGGAATTGAAAAGGTAGATCAACACCGTATGCTAGCATTTTGGCTGAAAGGTTTCCCGGCTGGGTAGCAGGCAGAGGATACTGAGAGCCATTACCATGTGCCAGATCGAGTGGACAATGTGGTAGTTTTGTTTGGTTTGTAAGAAAGCATAGCAAACGAGACCGACCATGACGAGCACACTGCCCACTGGTAGATAAATGGCCAGATAGTTTCGAGAAGGGAAACATTTTCTCGTCTTTCGACATCGTATGCCCCAGCTGACGGAGATCAGGCAGATTCCAGTCAGTGCCGGGGCTAGGAATACCCATAGGGACTGTTTGTTCAGTTCAGTTCCAAACGCCAGTAGAATAGCGCCCAGCATGTGCAGTAGCGAGACAAACTGGTGTCTTACATTGGACATTGCTATCAAGGTAACCCAGATGGCTAATAGGCCACAGTAGAAATCACAGAATTGTAAGACCCCTATTTTGACGAGACAGAAGCTAAACTCCTCCTCGCCGGAGTCACAGGCGTGGTAGAACGTAGAAAAGAACATTGCAAAGAAATAAATAATTGATTCCGTATAGTAACCTCGCTTGATGGCAAAGAAAATACTTGGTAGGAACAATAGGTTAGACAATGTCAACATTAGCGAGGCAAGCAGGATGGATGCACTGGACGGAACCTGTGAGTCTTCGGTGCAATCCCAACCACGGTAATTACGCAAACATAAACACGTCGAAAATACAAAACCACCGGACATGTAATGGTAGCAACGACCAAACCGACCACATCGGCCTGCCACGCATGGACTGGATGATATCGTAAACACTACACTCCCGTTACATGCGCCATCAGCCGAAACGCTTTGTTCCGTAGCATATTTATGGTGTGCTTCAAATTTTCGCGCCATCTCGTCTGAGCTATCGGTGCACTTGGAATCCATAATGCACTCTTTAATCTTAAGCGTTTCTGTTTCATTTAAATTAACCAAGCAAGTTTCTTCACCGAGACACTGATAGTAAACTGCAGCCGATTCAGCACAAGAGCACGGTCGTTTTATATCCTGCAGTATTGCTCGGTTTCTCTTTATAAATTCTTTCACACTATCTATAATGGTAACTCTGGCTGCCGTTTCGGTCCCCGGGCAGAATATCCCCAACGTTACAAACCACCTGCCAGGTTCCGGAAACGGAATATGTACCAGCCCGGTACTGGTATCTGAATCGGTATTGTTAATAATTATGGCGGCCGGGAAAGTATGTCTCGCGTAGGTGCATTTGTCTGGCCAGGTCGGTACACCCGGTTCACCGAGTCGCATACAAACGATTACCGTTTGGTTGGTTTTATTCGATTCCTTCACCCCACCTGTCGCTGCCGGCGCCGCTGTCGTACTAGTTGTCGTTGTCGTCGTTGTTGTATCTTCGACAAAGTCTTGAACATCAATCAATTTTTCGGCAACAACCCCCACGTGATCGTTGCTGTTCGCTTGATGAGCATCGATCAAAGCACTTTTCATATCCTGTCGCATAGCGACCGCAAAACTCAGTGTTCCACCGATGTCGTAGACATCATTCACGTCGAATTTCATCATAGCAGGACTATCTGCGCTAAGATTCAGCGTCAACGGCACGGTTCCGTTGATATCCGGTAAAAGGTCATAATCAAACATAAAGAATTCGCGATACGTCTGACGAAGTAACGGGTAATGATCGAACGATCTTTGGAACAACGTTTTTTCGGTTGATGATTTCATCTTTTCGTCACCCACTGACTTCAATTGTTGTTTCTGAGAGTGGTCACTGTCAGCAATGATGAATTCAACCGTTATGACATATTCTAATTCTAATAATTTCACTTCACCAACAGCTTCGTTGGTGTTGTTTACCGTCCTATTCAAGCGGCTTTCGTCACTGGTTAAAAATTCCAAATCAGCATAGTGCCAGGTATTTTCCTGAGGATACAAGTCAACTCTGATCGTATCCGTTTGGTTCGGACAGAAGACCGCACTTTCCAGGTAATCCTTGTGCGTCGGAAGCGAGTGAGCCTGAACGAAGAAGCTCACATCGCTGCACTCGTTGCATGGTTTGGTAATCTGAAAGCGCCAGGAAACTACCGCTACCCCGCTCGGAATGAAGATCTTGTAGCTCCTCGGTTCGGTGTGATTGCTGCTGATCGTGTCCGTGTGTGACTGCTGTGCGTTCAGAATGAACGGAACAGCGTGCGCCACGGCCATCTCAGACATCAGCAGCGTTTCGCAGGATGGAGCGAGACCTGAAAAGAGACAAGCAGGTATTATCATTAATCAGAGTCTAGTGGCCAGTGCAAGCATTCCGAAATATGGCTGAAGAGGTTAACAATTCATTGAGTAGCATTGGACAGTTACTAATAGCCCAGCTAGCACCAAGTCATACATCAATGTACGAGAATAATCGTAAACATCTCTTAACAAATTCGGAATCGTAACTAAAGCACAATAAAGTCCGCTCAAGTTGATTTTCAATCGTATTTAATGATAATAACTGACACACAAACGATTTTCAGTATCGTATCAGAAATTGTATACTAGTATGGAGGGAGTTGCGTTTAATCGGATATTATCGTATAGAACTATGTATATAGATGAAATACGTATAATTATTCCTAATCACGTATATCACCTCCAATTTTGCGCATCAAATACGATTTATTAGCATGTATATCTGTACGTATAGCTGATTTTAACTTTTATATACATACAAAAATACTAGCTGGAAGGTAGTTGGTGGGGCAGGAAAGATAATTTCTTACATGAAATCGATTCCGAAAAGACACTGATTTATTAGATCTAGATTCTAAGTTGTTCATATAACATGAATGGAATGCCATTTGTCACAGCTTACGAACCGCAAGTTGCAAACAATTGTCTCCGTCTAACGTTCAGTGATGAGCGCTCAGGGCTACAATCTCCAGAAGAAAACGGGCACGTGGAGGTCTGTAAAAGGCCTTATGAGCTTTTTGAGGATTAAGGGTCTTGGTAATCGATCGTTCTAAAAACTTCCACAGAGCGGATCATGCGCTTCAATCCTTAGCAAAAGCCAACGGAGTGACAACAGATTACGTCACGGACCAACGCAACGCACCGCAGAACAAATACACTCGGTGGTGGTTAATCAAGAGATCTTCCGGAGCGACTGCCGGTAACGCACTGCTTGTTTCCATCGCACTGACAGAAAACAGTCTATCTTCTCAGTCTTTGCTGCAACGAGTAGTCATACATAAAATAATGTATCGCACAGGAGCCTGTGGTGGCGAATTTGAAGAATAAAACACAACTAGGTATTAGACTACCTAATTCTTGACTCGAAGGTAATGTGCTGCCACCTGGATAAGTTTAGTCTATGAATGAAGCAAGAAGAGAAATTTGTTAAAGATTGCAAGAAACAGAGAGATTTTAGACCATTCTTCAGTCACACTCACATATGGGCAGTTCCAGGATGGTAAAAGCGATCGTGTAGCTTCTTAGCCGTGAATATAACGGGCCGCAGTAGTTTAGTGAGTAAAACATTCGGGTACCAACCGAAAGACCGCGAATGCGAGCCCCACCTGCCGTTGCACAACCCGCAAGTTCATCCAATTAATTATACTTCCCATCAGACGCTTCCTCCATTTCCAAAAAAGCGTTAGATGGTTATTGACAGAAGGAAGGAGCCCTTTTCTTTTAGCCATTACTGAATGGTGAGAAAAGAGCCTTAAAAACAAGGGTAGAATGAGGATGGCCAGCAAAGGACCAACGACCGCTGTGGGTATTTCAGCAGCGTCACTAAAGGCGGAGGGCGGACGACTACAAGCTGCCATCCTACTTACTTACTTTACTTTACTTTACTTTACTTTACTAAAGTAAAGTGGCAATGGTCCCTTACCGATTCTGCGACGAACGAATTATGGTGCTCCAGTACCGTCGGTCCTGGGCTGCCGTTCTCCAATCCCCACGAACACCAGCTGAACGTGCATCGTCTTCGATAGCACACCACACACCCACCGGGTGCATGGTCTGCCTCGGAGTCTACGGGCTCTTCCTGGTTCTCTGCTGAAAACAGTTTTGGCTACTCTTTCGTCGGGCATTCTGGCCACGTGTCCAGCCCACCGCAGCCTGCCACACTGCACTACCTTCACTATATCAGCATATTTGTATACTTGGTACAGCTCGTGATTCATGCGTCTGCGCCACACTCCATTTTCCATTTTGCCACCAGATATAGATCGCAGAATTTTGCGCTCAAAAAGCCCATGCATTTGCCGATCAGCTTCCTTTAGTGTCCATGATTCGTGTCCGTAAAGGGACACCGGGAGAATTGGTGCACTGTAGAGCGCCAGTTTTGTGCGAATTTGCACACTACGGGACTTCAGCTGGCTACGTAATCCGTAGAAAGCTCGATTCGCAGCTGCAACTCGTCGTTTTACTGCGCGGTTTACATCGTTGTCACATTCACATGTCACGAGTGTACCAAGGTATATAAATTCCTCCACTACTTCATATCGTTCCCCATCAAACTCCACCTCGGCACCAACACCACTTGGGCTCCCACGTTCCCTACCAGGAACCATGTACTTTGTTTTGGCGGTGTTAATGGTAAGTCCCAATCTAGCCGCTTCCCTTTTAAAAAGGTCTGAAGGTCTCTTCCTCTGCTCTACGGTTGATTCCGATGATATCGACGTTATCCGCAAAACCAAGAAGCATGTGAGATTTCGTGATGATATTTCCATTCCTTTCCACGTCTGCCCTTCGTAATGCACCTTCCAAGGCAATGTTGAATAGCAGGTTAGAGAGTGCATCCCCTTGTTTCAGTCCATCCAACGTCAGTAGTAGTTTCGTTTCGTAACTAGTTTCGTCGGAAAACCATGTTCTAGCATTATCTGCCACAGCTCATTTCGTTTAACTGAATCGTACGCCGCTTTAAAGTCCACAAACAGATGGTGTGTCTGCAAGTTGTACTCCCAGAACTTGTCTAGCAACTGACGCAGGGTAAACATCTGGTCCGACGTGGAGCGAGCCTCACGAAAACCAGCTTAGTACTCGCCGACGAAGGACTCCGCTAACGGTCTCAGTCTGCAGAACAGGATACGGGAAAACATATTGTGCTTGTAGACAGAATTGAGCAATGTAATTCCTCGATAGTTTTTACACTTCAGTCGTTGTCCCTTTTTGAAAATTGGGCAAATGAGGCCATCCAACCACTCCTCCGGCATTTGTTCTTCCTCCCAAATCCTGACAATGATCCGGTGAATTGCTTCGTACAGCCGCTCGCTCCCCGCTTTTAGAAGTTCAGCCGGGATACCGTCCAAGAGTCCCAGCAGCCTTACCGTTTTTCAGCTCATTGATTGCCTTTTTAATCTCCTCCTGTGTTGGTGGCTCCACAGCTTGACCATCGCTTACAATCCCTATCCTGTCCCTGCTCCGCATTTACCTCTCCATCTGGAAGTCACAGTGTCTGGAAGTGCTCCTGCCACCTGGCTGCTACCGCCGTTTAGTCGGTAGGCAGGTTGCCAGCACTACCATTGCACATCACAAGCATAGCAAAATTCCTTCACCATTTTCTAGAAACTCCGTGTGTCGTTGCTCCACTGCGACGCTCCTCTGCGCCGGCGAGCACGTGCTCCTCGTACTCGCGTTATTAAATGATAGTCGGTGCGTATAAGTTGATTAAGCTGTAGTTGAAGAATTTTTCCTTAATCCTCAACACGCATATACGGTCATCTACGGGCCTCCACCGGATAACTCGTTGCTTTTGTTTTCCCAACCTGCAATACGGTCTACTGCACAGGAACTCCTTTTCTCCGGAATTTGGCCACCGAACTTCCTGAATAGCAGCGATCTCCACTCCGAGTTGATGCAGCTCTCCAGCAAGCAAGCCAGCCCGTACCAGGTGCCAAGTTTCCAATCGTTATCCCTTAATCGTTTCCTTGTCTCTTGCCGTATCCTATACCGATTGTTCCGTCCTGTATTTCTTTCTTCGTTATTTGTGGTAATTGAGTTTTCGGTATACTACCTCACCGGGGACGCGATACCTACATCCCGCTGATGGGTCTGCCATCTTAGGTATAGCTTGCGGGATACAGCATTTCATATTCAGCTGCCCGTTCCGAGACAGATGCTGTGTGAGCCGCCCCCCACCTGGAGAACAGGCGCTCTGGTTCGCACCTCCCAGCTTAGCTGCTCCAGTGAGTACATGAAGCATTTCCGAGTAAGGCCATCGACCGTCATCATTTGACTTAGATCTGCGTGGAGGCGCTAGGTGGCAGCTTGAGAGAGCCAGAGCTATATTTGACGCTCCTTCCAGGTAACTCTCTCCATTTCATACTGGATTGTATTAAGGATGGACAGAAGAAAAACTACCGGGGGTCTGCTTAAAAGGTCTTATTTGCCAGAGCTACAAATAGCGTATCCCAAAGCCCGTTGAAAATATTGAAATGGTTGTGGGATCCTTGGTCGGAGAATATCACATAAGCTTACCTGTAAATAGGTTAGATTTAGCTAAAACTTGTTTCAAACTGCTTAAAATGCCCTTAATTTAATTAAACTCAAGTTTAGAGTATGTAGAGAGAATTTAAATAATTTTGGCTATTTTTTGGTTGTAAAACTTTTCAGAATCAGAATCTTAAGAATGAGGGGGGGGGGGGGCGAGGATTTTTAATAGCTATATACAAGTTTTAGTTTAATCTAAGCTATTTACAGGTATCTGTTTGTGGATTTCAAGACAGGGTACGATTCGGTCGAGTGAAATGGGCTGTGCTAGAAAATGCTAGTACACAATTCTAGGGCGAAACAAATTTAGCTTCATTAATGAATAAATTGATAAAATTTGAACACTCTGATGACGTTGGTTGGACTGAAGAGAGTGAGTATAAAACAAAGAACAAATTATTAAAATTGAATTTGAGCCGGGAAAAGCCCATGCCAATTCTCATTAAAGTTGAGGCAGCGTGAGTTGAGGCCACGGGCAACGTATGTTAAGATTGAGTCGGGAAAAGCCCGTGGCCAATTCCTATTTAAGAGAGGCCGGCGAGAGGACCGTGGCTAACGTTTATTTTGATTGAGTCGGGAAAAGTCCATGGCCAATTCGCATTAAAGTTGAGCCAGCGAGAGGGCCATGGCCAACGTATATTAAGATTGAGTCGTGAAAAGCACATGGCCAAAGTGTAGTAAGGTTGAACCGGCCAAAGGTCATGATCAACGCACATTGAAAGGTGAGCTGAGAAAAGGCCTTGGCCAACGCAAATTATGATCGAGAAAGGGGAAGAGGGGAAGATATGACCAAACCATATTAAGGTTGAGTCGGGAAAAGTCCATGGCGAAGCATAATCAAGTTGAATTGCAAAAACATTGGAAAAACATTGGAGAGTGTGAGAGTTAACGAATTTCAATACAACAAAGAAGAGTAATTTGATAACCACCAGCAATGTAAATAATCCATAATTGATCTGCAATAATATCATATATTAAAATGTTTATTTTATGCAGGGGGAGGATGTGGCATCCTGATATTTAAACCATATTAGCGAACTTAGCAGGCATGTGTAATGTGTGTTAATGACACATTATTTGGTAACGTGTAACCGCCACAGAGAGAAGATGTCGGGGTCGGTTGACAGCTTCCCGCGTAAAGGGGATGAGCAGTCCGTGGCGTGAGATAGCGAACGGCAGGACATCACAGTGAACCTACTCATATGTTTAAAAATAGATTACTTACAACTAGTTCGCTGTAACTGTTTCATACAGCCACTGTATCAGATGATTTATAACAAAGAAATAAACCTGCTTACTAACAAAACGGTGGCAGCATTCAGGTATAATGATCACATCCAGATACTGGGGTGACATTGCGCATCTCTTTTCGAGTGATTTTGGTTCGTTTCGACCACGTTAAACAAATGGGCGTCTCGAACGAAAATCACTCGAAACGAGATGCGCAATGTCACCCCTGTTGTATTGAGAGGTATACACGGGGATCAGCTGGAACATGATAAGACTGGTGGACGATTGTCAACCTTTGAAGCCACCAACACAGGAGGCGGTTAAGAAGGCAATCAGTGAGTTAAAAAACGGTTAGGCTGCTGGGCAGGACGTTATCCTGGCTGAACTTCTACACGCGGGAAGCGAGCGGCTGTACCAAGCAATCCATCGGATCATTGTCAGGATCTGTGAACCCTCACTTTGATCGAAAATTGAAAAAGAAATGTCGAGAAGCATAGCTAAAGCTTTTAGTGAGACAGACAAATTGTCGAGTATCAAGTAGATGACTAAATCTATACCTATAAAGAAGGATTTCTGTCTGTCTGTCTGTCTGTCTGTCTGTCTGTCTGTCTGTCTGTCCGTATGTTCCTTATAGAATCGAAAACTACTGAACCAATCGGCATGAAAATATGCATGTAGAGGTTTTTTGGGGCCAGGAAAGGTTTTAGTGATGGTTAAAAACCCCTCCCCCCACTAAGAGGGGGGGGCTCCCATACAAATGAAACACAAATTTCTGCATAACTCGACAACTAATCAAGCAAATAGAACAAAATTTGGCATGTGGGTGTTTTCGGTGACAAGAATTTATTCTATGGTAAATTGAGACCCCTCCCCTCTTTATAAGGGGAATTATAACTCCTCTCCTCTTTAAAAGGGGGGGGGGGCTTCCATACAAATTTCCTCATAACTCGAGAACTAATCAAGCAAATGGAACCAAATTTGGCATGTGAAGGTTTTCGAGGGCAAGAATATTTTCTTTAGTAAATTAGGACCCCTCCCCACTTTAAGAGGGGGGGCTCCTGTACCAAAGAAACACAATTTTCCTCATAACTCGAGAAGTAATTAAGCAAATGGAACCAAATTTGGCATGTGGGTGTTTTTGGAGACAAAAATTTTTTCTATGATGAATTGGGACCCCTCCCCACTTTAGGAAGGGGGGCTCCTATACAAATGAAATGCAAATTTCCTCATAACTCGAGAATTAATCAAGCAAATGGAACCAAATTTGGCATGTGAAAGTTTTCTAAGGCATGAATATTTTCTATGGTGAATTAGAACCCCTCCCCACTTTAAGAGGGGGGGCTCCTATACAAACGAAATACAAATTTCCTCATAACTCGAGAACTAATCAAGCAAATGGAACCAAATTTGACACGTGGGTGTTTTTGGAGACAAAAATTTTTTCTATGATGAACTGGGACCCCTCCTCACTTTAGGAGGGGGGGCTCCTATACAAATGAAATACAAATTTCCTCATAACTCGAGAGCTAATCAAGCAAATGGAACCAAATTTGGCATGTGAAAGTTTTCGAGGGCAAAAATATTTTCTATGGTGAATTAGGACCCCTCCCAACTTTAAGAGGAGGGCTCCTACACAAACGAAATACAAATTTCATCATAACTCGAGAACTAATCAAGCAAATGGAACCAAATTTGGCATGTGGGAGATTTTGGAGTCTTGGATTTATTTTACGATAGTTAGAGACCTCTCACCCCTGTGGTAGGTGGATATGGACTCTCATACAAATAAAACAGAAATTTTTGCGAAACTCAAAAACTAATCGAACTCGAGAAATTCGAGACTCTTCCATAAAACATTAGTCAATACAAGACCACAAAAACTATCTATAGTAACACTAGATCATTCAGGACGAGACGGTCGCGAGTGTTGTCGGTGACCCGCCGTCGGAAGCGCCGCCCACTGGGGGCTTGCAAAACTCGAGATTGTTACAAAGATCATCCGAGATTCATGATTTATGTACAACACAGGTTAATTTGTGGCAATACGAAGTTTGTCGGGTCAGCTAGTCATCTATGAATAGTACAAATAACAAATACCCCTAGCAGCACATATTTGGCACTTTTAGTTGCCGCAACTCATTTATGAATGAAATTAGTCATTAATCGGTAGCCATAACCGGTTTGTAATAACTGTGCTACTAGGGAACAATAAATAACTACATTTTTCGCATTAAACATTCACTCTTCCCCAAGAGTAAAGAAATAACAATACAGAACTTCGTTATTTGGATTCAATCGCTAATCAACCGCTAAATACCATCAACCTATTGAACGACTTTCATTGAACCTAGACTTTGGAATCAAGATTTTCATTGAACGTAATAATAACGTGGTTCTTCGCTAAAATGTAACTGATGTGGCTTCAATTTCCTGCTGGTGCCAATTCTAGCCATATACCATCAAATGTCACCGCCGCAGGTTGGCGAGTACCAGCTGGCATCTGAAATCCGCTGTCGAGTCGAGGGCGAATCATCATCATCTGTTTGCTTACCTTGCTGCTCGATTCGCTCGTTGTTCGGGTCCGTCCAGCTGATGAACGCCACGGCAAACCAATTACCCGGATGTGGTCCATCTATGCTCAGCCGACGCGTTATGCTGTCGGATTTAAATTGTAAATTATGTATCTCGAATCTGTTGCGGAAAGGAAGAGAAGAAAGGTGCAGACAGAGATGAGTCAGAAAATTAGCTGGATATTATGATATGGGATTTTTGCTGGCGATGCTAGTTCAAATGTAGTGAGGTGTGCTGGTCGGTCGGGCAGAGCATATTAAATATTAAATTGATGACGCTATTCAAAATTGATATGTTAAAGTTTTGAAACAGGTGCATTAGCCGGAGAGTGGAAAATTAGATCGAGATCCATAGAAGCTCGTAACGAAAGATTTAAATAAAGGCAGTACAACATTTTTCTAAATTACTTCTGGTAAATCTACAGAAGTATTGCGAACCAAAGCGAATCGTTTGAACTACTTAATTCAGTTCAACCTAAAAGCATAACTAAATTACCCCGGCTCAAGTACTGCTTCACTGAATTGTTTTCACTGTTAACCCAGATACTTCCGTCTTCTAGCAGCAGCGTGCACAGACAGTCACAACATCTCAATTGAAGATGAGCCGCCTCGTCTTGGTCCTTTCCCTACATTCCACACGGAGAAGTAATGCCTTCGCATGGAAGTGGTTATATACCACTTCCACGTCAATCTCCACTCAGTTGATGGTTTTTCCTGGCGTCTGACAGCGTATAAGGCAAAACTTCCATTCGCATGTGTTCATGATGGTATTATTTCTTTATGCAAACAGTGTTATTTTCTGTTTTCTTTCTTCACCATCAACTCCTCTCGATCCTCCTTCGTCCATCGAAGCTAGCCGACGTTTCATCTGCTTGTGTTTTTATACATACGTGCATACAGACGTACGAAATAATGTAGAAAATGCACAGAGAAAATGTAATAAACTGGCACAAAATAACGTTACCATCAGCGATACGGCGATTCAGCAAACCCAACCGGGGCAGAGTGTTATCACCCATCGAGTACAGCCGTTTCACCGTTCCGTCCGCTCCGCGCGACAAGTGCAGGTGGCAGGTGCGCCCAACAATGTCCGTTGTAGTGCGTTAGAAAAGTGAGTGCTATGGAAAGCGTTAGACAGGTTTTCCGGTTTACGATTGCGCGGAAAATTCCACACAAATGGCACCAGTTTGCAGCTGTCATTTTGTGTGATCTTAGGTACGAGAAGGTACAATCTAGACTGCAAGTTGTGTTCGGAAGTCGAAAGTTATTCTACTACTATGAATTTATTCTACTTTCAAATAATTTTTCAAAAATTACCCAAAACCCTCCGTCACTCGCACTGTTGTATTTTGCACAACGTCTGTGAACCGTTAATTTTATCTCGGTATATCTCGGGATTCCAACTAAAGAAAATTACTGTTTTCAGCAAAGTTGTTCCGAAGACTAAGATCTTTCAAACGGTGGAAAAAATTTCATAAGTTTTTCATCAAGTGGCGTTAGTATTCGAGTGAATTCTGTTAGGTGTCAGCATGCCTATAAATCGCAGTTGGCGCGAGTAACGAAAGGGTAAAATCACCGATATTGCTAAGAAAAGTTAGTTTTGATTTTCTGCGGCTAAACGTATATCTTGAAAAAATTGACTTTTACTTAGACCAACCTAGTATTTTTGTCGTGATTTTATATAAATAATTTTCTATAACGGTAGTTTTCACATTCCACGGAGGGGACTTCAATCAGCAGGTTTTTCAGCTTGGGTAAAGAGGAACGGTACACATACCTAATAGGGCTCCCTTACCTAATATGACCAGTACGAAAATTGTTAGGTCGTCAGTGTAGAGCACTCTACATTCTTTTAGAAGCACAGCGTAAACGTCGTTGAAAATAAGAAAAACTGTAGGGATCCAAGATTGCTTCCTTGGGGGATGCCAGATTGATTGCAAAACTCACTAAAAAATGCGTTGCAAAAATGCCGGACAATTACACTGCGAAGATGGTGTTCGCTTCAATTCCGTTAGGTATTAGGCGACCAGGAGCCTAGCAAGCAAGATGCGAAGGCTAGGTGTAACCATGGCGGACGAAAACATGCGTGTAGGCATGTATTTGAGTTCTTTCTTCGTTTTATTTATCAATTCCTCTTCAGTTTTCGCGACAAATTTGTTGGAGAAGATCTTACGCTTCAGGTTTGCCCAAAAATTTTCGATAGGGCGCAGCTGGGGGACGTTTGTCGGGTTCGCCGACTTGGATATTCAACCGCTCCATCTCCTCCAACGATCGCTTTGAGTAGTGGGCCGACGCCAGATTCGGCCAAAACATGGCGTCTTCCTAATACCTAATAGGGCTCCCTTACCTAATATGACCAGTACGAAAATTGTTAGGTCGTCAGTGTAGAGCACTCTACATTCTTTTAGAAGCACAGCGTAAACGTCGTTGAAAATAAGAAAAACTGTAGGGATCCAAGATTGCTTCCTTGGGGGATGCCAGATTGATTGCAAAACTCACTAAAAAATGCGTTGCAAAAATGCCGGACAATTACACTGCGAAGATGGTGTTCGCTTCAATTCCGTTAGGTATTAGGCGACCAGGAGCCTAGCAAGCAAGATGCGAAGGCTAGGTGTAACCATGGCGGACGAAAACATGCGTGTAGGCATGTATTTGAGTTCTTTCTTCGTTTTATTTATCAATTCCTCTTCAGTTTTCGCGACAAATTTGTTGGAGAAGATCTTACGCTTCAGGTTTGCCCAAAAATTTTCGATAGGGCGCAGCTGGGGGACGTTTGTCGGGTTCGCCGACTTGGATATTCAACCGCTCCATCTCCTCCAACGATCGCTTTGAGTAGTGGGCCGACGCCAGATTCGGCCAAAACATGGCGTCTTCGCCCTTATGGCATTTCTTGATGAACGACGCAACTTCCGTTTCGTCGAAAAACCATGTTCAAGCATTATCTGCCACAGCGAATTTAGTTTGACTGAATCGTACGGCGCCTTAAAGTCCACGAACAGATGAGGAGTCTGCAAGTTGTACTCCCGGAGTTTGCCTAGTAGCTGACGCTGGGTAAACATCTGATCCGTGGCGGAGCGATTGGTACTTGTCGACGAAGGACTCCGCTAACGGTCTCAGTGTATAGAACAGAATACGGAAAGCACTTTGTAGGCAGAATTGAGCAATGTTATGCTTCGAAACTTTTTACACTCTATGTCCTTTTTTGAGAATAGGGCAAATGAGGCCATCCAACCACTCCACGCGCATTTGTTTTTCCTCCCAAATGCTGACAATGATCTGGTGGATTGCTCCGTACAGCCGCTCGCTCTCCGCTTTTAAAAGTTCAGCCGGGATATCGTCCTTCCCAGCATCAGCCGTCTTACCGTTTTTCAGCTCACTGATTACCTTCTTAACCTTCCTGTAGCCAGTATTGATGGCTCCACAGTCTGATCATTGTTCACAATTCTTATTCTGTTTCTGCTAAACTCCGTGTTTACCTCTAGATTCAACAACATCTGGAAGTGCAGGTTGTAAACACTATTATTGCACTATTATTATAGATACCTTTTTGTAGAAACTTCGTGTGTCGTATGGCGAATCTTTCCTCTGAGACATGTATAATGTGATATTTCCTAAATTTGCAATGAAACAAGTAACAAATGATATGGTTCTGTAAAGAAAAAAAACAGGGCTTGGCCATCTTGGATATGGTCGTCATATCAGAAAATCGCCGGTTTCGCTATGAGTTCCCCAGTCAATTTCCATTTTAAGACCACTATTGGAAATAATATGAAAACCAGTGGGGGTCATAGCGAAAACGGTTATTTTCTAAAAAAAATCAATATGGTGACAAAATCCAAGATGGCCGCTAAATTATTTTTTACACAATTGGAAAGTCCTGTTTTTTATAGAACCTAGTCATTTGGAAGTTGATTCATTACAAATTTGGAAAATATCACATGATATAGAGCTCAAGGTTTGCTTGACTGAAGTTTTTGGAGCGTCTTAGTAGAATACGAAACCTAAAAATAAAAAATAAGAAAACTTATCCAATTTAATTCTACTATGTGTATTTTATTCACGACAGTTACGTATTTCGCTTACGACTTGCAGGCTTCCTCAATGTCTGTTTTCGAACTCGGGTTCGATTCCCTCACTCGTTAACCCAAGCAGTTGATACCAATCCGTAGTAGGCCCGACTTCCGCTGATAATACGGCTCACGGCTGGTATTGTTGTCCTCTGTTGGCAGTGAGCTAAGATATACTAGCTTATCGACTACCTCATATTCATCCCCGTCGATTATCATGGAACCGCCTAAGCGGGCCCCGTCGCGCTCGGTCCCGCCCGCCAGCATTTACTTCGTTTTAGACGTATTTATCTTCAATCCAATCTTCTTTGCTTCGCGTTTTAGTCTGGTGTACTGATCTTCCTCCGCCTCAAATGTTCTGCCGCCAGCATCCACACCGTCAGCAAAGCAAATAAATTGACTGGATTTATTGAAAATCGTGTCCCGCATGTCGATCGCCGCTCGTCTTATAACACCTTCAAGCGCAATGTTGAATAGCAGGCAGGAAAGACCATCTCCTTGTCGAAGTCCCCTGCGAGATTCGAATGGGTCCGACAATCCAACCGAAATTCTCACACAGCACTGGATCCATCCATCGTAGCCATGATAAGTCTAGTAAACTTACCCGGAAAGCCGTTTTCGTCCAAAATTTTGCATAGCTCTTGTCGGTTTACGCTATCATATGCGGCTTTGAAATCGATAAACGGGTGGTGCGTGGGGACTCGGAATTTGCCGCACTTCTGGAGGATCTGCCGCAGGGTGAAGATTTGGTCCGCTGAAGGCCGACCCTCCATGAAGCCGGCCTGGTAACTTCCCACAAATCTATTGGCTATTGGCGATAGTCAATGAAAGATGACTTGGGACAGCACTTTGTAGGCGGCATTCAGGATAGTGATTGCTCGGTAGTTCTCACAATCCAGCCTCTCACCTTTTTTGTAGATAGGGCAGATAACCCCATCTTTCCACTCCTCCGGTAGCCTTTCCGTATCTTGACAATCAGTTGATGCGGACAACCGGCCAACTTGTCCGGACCCATTTTAATAAGTTTCGCTTCAATGCCATTCTTTCCCGCTGCTTTGTTGTTCTTCAGTCGCTGGCTGGCTTCTTTAACTTCCCTTATCGATGGGGGCGGCACATCTTCGCTGCTAGCTACACCAATGTGGTCACTTCCTCCGCTATCATAGTCTTCAGCCTGCACGCCATTCAGGTGTTCATCGTAGTGCTGCTTCCACCTTTCGATCACCGCACGGTCGTCAGTCTAGATACCGCCATCTTTATCTCTGCACATTTCGGCCCGCGGCACAAAGCCTTTTCGAGACCCGTTGAGTCTCTGATAGAACTTCCGTGTGTCTTGAAAGCGGTACAGCTGTTCGAGTTCTTCGCACTCCTTCTCCTTTTGGTAGCGCTTCTTCTCCTTGAAGAGTCGGGTTTGCTGCCTCCGCTTCTGTTTGTATCGCTCCACATTCTGACGGGTGGCTCTACGCAGCTCAGCCAATATCTGTTGGCATTCCTCGTCAAACCATTCCTCAAAGCGTCGATTCGGTTAGGCGGTGCTTGCTTGATAGAGTCAGTAGGATTGTTGCACTGGCTCCGTAACTTTCCTGTACTCGAACAGCTGGCTGCGAAGTCTGTCGATAAAGAAGGGTAATGTCTAAAGACGGTATAATCCCAAGGCTTTGCTTTTTACGTCGATTCGATGCCACACGGCCTAGGACGTTCTCCGCTACGCTGTTAATGGCTGTTTCCACGGCATTCCAACGGTCCTCAAGAGTGGCTTCATACAGCTCACCCCCTTCCGGTATCGCGGTTTCGAGAGAATCACTAGGTAGTGATCCGAATCAATGTTAGCACCCGGATCGGATAGGTTCTGGCGTCTATAATGTCTGAAAAGTGCTGACCATCTATCGGAACGTGGTCGATTTGTGATTCTGTCTGGTTGGGTGATCTCCAGGTGTACCGATGGTAGAGGTTATGCTGGAAGAAGGTATTACGTATGGCCATGTTCTTGGAGGCGGCGAAGTCGACAAGTCTTAGGCCGTTTTCGTTCGTTTGCGGGTGAGCGCAGAACCGTCCAATCACCGGTTTGAATTCGTCCTCCTGACCAACCTGAGCATTACAGTCCTCGATGATAATTTTGACATCATGTCTTGGGCAGCGGTCGTATTCACGCTTCAACTGCGCGTAGAATTCGTATTTGTCATCATCGGTATTTCCGAGATGAGGGCTGTGCACGTTAATTATGCTAATATTAAAGAATCGGCCCTTGATTCTTAATCTGTACATTCGGGGGTTGATGACCCGATCACCCGCTTCTGCATCTCGCCCATCACTATAAAAGCTGTGCCCAGCTCGTGTGTATCGCCGCAGCTCTGGTAGAGATGGTATGACCATCTCTATACGTACGTACCATCGTTCCTTTCCAGCATACCTCCTGCAGCGCTACGATGTCGAACTTGTGGCTCTTCACTTCTTTAGAAAGCACGTGGGTACTTCCGAGGAAATTAAGAGACCGACAGTTCCATGTTCCTAATTTCCAATCGTTAGCCCGTTTTCGTCGCCTAGGTCTTTGCCGATTGTTCCGATTAGAGTTATAATTGCTTTGATTTTTTTAGTGGTTCAGGCTTGCAAAGCCCGCAACCAAACCCCACAGTATCGCCGGAGGACCAACGTACCTCGAAGGAGCCCTCCTCCCCTGTCAGCATACGACCTTATTTTCCACCGGGGTTGGTTACCCGATCTCCACCGAGGTTGCTCGTATCCCGGCTGGTACCACGAGCAGGTAGGGGTAGGAGTTGCTGGGTAAGAGGCTGTGGATTACTGTGGGGTCTATTTTATGCCCTGTGCACGAGGCACCGATAGTACGCATTACCCAGCCGTTTACCAGCCCGGGTGTATAAGGGTGGCCGAAAAAAGGAAGAAAAAAGAAAAAGTAAAGTAAAATCTATATCCATACATCCTAGTGTGTCGCTCGCGCTCATGTGTTGCTGTGTTCGTAAGCGGGCTGTGTAGAAAGACGCTGCAAGACGCGTGCGCTCGCGAGTGTATAGATAGCAGAACGGTTAACTGTCGTACGCTTGCGTCAGTGGAGCAAGCGTTGGATGTTATGTTTTTCAAACTCACTCGCATAAACGTCGGCATCGTTTGCTTCTCGTTCGATTCTGTTTTGGTTTCTAGCAACATTGGTTTGGGTCAATACCCAAAAAAAATCATGCAAAGAAGACAAGGAAGAAGAAAAACTGAAACATTGTTCTTTGGCGATATGCTATTTTGTTCCCAATAGCTTGATTGAGCACATCATATAAGCTTTAGTGTGTTCAAAAGTTTTGCTCGTTACCTACGGTAACGCTCTATAGTTAAAGTTATTTTTAATCGATTGCACAAATCGGATCTACAGAGACCACTTCACTGGATTCCTCCATTTCATTTATTATGTAGGTAGTTCTTTCTTAATTTTCGATACCGAATCAAAAAAAAAAGTTCATCAGGATTGCCGAAAACCGTAAAGAATTCCCCGGTGCCACCTGTCTTGATTGGAAAGAGTGCATGCGCATCACCTATAAGGTTACCGTTGTCGCTAGTGTGGTTCAAATAGTAGCTTCCTGTGCTTTCTCTGGAAGCGTTTATCGATTGAATTAAAATAAGTCTAAATTAGATATTTAAAGCATTTTTTCCTTCTTGTTGAAAGCAATGAATTTCAATGAAATGTGCACCGGTGGTCTCCCTAGCAGAGCCTTCAGGAACAAGGCGGTTGAAGCTAGTGCTAGACTCCACCGGGTGAACAGTCAGTGGCGATGCCATCAGGATGTTCCGCCTTTCCACAAAATTCCGGCAGTTTTGGTTTTTCCTCTTTATATGATTATTCTGATTTTTCCCAGCAGAACCGGTCGGAAGCTATGCAGTAGCTGTTCGCTCGGTTAGCCTTTTCTGATATTCATGGGATTTTGCTCGTGCACTTTTATGATTCGATTTACGCTAGGGAACTCCCACGCTGTCTTGTCACTTTTTCTTCCCGTACCGTTTGCATGTGTATACGAGTGTTAATCTATTTTTCCTTTCCACGATGTGGGCTAACAAAGCAGAACACTTTCAGTTCAACATCACCACCATTGCATCGTCCGGGTCACGTCACGGTCTGCTGTTCTATCACTTCCTATTCCCCTGCGTGGCTTAAAGCATGGCTACACAATGACGCTTCGGCTAAAAGTTCAAGTCTGCATTATCGTATCGATGCGATAGGAATTGAATCGTCGATGGTATTGTTTCTGATGGTGGAAAGAAGACACCGAAGGATTGCGGGGAATGTTGTTCCGTTTTGCACTGGTGATGGCAGGATGTGACACAATCAAAGTTGTATTGTTAATTCGCTCTGTTCGCGTACATACGAGATGCATTCTAAGGCGGAAATTGAAATTCATTCAAAGATGAAAACATTTCTGCTATTGCAATCCGAAGATGGCAAGGATCAAAGCAGAATAAAGCCATTTTATATGGAGAGCTTGTTTGCATCTTTCCGATGCAGAATTTTGCACTTGAAGCATATTTTTCAAAGATGTTGTGTCTTGCGAGAGATATAAATGTGCACAATCGCATGACTCAAAGTACATACCTACAAATGAATTTTAATATTACTTTTCAGTCA
This sequence comes from Sabethes cyaneus, assembly GCF_943734655.1. Lineage (NCBI taxonomy): Eukaryota > Metazoa > Arthropoda > Insecta > Diptera > Culicidae > Sabethes > Sabethes cyaneus. The sequence goes on along the minus strand of NC_071353.1, from coordinate 38,728,312 downwards.
AACTGAACCCTTCGTCAATCATTCGCGGATTATCTATTTGGCTCTCAAAATGGTGAGATCATGCTAAAATTTTCCGCCAGTTTTTCACTCCAATCGCAAACGAATGCCATCCTCCAGAAGCGCAAGTCATCCAACGTCAACATCCTTCGACCCGTTCTAGCCGAATATGATTGCACTGACCGATAAGAGTCAAAACGGTTCGAGACCATAACGATCCTAATGAATGAGCTGAGCTATAAAAATTCTCATCTCGTTTCAGATTCCAGGCCGGGGCGTACGACGTGTGCCATCTTCCTAAAACTCGTTGCGTTATCGTCGCCGCCGTCGTCGTCGTCGTCGTCGTCGTCGTCGTCATCGTGATCGTCGTCATTGTCGTTCTCACTGTAGACAGCGTTTAATAAATGAATGAAAAGAACGCTTACTCATGCTGGCGTACATCGAATCGAGTTTCTGTGCCAGAGCAGAGCATGTTGACGTCTGGCTTCAATGCGGAAGCAGAGAGTATCGAAACGGAGCCACAAAAACGGCGAATCAAAATACATCTCATCTCACATATTGTTGAACATAAATTCGTCGATAAACAACTTGGCGCCCCCATTCATCTAGATCAAGATATCTGATGCAGCCGCTGCGCAGACCGAGGCGATACGAGGCCACTACTGGGTGAAAGCAGCATATCTTCATGTTGGTATGAGGGAGAGAGTCCTGTCCTGATACCGGCCCGGGTCCGATAGAAAAAGGAAATAGAAAATCCGCGCAACGTTGTAATGGCATACGTGGATTATGTAAATTGAATAATTTAGTGGTTACCTGTTTACGAGGGGATGCTTTCAAGTGCGCAGTGTGTGCTTTTCGCGTGGTGTGCTATGGAAAAGCGCAGTTATTCCACTGAACATTACACGTAAAGATTCAATGGCGTGAAGGAGCATTAGTTGTGTACGAAAACAACGCAAATTCCGAGTAAGCTCGCTATATGGACGTGAATATGCATTATAGGCATTAGCTGAATGAGATATGTGTTCAATAGGACATCAATTCATCGCCAGGGAACGGATTACGCTAGAAATATTGGCAATCGTAACTTCAGCACAGCTCATGATTTGGTGTAGTAGCATCGGATATTTGCGACACTTTTGCCTCCATCGTTCTCATAAGCTGCAGCTCAAACTGTCACAATTGCTCAATGGCGGTCAGTGGCACGGCCTCGCTGTTCAGACGACAAAAAAAAAACAGCTCCAATGATTGGATGAAACACTCAGCAAGGACATAAAACTGTAAGCTACTACCCCGTGCCGAACCTCCTGCCGTTATATCCGAAGCGAAGGTCGCGGGCATATTATTCGCGGACGAGAACGTAATCGGCAAATCGGAATCCACTATTAAAAATGTTACACCGTGATTTATTGCGGATTTGTCTCGTTCGACAAATGTTGTCGCTCTGGGAGGCGGCTGTTCGAGCGTGAAATCAAAAAAAAAAAAGTGGACCGATCAAAGATTATGGCCTTTCAGCTAAATTTCACTTTGCAATGGATGCGCGTGGTCTTTTTTCGCCGAAAAGTACGCGCCAAACCCATTTCCGTAAACAAATCGGATACACAATTTCAATACAATTTTAATTGGCTTTGAGTGGCAGCATTGCAACTCTAACTTAATTGTCTGCTCGTCTGCTGTAGTGTTATTGTTTTGCGTCAATGTGTAATCGGATAACGGTAATGAAGGATAATGTGCACTGCATAATCTTACCTTTCGTCGGTCCGCAGGAAGTGCTTCGGAAACGTAATATTCTCCGGACTAATCACTGGATAGCTGCCAGCTTTTAGGTGTAACGTTATGTCGTTCGGTTGACACACACGTTCTGGAAGAAAGAGAAAACCAAAATCAGAATTGAAGACATTATCGATGGTGCCGAAGGTACCGACTTTTAGTGTCAAATGGGATTTAGTCTTGCAGTTCGACTGCAGCTGCGGAAAGAATCTAGCATCCGGGAAAGCAAATCTAAATTTTATCTTGATTCTAATTTAGAAACATGCTGGTAAAATTGGATGACTCTTCGTTCACCACCTAGATTTATAGCGATAGACCTAATCTGGTTTGTAAATTGTAGATTGTTTGGGGATCCCTGTTTGCAGTTGCGACACCGATGCAGTGGCGGTGAACTTTTGGAAATTTTCCTGGTTTTGAATTGAGTCGTGTGCACTGCATCATCCCAAACTTCTATTTGTTTTGGTTTTTCTTAATGGTACGTACTTTTCCAAATGGCTGGGACTTTTCATGCCTATTTTTTTTTGTTTCTTTTTATGCTATAAACTTCTACATACTCTAAAGTCGCTATTTATACGAAGAGAGCAGTCAGCGTAAATCTAACGCAAAAGTCAAAATTCCAAAATTCATGGTAAAAATCATCATCCGCGGTAAAATTTTGAAATTTCCCGAATTTGCGTTAAAAGTGACCAAATGAAAATTTTATTATTTGCAAGGTAAATAATTTCGAAGTGCTTAGCTTTTAGATCTCGGTCATGTTTTGCATATAAAAATTGTATTAATCGGAAAATAATTCAATCAATTTCTCAATCTGAAATTAACTCGAATGAAGGAATAAGGCTAGCAATGCATATAGGAAGTCCTCATATTCAAGCGCTTCGCAATAGTTTGTCATAAGGCTACGCTCGTATTTGTTTGATAGCGTTCTGCAATCATCCCCATTCACAAATAAATCTGATGTACCCCATGGCAGGGACTTGGGACCACTTTTATTTATTTTATTCTTCAGCTAGGATTTATTTCCGAAATATGACATTAGTTTAATGACCTGTACGTTGTGTCAGAATGCACTAATTAGGATGTTACTATAGGTCGAAAGAAAGACTTTAAGTTTTTTTTATAGATTTTTACACGCTCACTTTTTATTTAATGTGCCACTTTTTGCAAGTTATTTTTGTATTTACGTAACTATAAAACCATGGGTAGTTTTATATACAAATTTGCAATTTTTCCTCACAGTAAAGTAGAATATAACTTCCACAATTGCTTAGCCAGATAAAATAAAGCGGATAGAAATATTCACCGTAATTGTATATCATTTCGCGAAAAATCTTACTCGGAATGTACCATTTCACGGAATACCTTTTCGTGGAATGGACCATTTCGAAGAGGTGATCCTCTCTTTACTCTCTGTCGCTCGTTCGGATCCAACTGAAGGAAAGTAATAGAGGTCAGTAGACCTAAGAAAACAAACCCTCCCCCCCCCGCAGTCGCCGGCAACCATAGGGGTGAGGGGTCTCATACTATCATAAAATAAATTCATGCCTCCAAAATCCCCCACATGCCAAATTTGGTTCCATTTGCTTGATTAGTTCTCGAGTTATGACGAAATTTGTATTTCATTTGTATGGAAGCCCCCTTTTAAAGGAAGGAGGGATCATAATTAGCCATAGAAAAAATCCTGCCTCCTAAAACCCCCACATGCCATATTTGGTTCCATTTGCTTGATTAGTTTTTGAGTTGTGCAGAAACTTGTGTTTCATTTGTATGGGAGCCCCCCCCTCTTAATGGGGGAGGAGTCTTTTACTATCGCATGTAAATTTTCACGCGGATCGATTCAGTAGTTTCAGACAGACTGACAGAAGGCAGACAGACTGACAGAAATATATATATATATATATATATATATATATATATATATGTATTTCTGTCAGTCTGTCTGCCTTCTGTCAGTCTGTCTGAAACTACTGAATCGATTCGCGTGAAAATTTACATGCGATAGTAAAAGACTCCTCCCCCATTAAGAGGGTGGGGGGCTCCCATATATATATATATATATATATATATATATATATATATATATATATATATATATATATATATATCACGGATTTGAACCAAACTTTGCCAGATTGTAACTGTAAAGCTAGCAGCATTATTATTTACTGTATACATGCTTTCCCGATATGGCAAAGTAGTTTGCTCCCGAGAAACTTGACGTGACCCAAACTACGTGGCACTTTAATCCACCAGCGGTGCCGCACATAGGCGGCATGTGGGAGCGCTTGGTGCGGTCCGTGAAGGATACAATGAAGGCGCTAGACGATAAACTAACGGGTGGCAACTAAAATTTTGGAATTTTTTTCTCAAGCTGTCAAAAAAAAAGACAAACATACCTGAAGAAGATCTGATTTACCGAAATTAAAGATATATTATCCATTGTTGAAAATTAGTGTACATTTGAAAACGGTCCGTAATCGGCTGTTCGGCGAAGCTTCCGTTTGATGTGCGAACAAGAGCATTGCACGGCCGTTATGTCAACTTTGCGAATGCATCTCTTGACTCTACCAATCAACTGTTTGCAATTCGTGGCTCTCCAGTATTTTTTGAACACCAAGAAACTCAAAATCCCAAAGAAATCTTTGATTGGGCGCACTGAGACAGATTTTTCAAGTCGTGTTTTTGGGTACAAATGGGATCGAATGGGTATTCAGGAACCACGGTGTTTTATTGGCGTAATGCGTTGATGCTCTATCCGGCCAAAACACGTGTTGTCCATCTGTATGATGTTTTTGCAGAAACGGGATCAAAATTTTCTTCAAACATTCGTCTGGTGCACATCTTAATTGATAGCCAAACCAGAGAGCTTGTTGTTGAAGGCACGAAAGAGAAAACGATGTCCATAATTTTGGCTGGTCTTCCACTAATTTGCTTGCGAATAGATGTTGGGCATCTTAGGATATGGTAAACAGTCGAAGCCGCAACAAATCCGCTTTTTAAAGGTTGTACCGTACACTTTTTGCCGAGATTTTTGTGGCATTTCGTAAAAGTGTGCAACGCGCTCCTGACATGCTTCTTGTTTCGACGCCATTTGAAGCAAAACTGGGTAAGCATAAACAAAACAAAAAATATTGACGAAAAAGGGGAGAGAGAGAGAAAGAGAGCTAACACATACATACTCTCATTTCTCTCTGAGCTCGTTTGTTGTTAAGTATAGCGGCCGCGAAAAAAATCCAAAATTTTAGTTGCCACCCGTTAAAGGTCGAAGTGGTTCGCTGTACAGGAGCCATTGAAGGTGGAAGATTTAGTATCTGTTGTAAAAGGCAAGAACCGAAAAAGCTGAATTCTCGGGTACTTTTCATTTCGACGTACCTGACAATGAAAGATTCTCTTCGTGTCTCCCCTTTTCCGCTTTTTACGGCGAAACTAAAGCATTTAAAAAAAAAATTTTCAAAACATTTAGCTAGCTAGTGACTTCGGCAACCGATTCGTGCAAAGCCGATGCGCTAAAATTCATTAGTATCGCCGTAAAAAGCGGAAGAGAGGGGATAGTGATGTCCGAAATTTTCAATTATGACCGATTAATACCGATTAATCGGTTAGCGTTATATGCACTGATCGATTAGTTCTGTATTCGTGCTAGTAGTACTCGACTATAAATATTCGAATATTTCGTTAAATTATTCGATTAATCGTACGACTATGAACGATTAATGGAGATTATTCGCATTTTTTTATCCCTTTTGAACTATTCGATTAATGAATTACTCGTGCCGGCAGTATTTGATTGCAAATTATTCGATTATTTCATGTTCTAATCGATTACTCGATTAATCAAGCGATTACTGGACATCACTAAGAGGGGACACGGAGAGAATCTCTCATTGTCAGATACGCCGAAATGAAAAAGTACCCGAGAATTCAGCTTACAATAGATACTAAATCTTCCACCTTCAATGGCTCCTGTACAGCGAATCACCAAATTTGTTAGTTTTAACGGGTGGCAACTAAAATTTTGGATTTTTTTCGCCGCCCCCATACTTAACAATAAACGAGCTCATAGAGAAATGAGAGTATGTATGTGTCAGTTCTCTCTCTCTCTCTCCTTTTTTCGTCAATATTTTTTGTTTTGTTTATGCTTACCCAGTTTCACCAGTGCTGCCAAATATTTTTAAACTCAATTTGAAAACTTAATTTACATTTTTCTTTCAGTGAAGAAAATTTTATGTCATAAATTCCAACTTTATCGTGTTACGCAGATTTTTTACATTCACGATCCGCACCAAGCGCTCCCACATGCCGCCTAAGTGCGGCACCGCTGGTGGATTAAAGTGCCACGTAGTTTGGGTCACGTCAAGTTTCTCGGGAGTTTCTCCTGGTACTTGTCAGCCTGCCTACAGAAATGCATAGTTCCGGATCCTTGTTCAACGTTTGATTAGGCAGCATCAACCTTTCGACGGTGCGACGCTCATCGTTGTCTGGGAGCTTTCCGATCAGCTCTTGAATGAGCAGCGGATTGAATAAATGTTGCTTGATAGACAGCTGTACCAAAGAGACCGACTTGCGGAGGTTTTAGCTTGTGTACTTTCTGCAGATGACTCTGCGGAAGTTGTTTCGGACGACCGAACAGGTAACGGAACTCATCCATAACTTTCGGTTCTGATTTCGATAGAAACAACTGTTCTCGAACCATCTGCAGAGCTTGACCTTTTAAGCATTCTTGTAGCCGCACAAGGTTCTTGAAATCTGAGTACCCACTGGCTTCGTTGGACGCTTGGTACATTCTAGAGAACAATGATCGTTCTTCCGACTCTCCCGAGAAAATAGGTAACGTTTTACTGCATACATTTCGCGCGGCTAGTGCATTTGAATCTTTGAATATCTGCTCTTGTTCAGATCCTACCCTTGCTCCGAACCTTCAGCAGATTCACTGACCGATTCATCTTCGGGATAGAATTCTTTCCTCGCCGTTTCAGTTGTTTTCGGCGTCTTCACTCAAACCGCTGTCTTTCATATACTTTTTCGAACTTCTACAGATTCCCCTTTATCAGCTTTTCCATCTTCGGGCTCCACTTTTTATCTCTACCGTTCTTTCACGTGTAGCAGCGTGTTTCCTTGAGGTTGATTGCTTCAATCATGTCAATCATGTGATTTTGTTGGTTTATCATTCGGTCTAGCTGTTCTTGCTGCACCTGCAGAATGACCTCTTGCAGCTCCCTATCTTTCTTTTCTTTCTCTTCGAGAAAATACTTTTCCATCCCATTCGATTTCATTTCGAGGGCTCGGTTGAACCTCATCTCCTTTCTTTTGATTAGAACCTCCTGCTCCGCTCCGCTTCGGTTTCTCCTCCGTCGCTTTCAGCTTGTTTTCCAGAAATGTCAATCGGTCGGATTTGACGCTTCTCCTCTTTTTTTTCTTTTGGCATGCTTCTTCTTCGCAGTACTACTTGCTTTTTCGTTTCATATCGTAAATCCCATACGGAAATATGGGTACACTTCCACTTTTGGTATCCATCGCAAACGATCATCATTCCATTTTCGGTAGAAACTTTCCCGCACGCATCGCAAGGAGAACCAGTAAGAACCAGATCGGGACGCCTCATTTGGCTGTCGTCGCATCATTGCAGGTTTTGTAATAAATTTGGGTCAGTAGAACTGTCGTAAGTGTGTAAAAATACTCAAATTGTTATTTAAACAGGCTGCCTTCCACATTTCTGCATATAACGACCTGCGGTACATAGATTTTGCGGGATTGAATACTCTCTACGATCGTGATTACGAACAAAGGTAAGATGGTCGAAGTAGCACTTCGATGAGCACCGGAATGGCGATGCAGTAAGCGGTAGCAGAAGTAGAGCAGGCCCAAAATAACCAGTAGCAACCAGCTGGGTATTACCCATCATCTCCATGCGATCTAGCGAAATATTGGTAGGCGGAAGAACAATAAAACCGCAAACAAGGAGAAACTTCCGGGAGAGCTTTCCAAGATAAACACTTATTAGTGATAGAGACACTTCTCTATTTTTTAGGATCTGGCACGAGGAAAAAAGAGTTAATAGAGCAATTCGTTAAACTCATCTACAAGATGACGCTGACGAGACCAACGTTGCCTACACAATATTCTCCTAAAATTTATTCCAATCTCTATTACCGGCAACCAGATTCGTGAGACAGTGCCAGGCGGGCTACGTGGAAGTCCGTACTACCATGAAACAAATCTTCTTGATTCGGTAGATTTAAGAAAAAGGTTGTCAGTAAAACGTGTATCATATATCACATTTGCATTGATTTCAAGACAGCGTATGATACAGTCAATCGGAATGGGCTATGACATTAATTCTCATGCAGAATGAAGACATACTGCATAAACTTGTGATATTGCCCAAATTTGCTATGAAATGAATTACAAACGACACGACTTTGTACAGAGGAAGGATAGGGTTTTCAAATAAAGTGAAAAAAAATTGGCGGCCATCTTAGATTTAGTTGCCATGTTGGATTTTATTAAAAAATGGCCATTTTCGCCATGATCTCTCCAACCGATTTTCATTTCAAAATGAATTTTTTGCAATATCACAATACTTATTTGAAAACTGTGAACCTTGCTACAGATAACTGGTTGTTTTATTTAATTAATTCCAATGCACACCTAATTTTATGAATCTTTTTTGTAGTATTTTTACTCAGCTTTCCAATGGTGATTTGAAAATGAAAAGCGGTTACAGAATTCATGTTGAAAACGGCGATTTATTTTATAAAATCCAAAATGGTGGTCAAATCCAAGATGGCCGCAAAATTTTTTAAGCATTTCGTATAATGCAAAAATATAACAGTTGTTCCTCTTTTGGACGTCCCTTCCCATTTGTCAGCTTCCCCTACCTGTCAGCTTTGTCTACCCGGCCACTTGTACATCTGTTTTCTTTACGGAAATCTTTATAAAACCCTATAAAGAAAGAGAAACAAAGATATTTTTCCTACTTGCACCTTCCGTACAGAGTCTATAGATTACAAAGGCGCCGAGACATTCAAAATCCGCTAAATTTTGTACCAATACGGAGAGTACCATCATAAATAAAGGTAACTCTCTGCTTTCGTTCAAAATTTAGCAGGTTAATTTCTGTAACCTTCCGCTTTTAATAATGGCCACGCCCCCATAGGAAATGAATAATTTTGTTATTGTACTTTTCTGAACACAGCTTTTTATTTATTTATTAGTTTAGTACTGCATCCTATCCTGAAATCTGAATCATGCCATATAAAGCTGACCACGAGAAAAACATGGTGTTCTCAGATCAACTCCACACTGTTTGAATGATTGCCCCTGTAACTCAAATAGAGTCGGCCAACAACACTTTACACTAATGATCGAACACTTTTTATACGGGTTACTTTGATTCAGTGCATAATTATACTTGACAAATCTACAGCTGCGAGCATTGCAGTTTCGTATTCTGATTTTTTCTGTTGTACGGATAAATTGTTACAGTCATGTGGGCGTTATTACCCCCTTCCTGTCCCACCGTCACTTATGGGTGAACCGTGCAAACATTTCGGAGCCTCGCCCTTTTATGACGCCCCTCCTTTTGTCAATCCCTTGAGTTCTGATTCCCTTATTTTAAAGAATATGTATGCCAAGTTTGATAAAGAACTGTCAAAGTGTTTCGGAGTTATGTTCTCCCCCCCACCCTTATTAGCCCTCCTCTCTTTGTCAACCAACATGCAGATTCCCTGATGTTAAGGAACATGTGCGCCAAGTTTGATAAAGAACCGTCCAGGTATTTCGGAGGTATGCCCCCCCCTGTTATGAATCACCACCCGCCCTCCCTCTTCTTGTCAACTCATCAGTGCTGATTCCCTGCTGATGTCAAGGAACATGTATACCAAGTTTGGTGAACAACCGTCCAGGCATTTAGCAGTTATGGCCTTCCCTCATTGTTACGACCCCCTTACCCCTTCTTATCAACCCCCCAGTGCTGAGTCTCTTATATCAAGGAATATGTGGTTTTTTGGCATTTAGCAGTTATGGCCTACCCCCATTGTTACGACCCCCTTACCCCTTCTTATCAACCCCACAGTGCTGAGTCCCTTATATCAAGGAATATGTGTGCCAAATTTGATGGAGATCGGTCAAGGCGTTTTGGAGTTATGGTGGAACATACAAACTCACGTTCGGACTCGATTATCGGATGAAATTTTTTTTTATAATGGTAAACACGTTTTAAACGCATATTTCACTTTTCAAAAAACCTATTTAAATTTTTTTTTCACCCGGATAATCGAGTCCGACCTGTATAGATATAATAGATATAATTTATACAATAATCACTGACAAACTGGCATGACACATAGAAGAAAATCTTTTAAAAACCATCGTCCCACACATTTTACTTGCACACCAGCACCCTCTGTTATGCATGTTGCGGAGTAGCTTGCATTTGCAGGGTTTTATACCGAGGGTTTTTACATTTGTATGGTTTTATACGAAAAACGCGAAGCAATACTCGAGCGCCGCGGTGTGGCCATGCCACGAAACACGCTTTTTTGTGAAAAATGAGTGGCTTCTAATGGACGATGGAATTAACGCGAGTGTCTCGTCTGTTTGTCTGTGCTATAAAAATATAGGCAATATAACGTAAAGAACAATTTTTAAAATACTTACGAAAGGCACTTTTAGATTCCTCGTATGCCTTAAAACTAAAGAAGGCTGTACGGGTGTCGGTCGGTATACGGAAGTGTAGAATCGAAACGTCCTTGTAGGCAGTATACTTGAGCAGTGTATTGGATGGTAATCGTTCCAACGGTATCTGACCCTCGAAACCGTTGCCCAGGCTGCTGGTATTGGAGGACATGGACGCTATGCTGCCGGTAGGCGTCTTGTAGACGGAATGGGCGGCAGTGCTAGTGGTTTTGCTGCTTCTGACAGTGGTCGTCCTTTCAGAAGCTGCCAAATACCCGGTCGTCGTTTCTTCATAGTTGTGACTATTTCTGCTGGTGCTATTGCTAGCGTTCTCATCGCCGCCTGAGGGCTGGGTGTTGATAGTGGTCAATCCTGCCGCTGCGGCTGCAGCCGTCGTTGTAGCGGCCGTTCGGCCCCTTGTACCCACATTGGGGAGTATGGAATTGCAATCAGTTTGATTTATTTCTACAATTATTAAAAACAGAGCACCGACTATCAGAACGTTACTGCCGTTCGGGTTGGGTTTGGAGCACATCGCCAATATTGATTTGATTTGGATTGCAAACGTAGATGCACACTTACAGCCACTCAACCTCTCCGCAGTCGGCTTCGTTTCACCGAACCAAAAGCATCCGATAGGTATTCACTGCATTCCACTTTTAGGCTACAGCCTGATTTCTTCCAAACTAACAGAGCGGGCACCGGATCTTTGCGTTGCACTCCAAAGGACGGCACGTGGGTACGGTAGGGAGGCCGAGCGAGCGGATTTGACCACAGCAAGCGCAATGTTCGAGAGGAAATTTATGCATTTAATAACGGCTGCTGATCTGTTAAGTTGAACCGGGTTAAAACTGCAGCTGTAGTGTACCTACGATTCCTGTTTGCTCTGCATTGCAATGTTGCTGTATCCTGCACCGGAGAATGGTGGAGCTCTGATGCTGCAATATTCTGAAATAAATACGAAAAGCAGAATTGATTGGATTAGGTATGTTAAAGTGTGAAAGGCAATAGCAATCGTCAATAATTTAATATTCTGTCGTAATCCGGGTCCGATTAGTTTTACTTGTAGTATGTTTTTGTAGGTTATGGGTAACATGGGGTCATTAATACATATCAACGGTGGAAGGAATATGCATCATATTCCAATTACAGTCATAAATTTTTGTCGGCAAGAATTTACCTCATCTTTTCCTTCGATATACAATAACAAATGAAACAATAGCAATTTGCTCAAACGTGAGAAAATGGCAGGAATGCTAGAAAGCCGAGTTCCGGGAAGTCAATCAACTAAGTGATCAGGATATTCATAATGTACCATGCGCCTCCATTGACTTACATTCCCATACAAATTTCAAGTTAAGTTTTCTCAAAAAAGTTCCATAGGCTACACCTATACGAGCAGTATAGTAGTGAAATTCCGGATAGACAGGACTACACTATGGTGTATGTTGGTAAGGTCTAATAGTGATGTTTTCTTGTAAGTTCACCGAATATTGTATTTGTGTTATTCATGTGCGTCCTGCAGCGACAAATAGCAAAAGGTTAAAGGTTCTTTTATTCATTCAACTTTGCTACTATTATAAGAAAATATTAGTTTATAAAGTAAAGAAATTGACTTGATTGTCTCGGATACATACTGATTTGAATAAGCTGATATAGAAGCTTTTCGTTTTTGATATTATTATCTAAATTCGTCTCATGGTGGGAGGCTACCCAGAGACGGTGCAAGAATTCTAGTTAGTATTATGGTGGCCGGATGACCATAGACTTTACTTGCGCATTTTTTGTAAGATTAGCATTTTTGCTTTCTCCCGAACTAGTAGAATTCATGGTTGACATGGTTGACGTTGGTTTTGAACTCAAAGACTTTTAGAAACTCTACCGACTACACAATGCGAAAATCGTATTTCTCCTTGGTAGCTCTCAGTCAATTGTTCTAAAATCCGCATTAACATCAACAACATTGTTCATAGTCGATCTTGAGACTTTGCTGATGCATACTTAATTTCAAACATAATACCGTAGAAAAGCATTCGAATGACAATGTGCTGTCAAGTAGCGTATGTAGTACGGAACTTTTTTGTTTTCTGTTATTACTTTGAAAAACTAATGCCAGTAGTGTGGTCTATATTTTAACTTTCACGATATAAAATACATCATCAACATTTTTTTCTTAACTGGAGCAGTGAGTGGAAGTTCCCGGTTACACGCCCCAGAAATCAGCCGGCAACGAAAATGTCTTAATTATGAACAAAAATAATAGCGCAGTGAGCGAGATTTCCGCCTCTTGGTTGCGAAAGAAGTGATACACTTTTTCCCCTTGTACTCGGATTGATATAAAAACTGAAATGTTGGTTGAAAACTGCACCAGATATGGGGATTTGGAGGAACGAGGCCAGAAACACGACGTTGCAAGAAGTTGCAAAAATGTACGGGGATACTGGAAACTCTCGCACAAAAGTTTTCTATTGTGTCGTTGCACACCGGAGCGGCAACAACGGTGCCATACATACTAAGGTAAGGTAATAATGAAAGCAAGACAAAGATGATATTGTATTTAGAGTCCTGAAAGAGTGGCGGAGCTCGCCCCGGGTGGGTTGCGAGAAAAGGAAACACTGTACAACAATTGCATCACATAACAGACAGGGAGGAAAAAGTTCAGGTGTAAAGCTCCGATTGTTTCGCCGTGCGTTTTTCGCTATTATGCCGCACAAGGGAATGGGAATGAAAATGTGGTTAGCATTTTTCACTTCAACGCCGGAACAAGTGTAGAATAACAGTTGCTCACCGTTTTCTTGCAATTCAGGATAATTCAGGTTGGCCGGTGGGTAGATAAGAGACTTGAAATATTCGCTGTTTCAAATTGCAATCGGGAACCGACTGCTAGTAAGAAGGTTAGGCATGCTATGGATTGTAAAAATGGTTCGAGTTTTCACTGAAAACGTCAGCAGATCTTTAGTTTGCTATTCAACAGAATTAAGTTTTAGCTAATATTTTCATGCTACAAAAGCAGCTCATTAAGTGATGAAAGGAGCAGGTTGTTTGAATTCTATTTATAAACATTGTTATAGAAGAAGCCAGCAAATTTGCTCGAATCCGGGAAGTGCAATCACAATGCAATATTTACTCAGGGTTTTCCGCTCCATGTCTCTCGCGCGGTGCCTGTTGCTGTGGTGGGTTTTTCCAACAATGTGCTACTTTACTGTCTGTCGGACAAAAAGCAGATCCAATGGAATCAGTCGAGCGCAATAAAGGGCATCGGGTAAGAGGATATAATTTTGCAATTTCCGTATCCTTCTTTCGGATTGGTTAGGTGTGCTTATTGTTATTATTATTGATATTATTCGGATGCCTGCTCGAAAAAAAAACACGATGGCCTGAAACATATTTGAATAATGGGACAATGTGGGGCAGTAAATGAGAGGATTTACGATGCGAAAAACAAAAATCGGACGGTATGAGTTTTAAATGCACCACTAGCTGGTTGATTTATTTTTTTAGCATTTCACCGACGTGCCTCATGGGGTAACCTGCAAAATTCCAGGTTGGAATAAACAGCATAAAATACGCTCCTGCCATTCACATGTGTCAATATTCTGAATAGATTATAGCTGTACCAATCATCATGGAATTAAAGCATCGTTTAGTAATAAAGCCTATGCATTAGAAGACATGTAAAAATTGAGATCTCGTTTTACTAGGAACAATGTGTTCTTGGGTATGGGAGGGCATTTTCAGTCTACTTTAAAATTCAGCCTAGACATTCCTTTTCTTTCGCTGGGCTTTTCTAAGTAAATACTTTGCCTGTATAATAGATGTGAAATAAATTTTGGAATTTATTTCTCAAGCTGTCAAAAAAAGACAAAGATACTTGTAGACGATCTGATTTACTGAAATTCTACCTTTTTTCGTGCGACGAAGGAGAAATGCTGATTATCCTTACAGCAGAAGCAAAATTTTCACTTGAACATTACAAAAAAAAACACTGAATAGTGTATTTTTATAAGTTGAATAATGTATTTTTATAAACAACTAGCTGACCCGACAAACTTCGTATTGTCACAAATTAAAATGTGTTGTACATAAATTGTAAATCTGTCACAATCTCGAGTTTAGCAACTTTCTGAGGAGCTCAACCTTAGATAGCTCATTTTGGCAGTTACGTCACTATGAAAGCATGGGTAGTATAATTTGCAAATTATCAATTTCCTCACAGTAAAGTAGAAAACATTCTCCCCGTTACTTAGCCAGATAAAATAAAGCGGATTCGCCGTGATTGTATAACATTTCGCCGACTACCATTTCGCGAAAAACCTTGCGCGGACTGTACCATTTCATGGAAAACCTTTTCGTGGAAAGTACCCTTTCGATCCTCGGGGTGATCCTCTCCTTACTCGTTGTCGCTCGTTCGGACCCAACTGAAGGAAAGTACTAGAGGTCAGTAGACCTAGGAAAACAAATCAACCTAGACAGAGGTAATTTCTGCGGGGGCTGCAGATAGTTTTTGTTGGTCTTGTTATTATCTGTTATGTTTTATGGAAGAGTCTAAAATTTCTCAAGTTCGATTAGTTTTTGAGTTACGCAAAAACTTCTGTTTTGTTTGTATGAGAGTCCTTATTCTCCTACCACAGGGGTGAGGGGTCTCAAACCATCATAAAAAGCCTGCCTACAAAATCTCCCACATGCCAAATTTGGTATCATTTGCTCGATTAGTTCTCTACTTATGAGGAAGTTTGTATTTCATTTGTATGGGAGCCCCTCTCTTATAGGTGGGAGGGGTCATAATTCCCCTCCTAAAGATGGGATCTCAATTCACCATAGAAAAAAAGCTCCCACTTGCCAAATTTGGTTCCATTTGCCTGGTTAGTTCTAGAATGAGGAAATCTGTATTTCAATTGTATGGGAAACCCCCTCCCCTCCTAAAAAGGGAAGGGGTCCTAATTTATCATGTAAAAAAATCTTGCCTCCAAGAACCTTCATATGCCAAATATGGTTCCATTTGATTGATTAGTTTCCGAGTTATGAGGAAATTTATGTTTGATTTGTATAGGAACCCCACCTCCTAAAGTGGGAAGGGGTCTTAATTCAGCATAGAAAAAAATTCTTGCCTCCAAAAGCCTTCATATGCCAAATTTGGTTCCATTTGCTTGAGTAGTTCTGGAGTTATGAAGAAATTCGTATTTCTTTTGTATGGGAGCCCCCCGTCCTAAAATGGGGAGGGGTCCTAGTTCATCATAGAAAAAAATCTTGCCTCCAAAAACCTTCATATGCCGAATTTAATTCCATTTGCTTGATTAGTTCGCGAGTTATGAGGAAATTTGTATTTCATTTGTATGGGAGCCCCCCCCCTCCTGAAGGGGGAGGCGTCAAAATTCATCTCCTAAAGAGGGGAGGGATTTCAATGCACCATAAAAAATTCTTATCTTCAAAATACCCACATGTCAAATTTTCTTCCATTTGCCTGATTAGTTTTCGAGTTATGCAAAAATTTGTGTTTCATTGGTATGGGAGTCCTTACCCCCCT
Organism: Sabethes cyaneus; assembly: GCF_943734655.1. Classification (NCBI taxonomy): domain Eukaryota; kingdom Metazoa; phylum Arthropoda; class Insecta; order Diptera; family Culicidae; genus Sabethes; species Sabethes cyaneus. The sequence continues at coordinate 38,712,351 of NC_071353.1, read as the reverse complement.
ACCACACGAGTGAGGGGTCTCAAATCATCTTAAAAGAATTCCTGCCTCAAAAACCCCCCACATGCCAAATTTGGTTCCATTTGCTTGATTAGTTCTCTAGTAATGTGGATATTTGGATTTCATTTGTATTGAAGCCCTCTTCCTCCACTATTGAAGGGGACAGGGGTCATAATTTCCCTCCTAAAGAGGGGAGGGGTCTCAATTCACCATAGAAAAAAATTGCCTGCAAAAACACTCACATGCTAAATTTGGTGCCATTTGCTTAATTATTTCTCGAGTTATGCAGAAATTTGTGTTTCATTTGTATGGTAGCTCCCCCCCTCTTAGTGGGAGGAGGGTCTCTAATCTTCATAAGAACCTTCCCTGGCCCCAAAAACCTCTACACGCGAATTTTCACGCCGATTGCTTCAGTAGTTTTCGATTCTATAAGGATCATCCCGACAGACAGACAGACAGACAGAAATTCATTTTTATATGTATAGATTGCATTTTTTTCAAATTTGGAACTTTTTTTCTCGTTTTTTCTTATCTTTCTCGAAGAAGCATGCAAAATTAGGAAATGGAGAAATGAAAACTCTGGAAGTTATGAGTTTTTATGTCTCAGCGCGAGTGGTAATGTGATAAAATAAGGCTTTATTTACAAAAATATATGACTTTCTTTTTGTTCAAATACAAATGTGTCACACTGTAAGTAAAAGAAAGTAAGCGGTTTTGACAAAACGGGTATTTTCCTTAAAAATGGAGGTGCTCCCATTAATCGATCAAATCGAAATGTCCGATCGGCACCAAAATTTGAATTTTTACTTTCTGACCGAAAACGAATAATCTGGCAAAATTTGGTTCAAATCCGTGAAGGTCGATTACGCGAGTCTCGGACACTTCGACACTACTCGGACATTTCCATTTGATTTTGCTGTAAATGTCCAAAATAGAGTACGCGTAACGCCTGTCCAACATACATAATTCACCCTACAGTCGACTGAGTGTAAGTGGGTAGTGATGGGCGCATTTGAGCGCACCGCAATTGCTTTAAAATAATATTCCTCATTGTTTACATTAATAAATACAATTCTTATGTAAAAATTAATTTTTTAATTTAAATTATATCCGGGGTATTTCTGCTGGTTTATGTCTAAACCCAACTTTCAAGATTATTCAACGAGTATTGCATGATAACGTGACGTGATGGACAATTTTTATTATTTTTTCTGAACTCGGTGGACAAAAATCTATAAGAATCAGTTGAAAAATCCTATGCAGTTTTTTGATGCAGACCTGTGTTACGTCATTAAGACAGAAAAAATTACCAAAATAATCTATGATTACTACGCACTTATATGACTTACTGGAAACCCCTTGACATGCATTATTGTGATTTATGGTTCGGATGGTTCGGACGATGGAAAATGTTGAACTCTTTTTCTAGTGAAATTATATAGAGAATGTATCGGAAGGTAAGTGTGTTTGATACTGAAAAAAGAACGGAATGTGGAGTGCATCAAAAATATCTGGTGATATTTTGGTTTCTCTAAAACAAAATGCCTTACTGAAATCAAAGATTATTTTGATGTAGAACTACGTCTGACAGCAGGATGTCGTTTAAAAACTTAGAGTCAGGCGAGCGTCACGAAATAATGAAGAAAGATTTTGAACACAAAATTTTTGAGCTTCAGACTGTGTTGGTCGACAGATGAAGACTATCTTTTTCAATGACAGGATAGAAGAATTCCTCCCTTTAGATATGGGCATTTGCATTTTCGTTAATGACTTTCACGTCATGTTTTGGGTTTTCCTCTCAAGCCTATCGTGGAACTCGTCCTTAGCATCATCGGATTTATCATTTGTCGATGCGTATACGTTGATTTGGCTGTAGTTAAAGAATTTGCTCTTTATTGCTCTCTCTTAATTCCGAGAGCCCGGAAAAGTGATTTGCTACTGTACGAGAGTCAGGAGCTGTATATGTTTGCGACATTTCAATTCGAAAAAATTAAATTTTGCCCAACACGAACGCAATAAATAAAAACAATGTTTACCAACTATTTATTGGTTCAGGTGTCAAACGTTATATTGCGATTAGTGATAAGCACAAAAGAAACTGAGATGCATGAGAAAGTAATGTTGCTGTGTTGAGTAAATTTATTGTCGCGCAAATTCAGCTGTTTCCAAAATGTACAATATGCGTTATGAAGTAACGACATCTGTTGTATTCAACTGGGAAACATTGATAGTTTCAAGCGTACTCTCACGCATGGCGCATGATGAAACACCAGCGCCAACTTGTGTTATTTCTTATCAAAAACAAGAGGCGGTGTCCTATTCTCAACACACATATACGGTCATCTTTAGGCGTCCGACGGATAACTCGTTGCTCTTCTTTCTTAACACTACGAAACCGACTCCAGTTTCTGCCTTTCTACCGCCACTATAGTAGATGTGGTACTTGGAATGAACTGCCTGCAATAGGGCCTACACTTACGGAACTTTCTTTCTCCGGAATTTGACCACCAAACTTCATGAATAGCAGCGATCTCCACTCCGAGTCGATGTAACTCTCGAACAAGCAAGCCAGACCGTGTCGGCTCATGAAGTGTTCGAACATTCCAGGTTCTTTGCCGTATCCTATAATGATTGATCCGTTCTGCGATCTTAGGTGTAGCTTGCGGGATACAGCATTTCATATTCAGCCACTCGTTCCGAGGCAGACGTTGTTTGAGCCGCCCCTCATCTGGGGAAGAGGCACGCAAATTCGCACCTCCTAGTTTAGCTGCTCCAGTGTGTATATGAAGCATTTCCAAGTATGACCATCGATCGTTTTCATTTGACTTTGTTTTATGAGAAAAACCAAAGGAAGATTAGTTTTTCATATTTTCAAAACATCCCGAATAATTTATTGAATTACTAATTTCTGCAATGTAAACAATTTTAGCATAAAATAAACCTTTCAATGTGCATCGAATCCTCTGGCGGTTCTATTTGATGAAGTTGAGCTACCATATGCGGGTGGGGTTGTGTTTCAAAATACACTACCTGCCGTCGGCTGCCGGTTGTTATGCTGCTGTTGTTGATGCGATGACGTGGGTGGATGGAGGTCAAAGGAAAGCAATCCTATCTGGCAATATATTATTTATATTCCAACCATTGTGCCTTATTTCAGCAACTTGTATTCCAAACTGAAGCTATACACACGGTTAAGATCTCGTTTCCCGATTGAGGCGGTGTCGGTTTGAGTGGCATATAATTCAGGCGATTATTTCAACATTCATGGAAAGCATAATATTAAGCAATTTTATTTGATGGAATGCAAAACCGGATACAATATGGTCGAAACGAGAAAACTTGAAGCTCAATAAATGGAAATTGTTATACTATGAGCATGTCTACGAATCGAAAAAGTTTTCCCCTAGGGGTCGTGCAAAGCGTTGCTGCGGAATAAGCGGCAAAGTTTGGGAAAAATGTCGCCTGAAACAAACTAAGTGGCAGATCAAGTGCAAATCAGAACGGGTAAACTCTAGCCTTATTATCTTAATTAATGCACCGGCTGGCACAGTGTGTACCGTGGTGGATGCAATTTTCAGTCCGTGAGCACGCTGGAAAAGACGACGCAAAGAGGACTTTATGTTTTTTTCAGTTCGCCACTTCCACGGTTACCGAATAAACCGGAATCTTCAGGCGTAAATTGGAAAACTTTTTCGCCCACAGTAATATCGCAGCAGGAAGGACTTAAATCGGTGGGAGGTGCTGCTGTGCATCAGCCTGGAAAGGTGGATTCGTAAAGTTCCAGTTTCTTTTCGCGCACCGTTTCCTTCCGATATGACCATTCCAACAAATCGCGGAATTCTACCGAAGGATGTTTCATTTCGGAAGCAAAGGTGATCGGAAGTTTTTACTAGTATCATGGTAAATTCAATATGATATTTGAGAGCATTCGAGTTATCCATCTATAGTAATCGAAGGGTATTCTAATTTCAGTTGCAACAGATAGAGTCTGTAGAACCTTATAATAGCGGACAGTTTTTACTATCACTTATGTTTTACTTTGCTTAACTCAGACCACATTCAATCGAAAATTAAAGCTTACCAAGAATACTGTTGTCAACTTAGAATCGACTAAACTTTTTTCGTTAATTTTCGCAGTAAAAATCACAATTTGTCACTAACTTATTATACAGGCAATAGTATAAAACAAAAATTCGGTAAATTTGCCCGATACACTGAATGGAACTCACAAATGCCGAGAAACGGAAATCAGCTGCGAACGAACGAAAAGTACGTCACAAACGGTCAATCACACAATTTAAACTGATTAAGCGCATTGCTGCTGGTTAATCCTATGTGGGTACTTCTGTAAAAAAAAATAACGCACTAAACTGCAACTGCACCGATTATGATTTACACTGTTACACTCGCGTTCGTTGCACTGACACGGAAGCGGGGCGTGGGAGTTTGTGAAAACTCTTACGATGCTTCCGATATTGCGACAACCGACGACAGCCAGCACTGTTTTTGTGGAATAATGTAAAATCTCGCTGCCTCATAACCAGGGAGGGAACCAAGTGATACTGTTGCATGTTGGATCGTTTGCTTGTTGAAATATGATAACAGGGTGATAAAGCACTCGGCGACTAGATAAGGCAATTGATAGCGAACCGATTAATGGGCGAATATGATGATAGCGAAGCGGAAGAACGAAATTCGTACCACCACCATCAGTTGGCTAATGTGGTTTACAAAGAGTGCATCGACTATTGTCTGAATGGTTCACCGGTTTTACCGGTTGGTTTACATTTTACATGCACTGATTGGAAATGTTGCATTTAGATATATGTATCTCGATGAAACACGGGAAATGATTATTATAATAGCTTTAGGTACTACCTGCAGTAATTCTAGAGTTTAAAATATGCGCGACATGTAATAAAATCTTGCTAAAAAGTTTGATGCATGTAAGGATTACATCAGCTTTGCCTTAATGGATTGTATGGATTTTGCTGTAATTTTTCTCATTGCATTGCTTCTCATTGCAAATGTTAGCTTTCGCAATATTTATATTCATTCAGATTCTCCCAGTTATATAAACTCAAAATTACCTTCAGCTTTTCCCAAATTCGATTAAATAACTGTGGTAAATAAATTTGGTGTCTGTTGTTTGAATATTGAAAATGATATCGAATATTGCTTGACAAAGCTCAATTTTCGATATTATTTCGATTTAGTTTTTATTCTTTTTTTAACACTTTTGATTTTACCATGCTTCAATTTCATTTGAATTTTTTTCATTCTCCAACTCAAAATTTCCAATTAGCAGCTAAATTTTTGTTTTATGTTAATTACGTTTCGTTATTATTGCTAACTTTGTATGACTATTATTTGGGGTTGTATTTCAATTTCTATTTCCGTAATGTTTAGAGCTTTAAGTGAAAGATATAAAGAGTGTTCACGGTAAAATTGCAACACACATAATTAATTCGCAAAATTCGAGTTTTTTTCTGATTGCCATCAAATTTTCAGGGTATTAAATGAAACAATCAAACTTGGTGCTAGCGTCTTTATTTTAGTTAATCTCGCCTTCGTATCCGAGTGTCCATACTTTTTCCTTAACCACACCTATGAGGTTTTGCACATCCTCAAAATCGATATGTTTTTGCATATTTACTCATGCATTTACTCATTTTTTTAACTGTTTTGACTACTTTGGGACGTTCTAGAAGATTTTGCTTTATAATAACCCGGTTTTTCTTCATTGGTCGCAGCTCCGATGTATTTGGGGGGTTAAGATCTTTCGACACGAAATCGACATTATTAGCCTTATACCACTCCAGCATCTCCTTTACGTAATGGCATGTAAGAAGTGGTTTTTGGAGACATTCTTTCAAATACACTTGTGACCTGTCCATTCATAGTATCTGCGGTCACGAAAGGTGTACTCCGCTTTTGACATGAACAAATTGGTTGCCAAATAAAGAATTTCTTGGAAAACTTCGAAATATTCTGTATCCGGAGCTTCTCTGGAACATAAAACATATCCTTTGCAGTGAAAAACTGGTTCCCCGGAATCTGCTTGAAGTCCGCTTTCACGTAGGTCTGGTCGTCCAGAACAGACAGAAGCGTGGTTTCATTAGCTTTTGATCGAAAACTTCCGGACACGGCTTTTCGTGACCGTATTCTGTTGGGGCCTTCTGAACCATGAACGTGCGCAATCCAGCTCGAGGTGTGGGTTTCTGCATGAAACTTTTGCTCAGATTCAGTTTTTTTGTGACATCTCGAGCGGAGGAGTTTGATTTTCCGTCGAAGGCCCCAACTTCGCGATCCTTAACAGTACACGGATGATTTTTTTCTCCGCATGTTGGCTTACGATCGACAGTCAGACGTTATTCGAACCGTTTTATGACACGAGAAACCGTATAATTCGGGACTACCAACTTTTTACCGACCACACGATGTGCTAGATTCACATTTTCGATGTACTTGTGCAGAATGTTTTCGCGAACGAGCTCTTCTTCCGACGCCATTTTTTCAATCTGTCATAAAATAAGCTAAATGCACAAGAACTAGCCGCGGCTGTTCTCGCGGTACGCCCAAGCACGAATAGGTGGCCGAATAAGTTCTCGATTAATGTTGCGCTCAGTTCAGGATGGTCGTGAATGAATGCGTTGAGAAAGTTTTGCCTTAACTGTTGTACCTTTAACTAGGGTACACTAAAAATTGTAATCATTCGTTAGTACCTATTTGAGCACATCTTTCAGTTACAGCTTCAGACGCATCAGACTTTTCAGGTGTACTATATTCATAGGCAGTATGAAATGAAGAGAGTTATCTGGAAGGAGCGTCAAATTTAACTCTGGTCCTTTCAAGCCCCTATCTAGCGTCTTCTCGCAGATCTAAATCAAACAAAGGCGATCGATTGCCATACCTGGAAACGCTTCATGTACATACTGAAGCAGCTAAGGTGCTTGAACGCGTGTTCCCTAAGCAATTCTAAATTTTATTACGTTCCTCTAGTGCAGCTTTTCCCTAATGGGGGTTCGGCAAAAATTTAGATCCCAGGAAAATCTTTGGGAACCACTGCTCTAATGATTTTCCTGCTGACGCCTTTAACAACACGCCTTGGGAGAACTTTTCTGACGGATTTTGTCATTTTGTGTATTTTTTGCAATCATACAACATTACCTTAGATGCGAAATTTAATCCGCAAGTGGCACAAACTCTACCCTTCAGAGAGCTTTTGAGTGAGGGACAGTATAGGTTATACGGAAGAACCATAAACCCAGCCGTTGAACTTCGGTATAAGTTTATGTTTATCGATTGAGTTCAGCACGAATAGCAAAGGGAAACATTGCCATTGGTCTCTGGTAGCACCCCGTAGCCCCTCAGAAGTTTGTGCGATAGCTATTTACGGTTGCAAATATCTTTTAGGCAGGACGGTACTCAAAGAGTTCTTCAGTGGTGTACAGCATATTCTGTAAAGCCTTATAATTCCCCAAATGAATTTTCCATTTGAAATTTTTCTTGTGACTTCACATAACTCTAAACCCCGCCTCCCCAGCTACGTCACGATTAGGTCAACCCCCCCTCTCCTCTAAAAGCGTGACGTACTTTATGAATGGCCCTTTGCGAATCGAGCGAGAAACCAACATTGTCCACTCTCACACAAGTGAGTATGAGAAGCATAGAATTCAACGTTTGCACCGCACACGCAAGCGTAAAACAAACAGTCACCGTTGCATGTGTGCAGACATTCTGCTACCTACACACTCGCGTACGCACATGCTCACATCATCTTTCTGCATAGCTTACTCGCGAGTCAAATAACTCCTGAGTAATCAGCTGCCTGTGAGGCATAGTGGCGCACTGGGATACAGGTTTTGCATTACTTTTTCTTTCCTTCTTCATTTTCGCCCCCGATTCTACTCACGGGGGCCGGAGTGCGAGCCCTCGCGTGTAATCGGTATTAGCAGCTCGGGTTGTAACGAAGAACGAAAGTGACGACCGTAGCTGTTGCTAAACACACACTCGCTAAAGCCCGTCGCAAAGCATGAATAAGTACTAGCGAGAGTCCGAAAGGGACGCTTACGCCGGCGCGTTCGTTAGGATGAGTACGCGTGTGTGAGAAAATTAGACCACACGAGTGTGGGCTTCGCAACACTGCCTGTGATAGGAAACCGACTAACACTAACTTTCTGCAAAACACTTTGCTTTGATTAATTTTTGTTGGCGAGCTAAAACAAAATATGGCAATTGGACCTCAAAAAAAAAAAAAAAAAATTTGGTGTTGAACTCTAATATTCTTCACAATAGTAGCAATAAATTTGATTGGTGTGACCGAATTATGAACTCTATAAAACTAACAGATTTATAGCGGTTTGACAAGCCACCGTAATAAGACCAATTTTGATTGTTGCGCCATATTGTATTGCAACGCCACACGTATAGTAATCTAGTTTCATCTTGGTTTTTTGCTCAGTAGATGCTCATTTGACTACTGCGCCTCAACGATACGGAATTCGAAAAAGTAGAGTAGAAGACAATTGTAGAGTTAATTATTAACTACAATGTTGCTGATGAAAATCTAGTTTTATCTTTTGTGTTTACGCCGGTATGGGGCTGCTAGAGCGCTCATTTGACTACCAATGGGGTAGCCGTAAATACAAAATATAAAACTATACTTTCTTCAACAATACTGTAGTTAATAATTGACTCTACAATTGTCCTTTTCACTACTTGTTCGAATACTGTTTCGCTGAGGCGCTGTAATTAAATGTACTGAGCAAAAAACCGAAAATGAAGCCTGATGGAAAGTTTATAAGAGACGTGGTGCAGCCAACAGTTTTATCATGATAATATAAGCAATCACAATAAATTTGCTTTTTCAATAGTTATATTATGGTGTTACAGTTAGCTGTAAGTGTGTTTTGACTCGTATCCACACTTCCCAGTAAAGAATTTGGTTTGTATATCTAGGTTGCAACTGAGAGATACGAAATCATATCTGCACGAAAAAGTTATATTTCACGCCACATAAGAACATATAAGTACCAATGTGGAGGCAATATACATGCAAAAATTTTGACAATCATTTGCAATTCTATCTTGCTTTCTATACAACAGTTTTTGGAACACGCAACTTAATACTCCTCAATATACAATCAAGTTAAAACTAAATGTTACAATCAACTATACTGCTATATAATTCACATCCATAAGTTGTATATGACGACACGCACGACTACAAAACAATTTATTGTACACTTCGCTTTGACATACTCCTATCATTATGCAATTCCAATGTAAAACTAACATGCATACGACTTAATAAGGACTTTCTATTACGATCTTGTGTTATCTGGGTTGGTATTGTGTAATACCATAATAAAACCAGAGGTAATGAATAATACCGCAATAAAACCTTTATAAAATTGAAGTAAAACCAAGTGGCTTTAGAATTGTTACTTGGGTTATTAACATCTACTAGCATATTGACATCTATATCACCGACAAATGAATGCTGATGCGATGACGCTAGGAGACGAGTTTCACGGCAGGCTACAGAGGATCTATGGAGAGTGCCCAAAACATGACATTATCGTTCTTCTGTCCTGTCATTGGAAGACAGTCTTCATTCGCCGATGAATGATTTTATTGCGGTTAGATGAATCGCCATCTGTAGCACGTACTTTCCACGTCTCAATATTCGAAAAGACACCTGGATGCATCTAAATGGCCTCTACTCTAGCCCTCAGATCGGTCATCTCTTGATTGACGGTGGACACTTTTCCTATGTCATCGAACGCATGAATGTCACTATCTTGTCGTGTGTAAGATTCAAGCAAAGGTTGTCGAATGCAGCGAAGGTTCGCACTGAGGGGACACTGCGTTTCAACATGAACGACAGATGGCGTGTCGGCGGAATATGCCAGAAAGTCTGACCAACAAATCGCAGAACAGCAGGAAAAAAGGAAAGACAAGATATAAGTGGGCTGTGGAGGAACCTCCATTGGTAAGCTTGACGCGAGGAAGACTACTTATCATCCATTATACCTATCGTCCATTATGCCATCATCCAGGAGGATCATAATTCGTTCAACCCAGCATCGATAACGGGCCGTCGCCACTAAAGTAAATGTAAGTAACAACGTAATTCAATATTGTCAGAACATTTTTGAAGAATTTCTTCACCCGTTTCTTTGCCTACAGATTTTCTTTCACGTTACGGTCCGGAACAACTTGCGGCCAGCTGAGATTCGAACATACGACGACACTGGCTTGTTAAAACAATATCATACCTGGGAGCTGGTAGACATTGAAGGATCAAACATAAATTATTTGAGTAAGGCGTGGTCGTCAGTATCATAAAACTAGTCGCAAAATTTGAATAACAGAAACCTCTCCCGTTTATTTTGATTCAATGTAGGTACGATGTTAGTTGAACGCGTGAAAGTTTGACCTCCACTCGAATGAAAATTCTAGCTGCATACTTTAATAATCAGAGCTATTGTAAACACTCTAAAGCTTAGTTAAACACTCATTCAGTACGAAACCACCGGTTAGTTTGATTCACTGTGGTTTGATTACATTTTCACTAAATCATCAAATAACGCTTTCCATTGATCGAGATATGCTGAAAGGATATATTGCAGCTGTTGAACTGAACCGACGATACTAATTTACTTTTCAGTAGGTACGGTACAACTTCAGGGGTTTTACACATTTTTGACTAATCCGATTAGAGGTTAGTAATAATGTGATGATCCCTGGAAATAGTTTAATTAACGCCGATTCTGTTGGCAATCCTTTCACAGTACGGTTTTAAATTTACATCACAGTCGAGACGAACGCTCCTTCAACATAAATTACCCATCACTTCTGTGTAGTGCAATGCAGAGTGCAGTATGCACAATACACCGTTGTTGTTGTTGTTGTTGTTAGGTCGTGGAAGCAGATTGAAAAGCGGTTAACCTATCAGTAATTCCGAAATTTCAACAGACCAGTGATGAGGAAAGAGGCGGATGTTTGTGCAATTAGTGCGCCTAATTGGTTGCGTAATTGTATGCGATTAAGATAATCATGATTTCTCTTGTTCTCGCGTTCGCGTTTTGCACACTCTCAGGAAGATCAACAAAACAAAAAAAGTTTACGGCAATTTATCCTCTGCAATGCAATGCAATTAAGTGTGGGTGAGTAGGTTATTTTTTTTTTCAAATAAGCGTAACCTTCGACCGACTATGCAACTGCATGTATGCATGTGCAGCTTTGTGTGTGTGGAGTAGCATGGAGCAGCATGAATGTTCGAAATTGGCTGGTTGAGAGGTTGAGTAAGGTGGCTGGTGTTGGTTTGCTATGTGTGCGCACTTAATGGCGAAACATACGGTGTTTGTGCAATCCGAATAGTGCAAATATGTATTCGACTATAAAGTTTTTTCCTAACCAAACCAGAACACAGGAAACTGGCTGCGATGAGTCGCGCCCGATATGAGCGGACAACTATATATATTGTGTGTACACACGGAATCGTATTTGTCAACGTCGGTTATTTGTACTGCGAGATGCTACATAAAATTCGCATCTAACTTGTTTCAATAGGAGATTGAGCAGTTCCAATCGAGTGCTTCACTGGTAAATGCCGATAATTAGTTTTATCGATAAACTGCACTAAGAGTTTTATTTGCGTTTATTATTTGAACATTTAATTCACTTATAAGAAAACCAGAAAATCAATATTGGCCCCATCGCGTTTGTTAAATATTCATAAAAATATTTTTTTCACCGATTGTTTCTCATATTTTTAAACTCTGTTCCCAAAATTTATTGTTTTATTTTTTATACTTTTGATTTAAAAAACTAGAATTAATCCGTTCAGAATTTACTAATTTAACAACGAATTTACTAATTCTGCAACGTGCACTGGTAGAAAACCGCATCGAAGATGAAAGTTGGCTATGGGTGCAACTGATTGTTCCGTGTATGGGATCAATCATCGTTCCTCTCCTGCAACCGAGGACGACTGGTTGTCGCCATCATCCTGAAGCCATAATATGGTGGTCCTGGCTACTGCGGCGGCTAAAGCATTTCGTGCTCACTTTTAACTTACAAAAAAAAAGAAGTAAATTCGCAGAAACAACTTAGCATAGGTTGAAGCTATTCAGGATCCTTTTAAAGTGCACACTCAGATTCTAAATAAGATCAGGTATTTTGGTAACTGTGAAAAATTGAAGTTGAACATTTTTGTATTCAAAATTAGATAGAATCAAACGAGAGTGCAACATCATAGCGATGTACGTATATTGGAAGAATTCTGTACTTCCACATCAGCAGGACTCCCTAAACTGTTTTCCTTGTGAATGTTTGCACCGGAAGTATAGTACAGCTTTCCATCAGCTACGTGAGAGCGATGGAATTGTCAATGGCAATCGTAAAATAAAAGTCATACAATAGTCGCAAAACGCAGCGAAATGGAAGGCGATGGTAAAGTGAACAATTTCCCACTGTTCCGTGCTGGCTTTCGTATGACTGTGGTCGGTAACAGACGATGTCTGATAGCAGCAGGCAAGCATGAAAAGCTTTCACTGTTGGGATGTTACAGTACAGCACATGCAATACGAATTCACCGGCGCATAGCAGTTGTCATTGGAATCGTACAGTCGAAACATGTGACGTAACCAGGATTCAACGGTGAGCAGCTCAAGAACAGAGCCCCAAAGGAAGATTTTACTAATTACCTTATGTGGTTAGTTTCGCGGTTGAACGCGCCCTAGACAAAAAGCTTAAAAATGCATTACTTCCTAAATGCTTCTGCGGACTTGAGGGCATCTCCATCAACCAGGAAGGTACGCCTTCCATGTCACTCATCTATCCAACCGTGACACGTTGAGAAAAATGGCACATATCATATTTGCCAGCGATGAATGGAGATACACTCGACAGGGAAACCATGCGGCTACATTCTACGGAATGGAAGAATGGGGTTTTTGTGCAAACGACAGCTGGCATCATGCAGTTTAACAACGTCAGTCAGGCACCGGCATCATGGCTTATGCAAACAAGGAAATCTTCGGCACGGCATGAGCCTGTTTTATTAGCGTTGCCGTATAGTGTTGAAGAACTTTTTCCCCTGACGCTCGGAAAAGGATATTAGTCGGGAGGTATGATGAAATAAATCCTAGGCACTTTCGAACTAGTAGGTTGAATCCAACAGGCCATTACCTTTCGAAAATGTTTGGGTAAGTAATAGGCATTGATGCTCGATTGCGCACTTTGTGCTATAGCATTGTACTGTTCTTAGATTCCTATCAAATTTTGCGGGGTGTTTGTTTAATTAAGCCGTTTGGCATACTTCATTTCTTCAAAATCCATTCGTTTCAAAATAGATCCAGCAATTATGGGGTTTTCAGAAAATGATTGTTTTCCAATCGCTTGGTAAGCAAAATTAACGAAAGTTTTCAAGGTCAAATATCCGCATATATTTCCCTCGTGGTAGCTTTGCTTCACAGACATCAGGCACGAATGACTATTACATACACTAAGCGTGCGGCTACTGCTGGACGAAAAAGAAGACACATATGGCACTAGATTGGCTGTGGTGGTACGGCCAAATATGTAAAAGTAAGTAAAAGGAAAAAAACAGCTGAGAAGGACGGCATTCCCGCCGAACTTTTGAAAGTCGGGAACGAACGGGTGTATTGTGCAATCAGGTTATACTAAAGGTGCAGACTGAGGAGGAACTACCTACGGACTGGTTGGAAGGCCTGATACTCCCTATTTACAAAAAGGGCCATTGACTATCGAGGCATTACTCTCCTGAATTCTGCATACAAAATTTTCTCCCGCATCCTTTTTCACAGACTGAGGCCGTTGCAGGAAATCTTTTTTGGCAACTATCAGTGCGGCAAATAGCACTCTACGACGGAGCAAATGTTCACCTTGCGGCAAATTCTCGGTCAATTCTATTTGTCACCATTCGTTTATAGACTTCAAGGCGGAGTACGATTCAGTTAAACGACATGACCTGTAGCGGAGTATGCCTGAACATGGTTTTCCAACGCAACTGATAGGTTGATTCATTCTACCCTTTACGGTTCAAAATCAAGCGTCAGAATAACGAGTGAGACATCGGACTCGTTTGTGACGTTAGATGGTTTGAAGCAAGGTGACGGGCTATCGAATTTGCTATTCAACACTGCACTGGAAGGCTGACGGCAGTACTCAACAGTAAATAAAATTCTTCACCATGCGTCGGTGGTAGAGGTAAACCACGAATCTTCAAATCGATTCTAAACCGTTCATTATAGGATCGTCCACGCTCCAGCATAATTATTGTCCGAGCATGGTTTGAGAATCTATCACCCCAGCAGCATCGTCTACTGGCGACTTCTCCTTCTTCATCGGTTTTTATAGTATACTTATTGAAACATGTATCTTTCTTTCCACTGGGTTTGCACTTCACTTCACTCACTCCCAATTGTTAGTCTTCCATTCTAACGTTTTTATCACGGAATCCTTACTACCTAGAACGGTACTTTCTTCTACAAAAATATACGTGAACACGAGATTTTAGGCTTAGGCTGACAAAAAGGAATATATTTCGTGACCTGTTGGCACGGGAAGGCCTGGTCACTGTTTTCAGAAATGGAAACTAGTGAAATCGCAGGTATTTACCCCAGGCTTAGAAACATCGATGCCAGCGTGCACAGATATCTGTGCACGCTTAAATTTGGAACCCACTAATTATTTCAGTTCCTGTGAGCTTTGGTTCCAGCAATGTGTCTGATAATTAGACTACTTCATAAACTATGTATACTACAGAAAAAAATTATACTGGAAAAATTAAATATTGCGGAGAAAATAGGGTCCCAAATTTATGCATGTACAAAAATCTATGCTTGGGAAGCTAAAATGAGTTGGTACGTGATTGGTTGATTCATCTATTATGAAAATGCATTAACAAAATATTTGAAAATGATTTATTTTCATTATTTCGTTGAAACAACTTTGACCGACTGATATAAATATCATTCGCATTTGTTGAGAAATGAGCTACCCAGGTAACCAATAAGCATTAGTATAAGCAGTAAATCAATTGTTTATTTGCATCCCTGGCGTTTTATACCGCAGGTCCCAAGCAGCACATTTTTCGCACTTATGGTTGCAGAAACTTATTTATGACTGAAATTAGTCATAAATCGGTTGCTACAACTGAATTCTAACAACTGTGCTACTAGGGGTTGCTGTTTACCGCATAATTGTTGTAAATTGGCATCCACAATTCTATTTAAATTCTTCTTGTCGGTAACTAGCTGCAAATAGGCAAAAAAAAGCACTATAAGAGGACTAGCAGTAAAGTAGTCGCATATTTTGCCAAAATAGCATTTAAGTGGCATTTAAGGCAACTTAAATGCTTATTGGCATGCATTTAAATTGCATTGGAAATGCTTATTCGTTACCTGGGTAGTTATAAGCGCTCAAAATCTATCATTTTTTTCTGACTCTTGCATTTTTAGATTTTTTTTAAATGACACCCTACCTTTGCTACCATTCTGTAAGACGTAGTCCTACGTCGAAAAGGTAAGGCAAAAATATTATTGTCAGTCATTCATTCGTTGCGCTGCTCGACTTGCGAGTTGTTTGGTTTAATTTTTCTCTTCGGAGCCGTTAAATATTACGTAACGTCAAAAACGCTGTTTTTCCCCTTGTCACAATTTGTAATAACGGGTGGCAACTAAAATTTTGGAATTTTTTTCTCAAGCTGTCAAAAAAAGTCCAAGATTTACGAAGAAGATCTCATTTACCGAAATTAAGGATGCTTTATCCATTGTTGAAAAAAATTAGTGTACATTTGAAAACGGTCCGTAATCGGCTGTTTGGCGAAGCTTCCGTTTGATGTCCAACAGACGCGTTGTACGGCCGTCATGTCAACTTTGCGAATGCATCTCTTGATTCTACCAATCAACTGTTTGCAATTCGTGGCTCTTCAGTTATTTTTGTACAGCAAGGAACTCGAAATCCCGAAGAAATCTTCGATTGGGCGCACTGAGACAGATTTATCGGGTCGTGGTTTTTGGGTACAAGTGAGATCGAATGGGTATTCAGGAACGTTTGTGTTTTTTTCGTCTAATGCGATGATGCTCTATCCAGCCAAAACACGTATTGTCCATCTGCATGATGTTTTTGTAGAAACGGGATCAAAATTTTCTTCAAACATTCGTCTGGCACGTCTTAATTGATAGCCAAACCAGAGGGCTTGTTTTTGTAGGCCCGTGAAAGAGAATGATGTCCTTCAGCGTCCATTATTTTGGCTGGTCTTCTACTACCTTGCTAGCGAATAGTTGTTGGGCATCTTAGGATATGGTAAACAGTCGTAGCCGCAACATATTAGCTTTTTAATTGTTGTACCGTATACTTTTTGCCGAGATTTCTGTGGCAGTTCGTAGAAGTGTACAACGCGCTCCCGAAATGCTTCTTGTTCTTCGTCATTTTAATCAAAACAAGGTAAGCAAAACAAACAAAACAAAAATTATTGACAAAAAGAGGAGAGAGAGCTAACACATACATACTCGCATTTCTCACTGAGCTCGTTTGTTGTTGAGTATAGAGGCTTCAAAAAAATTCCAAAATTTTAGTTGTCACCCGTTAGTCGTGTGATAAGAAAATTAAAAATTGGGCTAGGGTGGTGAAAAATGTTTTTTTAACATTCAAAGTTTCATCGCAACCCAACCTACGTACTCTGCACTAACCATAGTTATCTTTTACTTTAAGTTCTGCTATTGACACTATTATAATCGTGTTTAGTTGATAAATAGTAGAGTTAAACGGAAATTCACCATTTTTATCATTTTGCAGATTCTACTAAGGGGTTTCAAAGAGGAACATTCTTTAGATTTGTTTTATTATAATTTGATTTCGGTAATTGCAGTATTTTTATCCTTTTCTATTCTTCTTTATCTTTATCTATTCTTCATCTTTATCTTTTCGTATCGCACACATATTACTCCAATCTTAATACACAATTACGCGGTATCGATACATATAATTTAACATCTGCTGTTACAGTTAGTGCTGTATATAAAGTTGCCAATTTTAAACGTGTTGTATTGTAATTGTTACTTCTTTAGCAGTGTATTTGCTGATTAAGAAAAAAGGAACAAATCTTGAGTCTTGAATATAAAATATAATACGTTAGAAATAGCTAGGAATGAAATCAAATCACTACGCAAGAAAAAAATAGCCCACCTCTATCAGAGAGCGAGGAATGCAATTTCAGCGAGGATATTTCCCTTCGAGTATTTTTTCTCTTATTTAACTCCTTGGCAACAGGTTTAAGAGCCTCGCTCGGAAGTGAGCCGTGTATAATCGTGCAGAAAATGACTGTGATTTGCTATAATTGATTCCAATAATTCAGCAATCTTCCGTGTGTTCACAGCACGGTCTAAGGTTTTTCTCGTTTTCTGTCCTATCCGGTCGGAAATCGGGTAAGGATTTTCTTCGTCTTGCAGCTTGCGGACGCAGATGAAAATCATACGGGGGACGTTCGGATTGATGGTATGTTTCGCACGTAGAACGATTGTGCAATCATTGTGTTTTACTATTAATTTAGAAACTTGCAACGATTTTTTTTCAATATTTTAATTCTAAACTTCATCAAATTAGACATGATGAATAAATTAGACGTTTTGATTTATCGTAGAAATCCACTTGAAGATCGAAATGAAGAAGTTAGTTCATATAAAAATGCGTTCTAAGCGTTTGGGAAAATTTGAATTCCCAAATAACTCCGATAGATGGATTAAAAACGGTTCATTTCTTGCTGCACTGCCACCGGCAGTACCGAGTTAACTGGTTTTCGCGCAGATTTCATCAAATTTCCGAAGTCATAATTTAAATAGCGCCAGGTGAACATTTCAAGGTGCAGAGATGCGGACATGATCAAGGAAAAGCAATCGATTTTTTTCTAACCTATTTGTCATTATTAGGACGGCACTGGCGGCGTCATATTTTTTTTTGAGACGCTTTTCCGCCTGGGAAGATTTCAACGCCATTACTCGAAACGGTGTTTACTGTGCAAAATCCATATTTCAGACATCGAGAAACCGCAGCCAGTAATGTTCCAGCCACTTTGCGGTCTTCGAATAAGTCAATAATTATTCCCTGTCGTTTCGATGACTCTACAGTAAGTGAATTTACACCCTACCGTTGGTAGAAAAAGCTCTCGTCAAATCTATAAGATTTTTTTACATCGTATCCGGTAATGAACGACTGGTGCAGAAATTCAATAATCGATTTTTTTAGCAGTGAAGCCTTGGCGACGCACAGTGGGGCAGATTGGCCCGGCGCTCGGACAAAACCTCATAACTTCTTTCATATGCTTCGTAGAGCTTTATTGTCTTCAGCAACATTATTTGTTATAAAATTTCGCATCTTTCTGTGAATTTTAAGTAGTTGTATTTTTATTCCTATAGATGGCGTTGAGATCTAACTTTTTAAATACTGACTTTAGAAATATTGTGTTTTCAGAAAAGTTGTTTGTCCTGTAAAGTTACGTAAAGTTACTGAACATATTAAAATTGTAGGACTTCGGGAATCAAGTTATAAATATTTTAAATACTCAAACACATTTTTTTAAGTATGTAGTCGAAATTGGTAGTCTGACGACCTCCTATACAAATTATCACAATCTGTATATCAAGAGTAATTTAGTATTATTATAATTTAGTATTATTATAATTTAGTATTATTATATAAATCAACCATTTATGGACCTTTCTATACATTATTTTGAACTCGTTACGCTAAACACGCAGCCAATGGTACTTACAATATTAGTAACATTCGATTAAGCCTAAATATATCAATTTCTGCTGCTCAAATATCAAATCCCTATATTTTACAGATTTTGTAAAATAAATTGGAATGCCCATTTTCCTTTTATGGACCCTTGTGGTTTACAATAGAATAACGACCAGGTCCATTATAGGAATTTTAGTGTATTTTGCATGGAGAGAGTCCGGTAATGGCGACATTTTTTGCATTGTATATAATGGACCCACTTGTTTAAAACGTCAATTTTAAAGCATTAATAATGAATTGCAGCTAAAATTTTATTAACTCAAATGTGTGCTATGTCCAGTACGTTCTGTTTCATGTCATATATCCTCAGAAATAAGAAGTATAAGCTAATAAATACCGAAATTTTATCCGAGGGTCCATCACAGGTAGAGGGTTTACTATATAGGTTAACTTACCCTATTATCTGATTTAGTGCATTCATGCAAATTTTTTAATTCATTAGTTTGGCCATACACAGCAAAAGGATACGAGTGGCGAGATAGGCTGTCATCGGCCTCAGCCAAATCCTGGCAGAAGGCACAAAAATAACGAGTAACTGACAGAGTATAGCAATCTGTTTATCCTGCAAACACGTATCAACATGTTCGACTCTAAATAAACAAAATGGAGGCTAGTTCAATCGAGCTGAAAGTCCAACCGAACATATTCTACTGCCAATTTGACTTGAAACAGAGCTAATAGGGAAAAAGTTGTTAAGTGGTCGCCTTAACAATGTCCTGAATTAGCCTTATCTACTCCGATGTATCTCATAACGATAATAATGCTATGTCTTACATACACAAGCATGACTTTTTAACGTACAGCAGGAATGAACTTCGCACTGGCGCGCGAGTTTACTAATTTGTAGCCTAAAATGCCGGAAAACATGTATTCAGAAAACTTGAATATCTCCGAACATCGCAACTAGTAGCAGCTAATTTTTTGCTTATTACTAGTTAACACCCTGAATGTTGATTTTATGGTAGTGTCAGAGCGGAAATCTGTGGAAATCTTTTTCTACACACTATTGAAAATTGACAAAAAATAACAAATATTTTGTTCTAAAACATTTCGTCAGAACAAAGCCTACTAGGAAAAAATCTGTCTTAATATCATCTAAACTATTAGTTTATAATCCCTTTAATGTGAATTGTCCTTTAACAGTATAGAATGTTAAGCAGCATGGTAGCCAGATACTAAAAGATTAAATGATATTTATTTTTCCATTTTCCAAAATTTTTTTACACTGTGTTTCACCTTCTTTAATGCCTATTGAAAAACTACTTATTAAAACAATTTATGTATATTTCTTATAGATTATGTGTCTACCATACGTAGAATATTAACTTTGATAGAATATCTCAAATAAAAATTTTGAGGTTTTGTCCGAGCTTTTTCGGGTTCTGCCCCATAGTGCGACGTTAGTTTTTGTGATATTTTCTGGGTAACTTAGCAGCCCAAATTGGATATAGGGTAAGGAACCGATTAATCGAGAGTCGCTTATTTTAATAGAAATAAATGCGCTTAAAATGCAGTATTTTGTTCATATTTTCAGAATATTTTGTAAGAACATCATCTTGAACCCCTTAATCATAGATGTAATACACACAAACGCAGTTTACTGTGTTTTCAGCAACAAATACCTCGCTACTTTGAGCATTGATTGCAGCATTTCTAAATGTCAAGCACTTAATGTTCACCTACTAAATTGTAGTAAACATGTGAGCGCTTGCGTCATTTGACGTCATAGTCGCAAGCTTATAATAGGTGATTATACTAGTGATAATTTGGGACAAGCTTGCATTTCAGCAGTAAAGTGAATCAGGACTATTAAGGAAAGCACCGTGTTGACTAAATTGCGTTTCGGCTGACTAAAATTAGTTCCAACGCCTCAATTTTAAATGTAAAAAAATCATAAGTTGTCAAAGTATGCTGTATCTTCACCGATAAATCATTGAATCGTATTTTTATCCCGATCAAACTTTAGCCCCTGTTTACTCTATAAACGAGATAAGTTATGTATGATGTATTTTCCTTATAGGCTCGAGTAGGTATTTATGTAGGGTAAGGCAGAAGGCACAAAAATAACGAGTAACTGACAGAGTATAGCAATCTGTTTATCCTGCAAACACGTATCAACATGTTCGACTCTAAATAAACAAAATGGAGGCTAGTTCAATCGAGCTGAAAGTCCAACCGAACATATTCTACTGCCAATTTGACTTGAAACAGAGCTAATAGGGAAAAAGTTGTTAAGTGGTCGCCTTAACAATGTCCTGAATTAGCCTTATCTACTCCGATGTATCTCATAACGATAATAATGCTATGTCTTACATACACAAGCATGACTTTTTAACGTACAGCAGGAATGAACTTCGCACTGGCGCGCGAGTTTACTAATTTGTAGCCTAAAATGCCGGAAAACATGTATTCAGAAAACTTGAATATCTCCGAACATCGCAACTAGTAGCAGCTAATTTTTTGCTTATTACTAGTTAACACCCTGAATGTTGATTTTATGGTAGTGTCAGAGCGGAAATCTGTGGAAATCTTTTTCTACACACTATTGAAAATTGACAAAAAATAACAAATATTTTGTTCTAAAACATTTCGTCAGAACAAAGCCTACTAGGAAAAAATCTGTCTTAATATCATCTAAACTATTAGTTTATAATCCCTTTAATGTGAATTGTCCTTTAACAGTATAGAATGTTAAGCAGCATGGTAGCCAGATACTAAAAGATTAAATGATATTTATTTTTCCATTTTCCAAAATTTTTTTACACTGTGTTTCACCTTCTTTAATGCCTATTGAAAAACTACTTATTAAAACAATTTATGTATATTTCTTATAGATTATGTGTCTACCATACGTAGAATATTAACTTTGATAGAATATCTCAAATAAAAATTTTGAGGTTTTGTCCGAGCTTTTTCGGGTTCTGCCCCATAGTGCGACGTTAGTTTTTGTGATATTTTCTGGGTAACTTAGCAGCCCAAATTGGATATAGGGTAAGGAACCGATTAATCGAGAGTCGCTTATTTTAATAGAAATAAATGCGCTTAAAATGCAGTATTTTGTTCATATTTTCAGAATATTTTGTAAGAACATCATCTTGAACCCCTTAATCATAGATGTAATACACACAAACGCAGTTTACTGTGTTTTCAGCAACAAATACCTCGCTACTTTGAGCATTGATTGCAGCATTTCTAAATGTCAAGCACTTAATGTTCACCTACTAAATTGTAGTAAACATGTGAGCGCTTGCGTCATTTGACGTCATAGTCGCAAGCTTATAATAGGTGATTATACTAGTGATAATTTGGGACAAGCTTGCATTTCAGCAGTAAAGTGAATCAGGACTATTAAGGAAAGCACCGTGTTGACTAAATTGCGTTTCGGCTGACTAAAATTAGTTCCAACGCCTCAATTTTAAATGTAAAAAAATCATAAGTTGTCAAAGTATGCTGTATCTTCACCGATAAATCATTGAATCGTATTTTTATCCCGATCAAACTTTAGCCCCTGTTTACTCTATAAACGAGATAAGTTATGTATGATGTATTTTCCTTATAGGCTCGAGTAGGTATTTATGTAGGGTAAGAACCCCACAATTCGCCCCCACCCCAGAATTCGCCCTCCCATTGGTATTCCCGTGATTTAACTCAATATATAGCTGAAATATAAGTTGTTAGTTTAATTTATATTCATTTTAACTCAGTTTTCAGTTATTTGAATAGAATTCGTTGTGTTGTTTTATGTATTTTAATGATTTAATGTGGTTTGAAAAATAGGTAATGTATTTAAGACGCGATTTTTCCATTTTCAAGAACGAGCACGAAAAATAAAATTGAGGAAAAGTAATGGAAAATCGTATCTGTTTGCACTTTTTTCGCATCAATTTGGTTATATCTGTTTCAAATTTCATAATTGTGCTTTTATTTTGATATTTTATCGCAATTCTGCTGAAAATAGAACATAAATGCACTGGGCGAAAACTGGGTATTGTAAATCATATGAGTTCCAAAATTCGCCCGGGTCGAATCTGTATATACTTAGCCGAACTTACTGCGTGAACCAGTTTTCGCCCTCATCTATCAAATATATGCAAGTATGCCACACATAAGCAAATGCAAGTCACAATCGATTAGTTTGTTCGCTGATTTATGTTTATCAAAATGGTGAGTAAAAGTATAGAATAAATAATATTTTGATGCAGAAAGCACATCATATCTTCATTTGAATTCATCTAACAAAAGAATTACCTGCTAAACATGGGCTAATGGGGTTTCTACCAAACGAACTATTGAATTAGCAATAATCGACATCGAAATTGATAATAAGATTAAAACCGCACGAATTAATAAGACGCGCATAATATTCTCAAAAATCACAATTTTTCTTGTCATGAGAATAAACCTGACTATTGGAAAATCACACGAAAAATCCGTCTACTATTTTAAAGCATCTAAGCGCAATAAAATTGTTGTCATGAATAAAACTTTGGAAAGTATTTAATGTGCAATGCAGACAACAAAGAAATAATCGTGTTGATAAAATAGAATATTTCGATAATATCATGAAAATTCTAATAGCTTAGCATTACAAACCCGGTCTAACCAAAAATGCTAGTTAAGAATTCCAAGTTATGTCAAAAAATATCCTAGTTGAGTAGGTAAGATGGGTATGCTTACCAGTTACCAGGAATATTTAATACTGTAAACCGACATACCCATTTACAGACAGTGATTTACTAAACAATTTTTTTTCTTCATCTTTTTATTGACTATATTAAGCAGTTAAGCTTAGTTATTTCTTGGGGAAGAGGTTAGGTTGTGGACTCGAGTCTCACCTTCGATTAGTCAATATATATAGCCGAATATCAAGATTTTCCAGTTCAACTAATTTTTTATTGTTCACAGTAAACATTTACTCTTTCCCAAAAAATTACTAAACAATGATATAAGTAATCATTAAGTTTATTTAAACTATTAAAATAAACATTGTACCATTCTGTAGGCACTGAATTGTATTTATTCGCCCACATATCAATAGTGAAAATGAATTCAACAAAGGACCAGAAAAAGCACTATTCATTTTAAATATCTTTGACGAGTGTCAAATGCCTTATTTTACTGCAATGAAAATAAACATTTAGTAAAAACCCACCTTCTCTGTGTTTTTTAGTTTTACTGAATCAGGTATCAGGAGGTGATGATGATCAGTTTATTTCAATTTAGATTAACATTTAACGAATTCCTGATACAAATTGATTGCCATATTAAGGACTGGATAGACATAATCTTAAAGTTAAATAATAGTAACAACAATTCTAACAAAATAATTGAGGTTATTTTGAAATTTGCAACAAATAACAAGTGGGCGAAATCTGGGTCACATGGGGGACGAATTTTGGATCGCTATGGGCGAAATGTGGTGCTAGAGGTTCCTGCACAAAATTGGCTTTTTTGCTATCAAATTTCAATTTTCGCGATTCCTAATAGCCAAAATAGATAGAATATTAATATATAGTCCTACTTGTCTGAGTTCAGGGCTGATTTTATAATAATATGGCGATTTACTCATTTTACAGCATAAAAACCTGATAAAAGGGGCGAATTCTGGGGTCGTTACCCTACATTTCACAACTCCGTTCTCTTGTTTCCAACTGTGTTGTTTACTGACCTTAAGTAAAACCCAAACCCCTTCTACTTAACCGCTTCGAAGGTAGCGAGAAATAAAATTCCTCGCTTCCTTACCTCCTTTTTTACTATTGGCTTAACATTTTCACCGTATTTGAGGATGGGTTGTTCTCTCTTTATCGTTTTCAAGCCAGCCAATTCTCAACGTTGGTATTGGAAAAGACAAGTGACGGGCTGGCCGGAAAGAAGAACAAAGAAGCACAGACACATGACAAAAAAAGCGGCAGCCATCCAGGGATAAACGTCAATTTATCACATTTTTATTTCTGTAATTCGAGCGCTCTTTATCGCGTACAGATTCTGCCAATTGTGTCACAGTGGCCGAGGATTTAGCTTTTGATTTGTGTCTCCATGGTGAACAATCGTGTGATCAGCGGACCGAACCGAATGAACTGATTCGCTCAATCCGATCCGGCCGATTTTGGCCAATACGTAGCGACGGATAGCCCCGGATAGATGGCCGAATGTGGGGGGAAGGTGTAACATCATCGGTATGCTCGGACACGTACGAAGTGTGATTGTTTTCCGCACGACATTCCAGCCCATTCATGTAGGTGGCAGAGGGACGAATTAATACCTGGGAGCATTGTTTCGAGTTCCGGACCAAGCGATTGTTTAATTTTTTACGCGTGATGGGAAAATATGACGTCCATTATATCAAGCATCTTTGATACAGCAATTGAACATATTGAAATTTGCTGGGAAATCGTGTTTAATTTCGACGGAAAATATTCGTTTCGTGCCAATTGATTGTTTTCAAACTGATGTTAGTTGGAAAGTTGAATTTAATATGAATTTGCAGGATAATTTTACTACAGTATCTTCCGTATTCAATGTTTTTAACTTAATGTAGGATTTTTATGCAATTGACTGCACTTTGGTATTATTCGTTTTATGTTATCATTTCTTTTGAAGTAAAGTGCACATTTCGTGCTGTGAAACATTGAAGGTGCAGTGTAGTCTCGAAAGCGAATCAACAAATCTTTCCTTTTTCAGTTACATGATAAATTGCATTCAAGATGGAGAGCCCGTCGGCAAATCAATCGGTCGTGAATATTTATGATGTTCGACCCAGGAAGAATTCACTCGAATGTTGGCTTACTTTTCACATTTTAGCTTCGTTACTACATTCATGCTTCGAGCACCTGAATGGAAGAGCACAAGAAGAACCGTACCGCAGTGGTAGATATGGAGAACTTTCTTTGATTCCTTATACATTTACGAGTTATTTGCAATTCAACAGGAAATCGGGTCAACCGAACAAAAGCTTGCATTGGGCGGAAAAAGATTCAAGTCCTCTTTCCAGCAGAAAACTTTTTCAGACAGTGAAACGGTACAACGATAGAATCCAATTCAGGACCGTAAATTGCTCTTTGCGATAAGGGTGGATATTAGGTTCCATCGTTGGTGCACTACAGATGGGGTAATTAATACCTTAAGTCCCCATCCTATCCACGACACTGAACATAGTTATCATGATGAATACAATTGCAATTCAAGAAGTAATGAATGACCGGGAAATACTGGATGAAAACGTCATTATAAATCAATCCGAAAGTTGTGATCATTGTAATTAACACTTCAAAGTGCGAGTCGAAGTTTCCAAGATTTCATTACCGTTCGCGTGAGTTATTCTGTAGTTCTATACAGCTTTTAACATTAATGTTCAGCTTATATAAGAAGCTTTCGATTTAAAAATATTCGATTAGTTTCATGAGGCTTTCGAAGCCGTGACGATAATTTTCTATACCACTTCTGCAATCTCGCGATATCCCGGGAGTAAATTGTGGATGTGATACGAAGGTGTGCTTTAATCTCTTTTGTTGGATTAATGTTGAAGGCAGTTGTTTGCTAGTTATCAAATGCTAGAATACCGTTCATCACTTGAGGATGTGTGATGTGTGAACTTAACAAATTAATTTAAATGGAAAATCGCGCCAAGAAAGTATGTAGGGTACGGGAGGGTATTTTCAGCAGGTTTCTAAATTCTGCCTATTCTTTTGCCAGTAAAAATACTTTGCCGACATATAATTTTAATATGTTATAACAATTTTCTCAAGACTGTAAGTAATCTACTATTTTTTATTCAAAGAACGTCAAAACCACCTGTTCTTCCACTAGGCCATAGGCCGAAAAAATAGATGCCATCGCTTAATGGGCTGAAAATACCCTCCCGTGCTCTACCTCTCGGTAGTAAAGGATAAACGAAGAACCACAAGTTCGAATAACGATACACAGTCCTGTGCCACCCTCTCGTATATCACCTTAACAGTTTTTTATTTTAATGGTTCCCATGGTAATATTTCGAGTCACAATATATATCTTTCAGAGGACTTTAGACGCGAGTACCTCAGGCTTCAATTTCAAATACGAACCACAAGCAACTAATATACAGGATATCAAATGCATGCTTCCAACTGAATCCACTCGTTATGTTGAAAATGATGTCATTACAGTCATTACCAGTAGCATTACCAGTTCCTGTGACATCTACTGGCATCAAATCACAGAGCCGTTGATGTTCCTGCTCGGCTTTGCTTCCTGTCGGGATGTCAAGCCTGTTCTACTTTTACTAATTACTCTAACTGTATAACTCAAAACCTGCGGCTACCTCTTTTCCCATCAGAGGTGATACACAGAGACCCTCCAACAAATGGATGTGAATGTCATTATGCACACAAACGAAGCTCCGTGCTGCAGCACCACCACCACCACCACCACCACCACCACCGGCGGGAGCTTCCCGCTTATGACCCATCGATCCTTTTCTCCCGCAGTCATTATCAATTATACCGATTGGAACCTATGGAAATGCCTATTTGTATGCAAAGTTCATCAATATGTGTTACGAGTGCCGCATCGAGTATACTATCACTGTTTGGCTTTGTTTTTTCTGCCTGCCTCAGGTGGCTGACTGTCATATGCACCATCGCGTAATGATATTTTATGCGGGTGAAACTTCATGATATTGTGATTTGACTTTTATTTCAATTAAATGAAAATCGATCTCAGACATTCTATTCGAATTGGAAGACTGATAACAAAACTTGGTGGGTAGAAGCGAGCGGCAGTAGTGTAAAGGTAACACACTTGATCGGCATCGGGCAATCGAGAGACGTGGGGTCGAGTTCTACCTGCCATTGCACAACCATTTAATTGCTTTATTGACAGTTACATTGTGGTTTAAGGAGCTAACAATTAGTATTTTTTGATTTGTATCGCCTTGGTCTTACGCAATACCGCAATAAAACCTTTATAAAATTGAAATGAAACCAAGCGGCTTTAGTACATATTGTTATTTCGGAGGCTAGGAGGATTTGTCTTAAAAGCAAACGTTCATCTCTCACGGACAATGACTATTGACCTTGATAAAATGGTTGAAAAATAGCCGTATTTGGCATCTCTGGTTAGAGTCTACAACATGGCGGCGAATCTGTTCTGTTCAAGGACATAACCAGCAGCAGAAACTGAGGGACTTATCGTGCGAGATGACTCGGACCACTCGGTTTTATTTGAAATTCTTTTGAAGGATTCACTGCTGTATTAAGCTTTACTTCTGGTTTTATTATGTAATATCAAAATGAAGCGAGTCAAAAAATACTTTTAGTCAGCTATAAAACCTTGGTAAAACAGTCAATAAAGCAAAGTTTTTGTGGTTGCTTATATTACGACGTTAAAACTAGTCCGCTCGCTACATCTATCTATCTTCTATCTATATACATATATCTATACCTATAACAATTGATTTCTGTCTGTCTGTCCGTCGGTATGTTTCTTATAGAATCGAAAATTACTAAACCAATCGGTGTGAAAATTTGCATGTAGGGGTTTTTGGGACCGAGGAAGATTCTGACAGTTAGAGACACATCCACCCCCTAAAAGGTGGGGCTCCCATACAATTGAAACACAAATTTCTGCATAACTCCAGAACAAATCAAGCAAATGGGACCAAATTTGGCATGTGGGTGTTTTTTTCAAATTGGGCAAATTTTTTTCTATGGTGAATTGAGCACCCTCCCTTCTTTATGAGGGGAATTATGACCCCTTTAAGAGGGTGGGAGGCTCTTATACAAATGAAATACAAATTTCCTCTTATCTCGAGAACTAATCAAGCAAATGCAACCAGAATACCATTTCGCGAAAAACCTTAACCTTCCTAATGCATTAGAAAAAAGTTACATATTATGCATTAAGGGTCGAAAACGACCCAAGTTTTGAAATTGCTCTCATTCATCCATTTTCAATCCGAATTTCGTTTTCTTTACCTCGTTTGAAAGATATGGCCAAAAACAAGCACCCAAGGTATATTGGGGAATATTTGTTGACTGATGGCCACTTCTGCGTCGGTTCCGGAACACCCACTATCAGGTCCCGGGGGACATTTTTATATTTTGAGATAATTCATTTTGCGGCACATCAAATCACATTGGCTTGATAAAATAAGATTAATGGAAGTGCAATGGGAGCATTTTGGACCCAAGCGGCCATTTCCTTATTGGTTCTGGAACATCCGGTACCCGGTTTTTGAGGACAATTTTGAATTTTAGGATGATTTATCTTGCGACACGTCAAATTACATCAGCTTGATAACGTAAGACTATTGAAAGTATAATAAAGACATTTTGAAGGCAAATGGCTACATCAGCATTGGTCTCGGAACATCCGGTACCCGGGTTTTGGGGCCATTTTTGTATTTTAGGATAACCCATCTTGCGACACATCAAATCACATCGGCTTGATTAAATAAGACTGATGAAAATAAAATAAGGTCATTTAGAAGCCAAATGGCCATTTTACCATCGGTTCCGGAACATCCGGTACCTGGTTCCGCGGGATATTTTTGGATTATGAAATAATTCATCTTGCGGCACATCAAATCACAACGCCTTGAGCAAATAAATAAAGACAAATGGCCATTTCATCATCGGTTCCGGAACATCGGGTGCACGGTATATGAGAACATTTTTGGATAGGATAATTCATCATGCGCCACATTAAATCACATTGGCTTGATCAAATAACACTAATGGAAGTACAATGTAAAAATTTTGGAGCCAAAATTACCATTTCACCATCGGTTCCGGACTATCCGTTATCCGGGTTTTGGGGACATTTTTGGATTACAAGGTAATTCATCTGCCCCGGTATAAATACCGGGTACCGGATTATATGCGACTGACGCCCCATTATACTTCCATTGTTGTTATTTTATCAACCCGATGTGATTTGAGGTGCCGCATGGTGAATTATATCAAAAGCCAAAAATGTCCCCCGAAACTGGTACCGGATGACCCAGTACCGATGGTAAAGTGGCCATTTGGCTTCTAAATGACATTGTTTTACTTCCATCAGTCTTATATTATCAAGCCGATGTGATTTGATATGTCGCATTATGAGTTATCCTAAAATACAAAAATGTCCCCAAAAACCGGGTACCGGATGTTCCAGGACCGATGCTGATGTGGCCATTTGCCTTCAACATGTGTTTATCAGGCTGGTAAATGGCTAGGTAATGCGTACCATCGGTGCCTTGTGCACTGGGCATAAAATAGACCCCACAGTGGTTCACAGCCTCTTACCTAGCAACTCCTACCCCAACCTCCTCGTGGTACCAGCCGGGATACGAGCAACCTCGGGTGGAGATCGGGTAACCAACCCCGGTGGAAACCAAGGTCGTATGCTGACAGGGGAGGAGGGCTCCTTCGAGCTACGTTGGCCCTCCGGCGATACTGTGGGGTTGGTTGCGGGCTTTGCAAGCCTGAACCACTAAAAAAACCAAAGCAATGGACTCCGCAAGTAATAATAATAACTCTAATCGGAACAATCGGCAAAGACCCAGGCGACGAAAACGGACTAACGATTGGAAATTAGGAACATGGAACTGTCGGTCTCTAAATTTCCTCGGAAGTACCCACGTGCTTTCTAAAGAAGTGAAGAGCCGCAAGTTCGACATCGTAGCGCTGCAGGAGGTATGCTGGAAAGGAACGATGGTACGTACGTATAGAGATGGTCATACCATCTACCAGAGCTGCGGCAATACACACGAGCTGGGCACAGCTTTTATAGTGATGGGCGAGATGCAGAAGCGGGTGATCGGGTCATCAACCCCCGAATGTGCAGATTAAGAATCAAGGGCCGATTCTTCAATATAAGCATAATTAACGTGCACAGCCTTCACCTCGGAAGTACCGATGATGACAAAGACGAATTCTACGCGCAGTTGGAGCGTGAATACGACCGCTGCCCAAGACATGATGTCAAAATTATCATCGGGGACTGTAATGCTCAGGTTGGTCAGGAGGAGGAATTCAAACCGGTGATTGGACGGTTCAGCGCTCACCCGCAAACGAACGAAAACGGCCTAAGACTTGTCGACTTCGCCGCCTCCAAGAACATGGCCATACGTAGTACCTTCTTCCAGCATAACCTCTACCATCGGTACACCTGGAGATCACCCAACCAGACAGAATCACAAATCGACCACGTTCTGATAGATGGTCGGCACTTTTCAGACATTATCGATGTCAGAACCTATCCGGGCGCTAACATTGATTCGGATCACTACCTAGTGATGGTAAGGATACGTCAAAAACTATCTGTTGTGAACAACATACGATACCGCCGCCCGCCACGGTATAACCTAGCGCGACTGAAGCAACCAGAGGTCGCCGAAAACTACGCGTTATCTCTCGAAACCGCGCTGCCGGAAGAGGGAGAGCTGGATGAAGCCCCTCTTGAAGACTGTTGGAATGCCGTGAAAACAGCCATTAACAGCGTAGCGGAGAACGTCCTAGGCAGTGTGGCACCGAATCGACGTAACGAATGGTTTGACGAGGAATGCCAGCAGATATTGGATGAGAAGAACGCAGCGCGGGTACAAATGCTGCGTAGAGCCACCCGTCAGAATGTGGAGCGATACAAACAGAAGCGGAGGCAGCAAACCCGACTCTTCAAGGAAAAGAAGCGCCACCAAGAGGAGAAGGAGTGCGAAGAACTCGAACAGCTGTACCGCTTTCACGACACACGGAAGTTCTATCAGAAACTCAACGGATCTCGCAAAGGCTTCGTGCCGCGGGCCGAAATGTGCAGAGATAAAGATGGAGGTATCTTGACTGATGACCGTGCGGTGATCGAAAGGTGGAAGCAGCACTACGATGAACACCTGAATGGCGTGCAGGCGGAAGACCATGATAGCGGAGGAAGTGACCACATTGGTGCAGCAAGCGACGAAGATGTGCCACCCCCATCGATAAGGGAAGTTAAAGAAGCCATCCAGCGGCTGAAGAACAACAAAGCAGCGGGAAAGGATGGCATTGGAGCGGAACTTATTAAAATGGGCCCGGACAAGCTGGCCGGCTGTCTGCATCAATTGATTGTCAAGATTTGGGATACGGAACGACTACCGGAGGAGTGGAAAGACGGGGTTATCTGCCCTATCTACAAGAAAGGTGATAAGCTGGATTGTGAGAACTACCGAGCCATCACTATCCTGAATGCCGCCTACAAAGTGCTGTCCCAAGTCCTCTTTCATCGACTATCGCCAATAGCCAATAGATTTGTGGGAAGTTACCAGGCCGGCTTCATGGAGAGTCGGTCTACAACAGACCAAATCTTCACCCTGCGGCAGATCCTCCAGAAGTGCCGCGAATTCCGAGTCCCCACGCACCACCTGTTCATCGATTTCAAAGCCGCATATGATAGCGTAAACCGACAAGAGCTATGGAAAATTTTGGACGAAAACGGCTTTCCGGGTAAGCTTACTAGACTTATCATGGCTACGATGGATGGGATCCAGTGCTGTGTGAGAATCTCGGGTGGATTGTCGGACCCATTCGAATCTCGCAGGGGACTTCGACAAGGAGATGGTCTTTCCTGCCTGCTATTCAACATTGCGCTTGAAGGTGTTATAAGGCGAGCGGCGATCGAAATGCGGGGCACGATTTTCAATAAATCCAGTCAATTTATCTGCTTTGCTGACGACGTGGATGCTGTCGGCAGAACATTTGAGGCGGTGGAAGATCAGTACACCAGACTGAAACGCGAGGCAGAGAAGATTGGATTGCAGATAAATACGTCTAAAACGAAGTATATGCTGGCGGGCGGGACCGAGCGCGACAGGGCTCGCTTGGGCAGCACCGTGGTAATCGACGGGGATGAGTTCGAGGTAGTCGACGAGTTCGTATACCTTGGCTCGCTGGCAACAGAGGACAACAATACCAGCCGTGAGATTAAAAGACGTATTATCAGCGGAAGTCGGGCCTACTACGGACTCCACAAACACTTGCGGTCGAACAATCTGAGCCCCCGTACAAAGTGCACATTGTACAAAACGCTAATTAGACCGGTTGTCCTCTACGGGCACGAAACGTGGACATTGCTAGAAGAGGACCTACGAGCACTCGGAGTTTTCGAACGGCGGGTGCTAAGAACCATCTTTGGCGGAGTGCAAGAGAACGGTGTATGGAGGCGAAGAATGAACCACGAGCTCGCGCGTCTCTACGGCGAACCAAGTATTCCAAGTAAGAAAGTGGTTAAAGCTGGACGGATACGTTGGGCAGGACATGTTGCTAGAATGCCGGACAACTATCCTGCAAAAATGGTTTTCGCATCAAATCCGGTAGGAACAAGACGAAGAGGGGCACAGCGAGCGAGGTGGCAAGACCAGGTGGAGCGAGATCTGGCGAGCACTGGGTGCCCGCGGAACTGGAGATCAGTTGCCATGGACCGAAACAGATGGAGAAATTATACTGCGCAGGCCTTGTCATAAGACGTTAGGCCAATTAAGTAAGTAAGTATGTGTTTATCATACTTTCAATAGTCTTATGTTATCAATGTGATGAAATTTGACGTGCCGCAATAGAAATCATCCTAAAATTCAAAAATGGCCTCAAAAACCAGGTACGGGATGTTCCGTAACCGATTGGGAAGTGGCCATTCGGGTCCAAAATGTCCCCATTGTACTTCCACTAGTCTTATTTTATCAAGCCAATGTGATTTGATGTGCCGCAAAATGAATTATCTCAAAATATAAAAATGTTCCCCGGGACCTGGTAGTGGGTGTTCCGGAACCGACGCAGAAGTGGCTTCAGTCAACAAATATTCCCCAATATACCTTGGGTGCTAGTTTTTGGCCATATCTTTCAAACGAGGTAAAGAAAACGAAATTCGGATTGAAAATGGATGAATGAGAGCAATTTCAAAACTTGGGTCGTTTTCGACCCTTAATGCATAATATGTAACTTTTTTTGCTGTGGCTCTTCTAGATGTCGCTGAAAGCTGAAACTTCCCCACAATGCTAATTTTCCAAAGTTAGGAAAAGTCAGAAAATTTCAAGTCTCTAACTCGTACCGTTACTGAGTATCAAGCTTTGTATGTATGCCGATGGGTCGAAAACGACCCCAATGCACTAGGAAGGTTAAGCGGGATGTAACTCTTTTCGTAGAAAGTACCATTTCGCAGGGGTGACCCAACTGAAGGAAAGTAATAGAGGTCAGTAGATCTGGTAAAATAAATAAACCTAGATAGATGTGATCTCTACGGGGGGCTGCCCCCGCAGTGGCTGGCGCTTCCGACGGCAGGTCGTCGGCAACACTCGCGGCCTGTGGCCGTCTCGCGCTGAATTATCTAATGTTACTATTGATAGTTTTTGCTGGTCTTGTTATTGATTATTGTTTTATGAAAGAGTCTAAAATTTCTCGAGTTCGATTAGTTTTTGAGTTACGCAAAAATTTCTGTTTTATTTGTATGAGAGTCCTTATCTCCCTACCACAAATTTGGTTGCATTGGCTTGATTACTTCTCGAGTTGTGAGGAAATTTAGATTTCATTTGTATGGGAGCACCCCTCCTAAAAAGGGTGGGGAGGGGGTCCTAATTCATCATAAAAAAAATTCATGCCTCCAAAAACACCCGATGCCAAATATGGTTCCATTTGATTAATTAGTTCTCGAGTTATGCGGAAATTTGTATTTCATTTGTATAGGAGCCCCCTCTCCAGAAGCGGGGAGAGGTTTCAATTCACCATAGAAAACATCCTTGTCTCCAAAAACACCCACATGTCATATTTTGTTCCATTTGCTTGATTAGTTCTCGAGTTATGAGAAAATTCGTATTTCATTTGCATGAGAGCCCCCCCTTCTAAAAAGGTAAGGGGTCCTAATTCATCATAGAAAATATTCATGCCTCCAAAAACACCCACATGCCAAATATGGTTCCATTTGATTAATTGGTTCTCGAGTTATGAGGAAATTCGTAGTTCATTTGTATAGGAGCACTCCCTCCTAAAGTGGGGAGGGGTCTCACTTCACCATTCGAAAGATCTTGTCTCCAAAAACACCCACATGTAAAATTTTGTTCCATTTGCTTGATTAGTTCTCGAGTTATGCAGAAATTTGTGTTTCATTTGTATGGGAGCCCCCCATCTTAGTGGGGGGAGGGGTCTCTAACCATCATAAGAACCTTCCCTGGCCCCAAAAACCCCTATATGCAAATTTTCACGCCGATCGGTTCAGTAGTTTTCGATTCTATAAAGAACATTCGGGCAGACAGACAGAAATCCATTTTTATAGGTTTAGATTTGTGTGGGAGCCCTCCCCCTCTTAGTGGGGGGAGGGATCTCTAACCATTATAAGAACCTTCCCTGGCACCAAAAACCCCTACATGCAAATTTTCTCTCCGATCGGTTTAGTAGTTTTAGATTCTATAAGAAACACAGAACAGACAGAAATCCGTTTTTATAGGCATAGATTTGTATGGGAGCCCCCCCTCTTAGTAGGGGGGGGGTCTTTTTCCATCGAGAGAACCTTTCCTAGCCCCAAAAACCCCTATATGCAAATTTTCACGCCGATCGGTTTAGTAGTTTTCGATTCTATAAGGAACATTCGGGTAGACAGACGGAAATCCATTTTTAAAGGTATAGATATTGAGAACCCTTTCCTTTTTAGAAAGGGCGGTATGACCTCTCTCCCTTTTAAGAGGGGGGGGGCTTCCATACAAATGAAATACAAATTTCCTCTTATCTCGAAAACTAATCAAGCAACTGGAATCAATTTTGGCAAGCGGGGGTTTAAGGACGCAAGATTTTTTTTTATGATGAATTAGGACCCCTCCCCTGTTTAGGATGGAGGGCTCTCATACAAATGAAATGCAAATTTCCTCATAACTCGAGAACTAATCGAGCAAATGGAACTCGAGAACTAATCGAGTAAATGGCGGGGATTTTCGGAGGTAAGATTTTTTTTATGAACTAGGACCCCACCCCTGTTTAGGAGAGGGAAAGCCCCTACAAATTAAATACAAATTTCCTCATAATTCGAGAACTAATCAAGTAAATGGAACCAAATTTGGCATGCGGGGCATTTTGGAATGGATTTTGGAGTCTTGAAATGACTTAAATGCTTTTTGGTTTGCATTTGAATAGCATTGGCGATGCTTATTGGTTACTTGGGATGCTTTCATAGTTACGTAACTGCCAAAATGAATCATCTAAGGTTGAACTTCTCAGAAACGTGCAAAACTCGAGATTGAGACAAAGATCATCCGAGATTCATGATTTATGCACAACAGGCTTTAATTTGTGGCAATACGAAGTTTTTCGGGTCAGCTAGTATGTATATAAAAGTGAACGTAAGTAAGTTTGTATGTTCCGCCATAACTCCAGAACGCCTTGACCGTTCTTCACCAAATTTGGTACATACGTTTCTTGACATAAGGGAAACGGCACTGGGGGTTAACAAAGAGGGGCCGATAGGCCATAACTCTGAAACGCCTGAATGGTTCTTCATGAAACTTGGCACACATGTTCCTTGAGATAAGGAACTCACTGCTGGGGGGTTGATAAAAGCGGGGTTCCTTTTAAACTTAGCACGCATGTTACTTGGTATAATGGAATCAACATAAGGCGGTTAACAATAAGGGGGGGGGGCTCCCACCAATGGAGGGAGGTCCAAATAAGTAAAAGGGGTTGCGTTTCTCTTGCATATAGACCGATTGCAGTTGTGCAAGTAACTTGTGAGAAAAGTGGATTCTAGGGACCGTTATAGGGATTTTCATGGAGCAATGGCGTCCCACTCCCAATACAAAATTGATTTTATTGTGGTTGCTTGTCTAACCGCAACCGTGTTAGTTTTAACGGGTGGCAACTAAAATTTTGGAATTTTTTCGCGGCCCCTATACTCAACAACAAACGAGCTCAGAGAGAAATGAGAGTATGTATGTGTTAGCTCTCTCCTCGTTTTGTTAATATTTTTTGTACTGTTTATGCTAGTTCTTAAAATAGCGTCGAAACAAGAAGCATGTCGTCGAAACGCGCACGTTCACTCGTTCTTGGGTAGCTTAGATCAGCTGTATCAGTTTGTTCGGAAATCCATAGGACTAAGTAGTTTCTTCTCCTCCTAAATACCTAAATATTGTATTAGTTCTGAAAAGAGCCACGAGCTAATGTTTCTTGGGACCATAAAAAGGACGGTTTTAGTTACGCTGGTACTGACGAGCGACAATTAGTGCTTTCTTGTGGTGATTCGTTGTTCTTGAACCTTTTAATAGTTCGTTTGTTTTGTAGTCGACTCACTCTGTGTATCTCAAGGTCAACTATACCTGGAAACCAAAGCGATCGTACGGAAAAAGCGTGGGAAATTTATACTTGAAAAGTTTAGGATTCTTTTCACTATCCAGCGATGAAATAATGGCCGTTTGATAAGAACCAGGCAACATCCTGTGGTAAGAAGCAGTCTTACGACAAAAAATGTATCTTATCCACCTGAAAAATGCAAATCCAGAGTGCGGAGTTTCAAACTATTTGACACTAGCATAAATGCACAACATAATTAAAACAAGTACGGTTATAAAACAAACTAGAACAGCAAAGTTTTACGATCGCCCTGCTGCTACACTTTCGCGCTCGAGCATAAAATTTGATTTTGTATTATCCTGTCACATGGGCCCACGGTAACTTAAATTTGCAGCGCTCATATCCTCACGCCTGATATGTGCTGCAAAACCAGTTATAAATGAGATGGGTCTACCAGGGAGAAGCAAAAGCCGGTTAATGTCGTACACGTGGTGCCAAACCAACTCCGAAACTAGCCACCATCCCCTCCGGATTCTCCGGTCATCGGGACGGTCGGTTTCGTAGCACGTCTGCTGGCAGCACCCGGTGCCCGTCTGGGCCATGCCGGCTTTCGGGCTCGCCGGTGATAAATGGCGTGACAGAGTTTAAATTTGGCGAGTATCCTATAAATTATCAGGCTGCATACCGGTAGAATCTGTCGGAATGAATGACGAGAAGCGCTACGGCGAAGGATGAGTAGAAAGGCAAACCGCCAGTATGCAGTAAATCAGTGTGGCCTACCTTGGTTGAATATTTTGCAGCATCCCACGTTCCGATGGGCGGCAGCCCCAGTCTGATTTGTTCAATTTTTCAAAAAAAATCTACTTCAGCGACTCGTGAATGAAATGTGGAACAAACCATGTGGAGCGTGTGCCAAATAAGCAGAACGTATCGGTTAAGAAAACTTTACGACATATAATACAAGCATAATCCGGAGAAAAGCGCCAAGATTGCTAAACTTTTGCTAGATTGGATTGATTACTACTTTCAGACGTCTTTTTGCAAAAGATGTCCCTCAACTGTCGTCCACTCTTTTCGTGATCAGTTTGGGCATAGTGGCTATTTTTACAAATCCTCACACTTTTTATTTAACGCAAGTTTAATGTAAATAATGCCTCGAAAAAGTGAATTTCGAAATAGTGTGGTTTAATTTCATTAGCATCTAAAAATAAAAAAAAATGTAGTAGCCAGTAAACTGATGAATTTTTTGTTAGATAGAAGATGAATTCAGGAAAAAAATTTTGATTGAAATTTCACACTTGAAATTTAATGCATTTGATTCAAACACTTTACAACGAAAATCCAGTAGTAAACTACAAAATAACCTTTAATTAGCTTCACGTTGAGCTTATTGTTGTTTTATATCGCAATACCATGGTGGAATTTCAATAAAAGGAAACCTGAGTCGAATAGATACCTATATCACCATTGTCTAAACAAACAAAACAAATCCCAATTTTGGACATCTTCTGCACTGACCCCCTAGCAATTTCGAATCAACAAAACTAATTATTAATCTAAAGATAAATAAATTGCCTTCCTACACTGAGCCTGTTATTTGCCTTTCTCTTTCTATGCACTGAAAATCAAATCTACTCAAAATCAACTTTAATACACACAATTTCGTTTTTTTAAAGCGACAACCAATTTCAATACTTGTAAGCTCAAATCTGTTATTTTTAAATTACAGATAAACTTATAGAAACTTGGCTCAATTTTATTTTCATCAGTATATTTAATTTTCCGTGTATCATAAATCATTTATTAATACCCAATGTGTACCCAAATGTAACTGCTAAAACCTGCAAGTGTTCAGTTGAAAAGCAAATCGCCATGGCAGCCAGCTGAACGTCGTCCCCCAAAAAACAAAGATTTACACTGTTTGAACCCAAAAACAGACATATCCTATCCAATTTTCTTTCCTTCGGTTTTGCCTTCGGTGGTCCAGCAAATCTGTCGTCATCAACGTTGCGGTTGCGGCCTGCGGGTACAGTGGTGCAGAAGAAATGGTGAAATGCAGCTCTGCTGTCCTGTAGGCTTCCGCTGTATTGTTGCAGCTGTTGTTGATCTCAGACCGGTTGGTTTCGGAACACCGCAGACTTTTCCGTGTTCTGCTCGGAGAGACAGCAGGATATGGCCAATAATAAGATTTTTTACGGCTCAATGATCTACGATCTACGTACGGACAGCTCAGGGTGAAAAACTCGACTTCGTTCCTAACGAGCAGAATGTGCCACAGCTCCGAAATTCTGTGAACCATAGCGTCGAAAATATGTATATTTAGATATCGTTAGTCAAGTGGCATTTCTTCAATTAAAATCGAACAGTTTATACTTGTTTGCTGTGTCCTGGGAAGTTAGCAGAAAGCCGCCATTATTTGCATTGCAACTGGAGTTGGTGTCTGGTATTAGTACACTAAGGGGTGACAACTAAAATTTTGGAGTTTTTTGAGGTCCCTACGCACAACAACAAACGAGCTCAGGGAGAAATGAGAGTGTGTATATGTTGGCTCTTTCTCTCCTCTTTCTGCAAGTAGTTTTTGTTTTGTTTATGCTTGCCAAGTTTTGCTTAAAATGGCGTCAACACAAGAAGCATTCCGCGAGTGCGTTGTTCACTTCTACGAATTGCACAAAGAACTCGGCAAAAAGTATACGGTACAACGTTTTAAAAGCGAAAATATTGCGGCTTCAACTATTTACAATATCCTACTCGCAAGCAAGGTAGTGGAAGACCAGCCAAAATTATAGACGAAGAAGGACTTCGTTCTCTTTCTCGATAGTGATCGTCAACAGAGATATGAACGCCCAGGTCGGTAACGGTGCATAGACCAGGAAGCGATTTATATCCTAGAGTTCTGAATTGAGAGACTGGCCACGCCACTCAAAAACTCACATCATTAAACCAACGACACTCACTGATTACGTGAAACGTGTGTCGCTGGTTTAATGATGACAAGTTCTCGAGAGCTACTGAGTTGCCATGGCCTGTCTCTCAATTCAGAACTCTAGTATATCCCAGCGAAAGGGCCTCTTAGGTTGCACCCCGATATTAACAAAACTCTGATCAGGCCACTAGTACTCTACGGACTTGATACTGTAACCATGCCTATGGCAGACATACGTGCAGTTGTCGTATTCGAATGAAAGATTTTGCGGTTTATTTGAGGAAGTACAAACGCGCAGCGGAGAGTGTTATGGACATGGACGCATAAACCATGAGCTGCAGGCACTTGGAGAAATTCCTATTGTTCGCCTGGCGTAAGACTGACGGCAACAGTGAGCCGGTCACGTCGCAAGGATGCCGCACTGCAATGAAATCTGCTCTCGTAAAAAACCTCTTCGGCGCGGCACCAAGAATAGAACGGCTCAACGTGTTACGTGGCACGACTAGATCAAAGCTATCTAACAATTGTCGAGACGCTTGAGGACTTGACGATGAGCTGCTCAGGACTGAGCTCTTGATATAGCACGTGCCGACCCGGCTCTAAGCAGGAGAAGAAGAAGGGAATCTTACGCAAATCATGGCAACACGGACAGGTGGATTCTCCGTTAATTTAATATCAGGACCCGAGTTAGGATTCGTAAAGATATTATAATTTTTCTATAATATACATAATTGTACATATTAATTGCATGCTTAATTTAATTGTGTTTTATCGTGTAGCGTTTACGT
Source organism: Sabethes cyaneus (assembly GCF_943734655.1). Lineage (NCBI taxonomy): Eukaryota > Metazoa > Arthropoda > Insecta > Diptera > Culicidae > Sabethes > Sabethes cyaneus. The sequence continues at coordinate 38,671,555 of NC_071353.1, read as the reverse complement.
GTATGTATACAGAGTTCATTATTAAGTGTTGCATGCAAGTGTTGTTGTAGGTTCTTGTGAGTTTCCTGTAATTTTAGTTTTAAGTAAAATTGTATTCCACTCACGTTTAGTCCCCTTAGATGTATTTTAATTGTAATTCCACTTAGTGCGGCTAGTACAACCGGAGCTGAAATAGATGATTCAGTTCTCCTTAAATAATTTTCAGGTTGGAAACTGGCTTATCTTCTGGTAGAATTCTACAATCATAAATCCATAGCTTTAGTATAGATGTAAGAATAATTTTAGTTAACAATACTCACCAGTAGAATAAGCAATTGGTTTTAAGTATTTAAGTTGATAGTATAGAATAAACTAGATTTAGTTTTAATACTCTTTAGGCTACTATAACCGGCACACGTTTTAACTTTCAACTCTTTCTGTTGCTTTGTTTTCATTCGAATCACTTACCCAGTTGATGACAGATCTATCACGTCACCGCTGACAGCTGTGCATGATATCGATCTCAATGCAGGGTTGACCGCGTTGCGCTGTCGGTCTTGCTCGATTAATCAAAGTGGTGTTTGGAAGGTGATGATGCGAGGCCGACTAGGGATGGCCAACAATACGGCATCAAACTTTAAGCAGGAGGTAGAACAGGGGTCCTAGTGTGACCCATCCTAGGCACGCCAGTTTCAGCTGCCGACCACAAGCTAGCCTAAGTTACAATTTGGGTTTTATTACACTCTTATGATGGTATTTAAGACCAAAATTGGTCTTGACGACCACCATAAGAGTACAATAAAACTCACATTGTTGCTTGGGAGCTCAATTTACACTTAAAATAATCCACATACTTGGTATAGTCCAATAAGGGTAAAAAAATTTCAAAAATTGGGGAAAATGAGCAAAATGGGGCACTTTCTGATGACATACAGGACAGGGGTGGGCAACACGCGATTCTTCGGAAAATTTTACATAAGATCACCTATATTTTATCAAGTGGCAGACCGGACGTGACGGATATGAAAGGGTTATCTGCCCAGTGAGGCTAGAGGTCTGGGAGCAAGCGCGTGCAAGCGACGCTCTCCGCCGGCTCAACTTTGTGTATCTATTTATTTACTAGAACATGTGGGACGTAGAGACAACTAAAATGAGAAAACGGCCAAAACACTCAATAACTCGCATAAGTAAATCAACGACGCTTATTGATTATTGAACTTCCAGCAAAACTAGTGTCGCTGGTTTAATGATGAAAAGTACTCACGAGATACTGAGTTAGTTTGACCATTCTCTCATTTCAGTTTTTATATCACACTGCACTCCGCACTGCACTGGGACAACAAGCAGGTGGGGAAATCACCCATTATAAGCTAGATTAAACTAGAGAACTAAACTCTTTGTACGGAGAAAATACATGTAATTCGGTTCTAGGCAGGGATGCCACATATAATTCTGTGTTTTTTGTTGGAAAAATCTGACAATCTGTACGGCGAGGAAAAATATCTGTGCAAAAATCTGTCCAATGCAAAACAATGGGGAGTGAAAGAGATAGAGAGTCATTTTGCTGACTATTTCCGTCTCTTTCACTCTCATGTAAAAACTCAAAAATCTGTTTAATCTGTGTAATTTGGCGAAAATCGGTATTCTATGCATACAGATTCTGTACAAGCGATTTCTTTCAAATATACAGAATAATCTGTGCATGTGGCAACCCTGGTTCTAGGCCATCAACCGCGTTTAGCTGGCGGTAATTAAGCTCAATTCTGTATTTCATTTTATACTTTGAAGTTTAGAATACGAAAGTGGCCCCGGTGGCCCTAATGTGGTATACACAGGTGTGGCGATGTTGGTAAAGCGATGTTAGTGCAATGAAGAAATTTCATCACGGTGTGGGTGGAATCAGGGGGATCTATTGCTGTCAAATTGCTTACAAGTGTGCGTTACCGCAGATGGTGTTTGGTCCATGACGTTTGCACTGTCATGAACCAAACGGCTTATGATTGATTTCGAGCCAGGAAACTCGCAACTTCATTTTTGTCTACTGCAGTTGACAGAAACTCAAACCCAAACACGCAGTGCAATTGTCATTTGTATTGTTTTGATCCCGATAATGCATTTATCTGCTTTTTAGCCTAAATAAAACAAACGAAGACACTTTTCGGAAGCTACATATACATACAAGAGCAGCAAATCGGTAAGTAAAAAATAGCAAGAGCGGCATTGAAAATTATGGTCACCTGCCTGCCCCGTCACATGTGAGTTTCACAATTCCTTACCGATAGATCCTCCCTGGGTGGAATCATAAATCGACCAATCGCGATCAAGCGTGACGTCAAAGTCCAAAAACAAACCTCATTGTCCGACGCATACATAGCTTACAAGTTTGTTTTGAATTTTCATTTGTTTTAGAGGTGTGCTACTCATGGGTGCAAAAAGGTAACTTGTGACAAGTCTGTTTTTCGACCGGGGCTGAAGCCAGCTCACGGCCAGTGACTAAACCCTCGGCAAAGTGCGCAGCGGGCGGAGGGAGTGGATATCGGATGAAACTTGGAGTAAGATCGATGAGCGGCGAAAGGCGAAAGCCGGCATTGAGCGAGCGCGAACCAGATCGGCTAAGACAGCTGGCCGTCAACGGGACAAGAGAGCCTGGACTAACTCCCTAGCCAAACAAACCCTAGCCGAGACCAACCAAACCAGCAGCGTATGACGCCAACAGTTCATCGAATTAATCGCGTCAACTCGGCGGCGCCATCGCTGGATGAAATTGAAGCAGCTATCAAGAGTATGAAATCCAGTTGTAGAGCGCCAGGGATAGACTGTATTTCAGCCGAGATGCTTAAAGCTGATCCGTCTTTGTTAGCCCAGATGATGTATCAGCTTTTCAGCGATAAATGGAAAACCGCAACTTTTCCGGTGGACTGGATATGGCCGATTGGTCAAAGTCCCTAAAAAGTAGACCTAACTGAATGCGGTAACTAGCGTGGCATCACACTGCTCTGTACTACTCTCAAAGTACTCTGTAAGGTAATCCTCAACCGGATCCAGGAGAAGATTGACGCTACTCTCCGGCGGCAGCAAGCTGGATTCCGTGCTGACCCATCATATATACACCATATCACAACGCTCCGCATTATATTGGAGCAGATCAATGAATTCCAGGACTCTCTTCTGCTGGTGTTCGTTGACCTCGAAAAAGTGTTCGTCCGTCTCAAGCACTACATCTGGTCCCCGAACCTAACCATAAAAGCACTATAAGGACACCCCAAGTCATCAAACGAGTAAGAGAGCGAATTCGATGGAAACCAGATCAGTCTGGACGTAAGATGACCAAGAAACTGGGAATTTCGTAGTCAATCATGCAGAATATTTTGAAACATGATCAACGATTGATTGCATATAAACAACAACAGGTGTACGGTTTGACTGAAAAGCAGAAAGTCGCAAGAGGTTTGGGAGCTGCTCAAGCGGCACGGTGATTGTGAAATTCTGTTTTCGATCGAAAAAATGTTCCTGCTATCAGGATCACGACAACCAACAAAATGATCGGACATATGCAGCATATCTTTCTGAGATTCCTCGGGACAAACTGGCTGTTCAAAGGTTCCAGAATGTTTCCAGGATGATGGTATGGGGAGGCTTCTCCAAAAATTTGAAGGTTCTATTGATGTTGATTAAACCTGGTGTTGAAATCTATACTAAATATTACATCGATATTGTTATTAGGTACTTAGGTTATTAGGTTATTTGCTTCCCATCGTAAAAAAAACTACAAGAATGCACCAAACTGCTTCCAACAAAATTCTGCACCGTCTCACCAGGCGAAAGCTCAAAAGCTAGGTGTGAGCACAATTTTACGGATTTTATTTCTTCGAAAGAGTGGCCTGCCTCTTCACCTGATTTGAATCCTCTATGCATGGGGTTACATGCTAGGAAAACTAGGGAGACAACATTTGGAGAATATTTGGGATGAAATGCCCCAGAATAAGATAAGAAACCATGCGTGCCAGCTGTAACGCTTTTCAACAAAGATTGCGACTGCTAATTAAAGTAAAGGGAGAAAGATATGATGGGGTAATTCAAGACAATGGGTGTTATGGGTGCACGAAACACACTCAAAATTAAAATTTAGACAAGCATCTTATTTTTGTGACCATTTACTTTACTGACAGTTATTACTACTCACCCTGTACAATCGTCAGAGGATCTGTTCTGGTACTAAAACAAGATTGTAACCGCCGAATAAGAAGAAAATAAAATACATAACTCACAATCGGAAATCTTGAAGCAAAGGCTTTTTCATTTGAATTATGCATGCCCAGAAGTTGGAAAAAATCGATTGTTTGGCATCGTATTATGCAGATACGAAACAATACAAGGTACAAACATGTTTCCCGGTCATCTTTATTCGACAAAACTAACGCGATCAATCGGTTACCTTGTCGTTACTACTTCCACAAAGAAATAAGCAAAAGAATTTCTCATACAGTCGTTTAATCGACTCGTCCGGTTTCATTGTTGTATGCATGTAGGTAACACCAATCCACCTTTCCACACGGACCAAAACTTCTACATACACAACCATAGGTTGCTTTTCGATGACGAAAACACGGATGAGCCAAGAACGATAAGCGGCGCGGCCGTTTTCCACTGACTATGTCTAGGCACGAACTAGGAAGAAATATGGTGTACATTTTTATTTGATTTTGTCTCTCCACTTGCGGGCCGTCGGTACTATGGTGCTCCAAAGGAGTGTTGAATTGAGAGTATGTAGTAAATCGTTGCTACTTTATCGGCCGCTTGGCCAAGCGGCAACTTGCACAAGTAGTATACCATCTGCACACCGGTCGAGGGGACCGTCTCCCGGGAAATATGGTGTGCAGTTTGTCTTGGGGACAATTGGGTGAAAATACTGCTGTGAAAAGCTCGAGAGAATAGCATGCGGCTCCAATGCTCCGTAGGTATAAGGTGGCACGTGCTGCTGAGGGGTCGGGAAAAGCTGATGGGATTGCTAGCGAGCAACCTTGAGAAAACAAATGCTGCGAAAATGTCAGGTCGGGCGAGAAAATCGCTTCTTTGAATGGACTGTGCAGGCTCCGCCGGCAGTCCGACGGTGCCGGCGGATGGGTAGACCAGTAGGAAACGAAGCCATTCAAGTTAATCGAGTGACAAATCGTTAGCCGTGTTTTCGATTTTAGACTATTTAATGGAGCAAATATTTGACAGTCCGTCGATTTGGATTCGATGCAGCTGAGGCTTTAAGTTGGCTAGGATGGTCGAAGTGATAAAGGATGCAACAGAAAGCAGATGGGAAGTTGGGAAAGTAAGTTGAACATTTAACTTGCTGGTTAGAAAACAAACGCAACTCTTCATGTTGATTGAATTGTCCATATAGCAGGACCATCCTATCGGAACACAGGAAATAGAAAATTTGATTCTCATTTCGGGTCGGTGGCCAAAGAGGCGGTCCCAAAACGGCTGCCCGGTATGGCCAATGGTCAATGATGGAAATAATTTCCTCGACCGAAAAGGTTTTCCCGGAAATTTCCCATTAACAACAGGAGATAGCTTTTTTGCTTCATATTGCATGTGGGGGTTACCACATTGAAAGTAAAACGTTTTATCGTCATCTTTATCGTCGGCTTGTGTCTTCGGATTGTGTTACTGTTGTTTGATTTGTTGCTTGATTCTATTTGATGATCCTAATAGTAATAACAACTGAAAATCGATAGAGCATGAGTCAACATCATCGTCAACCAGTACCGGTAGTTAAATTTTAATTCATTTTGATGTCGAACCTTCGACAGGTCAGTACTGTGGCGTGTTGTGCCATGTGTAATTGGCTTATGTCAAATTGTAAATCACGGAAAATACCTTACAGGCATGACAACCGCTTCGTGTAATTCCATACGCAGTGGCATATTAGACTTCGGTACGTGCATCAGTTTATATAACAGGTGTAAAATATTACATATCACCGTTATATTGTGTACGGCTGATAAAATTCTCAATAAAGAATGGAATACCTAGCGACAGGCAATCAAACCAACGGGCTGGACATTTTAAATTCACTGCTGGTTTTCGGCTGTTGAATGTTGACTGAAATTGAAATGTTGCGACACTGTTCAGCCGGAAAAAAGCCAAACCGATTTGATGTGGTGGCATCAAACTCGTGTTTTAAAATGAATCCTCGATTACTAGTCGTAATGATGCTTTAAACAACTGCGCAAACTGCTGGTAATGTATTTATTTATTACGGAATGTGGATATTGATTTCAATGCTTCTACGTGCTGGATGGTAGAAAGCCGGAAATTGAAATCGTTCAGTACATATGTTATATGGACAATAATAAAAATGACATGGTTTAATAATGGGTAATCGTGCCAAATGTCATAATGTTCCACATTCAATGAGCTTTACACATGTATTAACATTCAACAGAAATGAAATTATTATTAAGAATATACGGGCTTCAAAAGTATTGGAATAATTAATTGTTGGGTATCGAATTTTGATGCTCGTAATAAATACAAACAATATGTATCTAAAATTGTCCTATCACTAGTTTGAAAGTTGAACTGGAGAGTATCTTGGCATAGTATATGCGTTAGAAGTGAATCCTGCGACACAGGAGTTTACCAAAAAGATTCGACCTCATGCACCTTCCAGCATTGGACAAAAGGTAGGAGTCAAAATGACTACTTGTCAAGCATAGCTACCAATACCCCCCCCCCTTCCTTTTCCGCTCTTCCCCCTCCTTCACCAAAAAATTTTCATTTCTTTCCCCTACCGTCCCTTCATCAATTGTAGAACCATCGTTTCAAAAAAATATTATATCTATTATAGCCGCACCGGTACCTCGCGTTCCTGCGGAACAAAATAAACGCCGCAATGGTCCTCGACCTTTCATCCAGTAACTCTTGTCTCTGCCTTCTCGTGGTACCAACCGGAATACGAACAATCTTAGCGGAGACGAGGAAACCAATTCCGATGCAAACTAAGGTTGCACCCGGACAGGAAAGGAGACACTCGCGCGAATACTGAGCGTTAGCTTGAGGAGTAGCCTTACTAGCCATGAAAGTATGTCCCCATGTCCGGAGCTGCTCTTGACGACTTCGCGTTCCTCAAACTAGTGAGCACATGCACTCCAGGTTAGGGGATGGCTCATGACAACGTCTGATTTGGAGCGGGCCGCTGAATTAAAATATCTCGGCATTATAGCTAAGATAGCAGCCCCATCACCGTGGCCCTCGGTATCGTGGTTCTAGCGAGACATCCTACCTAAACAATGATTACTACGAACATTCAATCAAACACGGATCGACATATTCGGCATAGACCTAGACAAGGAAACATCGACGATGAGCGGAAATTCGGTACTTGGAACTGCAGATCGCTGAATTTAGTAAGTGACGATCGGGTACAGCCCGAACAGTTTGAGCCCCACAAACCCGGTAGTTCGTAACTCTGCAGGAAATCTGTCTCAAAGCAGAGAAGGCTAGGAAGATCCGCGGTGGAAAGGCCCAGTGTCACCAGAGCGGTGGCACTAGCAACGAATTGGAAACGGGATTTGTAAAGTTGGAAAAAATGCAGGATCGCCTAATAGATTGGAAGGCGATTAACGAGAGAATGTGTCTATTGAGGATGAAGGGCCGTTTCTTGAATTACAGCATCATAAACGTGCGCTGCTCGCATGAAGGTAGACCTGAGGATGTGCAGGAATCGTTGCACGCGCGGCTACAAACAGCGTGCAACAGCTGTTCGCTAATCGCTACTGGACCTCAGTTGGCGATAATAAACGCCCAAGTCGGTTGAGAAAAAATGTATAGATCGATGATAGGACCCCGCAGCCTGCGCACCGAGATGAACGATAACGGCCAACGATGTGTAAACTTCGCAGTTTACCGAAGCCTGGTGCTCCGAAGCACCTTAATATTTCTCACGCACAGCTATCCACAAAACCGTCTTGAGATCACCTAACCAATCGGCGGAAGTCGGGCCTACTACGGACTCCATAAACACTTGCGGTCGAACGATTTGAGCCCCCGTACTAAGGGCATACTGGACAAAACCGGTTGTCCTCTACAGGCACGAAACGTGGCACTAAAAGAAGAGGACGCACGAGCTTTAGGAGTTTCCGAACGGCGTGTGCTAAGAAGCATCTTTGGCGGCGTGAAAGAGAACGATGTATGGAGGCAAAAAATGCACCACGAGCGCGCGCGTCTCGGCGAACCCAGTACTCAGAAAGTGGTTAAAGCTGGACGGTTAGGTTGGGCAGGACATGTTGCTAGAATGCCGGACAACTATCCTGTAAAAATGGTTTTCGCATCGAATCCGGTAGGAATAAGACGAAGAGGGGCACAGCGAGGGAGGTGGCAAGACCAGGTAGACCGAGATCTGGCAAGCACTGGGTGCCCGCGGAACTGGAGACCAGCTGCTATGGATCGAAATAGATCGAGAAATCATGCTACGCAGGCCTTGTCATAAAACGTTAGGTCAATTAAGTAAGTAAGTAATTGAACTAATCACGTAAGGACTACACCAAATCTCTGATGAACACCTCCATGACGAAGCTGTAGAAGGAGCCGAAACGAAAGTTAATCTAGAAATGCCCTTGGGATATAGTAATATCCCAGCACCTCCAAGAAGTCAAACGGGAAATCGGGTAGCTGAAGACCAACTAAGTCGCCGGTAAGGACAGCCTACCAGCAGAACTTTATAAACGTGGCCGTGAAAAGCTGGCAATGTCTCTACACTGGATTATATCCAAGGTTCGGAAGGAGGGAAAGCTACGAAGCTGGCCTTACAAACCAGCCGTTGTGTGTTCGAATCTCGACTGGGCGGTGCTGCTATAGAGTCAGTAGGATCTTAGCACTAGCCCCGAACGTGTCCTGTTATTAGAACCAGCTGCCACAATCTTGACGATAAAAAAGGATCAAGTTCTTAAGGACGTTTATATCCATGGCTTTGATTTATTAATGCACGAAATATTTTTGATAATATAATGATTCGTACGAATACACCCTCAATTATATGTGCGTTTATATGTACAAACAATTATACGAATCCACTTCGTGGCACAAAACAACAAAAGAATTCGTGAAACAAACGTTCATTTTCGTGCTACAAATCTTGTTCTATTCTTAGTGTACTAAGCTGTACCGCATGGTAGTAATTTGGGACCACTTTTTTCATTTTCATGATTTTACGTTGACAATGAGACACTATTTTATCCAGTAAGAAAAATGGAGGATTGTTTGACGGTTCAAAGTGATTTGCAAACTTTTGGCCATTCATACCTTTATTATTCCAAAACAAAAAGTGCTCGAAATATGGCTCCGAAAACCAGTAAATGGCAGAAAAGCGCTTCTGAAAGTCATAAAATGGCCGAAAAATATGTTGGAAAGTGAGGAAATTGCCGTAAAGCTTAGTCGTAGGCCGGCAAATGGTCTAGGAAATGGTCGAAAAACGCTTCTAAGAGACAGAAAATTGCCGACAGATACCCGTGGAGGCCAGATAATGCAGAAACAAGTTAGAAAGTGAATAAATAAATGAATAAAGTAGTAGAGAAATGCCTGTGAAAGCCAGAAAGTATCCAAATAATGCTTCTAAAGGCCAGAAAATGGTTGAAAAACCTTTCTGAAAGCCAGAAAATTTTCGAAAACCGAAATTTCCGAGCCAGAAAATGCTAAGAAGTGGTTATGAAACACTTTTGAAAGCGAGAAAATGGCTGAGAAATGCTTGTACAGGCCAGAAAACGGCAAGAAAATGCCAGCAAGTGGTCAAAAATCGCCTTTGAAAATTGAAAAAGGGCCAAATTACGCTTCGAAGACCAGAAAATGCCGAAAAAATGCTACGCATTTGATGACTTTCAGAAGCGCCTTTCCGCCATTTACTGGTTTTCGGAGGCGTATTTCGAGCATTTTTTGTTATAGAATATTAACGGTATGAATGGCAAAAGTTTGCAAATCACTCTGAATTGTCAAACAATCTTCAATTTTCCTTTCCTGGATAAAATTGTATTTTCGAAACCTAGAAATTTTCCGAAAATCGTTAGGGTCCGCAAAAGGGTTAGAAAATAGCCGAAAACGCTTCGAAACGCCAGAAAAGGTTCGAAAAACGCTTCCAAAAGCCAGAAAATAATTGAAAAGCGCTTTTGGTGGTACTAGAAAATGGCCACAAAATGCTTGTGAACGTTAGAAAATGGCCGAAAAACATTAGTGTAGGTCAAGAAATTGTCGTAAAGCGCTCTTGTAGTCCAACAAATGCCAAAACAACGTTTCCGAAGAGGTCAAAACGCTTCTGAAAGCAGGAAAATAGCAGAGAAATACCCGCAAAGGCCAGAAAATTTCCGAAAAATGCTATTAAGTATCCGAACAACGCTTTCGACAGGATGGAAGGAGTTGTTTTTCCCACCTTGGCTTAGCTTAGGTAGACTGCCCGTAGTTGCACTCCGTGATTGGCCGAAACAGTAAGATTGCACAAAGAATCAATTGTTTGGGAGTAGCATGACATTCTCATTGTTTGTCCCAAATACAAAAAAAGTGATCAAATCAATGCTCGCCGCATAACGCTGGTAAACGCCACCAACAAGCTCATCTCCTCGGTCCTGCTACGTTGGCGAGTTCATGGGTTGGCGTTGGCGCTGAAAAAAACATTACAAAAGATAATTCAACAGACAAAAAATTCCATAACTCTTACGTTTATTAAGCCTTCTATAGAAATGCTTCAACGCCCCGCCAAGCGACCCAAAGACCGCATCCTTTGCTTGATACTTCTTGATCAAGGCGATAACTTCCGGTAGGTACTTCGAGCTGTATCTTCGTATCTCCTCATTCACCGTTAGTACTGAACGAAACAACGACTTGAAAATTCTCTTCTCGCCACAGAAGGATCTTCGTCGGGAGATTTGCGCGGAAGATATATACTGAACGCCTATCTTTTTGTTGGAGGACGTAAAGTACTCGGTCCTCTGCCAATCTTTGCCAATGTCCAGCATCAAGTAGTTTTCGTACTTTTTGTCGCTCATTCTGACCATGACATCGTGTGCTCTGGGCGATTGCCCGCTCCTCAGAAACAGCCAGTCTCGACTGACGCACGCGCATGAAAATGCCCAGTATGGCCAAAAACTTCTTTACCGTTTAGCCGGTTACTTCGACCTCCCGATCCAAGACGCGGAACATTGAGACCCCCTTGCACTTGGCCTTTATCGTTAGCTTTTGCTGCACGATACGGCGGCCGGAACCAGGCTTCCTTTCAACGATTTCGCCTTTCTCGCGGGAGAGGTTGTTGTAAATGCCAGTTTGGCCCCTTCAGCGAAAACGAAATGCTTCATCATGTCCAACTTTTTCGCTACGGGGTGGAGCTGGTAGTACGAACAAAGCATCGAGCGTACTTGCTTGACTGTTTTCGCTGTTGCATACAAATCAACTGATAACGTGGCATGAAAAATCGCTAAAACCAGTCCAGTTTTTAATGCATATGTTATTACTAATGCTTTGCTGAAATGCAAGCCCTTTTGGGCATTCCTAAAAGCTAGTGCCCTTGGCGGAGCCAGTTTGGCCAACCGCACGCTACGGTGCTGTCGATTGGGCTAAAAATAGATGCGTCGTAGACCAAAATTTGCTCCTTAATATATGAAAAGAAGGAGCTCAAAGGAGACAAACGCGCGCCTCTCACGAGCGGTAATAGTTGACGGCGTGGAACTAGAAGTTGTAGATGAGTTCGTATATTTGGTATCGCTTGTAACCGCGGACAACAACCTTAGTAAAGAAATCCAGCGGCGCGTTAAAGCGGGAAATCGCGCCTACTTTGTCCTTCGTGAAACTCTACGATCATTGCCGCCGTAGGAAGATGACAATGTAGAAAACCCTTGTGAGACCGGTAGTTCTAAACTTGAATCGAGATTTTGCTCACGGAGGATACCCTTGACGTGTTCGAACGGAAGGTGTTGAAGACGATATTTGGTGGAGTACAAACAGAAAGCGAATAGTAGCGGAGGTGCATGGATCACGAGTTACAGGTACTTGGACAGATCCTATCGTTTACTTACTTTACCAGCCGAGAGCCGGGTTGGCTCTTGCCGTATCAAGAATTCCGCTCGATTTTACGTGGTCCTGAGCTACTCGTCACCAATTCGCTGCGCGTTTCGACACACGCAAGTCAGCTTCATGCTGATCGAGCCATCTAATTCATTGGGCCCCTCTATTCTTGGTGACGGTGGGGTTTATGAAGATTTCACTCGATTTCCGTCGGATATCTAGCGCTACTCGGTAAGCTACGGTGTTCCGGACACCTAGTAAGGAAGCCGGATGACAAGGTGACGAAAACTGTTCTCTTCTACAACTTCACCGACACCATAAATAAAGGGATCCAACGTCCTAGATGGCTCTACCAGATCAAAAGCGACTTGCGACTTTAGAGACGCCGAGTTGAATTGACTACGATATGTCGACTACACGTTGTTGGTGTCCTTGTTTCGTATTGGTAGCACGCCAAATCCGGTCAAAACATCATGCAACAATCTTGTTACTTTAGGAAAGGCAGCCGATATTTCTCCAAACATCCGTTCACGTAAATTAGCTTTTTTTTGTTTTTGATTATAGTCACTTTAACAGTTTGGGTCATTCGTGACTTCGGCGGGGTTGGGATTTAAACCCGGGTCCTCGGCGTGAGAGGCGTGTATGCTACCCACTACAGCGGGATTGACCCCACAATAGTTGGTTGTAGGTCTCGGTTGCAATGAAATTTTGCTTTTCAAGTCACGAGTACAGATACAGATAAATAGATAGTTAAACCAGATACTTCATAGCGAACTTCGACTATTTCATAGGCTTCATAAAGTCTACCACCTTTCCCAATTCGGTTGTTGTTCGAACTCCTTCTTAGGAAATTGTTTAAGGTCTACCTTGACGGTTTCGTCGTACATTATCATGCAATCGAACTTCGTCAACATCGTCGTGAACAGCTTCCGGGATCGTATTTTGTATTGTCTATCGTTGTGTCCTTCTTAAAAGTCGACAGTTTGGTTGGTTTGAGTTTGATGCACGCTTGTAAATGACACAGATGGTAGATAGATCTTTTACATCATCTTTAGTGAGCAGGTTAGGGTTTCACAATTGATAGCGCTGGCCATTCTTTTTATCGTTAATACGGTTGTCAACGCTGGCGCTGCGAAATTGTCGAGCAATCTTTGCTTACGAGCTGTCAGCAAACATCCTCCTAACACTTGTATTACATTGGTGACACTTAATTAGGCAACCTTAGAACGATATCGCCATCACGACTTGCGAGTAGGTCGAATTTTCGCGATACACGAGTAAATTTTTGAAGCTTTATTCCATTGTTGATCGTAACGTTTTTTATGATGACGAAAATAGACCGCGTTCATCAGTTGCTTCGCTAGCAATGAGGACATATTATAGGAAAGAAGATAATGGAAAATTGCGTTATGTGCCAAGCAAACACAAGCGTTTCATCCAATTTAATTATTGTACAAAATGTCCATTTCGCCTCATAAGATTTTTTGACTCGAACTTAAAGTTTTGAACTTTTTTGGATTTTTTTTTGTGTAAGAATGATAATTCCAACAGAAAGAGTTATCAGTAAAAGTGATTTTTTAACCGTTTTTCCCAATGGCGTTTTATCATTTTCCCCTCGCTTACTCTGTCAATCACTTATGTTTGGGAAGGCTATTCAACCCCCTAGGACCCTAACGTACATTTTTTTCGACCAATGTTTTTGACTCAAACTCTTCACTGCTCTCTACGATTGTACCAGCAATGTCATATTCGAAGCACTCTCGATCACCAAATGCGAGATTTCTACACAAACGGGGAAAATTTGCATGACAATCTATGCTTTCCGAACGACAGGAAAGCACAAACGTTCAGCTGCAGCATTCTGGTGAAGCGCACTCAATCAGAGGCATTCTACGTCCATTGAACATGACGTCCGTCTGTCCTGTCCATTATTATTATTATTATTATTATCATCATCACTGAGGATTGCACCGGAAGTGACATATAGAAGACACCATCTAAATGCATCAATGCAAACTTCAAAGAAGCTCTAATTTTCCATCGCTTTTGTCCTGAACTGCTTTTGGGAGTGGAAACATATCGGCGCCGTGTGTGTGCACAGAAATGAACGAGACACGTCCCATGGCTAATTTATCGAGCTCAATCAAATTCTTTAATTAGGTTTGATTGAAACGAGATGCTGCCTCCCGACGGTGGACCCAACGGTATGCACGTCGGTCGGTGAGTATGGGACAGGCTGTTTTAGACTGTCACTCGGAGCAGAAGCTCCGTTGGGTTGGGTGAGTGTGAAATTAATTACACGCTTTCCCATTTCCCGATACTGATATCGTTGGCCTGTGTTGTACACAGATCCCGCGCTGTGATATTGTCGACCAGAGTGCTCGGTACAATGTATGTATATTGATAGTGGATTAGAACTATCTACATGATTGGTATACTGCGATTGTGTCAGCTGTGACAGCGTTTTGGTGCTTCTCCTCCTCCATGTGACAGACAGGCAAAACTAATTGCGTTATTAATAATGTTTCGCCATTATTCACATAGAGGAAGGAAACGGCACACAGCAATATAATGAAAATGCTTTCTGTCCTTGGTAACTTGTTGGAAAAAATGGTTGATAATTCATAATTAGATGCTAGTGTATACTTATTTAAACTCTCCCTTTCCTAAAAAGCTTGATTGCACGCTCATATAACTTTCGTAGAAAACTTATCTGAAAAAAAGCATCAAAGTGTTGTTAAGTTATCAATCTGTACCCATTTTCATCTCAACCATGATATGTCAACATTCGAATGCTACTGTGCCATTACCATATCGAAGATTGATAACCGACGGTCATGAAAAAGGGTATACCAAGATGTGACACAGACAGAAACCGGCTTTTTTCCGCGTGCTACCCAGCTTAGCTGCCGCTGGCAGTGTATTTCATTCAAATGTTGATTCGGACTGGCAAGATTTGACGTATCGCATCATCGGAAAGCGGTGTCATTGGGAAGTGAGGCGACCTATTCGAGGCTAAATGTAACGAAAGAAAGAAAGTTGCTTTCCCTGTCACGACTGTCAAGGGAGTTTATTCGGAGCTCAGAGCACGGGGTAAAGGGATTTTTTCCCTCAGTTGAACAAAAACCATGGAATGCTTTCAGTGTGACTCTGCGTTACGGTAGTTTTATGTGGCCGGACGCAGTAGTCCCGAATGTTATCATCAATCTCAATCAGTCACGTTTGTGTTCACATACTTCGCGGTCGTTGATGGTTTTGTTTTCTTGTTAATAGAGTACGTGATCTGAAGAAATGGCGTACATGGTAAATCTGTTGAAAGGAGTCTTGTTGCGGATACATTCATAAAGTTGCTGGTGAGATTTTCCCCAAAAAAAGTCACATTAAAATAAAAATCTGTATTCCCCTTACGCGTCAAGTGGAACTCTGTTTTGGAATTCAACATTATCGTTGAGCATAGTATTTAATTAATCAAGATCAAATTTCACACTGAAACATATATGAAATTTAACTATACACATTGGCGGAACTAGGGGGGGCTAAGCCCTCCCTAGAAAAGATATAGGCCCCCCTAGAAAAGTTGACTAAGTTTTTTAATTTTTGAAAAACCAATAGTTAGATAACTATAGGTACGAAAAACTTCAGAGTAAAGTTTATTTGCATGACTGTTATAAGATTCCAGGCATTAATGTGCATTAAATTTTAATATGCCGACGAAATAAAATGGTTGAAAAAAATTCCGGGGGCTATAGCCCCCCCTAGAAATGAGTGCTAGTTCCGCCAATGACTATACAACCACTTTCATACTCAACTTAAACTCAACTGTTACTTTTTTTGTTGTTTTGATGTTGAATTACGCTTATTGAAGAGCAATTTGTGAAAAAATGTGAAATTTTACAATCGGCAATTTTGGCCGCTACTTTATATGGAGCCCTTCTTATGTGGCGAAAAGTGAAACCTAGCGTCTTTTGCTTTCATTACTTTCATTACCCCCCATAATCTAAAAGTGTCAAAAGTTAGTCGTGGCTTACTATAATTTTTTGTGCTAGAAAATATAGCCATAGTTTCTTTGGCAAAGTTGTAAAAAATGTAAGAACAAGCAACTTTGCTCAACAAATAAAATTTCTATCTCTATCGAGTGCAGAACTATAGAGAATTTTCTTTGAAATTTCTTTAAAAATTAGTTTTTCATATTTAGTATTTGTTAATTGCATTTTACAAGCACTCAAAACATACGTTCTAGCAGAACACCTTAAATTTCTTGGACCTTTACTTGCCAAGTTATCGCATATTCAACTTTTACTTTCTCATAGTTTCGCGAGCCTATGGGGTAAAATGGGGCAAGTGGATTTATGAAATCAGTACTTCACCTTAAAGCTTTGGTCGAGTACTACAAACTTGTATAGGTGCCGCTTGTCCTCAACCACCCTTATAAGAGCAAGGCAAGTAAACGTTTACAAACAACTTTGCTGAAGAAATGGCATTCATATTTCTGTCGTGTGCAGAGCTATCAAGCATTTTCTTTGAAAATTCTTTAAAAATTGGTTTCTCATACTTTGCTTATGTTGGTTACATTTTACAAGAATACATTGCTCTAGGTAATTAAATTGTTCTAGGCAGGCGAAGTACTCAAAACAGAAGGCCGCAAATCTCTAGGACCTTTTGCTTACAAAGTTATCGCCTATTAACTATGAGAGCACATAGGGTAGAATAGGACAAGTGGAGACATGAAAACAGTGCTTTACCATGAAGCTTAGCTCAACTACTGTGCACTTGTATAGATGCCGCTAGTCTCCATCCACCCTTATTAGAATACGAAAAGCATATATCTATATTTTTTTGTTACAGTAAGCGATGGCTAACTTTTGATACTTTAAGATTATAGGGAGTATTTGTACGAACAAATCAGCACTAAATGCCCTACTAAACCGTAAACCCCCCTAAAGGACCCTAAATGCTAAAATGAAAGCAAAAGACGCTAGAAAAAAGTTCCTTTTTTCATCCTTTTGGACTACTGTGCGACGGGTGGAGAAAATTGGTGGTCGTTACGACGTTCTCCGATTGGAAAATCCCGAGGTGTAAGGGGTCTTTGTCGAACAACTTGAATCCCGAGTCTCGGAGTTGCCAGCTGGTGGAACCGTCGAAGAGCAATGGACCGGCATCAAGAACGCCTTCATCAGTGACGAAACCCTCGGCAAACGAGCGATCGACGAGCGGAGAGAGGCGAAAGTCGGCATTGAGCAATCGCGAGCCAAGACGGATAAGACAGCTGCCCGTCAACGATATGTCGCACTGAAGAGGGCTGTTAAATAAGTTTGTAGGCGGCACAAAAGCGCCTGGGCCAATTCCCAAGCCGAACAAGGGGATACCGCCGCCGCCAATGGTGGTATCTGTTGTACAATATTTCTCGCCGCCTTAGTGGTGTCAGGATAAATACAAAGATGCCGCTAAAGGACTAAGCTGGTCTGCTACTGACTGACCGTACAGAACAGCTTAAGCGATGGACTGAAAATTTTGAATAACTCTTCCGAGTTTCAAATGTCAGACACCAATAAAACCAGCAGCGTATGACGCCTACAGTTCGTCGAATTAATCACGTTAACTGAGGCGCCATCGCTGGATGAAATTTTAGCAGCTATCAAGAGTAAGAAATCCAATAGAGTGCTAGGAATAGACTGTATTTCAGTCGAGATGCTCAAAGCCGACCCGTCTTTGTCAGCCCAGATGAAGCATCAGTTTTTCAGCAATATATGGGAAAACGCAACTTTTCCGGTGGACTGGATGCAGGGCATATTGGTCAAAGCCGCTGTAAAGGAGATCTTACTAAATGCGGTAACTAGCGTGGAATCACGTTGCTCTGTATTGCACTCAAAGTACTCTGTAAGGTAGAGCTCAATTAGATCCAAAAGCAGATCGACGCTACTCTCCGGTGACAGCAAGCTGGATTCCGTGCTGGCTGTGTAGACCATATCACAACGCTCCGCATTACATTGGAGCAGCTCAACGAATTCCAGGACTCTCTTCTGCTGGTGTTCGTTGACTTCGAAAAGGCGTTTGACCGTCTCAACCACGAAAACATCTGGGACGCACTTAGGCGTAGAAGAGCTCCAGATAAGCTAGTCCATCTCATCAAGGCTCAGTACGGGACATTCTCGTGCAAGGTTTTGCACTACGGTGCCTTGTCCGACCCTATAAGGGTTACTGCTGGCGTGAGTCAGGGCAGTATTTTATCACCGCTTCTGTTTCTCATCATTATGGATGAGATATTAGTTGGAGCAATTGACAGTAGACCAAATCGAGGATTACCTTGGAATCCTCTAATGATGGAGCAGCTAAATAACCTCGATCTAGCCGATTGTTTTGCTCGTACAACGCCGTAACGATATGCAGAGCAAGTTAGATGACCTCTCCGAGAGCTCCCAGGCACCAGGTCGCATAGTCAATGTAGCAGAAACTAAGTTTATGGTAGTGAACACTGACATCCCCCCAAATTCACAGTAGTGGAACAACAAGTAGACAGCATGTAGACCCCGTTTAATATCTTGGTAGCCAGGCAACGCCCGTTGGTGGTACCCAAACTGATATAGCCACATGGATCAGGCAGACCAGGGGTGCTTTTACAGGTCTGCGAAGCATTTGGAACTTAAACCAGATTACTCTACATACCAAAACGGGAATTTTCGATTGAAACGTTAAATCCGTATTGCTGTCTGCAAAACGTCTGCGAAACGTGGTGCGTCTCAGCGTCAGAGTCTCAAACAGCTGCAGGTATTTATTAATCGCTGCCTGCGCTTTATCATTCGTGTCTGGTGACCTGATAGTTGGAAATTCTAGAAGGAACTCCATCGTTAATGTCATTGGCAATAGAAATTCGAAAACATAGACGGAAGTGGATCGGACACACCTTGAGAAAAGGAGCGAACGAGATCTGCAGAGAAGCAGTCGATTGGAATCCGCAAGGACAACGTAGAAGAGACAGACCTAGAGACTCATGGCGACGCAACTTAGTCAATGATATCCGACCTGTTGACGAGAACCTATACTGGCAACGGGTGAAAGCCATGGAGGGTACTCGTCGGCAGTGGAGATATCTGATTTTATCTATTTGTTTGTCGTCTCAGTTATCGATCAATGTTGATGTGATGATCAACTGTTCAGACGTCACTTGAAAGCAACACTGATGTACCAAAATTATATTCAAACATTCTGGAACACCATGTAGTTGCTGACGGAGCCGCCTTTGTGATGTTTGAATGATTGCCCAGGTACCTCTCAACAATAGAGTTTGGTAACTGGCAACTTATACCGGATCCATAGAATCATAGATGGAATCAGAGATTCGGGGCTTCGAGGGAGATGAATCAAACACGTTTTAAGAAGAGGAGCGAACGAATCTTTAGAGAGGTTCTCATTTGGAATCCGCAAAGACACCATAGAAGAGGTAGGGATTTCGGATAAACTGACGCGAGGGATCAATGCGACGATGAACCGAGTCATGCGTGTAGTTCATTCGAATCTCGAAAAGCGCTACGGCAAAATCAAGCGTTACGGCTTCGCAGACATTATTCACATCGCGGCATGTAATTTTGGGACGACGATGGAAATGTTTATCACGCTGAAGGCTGAGGCTAGCAGAGTTGGACTTGTCATTACTATGTCTAAGACAAAACAAATGCGAGGAAGAGGCTCCACCTCCTGCCAAGAATTCGGATTGGCGGTGACAAAATCGAAGTGGGAGGCAGCTTCGTGTATTTGAGCTCACTACCAGAGGAATGCGAGGACGTATTATGGCAGCAATTCATGCTTACTTTGGACTCCAATTGGCCATCTACAAAACATTGATAATACACTGGTCTATGGTCACAAGACATGGATTATGATCACGAAGAACCAGCTCGTCTTTGGTGTCTTATAACGTAACAGGGCACAACACCACCATTTGCGGTGGAGTGCAGAAATGTAACGGAACGGAGGGAGAAGGCAAATGAACCATAAATTGTACCGGCCTCTGAGAGAAAGACCCATCATCTATTGCGCCAAAATCGGCCTGCTGCGGTTGGTTGGGCACGTCATGCGAATGCCGAAACTTGTGACCTCTTCGCAGATAATAAGGTTAGTGACAAACAGCTAAGAACTTAGTTGAATGGAGACGAGCAAAGTACAGCAAAAAATAGCGATCAATGGAAACTTTGGTCATCTGATCTATATTGTTTTTCTGATCCGAATTGTTCAAATTTCATGTAGATTATTATTATCAGACTTTCACAAGAGGTGAGACACGTTGTCCAGTGTAGCCCTACCTGGAGATGATTATTTTCAACTGATAAGGAAACATCCCTATCGATCACAGGCTTAAAGCTGAACCTTATACACCATAATGTAGTCCTGTCGATCCAGAACTTAACTGCACTGCTTGTATAGGTGTAGCCTATGAAACTTTTTTGAGAAAACTAAACTTGAAAGTTGTATGACAATGTGACTGAATGGAGGCGCATGGTACATAGTGAATATTCTGAACACTTGAGTAGCATAACAAAAAGAAAATGATATTGTTTGAAAAAGGATGATTAGATTATGAAATAAGCGTTTCTACAATCCCTTTTTGTCAACCTGGAAGTGTTATTAAACTTTTCTCGTACCGATAATTCGTTAATTACGGTACAAATTATTCGTTTACGATACAGGACGGAATTTTCTTTCTATTTAACTAAATACGGTGGCATAATCGGGGCAAACTTTTAGCGGTGTTTACAATACTTTTGCTGATAGATAGCTGAAAAAAGCATACTTCTTTACCTTTTATTTGTTACGTATCATGTTTTATAAAACAGCAATAGAAAACTATCCTAATTTACAAATATGCTTCAGTAAATCTGATTTGATGGGCAGCGAAATTGCCAAGAAATGGATGAAACAGGTATATGTGGACATAGCAGAAGATGACAGAGTTTTAATGATTGACTGGCTTCTGGCTCAACCTCGGTTCTGCAACCGGAGCGTGTTCCGACTGAAACAATGGTTGAAAAAATTGTTATCATTATTGCCAGAGTCTTGCTGAAGTACATGCCCATTTTGGCGCCCCCAAGACCTAACGCCTTTGGTGAGGGCCAATCTGGCCAACCGGACGCTACGGTGCTGTCTTTCCCGCTGTTTAGCATAACAATTTCATTTGTAGTTTCAATTCAGAACACCAAACATGTGTACCGTAATTAACGAGGAGAAAAGTTTAATAACACTTCCAGGTGGACAAAAAAGGGATTTGAGAAACTGTTGTTGCATAATATAATCTTCCTTTTTCAAACAATATCATTTTCTTCGTGGTCTGCTACTGAAGTGTTCAAAATATTCGAAATGTACCATGCGCCTCCATTAAGTCCCATTACCATACAAATTTCAAAAAAGTTCCATAGGCTACACCTATACGAGCAATGCAGTGAAGTTCTGGAACGACACGTCTACACTATGGTGTATATGGTTCAGCTCTAAGCCTGTCACCGAAAGTGATGTTTCCTAGTGAGCATTTTTATTTTTATGAGATAAAACAATTAAAAAGTTAAAATCCAACATTCTATTTTTGCCTAATTAGCGAATTTTTAAGGAAGTTTATTAAATAATTATGATGATTTTCATTTTTTATTGTAACATTTTTATATTTAAGAAGAAAAATAATTTTTCTATCAAATCGGTGCTGGTATTTCTGAATTTTGGATAAGTTATTTCATAGATTATAATTATAAGATTGTGAAGATAATTATCTTCATTCTAGATTTTTGTTGTTGTTTATTGAATTATTAATTAGTAAACTGTCACTTTCATTTATTGTAATTCAATAAATAATATTCGAAAAACAAATACTTGTTAATGCAACAAAAACGTTTACTAGGAATTTAATTGCAACATTTTAGACTACGTACAGCCAGCCTGCCAACGCCTTTTCCTACTAATTTGCATTTTTCCACCAATCAGAATGAATTGCTACAAGGCTCCTATAACCTTCGCTGTCGGTAGCGCAACCAGCATCCCATTGTTCCTTATTCGGGTTTATTTGCGGCAATAAAGCTGTCCGCCAATGATTTCTGCGATAAACCTACCTTCCCCACGCAGAAAAATAAACAAAAATCTTGCGTCAATCCTCCTTCCGGCACTATTCTTTTCCGACGAAGAAGCAACCGAACGTATAGATACGGCCGCGGGGAGGTTCTACGAACAAAGCGCTTCGCGAAAGTTGTATGATGAACCAGATGAAGATAGGAAGGATTTTTCCCACCGTATTAGTTGAACGCCAACTGGTGGGCAATCAAGGCGACTTACACCCGTAAGAACCTTCGGGAAGCTTAATAGGATTTTTGCCGGGGATGAAAGGTAATTTTTGGGTAACGAGATTTGAATCGATAAATTGCTTAGTGCCGTTTGGCTACTGTCCTGCGGGGGCGGAAATCGAAGCGAAAAGAGGAACAGGATTGAAACGTTTGCTTACCTTTGTATGTATTGGGTTTTGGTGTGCTACATTTTGATGTAAATATCTGAAAGGAAAGAAAAATAAGAAATAGACCCATTGTCATGAACTGGAACTTTTTTCTGTTTGCGTTGGTGATAAAAAGGTTACAAGAGGATTAACATGATTAATTTTTTGTATTCTGAAATTTTCTCGAAATCATTTTGTATGTTCAGCTGTTATTCACTACAAAAGATTTTTTTTTCGTAAGTTGACTGTTCCTGCAAAACAAGCAGCTTGAAAGATAATACGCGTTTACTTCTGCACAGGATAGCGACTGACAACAACGTGTAATTCAGTGCTGGGCTTTCGTTGCACAGAGCATACGCATGGGTTTGAGTTTGGAATGATTTTCCACAATCATGGACACTGCAATGAAGGGAAACGTTACCGCTGACCTTATTGCTTAGCACGGATAAGTCGTCTGGACCATTCGAGATGTGTGATGGCACCAACGATACTTATCGCTGTTATCATCACCATCACTTTCAATTGTGCTCTGCTTAGCAGTAAGGATTTCGATGCAGGAGGAACCGCTGGCTGTAGGTAGATGCTGCTGATCGGTGATGTACGACGAGTGCGATTGCTGCTGCTTCTGCTATTTGTGGGATTTCCTGGGTGGCCAGTCATTGTCAGTTGGTGTACTATTCTTGATCCGTGTACATATGCTGTAGGAGAAAACAGCTGGAAGCGAGAACTCTTGCTGAAATTAATCACATGTTGAGGATGAGCATTGGTTGGTCCGGTTAGTCCAATATTGGCTGCAACAAGAAGGATGCTTAACAATCGTTCCGGCTTGGAAGTACTTAAGGCTGGCACGGGAGTTTAAATTATGTGATTTCGTTTCAATGTGGTTCGATGATGAAGTCGTAATTTGTTACTTGAGTTCTGTGATTAAACTTCGTCAAAGCAGTATAATCTGGATGAAAGTTAATTCTGGTTTACAGTAAAAATACAACTAGACTGGACTAGAACTTACTCTGTGGGAAATATAAAATAAACACTCCATCTAGCAATCGAGAATTGTAGTTTAGGCTACGAACGGTAATGTCAATATTTTTTATATTCTTCCTTCCCTAAAAAAGTTTGTCTTGTTTTATTCTTAATAAAAGTGTCCAACGTATTTGTTATCGATTAAAATAATACGCTGAAAAACATGTCAAACAGGGTAACGGGATATCGAAACTGACAAGTTAGTTAATCCCTGGCCCAACAAGCAACGTGCTCGGGCTTGTCAAGTTCGTCGATCTTGGTTTCCCTTCAGGGTCCACCACCACCCACTGGCAAAGCGAAGCGAGTTCTGCCAGCTGCTCGTCATAATTTGAATTTTAATTTTAATATCATTTATTTAAATTAATTATTTCCGTTAGGCGCCTCATTTAGTTGTCCTGACAGATTGCCACCGTATCACCGAGCCTGGAGCGTGCGAAGCGATGACGGTCGGTGTGATAAGCTGCAAATTGTAGCGAAACATTCTACCCGCGCGTAGGCTGTTCGATAACATAGGGTTTGAAAATGCTATTTGTCAATTTGACCTCTCTCTAAAGCATTAAAGCAACCAATGAGGAGTAACAGAAATGTATTTCAAACCATGAAGGGTATGTAGAACAAGCGCAATTCAGTAGCTCATTGTAATTAATTGAATCTAAAATTATCTAATATGTTCACAAAGAAAAAAATGATAATAATACTTTAGCAATTCAATCAATACTGCTGTTACCTAATCTTTATCCTCAAGGGCCGATGAAATCACCTAAATAATTCACTTTCGGATTTCTTCCATCCAGACGTGCCAGGAAAATGCAAAAAGGAACATCATTATGTATGATAAGTAAATCTCGGGAAAAGGCAATCGGCGAAGACGTCGGAGCGTAAACAGCGTTGATTAAATTCAGAAAATAACATTTTCCAGTCTGGTGAACCACGAATAGGGTAAAATAAACTACGTACCGTAAAGTACAAACACGCCACACATATCAACACACATAAGATGGTGCATTGCTCGTTGACACTTGCACTTGAGATCACAACAAAAAATTGTTTTCTGGCAAATTGGTTCCACAACTAAATTCGTTGGATTTACGTTAAAAACTTTTATAATGTAATTGCTCAAAATGTATATTGATTGACTGGCAGTTTTTAAAACAACAGACAGGCTAAAACATTGCGAACCATTGGAATCATACCAGAGAAAAGGCAAGCACAGAATCTGTTGTGTTCATATTTACAATCATTCGGTTACTACAATCAATAAAGTCATAATATGTTTATGATCAACTCGCTATCAGAGTTAAATTCAAACAAACAAAGCAATGCACAATATTGAAAGCAAACTTGCATTCCCAGTACACCGCCGAGCAATCTGATTCAATTAGAATAGCCACAGGATTAGAAGCCATACAGCAAATTGCATTGTTTCCGTAACTCCCAGAGGTTGCATGTTGAAATGTTTATAACCTGCGAAATGCACAATTCACTCTCATTTCAAACACCTCCGGATGAACTGCGTCCATCTAACATTTGGAATGAGTTTCGGAGTTTTATGCACACCTTGTTAAACGTGAATATGTTTCACACATTCAGCAGCGATATTTTTAAACAAGATTAATTTAATAGTATCAATCACTTCAAACAGTAGTATGGTATGTTTGATCCTGAAACTTTTCGTTAATTTTCACTCATTCGTGATTGATAAAGAAAATTATAATATAAACCACATAATTGCTACATCTGTTATGAGGCGATCGGTATTTAAACCATGAAAATCTAGTCTTAATTGGCAGAGCTATTGGCGTTCAAAATCTTTTCTATTTTCGTGACGGTACCTAGAATCTAAATTAAGGAATTGCACCTTGTGGTAAGACGTAGTTCAAAATATGGACAAAATAAATTTTTGTCGAGATTTCTTTTGTCTGGGATTCTGGGGGGTCTGGGATTGCGAAGTTATTGCTACAGAATTACAATCTGATATATTTTTCTTCCATACATTTTTGTTGGCTATATTTTAGTATTTAGTTTTTATTTCTTTTTTGGGTGGGATCTTACAGTAAGAGAGGTGAGCTGAAACGAGCGTTGTTATTTTATTGCACATAGCTGTGTGTTTTGTAGTCCTGGCTAGTTGCATATTATACACCACACCATCCCCTTTGAAAGAATGATGTACTATGTCGAAAATAATTCCAAAACGACAACCACACGCTGTCTCCAGTTGCTTCTTACAGATTTGGTTCTCCCAACAAAAGAGAAAGCTAGCAAAACAAGCTAGAGAGACTTCTAAGGCTTCCCATTCTCTCGATAACAAGTGAGGATGAGAAACACACCATCGTAGGCATTGAAAGCTTTATTTTATGTGCTTACGCTGCATCAGTTTGTCCAATTGGGTGCTGAAAAGAATGCTCCGAGGATTAAAAGATCTATGAAGATCTTTGAAGAGGATCGTACAGGTCATCTCAGTATAACCTATTAGTATTAATTCTCTTGTTATCATTAATGTGAGAACTGTCGAGCGATCACGGTTTTCAATGCAGCAAAGTGGTGTTCCAAATCATTTTCCGCCGACTACCACCAATTGCGAACAAATTTGTAGGAACTTATCAAGCCGGCTTCGACGAAGGTCGATCTACAACTGATCAAATATTTACACTCTGGCAGATCCTCTAAAAGGGCCGTGAAACAGAATTCCCACACACCATTTGTTCGTTCACTTCAAAGCCGCATATGATACCATCGACCGAAAAGAACGATGGAAAATCATGGACGAGAACAGCTTCCCCAGGAAGCTCATCAAACTGACTCAATCTACGATGGATGGTACACAGTGCTGTGTTCGGATTTCGGGTGGATTGTCAAGTTCATTCGAATCACACAGAGGGCTTCGTCCAGATGTTGGTCTCTCATGCCTGCTGGTCAACATATTGCCACAAGGTGTTATGAACCTTGTGGACATCAACACGCGGAGCTTTGCTGATGACATGGATATTATTGGCAGAACATTCTGAGGCGTATTATCAGCGGGATTCGTGCTTACTATGGGTTTCACAAGCAATTGCGGTCGACCAGGCTAAGTCCCCTTTACAAAGTGTACTCTGTACAAGATTATTAGACCTTATTAGACCGGTTGTTCTCTACGGTCATGAAACATGGACGAGGACCATGAACCATGGACTCGCGCAGCTCTATGGCGAACCCTTGTGTCCAAAAGGTAACTAAAGCTGGACGGATACGATTGGCAGGGCATGTTGCAAGAATGCCGGACAGCTACCCTGCAAAGGTGGTGTTTGCCTTAAATACGGTAGGAACAAGACGACTAGATGCAAGATGGTTAGACCAGGTGGAGCGAGATCTGGCGAAGAGTAATCGGTGTCCGAGGAATTGGAGAACAGTAGCCCACAACCCGAATTAACTGGAGAAACCTTGTTCAACAGGTTTTGTCTTAGGACGGCAAGTAAGTAACTAAGTTATCAACAATGAGGAATGGATGGTGAAAAAATACAATTTAAATCGAATATTTCGTGTATTTGAGCCTAAGTGTAATACTTGGGACAATGATTGTTCCAATTTTCGCTTAAGCTCGAGTGGTTTCTACACCGATGGTTCAAGAATGGACAATCAAGTAAGAGCAAGAAAAACTGGTCCAGGAATAGCCATGTCAATTTCTATGGTAAGATGACCAACTGCGTTCCTAGCAGGAATACAAGTAATTCTAAAGTGTTCGACTGTGTGCTTACGCAGGAACTTTATGACTCCAAAAATTGTCGTGTCTTAACCAAGTCAACTTGTACTGGCTTCCACGTCACTATGGAATTGATGGACATGAAAGAGCTGATGCGCTTGCAAGATTCAGCAATTCGTAGGACACTTTCTGTGGCTTTCTGCTTCTGCTTTAAAAATGAAGCAAAAAGCATGGGAATGTACGCAAGTGGAATTAAATTGGAACAGCAATTTGATGCATTGGCATTAGACTTGCAATTAGGATTGGTATTGGGATGGGAGTGGGATTGAGATTGGGACTTAGATTACTATTTATTCTTTATTCTTCGAGAAGGGAAAAGCACGCGGAAGTGGATCGGCTTTAACGACTTCTTCTTCAGCAGGCACAAAACCTTCGGTTTTTGCATCAACAGATTACCAAATGATACAACTTATTACTAACTGCACATTGGAAACTTGAAATTATTTCGTGTATTAAAAACTATCTATTTACTAACGGCTAACACTACACAAGTACAATGACGTAATTTATTTTAAAGCACGTAAAAAAACTTGTTTAAGAATAGAACGAGACAAGAGGAAATCGCATACATTATAACAACGATTGAACACACGACACATGCCAGAGAGAAGTTCGTTTTGACCATAATAGGTGCGTGACGCTGGAAGAATGAGAAAATGGTGAGATCGGAGATGGCGACGACGGATGTTGATGTTCAGGAGCCGAAGTAAATCTGAACTGTCAATTTGAAAGGTTAAGATGTTTGAAATAAAGATTTCCCTAGCAACCTCTCGCCGTACAGCCAAAGAATCAAGCCCAATTAGATTACAGCGGTGTTCATAGGTTGGAAGATTCAAAGGCATAGCGGACAAATTTTTGTTGGATAGACTCAATCCGTTGAATGCTGTTTTGATAGTACGGCACCCAGACTACAGCTGCATATTCTAATATTGACCGTACTAATGAACAATATAACACTTATTGTAGCTTTCGAGGAAAAATAAAATTCTGAAACAATATAACGTTTTTAAGCACTGGATATTTTCGAAATATTTAGTAAATCGGAACAAAAAGTCAAGATTTTTCGATGCTTTGGCTGAAATAAAAGCTACAAGTTCTTTGAATGTTAGCTTGGAGTCTAGAAGAATTCCTTAGTCCTTTACGCACGTTTCCCTTTTCAAAGATGTTTAAGATACTTTATAATCATGGCACAAAATTGATCTTTTGCGTGTGAGAGAAATACAAGAGCACTTGGCGGCATTTAGGATCATTCTATTCGTTGTACACCAGTCAGCGAAATTATCCAGTTGCATTTGTAAGAACTCTGTAAGCAAGCTCTTGTAAGCATCTGTGTTGTTTCTGATAAGTGCAAAGAGTTTGAAGTCATCTGCAAATGATAATTTCATACAATTCAGTGTAAAATTGATATTGTTCAGGTAAAGAAAGATACGGCCCCAGATGACTATCTTGCGGTACGCCAGATGTGACAGAGAAGTGTGATGATATAACGCTACCTATTTTGACGGACATTGAGCGTCCTGTGAGGTAGGATCAGGATTGGTATTCGGATTGGAATGGGGTTTTTGGATAGACATGGGGTTTGAGATTGGGATTAAGATTGAAATAGGGGTAGGGGTGGAGATTGGGATTGGAATTAGGATTGGGGTTGGGATTGGGATTGAGATTAAAATAGTGATTGGAATTGGAATTTTGAAAGGGATTAAAATTGGAATGGGGTCTGAAATTGGGATTGAATTAGGATTAGGATTGCAGTTGCACTAGGATTTGGGATTGGGATTGGAATTGGGATTGGGATTAGCATTGGGATTGGGGTTCAGATTGTATTTGGGATTGGACTTAGGATTGGAATTAGGATTGGTACCCTTATTCGAACTGGTCTTTAGTTCGTTTTACTTGTTTCGAACGAGTTGCTTTGCCCACTTGATTTTGCTGGTGGAATGAATCAATACCATGCACTTTCGTTCTAAAAACCAATGCGTTCGAAATACAGAATACAGGTGTGAGTTTGGGATCGGAATGGAGTTTGGGATTTCGGTTGGAATTGGGATTGGCATTATGATTGGATTTGAAATGGGTGTTGGGATTAGAATTAGGATTTGAAGAGGGGTTGGGATTGGGTTTAAGTAATGAGATAGGGATTAGGATTGGAATTGGAGTTAGGATTGAGATTGAGATTAAGATTAGGATTGGGATTAGGATTGGAATTGGTATTCGGATTGGAATGGGGGTTTGGATAGAAATGGAGGTTGAGATTGGGTTTAACCCGTTATAAGGCAGTGGCAACTATATTGCCACCAACAAAAATTTTTTATTTTGCTTCTATAATTATATTGATGTTTTTATAGACGCAAAACAAATATTTTTCGTTGGTGGTAATATAATTGCCTCGGCCTTATAAAGGGTTAAGATTGGGATTGAGGTAGGGTTTGAGGGGCCCTATTCTTACAGTCACCCTCACCTCACTTTACAGGCCTCATTTGATTTGTACAGTCACCCATGTGAGTGGAGTTAACTAAGTGATTCTCAGAATCGCAAATTGTGCTCTCACCTTAAAAATTCAGGTGAGGTAACTGTGATAGTAGGGCCCGAGATTGGGATTGGAATTAGGATTTGGGTTGGAATTGGAATTGGGATTGGGATTGGGATTAGGATTGAGATTAAGATTAAGATTAGGATTAGGATGGACATTGGTATTGGCATTGAGATTGGAATTGGGATTAAGATTATAACTAGGATTGAGATTGGGATTGGCATTGGAATGGGAATGGGGACTGAGATTGGGTTTGAGCTTGAACTTCGGATTGGACTTTAACTTAAACTTGGATTTGGACTGAGGTTTAGACATGGACTTAGCAACGGCTACGCGATAACTTATCTACCTGCATGTTATCTGGCAATTGATGTAGTAGAATCAAATGTGTAGTTTGTATGGGTGTTTCCCAGCGACGATATATTTAAGCTTGTCACACTGATGAAGGATACAAGGCGCAATCGAAATATGCGTATCTGTGAAGATCGTTTTAAGTAGTAGGTAGTAGAAGCAAATTAAATTGCTCCAAATTTTTCAGGTTTATTCGCGAATTCTACCAGACGCTCGAAAATAATTTATAATTATTCCTCTAATCTTAGCTGCAGAGACGGCATTTAGTGTTCATTGAAAAGGAAACAATTACTGCAAAGCATTGCTTCGTCAACTTTATTCACGACAGCACAAAGCAAAGCATGCATAAAAATAATCCAGCGAAGTCATTATTTCTCGATTTTACATTTATACATGCATTCGCTTTTCCTACATTCCGAAGCACGGTCGACCTCACCACCTTTTCGAAGAAGTTTCTCACTTATCGAATCCACTGACAGCCCCGGCCAAATCACTTCCGTTGCATAAGCCCAACCCGGGACGCCCGGCAGCTCCGGCGCAAATTGAGTTCGCCAAATCAACTGCCCAATTCATAAACAACGAACCACCGAACACCGTTGGCATGAAAACGGAAACGAAACGAACAGCTCCGGTGCGGTCTGTCTAGGGTTCATCTCAAAGCAGCCCGCCAAGGCCAGCTGGGCGCGTGGCTGCATAGTAAACCGTACTGCCTGAGCTTCCGCCACCGTGCCAGTTCAATTTGATTAAAAAGTTAAAACACTCACCGAACAACCCGGCACGACTCAATATCCGAACCGAACCATCCGAGAAATGTGCAGCCGACGCTTGGCCGGATTCCCTAATAATCTCCAGCCTGGCAGATGCTGACTTCTGCACCGTACCCGGCGACCCCTGCCAGTACATATAGGAAAGGGCTGTTCGAAGTCCTAACGAGAAAAACTTTTCCCATCCAGCTACGTGCACGCCGCACGCGAGGAGGCACAGTCAGTCGGGCTCTCGGCTTAAATTAAATGATCATTTTTATTTGATTCTGAATGAATGCCAACGCTGGTGGACAGGGGGAAAACGAGGGGTGGAGTTGACACGGGAAACGGAAGCTGTCGTTGAGTGAGATTCGACAAAGTCATCGGTGTGGGGCGTACATAAAGTGGCAAAAGTTTTTCATATTTTAATATGAAAGCGGTAAAAGGTTACAGGCCGGCTGGGCTGGCTGTAGGTAGGTACGTAGCGGCCGCCGCAGGAGAACCGACGGCAAAATAAGCTTGATGATGGTGATGACTTTATTATTCGTCTATACGTTTTCATTAGAGAATGGAATCGCCGAGGCCGTGGGTCTGCCCGTGTGGCATATGGCGGAAAGCAGTTTTTCGGTGACTTTCGCCGATGGCAAACTTTGCGACAAACCGTTATCGAGCGCAATAGGGCACTGTTTTGTAATAGGTTGAGCAAACTGTAATTCAAGGGGGAAAGGTTATGATTATGGCCGAAATCAGATTAGGTTACGATAATGAATTCTGCGTAATGTCGGAAACCACATAAAAGTTTGAATATTTACGCAAGTTTGAAGCTGGTGCAACATTTGTCCTGAACAGAAAACGATGACACCGCTGGGATTGTCTGAGCTAATGAAAATGATTTATGAACCCTGAGTTTCGTAGAAGTTAACTAATCATTTATTTATATTATAATTTCATGAAAGTATTGTGGAATATTGTATATAGGGCACGGGAGGGTATTTTCGGCCCATTAAGCGATTGCATCTATTTTTTCGGCCTATGGCCTAGTTCTAGTGTTAGAACAGGTGGTTTTGATGTTCTTTGAATAAAAAAAATAGTAGATTACTTACAGTCTTGATTACTTACAGTCAGCTGGTGTATCAAGCTGCGCACATTGGTGCGCTTCCAGTGTGAACTGGGAGTGCGCCGTAAATACTAAAGATAGAGCAATACTTAGTTCAGCAATCTTATGGATAATAATTTACTCTATAAATGCCCCATACATAATATTTTCGAATTTTGCTTGGCTGAGGTGTTACAGTTAAAAAAGCAAAATAAGTTCACTGAGTGCAGGATAAGCTGGTTGCGACTATGTGGACGTTGTTTAAATTCTGTTTTTAAAGATAAGGGAGAACAGCAAAGTTACTATTGCTAATTTTTCAGAAATGTCTGTTCTCTATGCTGGGATGAGCTCAAAACGGTGTCTAATTTCCACGTTAAAGCAACGAAAATGGACGAATGGATTTGAAGCCCGGAATGAAGCTTCCTATAGGATGCGAGTATTGATGAGCCGAAAATTCGATGTCGTGACGCTGCAGGAAATATGTTGGAAGGACTCAACGGTAGGTACGCTCAGGGATGGTCATACAATTTATCATCAAATGGAGCGGGGAACGCAATTTCGACGGCATGATAAACGTGGAAGAGGCGCCAACCTCACAGGCGACAGGCGAAGTTAAGGGTGCTATCAAACAACTGAGGAACGAAAATTCGGCTGCAAAAGATGGCGTCGGGCAGAGCTGATTAAGATGTGCACGGAAAAGCTGGCTTCCTATCTGCACTGATACTAAAGATTGTACTCGGAAAAATTGCCACTTTCTCTAATGGATAACTTTTTATTTCATGGGTAAACATGAATCAAATTTTGGGTAAAACTAGTTTAGAGTGTAATGTGTACATGTGAAAAATTTCGTCGTAATCTGTCGAGTGGTTATCGAGATGGCCTCCAAACAAGAAGTGTTTCGACGAAAAATTATTGGCGCGATCGTAGAAAATCCAGGTCAGTCCCTCAGGTGGACCGCGAAACAGTCGAGAATCGACCCTTCGACCGTGGCTCGTGTGGTAAAATCGTTCAAGGAGACCCAGACGACCCAGCGGCGAACTGGCGGCGGAAGAAAAGCGAAGACGACCGACCCCGTGAAGGCAAGGAAGATAAGAGATTACTTCAAGCACAATCCGAACCGTTCGACTCGGGACGTGGTCAAGAAGGTTAATTCTTTCATCTTGGATTCTAGCTTTCAAACTGATGCTATTTACCTGGACTTGAAAGCTGCATTCGATCGAGTAGATCATAGAATATTGCTTAGCAAAATGGAGTGACTAGGTGTATCTGCTGACGCCGTATGCTGGTTTAGATCTTACTTGACTAAGAGATGCTTGTGTGTCAAAATAGGATCAAGTATCTCTAACCGCTTCTCCAACCAATCTGGAGTTCCGCAAGGCAGTAACCTCGGCCCGCTATTCTTCTCGATTTTCATAAACGATGTCTCATGTTTACTCCCACATTTAATATTTTTTGAAACGATGGTTCTACAATTGATGAAGGGACGGTAGGGGAAAGAAATGAAAATTTTTGGTGAAGGAAGGGAAGAGTGGAAAGGAAGGGGGGGGGGGTATTGGTAGCTACGCTTGACAAGTAGTCATTTTGACTCCTACCTTTTGTCCAATGCTGGAAGGTGCATGGGTCGAACCAATCGACCTTAAAATCGAACTTAAAATGAATATTTCATGATCATTTTTGTCTTTGCATATTTTTCGAGTGTGGTCTTTAAAAATTGTAGATACAGCATGTCTACCGAAGAAGTGGAAGATTAACCGGACTGTGACAATTATAGTGCGATCAGATTTGTAAGAAGTTACTAGACCGGCTTTGTTAAAGAACAGTCAACAATGCTCCAAATATCTACGCTTCGGCAGATCCGTACCATCTGTTGATTGACTACAACGCAGCACATGATACCATCGTCCACAAAGGGCTCTAGAAAATCATGAATGGGTTTTCCGAGAAGCTGATCAAATCGATTAAATGGTACGAAGCGCTACGTGCGGATTTCAGATGGATTGTCGAGTTCATTCGATTCCCATCGGGGGAAAAATAGTTTCCCACGCTTACTATTCAACATATTTTTACAGTGTGTTTTGAACCGAATGGATATCAACAAGCGGGGTACAATTTATAACAAATTTAAACGCCCTGAAACGTCAACAGTGCTCGAGGATTATTCGCGATTGCTCGGAATTCTCGACAGATGAGTACTAAGAACGATCTTCAGCGACGTGCAGAAGAACGGAGTACGGAGGCGGAGTATGGATTATAAACACGCCCAGTACTATGTCGATCGCAGTATTCAAACGTTGGCTAAAGCTGAACAATTTGTTGGGCAGTGTATGTTGCAAGAATGCCGAACCACGGATCACGACGGATAGCAAATTTAATAATAAATAATAAGTTTTAAAGTATATTCTCAGAGAGCTGTTAGTGAGAGCATTTAGATGTGATGCAAATGATTTGTTTTAATATAACGGAAACAATCGGAGGTTTTGAAGGCCATGAGAGGAGATGCCCTACTCAGGGATCTGGGTGCGGACGTACGGAGCATCCGCCGCTCACGCACTGGCGAAATGATCCTCGAGTTAAAGAAGGACGCCACCAAGAAAAGTTCCGCATACAAGTCGGTTGCGGAAAGAGTGCTCGGGGAGGGAGTGCAGGTACGTGCTCTCACACCAGAAATGACTCTCCAGCTTAAACACCTGGATGAGATCACCGATGTGTGTGAGGTCGTACAGGCTCTCAAAGAGCAAAGTGGAGTGGTGATGGCAACCGAGGCGGTTCGCCTGCGTAGGGGTCCTATTGGGACCCAGGTAGCCACCATACGACTCTCGCTGACGGACGGATTTGTTTCGGATTTGATTTGCCCTAAAAGCTGCCAGGCTAAAAGTGGGGTGGTCGGTATGCCCACTGAGCGTGTTCAAGCAGTAGGAGGCTTGCTTCCGCTGCTTCGAGCATGGGCATAAGGCCTGGAACTGCAAGGGGCCAGATAGGAGTCAATTGTGCTGGAGATGTGGCCGTGCTGGCCATAAAGCAAGGGACTGCGCGGAGCCGCCCAAGTGCTTGATCTGTACCGGTAAACGGGACGCAAAGCACGTAACGGGAGGTCCAAGGTGCCCAGCTGGTGTGCCGGCGACCAAGCCACGATTATAGTGCAAGTGACACAACTCAACCTGAACCACTGCAGCACGGCTCAGCAGCTGTTACACCAAGCAGTTTCCGAGTCGGCAACGGACATTGCCATCATCTCGGACCCATATCGCGTCCCTGCCGGAAACGGCAACTGGGTCTCGGCTGGGTCCGGGACGGCGGCTATATAGACGTCAAGCAGGTTCCCGGTTCAACAGGTTGTGTCAACCGCAGACGAGGGATTTGCGGTTGGCAAAGTGGGTGGAGTGTTCTACTGCAGCTGTTATGATCCGCCGAGATGGTCTGTCGAGCAGTTTACGCGGATGGTAGACCGAGTATCAGTTGTGCTGACTGGTCTAAGGCCGGTGGTTGTGGCGGGAGACTTTAACGCTTGGGCGGTAGAGTGGGGAAGTCGTCGCTCGAACCATAGGGGACGGATTCTGGTTGAGGCTCTGGCAAAGCTCAACGTAGATTTGGCCAACGTCGGCACCACAAGTACCGTCAGTAGGAACGGTGCGGAGTCTATCATCGACGTGACATTCGGCAGTCCAGGTCTGATAGGAGACTGGAGGGTAGACAATGGCTGCACTCACAGTGACCATCAGGCGGTCCGCTATGGTGTCGGTCAGATAACGAGGCGGCAGGTGGCGAGTAGAGCCAACACTCCAACGACCCGTGGATGGAAGACATCATACTTCGATCCCCAAGTATTTGTGGAAGCGATCCGGAGAGAGTGCGGTGATCGCGGTATGCCCGATCCGAGCGCTGATCATTTGGTTGAGGTACTGTCACGATCGTGTGACGCTGCCATGCCTAGGAAAGGTCGACCTAGGTATGGCAGGTCACCGGCTTACTAGTGGGCAGATAAAATTGCGGAACTTCGCGGAGCGTGCTTTCCTGCGAGGAGAATTATGCAAAGAGCTCGTTCGGACGAAGGTAGGGCTGAATGTCGAGTAGCACTTGTTGCTGCACGCGCAGCGCTTAAGAATGGGATAAAAGCTAGTAAACGAGCCTGCTTTGAAAGGTTATGTGCTAATGCCAATGCGAATCCGTGGGGTTATGCCTACAGGGTCGTAATGGCAAAGACCCAGGGCGTGATGGCGCCCTCAGAACAAACGCCAGAGATGCTGGAGCGGATCATCGAGGGCCTCTTTCCGCGCCACGACCCAAGGCCCTGGGCCCAGGCCGCTGAGTCGTCCCACGGCCGACGTTCCAGTATCTCAGACCATAGCGTAGGATGGTCGTCCTCCCAGCCGAACATCCAAAGTAACGTGGGCGACGGCGGTTCAGAGGTCGGGGAGGAAGTGACGGCTACAAACGAGGAACTCATTGAGATCGCTAAATCCCTAAAGGTGAGCAAGGCACCGGGGCCAGACGGTATCCCGAATATGGCCATTAAAGCGGCTATTCTAGAGGCTCCCGAATTATTCGGGGCAGTAATGAGTAGATGCCTGGAAGATGGTCACTTCCCGGACAGATGGAAGCGACAGAACCTGGTCCTATTGCCGAAGCCGGGAAAACCTCCGGGTGTCCCCTCGTCATATAGGCCGATCTGTCTGCTCGATACTGCCGGCAAGGTACTGGAGAGGGTTATCCTTAACAGACTCGTACAGTAGACGGAGGGTACAAACGGTCTGTCAAGGAACCAATTCGGCTTCCGAAAAGGCAAATCTACGGTGGATGCCATCTTGCCTGTCACTAAGACAGCCGAGGTGGCAATCCAGCCCAAGAGGACAGGTATCCGTTATTGCGCAGTTGTCACGCTCGACGTGAGAAATGTGTTTAATAGCGCTAGTTAGGACTCCATAGCCAACTTGCTACGGAACGTCCAATTGCCGGTGTCGCTGTACAGAATTTTGGAAAGTTATTTCCAGAATCGTGTGCTATGCTACAACACGGAGGAGGATCAGAAGTGCGTTCCAATCACCGCAGGGGTTCCGCAAGGTTCCATACTGGACCCGGGGCTGTGGAACGTCATGTATGACGAGGTGTTGAAGCTAACGTTCCCGGTAGGGGTGGTGATTGTCGACTTTGCGGACGATATCACCTTGGAAGTCTACGGTGAAAATTTCAAAGAGGTTGAGTTGACGGCTGCCCACTCTATAAGTATTGTTGAAGATTGGATGGGATCCAGGAAACTGGACCTAGCGCATCATAAAACGGAGGTTATCGTGGTGAACAACCGCAAGTCGGTGCAGCAAGCAAATATCAGCGTCGGGGACTGCACTATTTCGTCAACGCGGTCCTTAAAACTCCTGGGAGTCATGGTCGACGACAAGCTCAAGTTCGGGAGCTACGTCGACTATGCCTGCAAGAACGCTTCCACAGCTATTTCGGCATTGTCTCGTATAATGTCTAATAGCTCTGCGGTATATGGCAGCAAGCGAAGGCTATTAGCCAACGTGGTCCAGTCCATACTCAAGCAAGGCGGGCCGGTGTGGTCATCGGTGTTAGGTACCAAAAGCTATCTAGCCAAGCTGGAAAGCACCTATCGTCTCATGTGCTTAAGAGTGGCGAGTGCGTATCGCACAGTTTCACATGACGCAATCTGCGTCTTAGCGGGTATGATGCCTATTGGTATCATCATCAGCGAGGACGTAGATTGCTTCAACCAACGTGGAACTAGAGGCATACGGAGTACCACAAGATCGGCCTCGATGATCACATGGCAGCGGGCATGGTCTAATTCCACAAAAGGCCGGTGGACACATCGACTTATCGCGGAACTATCCGGGTGGGTCAACAGGCGCCACGGCGAAGTCAACTTCCACCTGACACAAATTCTGTCAGGGCATGGTTCTTTTAGACAGTATCTGCACAAGTTTGGGCATGCGGAGCCCCCGCGTGTCCCGAACGCGTGGACGTTGAGGAAACTGCAGAACATGCTTTCTTCATATGCCCTCGTTTCGCGGGCGTGAGAAGCAACATGATGGCAGTGAGCGGACAGGACACTACCCCGGATAACTTAGTCCAAAGGATGTGTTTTAGCTCGGACGTCTGGGGAGCGGTCAATGCGGCTGCTACCCAGATCGTACTTGAGCTGCAAAACCGCTGGAAAGCCGATCAACGGCGAATAAACAGCCTAACTACCATACCCAAGTAACAATTCCAAGTTTTATTACGTTCGTATAGTGGTTTTCATGACCAATTTCATAAAACCGCCAATAAAACTATAAGCTCCACCAGAACTTTCTGATGACCGCTATAAAACTGCTTTCTGACCAAGTGGCCCACTCCTCAGAATGTTTTCATAACCGCTAAAAGAATCAAGCTATAAGCTCAAGTAGCCGTATCACGCTCTGCTCAAAGCAGCAATAAAACCGGTTAAGCTTTCGCTGCTTGACAGCCATCGCCATAATTTAAAAAAGCTTTTCGCTTTTTGCATTTCGCTTTTCGTATTTCGCTTTTCGCTTTTCTGGCAAAAGCTAAATAAGTGCACTAGCTTTGTCAACTTGAAAATATATCTGTGAAAAGAAAAGTTTACTGACATATCATTCTGAACGATTTGGTTTATACCGACCAGAATAAAATATCCCATAGAACAGCGGTTCCCAACCTTTTTTCGGTTCGCGTACCCCCTGACGGATTTCCGTATACTATTCTGAAGCGAACTAAAGTTTTGGCGTACCCCCGGGGGTTCGCGAACCCCCATTTGGGAACCGCTGCCATAGAATATTTATTGAATTTTAGGCAATTTCATTGGCTTGCAGCATGTGCGCGTTTAATTTCATCGTGCATAGTGATATGATAGGTCGATAAAATCAGTGCGCCACTGAAATTTTGCAATTTTCGAAAACTGGTTGTTTTAACAAATTGAAAATATTCAGTTAGTCAATCTCAATTTCTAGCAAAATCATTTTAGTTGCTTCCTCTGACAGGAAAACCGATTGATAATGACTTTCTTTCTGCAAAATACTTTGCTTTGAAGAATTGTTGTTTGCGAGCTAAAACAAAATACTAGAATATGGCAATATGGCTTCGCATAAAAAAATGATTTTGGTGTAGAACTTTGGTATTCTTCATAATAGCAGCAAAAAAACTGTTTAGTCAGGGTGTTACCGTTTTAATAGCTCTATAAAGCTAACAGATTTATTGTGGTTTGACAAGTAACCGCGATAAGATCAATTTTGATTGGTGCGCCATTTTGTATTGATACGCCATACGTATGGTAGGTTTGTAAGAGACGTGGTGCAGCCAACAAGTTTTAACGTGGTAATAAAAGCAACCACAATAAATTTGCTTTATTAACAGTTTTATTATGGTTTTCTAGCTAGCTATAAGTGTGTTTGGACTCGTATCCGCTTGGTGTTGCGCAATACGACAATAAAACCAGAGGTAATGATTAATACCGCAATAAAACCTTTATAAAATTCAACTAAAACCAAGTGGCTTTAGAATTGTTACTTGGGTAGTCCAGTAGTTATCTAAGAGTGTGCGTTAAGCACAATAGCCCCTCCCTGAAGTAATACCGATAAGGTGGTGCCAGGGGGAATTGAGGCTGGAGACTCGAGTAGGGTTTTAGTGGGTCTGGATCCTCACGTCCCAGTAGGGGGGTCGGGATACCAAACCCCACTCCCTGAGTTGTCTTCTCGAGTATCAGATAGCAGATTTCCCTACTCGTTAAAATAAAAAAAAAAATACAACGGAAACAATAATTTAATACACAATCAAAAGTG
This sequence comes from Sabethes cyaneus, assembly GCF_943734655.1. Classification (NCBI taxonomy): domain Eukaryota; kingdom Metazoa; phylum Arthropoda; class Insecta; order Diptera; family Culicidae; genus Sabethes; species Sabethes cyaneus. Next base: position 38,631,803 of record NC_071353.1, on the reverse strand, counting down.
AAACGAAAACCTTCTGTCATTCCGTGCATTGAAAAGACTTCTAACTATTCACAGTCAGAGCTTTATTGATTCCGGAAAATAATTAAATTTAGAGCATCCATTAAATTCCCTTTGATTGCATAAAAAAATACTCATGTCCAACTAGATTATTTGATTTCCAAATACTAGTGAAATGCAAAAAAAAGTACCAACCAGGAAATGGAAAGCCCATCAAAAGCCAATCAGATAATTTATCTAAATAACTTTCGCATAACAGCAAAATACCTAACCAGTCAGTGGCATGCAATCATAAACTGTTCAGTCGCAGCGCAACTTCAAAGAAAAATAACGGATTTTATTTCATCGTTTTGGTATTCTAGCTTTAATATTATTGGTTTCAATAGGCTAGCTATTTGAAACATAGTATGTATAACAATTTTTTGTATGATCTTCATTTTGAGAGAAATGATAAATAAACTTTTCTTATTAAAGCCTCGGTAATGATTTTCAGAGTCGATGACACCGTTATTGTTACTGAACATGAAAGTAAAACGCCAGTGCCACCCTTCGTTTCGTCCGATGTCCGAAAAAGGAGTGAAAACAAATCACGCCCTAAATTAATTAGAGCCTACTGCTAGCTGAACACTCGCCTTCAACGTTACCGGCAACAAACTGCAGTCTTTGTGCTGCTCCATGTACGGCGCAACCTATTCCGGGAAAATCTCCAACAAAACAAATGGCGAGGATCTATTCTGACACAACAACGTACAACCTTAGCTACCCAGTGATTAACCACTCCAGCGTCTTTTGATCGTCAAACTACAAAGCTCTGCTGGCTGGCTGCCTTTAACTAGCTTTTAGCATACGTACAAGGTACACAATGATGCTATTCAATCACCCAGCAACCGAAGCGGTGCGAGTCCGGAAACTGGAACATTGCATTCTCCGTCTCCTAGCGCCCATCCTGTCGCTAGCAGTGATAGGCGAACCGGTCAGAATTAGATTGCGAAGAATATTCAGTAGGTAGTAGGTACCCTACGCCTCCTGACGGAGACTACATCACGTTCGACGGCAGCGGGCGGCATCGAGAAGAAAGAGCAGATAAAACACCAAAAAGCTTTAATCATTGGCGGTATTAGGTTGCTGCAAATTTTGACTTCACTTCGATGAGCTCAATAGCAATTGGAATAATCCGAATCAAAGATTCTAAAACTGGTTTTTATTTCAGCGTAAGGTGAATTACGGTTTAGCTAAATACAATTCTACTCGGCTATATGAGGCAGCGTATTCTGTATTTACTCCAAGATTCTTACTATAAACTGTATTCTTTTCAAGAGGGAAATAAAATAAAAAAATCATATTATTATTGAAGCACCCTACCGTGAATACCTGGAAGGTGCAAAATACGGGTAAAATTTTCCTACATCTATCCGTCTTCTGGTCGGCTTTCTTTCAAAGTGGAGCTTCCTAGTTTGACGGAGCGTGTGTTTATATGTACGAGTACGGTTACTGGAAGCTTTGAGGAGTACGCCTTGAGCCTTGAGCATTGATAGTATGGACGAACGAATGCGAAACCCGACGAATAAGTGTACAAGTAGACATCCTATCGTGTTCTAGTCAGTGATACAGAAAAATGACGATAATGAAGGAGAAAACCTTGTTACAGGATAATAAAGGATGAATAACATGTACCCTTCAAGGTATGCTCATTCTCGTAGTCTCAGTCGCAACCTGGAACCGAGAATGGAAAGCGAATGCTGTGCACCGTTTGCCTAATAGATCTCGCTAATAGCAACATTTTCCGAAAGAAAATGTTGACGATATTGTTGGCAAACTAACTGGAGGCTGGTCCATTGCGAAAAGACATTGCTGTCCATGTTATTTCCACAAAGTTTGTTTTCATTCAGTTAAGGTGCTGTTTCCGATGACCTTTATGATATAACTCCTGTAATTGTGCATGGTTGTTATTTATAATTGGCTCTTAATATACCATTTTTGTATTGTGAAACAGTATTTCCTATCAACCATTATCAATCAATGTTCGATTTGAAATCGCCGTTGTTATGCAACAGTTCGTAAACGAGTTGGTAAAATAATATAACAACAGAGAACGAAACACCAAGTAGAAAATGTGTAACTACATTATGAGCACTTGTGAAACATTTTGTTTAAAAAATTTAAACCGATATTCCATCTCAATTTGAGTTTCTTCAAAATAGTGTGTCATTTATCATACAACTATGCAACTACACTACAATTCTGATAATGGAGACGCGTGGTCATTTATAAATATTAATTTGTGCTTTTCATGTTGTTTCAAAAATTACAAACGTGATGATTGAACATTTATAGTATTCGGTTCTGTTTGTCTTAAAAAGCTATGGTACAAAAAGCTAGCCAGCCCAACGGTGTTTTTTTAAAACCTTCTACTTCTTCAAATTTAGTAAAAAGTTTTGAAATAAGTGTTTCTCAAGGCATAAAAAGGCTAAATTTTCCCTAAAAATGCATGTAGGGTGCTATATGTCAGAATATTGACGTTAGTAAGAGAAAAAGATTATCAACTTAGGGACTATTTTCAGATATGTGAAGTGGTAGCAGCTACATCTTTTAATAAATCTAAGTATATTGTTAGCCTTGTTAACAATCGTGTTAAAATGGTCTACGAATGTCAGTTTTGAGTCAAGAATCACTCCTAAAACGCTTACTTTACTACATCTTTTTGCAGATTGTTCTCCGAAAATACAGTTGAAGTCATTTAGTGTATGTATAAGTTAAGTTTTGCTCTTGTTTTGAAAAGTTTATACTTTAAAGAAGCGGTTAGCTGACTACCGGATTTTCACAGAACATTTGTTTTTTACAACTGTGCTAAAGCGTTAGCAAGAAACGCCAATCTTTTTAAAGTCTAAAAATTTATTGACAAATAACCGTCGGATATGTGGTGATTTTTCAATTTCTAGTAGCTAGCAGTTGTGCTCGTGTCAACTTATTTTTTGTTAATTGTAATCAAAATAAATGTTAAATGAAACTTTGGTTCCATCCTTAATAAAGTATCTTTAATATATATAGCAACTTGAAAGTTTAGCATGTAGCTTGAAAGTTCAACATGCAACTTGAATGTAACCAAGAGTTCGGAAAATGGTGTCTAAGGAAGGTTAACATCCCAAATTCCAACCAAAAGTTCCGATACAAGGGGATTTTTTGGCTTATTCAGCCAACGAAATGATCATGAATAGAACTCTATTCAGCTTATTTTTAAAGTAATTAACCGTACTTTCAAGTTCGTAGTTAATGATTAAACTTCAAAGGGAATGCAAAGCAACTTTTCACAGAACTAGAAAGTTCACAAAAAGTTCATTTAGGTTCACTTCATATTTGAACTCGAGTACTACCTTTCGGTGACTTAGGGTAACCAACCTATTTTGGACCCCATCAGCAGCAGTACATAATTTTGACACTTACAGCAATATCAAATGGAAGTGTCCAAATTATGTACAGCTGTTGAGGGGGTCCAAACCACGTTGGTTACCCTATATGCATACCACTGCTCCGTTGCTGCAATATGCGATTTGCATCGATTTAACTCGATGTGCTAATTTCTCATTTACCACAGCTCCGAAATGAACTTACACACTAGAACAACAACTCATCGGCAAAATTCATGTTACTAGCGGCGTCAGAGATAGTGCAATGCATCAGGATAGGCTTGCAACGCAGAACGCTCGGGTTCAGATCTAGCAGCGGGAGGTGTTAGTTAGGGTTTTTATATGGTCTATCTTAATCGTATGAACTAACTTTACAGAATTTAGAAGGATGCGAAGGTATAAAATAGAAGAGTATAAAAATAGAATTTAAAGTGCTATTTTATAAATTTCTGATAAAATTTCTTTAGAAGCTGCTTAGCGCTCTACGCAGCGCAATCAAGGCATCTTTGAAGTTCGGTTAATTACAGGTAAAGCTACTTTGCAAGATTATAGTCACTTTACTTTAACAGCTTAGGTCATTCGTGACTTCTTCGGGGTTGGGATTTGAACCCGGGTCCTCGGCGTGAGAGGTGTGAATGCTAACCACTACGCCGGCACTGACCCCTAGACATAAAGGTTGTTAACCTTCCTTAGACACCATTATCCGAACTCTTAGTTACTTTCAAGTTGCTACAGATATTAACGGTAGTTTATTGAGAATGAAGTTCGCTTTACAAGTGCACCGGCTGGTTGTTCAGCAAGAAAGTTCCGCGGAACTAAATTTGAACCAAATATGAACTTCGAACTTTTGGTCGCTTGGGCAACTATCGCGACATGACGCTGGTAAAAGGGTACAAAGTGCTCTCCCAGATCCTGTTACGTCGGCTGCTACCGATATTACAGGGTTTCATAAGGAATTATCAACTGAGCTTCATGGGACTCGCGCAACTACGGACTAGATTTTTATCATCCGGCAGATCTGACAGAAGTTTCGGGAGAACAACGTGTCCACGCATCAAATCTTTATTGATTTCAAAACAGCATATGATACCGTCGATCGAGAGCGGCTATGGCAGATAATAGACGAACACAGTTTTTCGGACAAACTGATGTGACTGGTCAAAGCTCTATTGAATCGAGTGATGTGTTTCGTGCGTCTCGAAGACATTCTCGAGTACCTTAGAGATGCGGCGAGGATTGAGACAAGGTAACGATTTATCCTGTATGCTGTACAACATCGCTCTTGAGGGGGTGATGCGACGAGCGGGAGAATCGAAACGAGAGGCACGCTTTTCGCCGTTAGTTTTTTTAGTTATAACATGCTACATGCTGGTTATACTACAAATCGGGAAACGAGTTGTTTGATGGATTTATTTTAGAACAAACACTTTCCAGGAAAAGGTTTTCCTGGGAAATCTCGTTCAATCCGTAATTCACCTTTTCGAGCGGTGCGCAGATAAACTAATATAACAGGGGTTCTGTTTTACCTTTTCTTTGTCGAGTTAAATTGATGCACGGTTTGGCAACAAATGCGTCACTTGTTGGGCAAAACTTCCGCTCCGTCAGCCCCTTTCTCGTCGTTACCCGCAAGTGGGGTTAGCGTTAGCGCCGATAGCGATAAAAATAAGTTTCATACTGTGGTTCGGAAGGTGGTGGTGGTGGTGGTGGCGGCTGTAGAAGATACCCGAACGATAAAGAAGTAGCTGATACCATTATCTGGAAAATTTTGACAACGATGACAAGATTCCGTTGTCCCTCTCGCCGCTCTGCAACAAGAACGAAAGAAATTCTTCCATAGGTACATATTCCAGGGAACATCAGTGGAAAAGTTGCTGTACCAACGCTAAAGTTTGGCGTGCCAGTTGTGACCAGCGTTGCCAGGGGTGCACATTTTTCTGTGATAGTGTGGCTTTAAATAATATCTTTAGCATATAATCAATGACACTGTACAGATTACAATTTTATTTAAGTTGTAAAAATAAGTGATCCGGTTGCAGAGTACATAAATATTGGAGCAAATTAGTTTCGGTACAAATAGACAACATTTTTACATTCTTGGGTACAAAATGGCATGGATGTGGCAACACTGGCTATGACACACGGATGTAAAGGGGGTGGGGAGGTCAACGGGGCGATGGTTTGCTAACGAGTATTAAGAAAATATATTCCTGCAACTGCTTTCCTTGCACAGCTGGTTGCGGGCTATGCTATATGGCTCTCGCGTTCCAAGTTCGGGAAAGGTCCACCAAATAGATGTATCCGAAAGAGTTGCGGATGTGGGTTTGGTAACTTTTCCAAGGAGGAGGGTATTCCGCACGCAGGTTGTTCTCCGGTTCATTCGTATTCCGACAGGGTCTAACGCCGCGAGGAGATGCGACAGATGAGAAATAACATCGGTTGAAAAAAAAGTTCCTGGTTGTGGATTGTGACTGACAAGTTTGTGCGCGACACTTGTAGCAATTTGTGTGAAAACTTCGTTTCGAGCACTCAGGGGAGAGGGACACTATCACAAGGGAAGCTGATTTGGTGGATTGCCGAAGTTATATAGTTTCGGTAAATTGGATTTGAATTGGAATTAGATAATGAGAGGTAGGAAGGTCAGACTGGGTTTAAGGTTGCTTATTACGTAGCTTCGAATTGATTTGCAGAGAAGAATCCCTTATTTTAAGAATAGCTAAAAATTTCCAATTTGTTTCTGCAAGTAAAGGTAACGGCGAAAAACAAATGCTTTTAAATCGGTACTTATTCGCTAGAGCATTTTATTTTTGTACTAACATAGCACCTTTGGGCAAAACTTCAGCAACGGGCACGATATGGCAGCAGCAACAAGGGGCCATGGTCTGGTCATGATGCTTGCGGCCTCGTTTCCATGCAACTATAGTCGTTGTATTAACGCTATTTATTATGCAAAAGTTTGCAGTTTACCAGCTCCGAGCCCGGGACTTAGCTCATGAAAACTTTCCCCTTGGCCGACGTTTTCCGAATTTTACCAATTCAAATGTGTTCTGCACAGCTGTTCCGAAATAAATCGGGCCCTGACTAACTGTTCAGCCGGCTGGACTGATTTACTGACCCAACTTCAGTCGGGCCACTTCATTCACCCAGTAAATTAGGGCCTTCACTCGATCAAACATCATCTGCAGTCGGTTTGATTTACCGGCTTCTCGTTGGCATAGTTTAGTCAGCAATTATAGTCCGTTTTGCATGGTATCCCACAGCCACGCGAAACCTTACATTGTATGCGCCGATGAATGCTGAAACGCACTAAAAATGTCTGCCATTTGCAACATCCTGTTCGCTAATTTATCCTGTTTCGATATCCTATCCCGGTGCACATGTAATCCATTCCGCCGCCCGTGCATACTTAATGGCCCGAACTAGGATCACGTAAAACCGACTGAATTTTACCCCATCATAAACGGCTTCTCGCAATTCACTGCGAGCAGAAGCGGTAGAAGGTTCGAACATTGTTGCCAGAATGTGAGACTATAGATAGTATAGATACTCCTAACTTTTATATTTGATTAAATATTTAGTTTCAAATCTGACTACAGCTGCCTTGACGATTAAAGTCTAAACTTCAATTTCATTTTGTTTTATATTATTGATTTCATAGTTGGTGAGTGGGGGTTGAAGCCAACATGCCACTGCGTGCCAATATGGATCTCTACGTTACGCAAGAAGTATCGGATGGCCTCCAGCTTCATTGCCCTTTTTTGATCCTCCTTGGGCTTTGATAGAAGCACTACAGAAAAATAAACCCATCACAAAGAAGGCTACTCCCGAAGGATCGGCTAGATCGCAGGCTTAATTTTTCGGACCAAAATCGAAAGAATTGAATATGGTAAAATTTTCTTTATTAAGGTCATGGCGAACAAACTACGAGTTAATGTTTCAAGTCGTAAGTAAACAAACGATATTGCCGTTTGTGAGTTTTTTTTACACGAGAGTAGCCCGGAAACCTGGAAAATCCAAAGGTCTGGAGTCTGGATTAAAGTTGGTTAAAGTGCTTAAAATGTCAATATCAACAGTGTGTAATATTGTGAAGAGTTATCCCTAGTATCACAGTTGTTGCAAACCAGTTGTGGCAACCGATTTATGACTAATTTCAGTCATAAATAAGTTTCTGCAATCAAAAGTTCGAAAAGTGTTCTGCTTGGGATAAATAGAACCTAGGTTTAGAAAGACGGCAAAGAACTGTCCACAAAAAGCGGAACTAGGGAGCTGAGAAGGAAGATATTAAGGTGCGTTGAGACCAATTCTCGCATCTCCATCTGGGATATGGCTAGAAGGTACGACGCCGAATATCAAACCATGCGGAATATCTTTCCTCGAGAAGACTATGGGTCTTACAGTGCCAGTAAACATACGAATCGGCACTTGCAGCAGAATTTGGTAGCCAAGAAGCATGTTAGGCATGCTTGTACGAGCGCGTTTTGACTACTTGGAAATGGATTTCAAGCAAATTCTCAGTCAAACATTTTAAATTTCAACTGAGAATGGCGATGTTCCAGGCAGGTATAAGTTCGTGTTTGCTGATAAATTCTCAAAGAAGGCCATCATCAAGGCAAGGAATATGTAGCTGTGGACCGAATACTGAGCCTTCTAAACTTTTTCTCAACAATGACATCAAGTTTATATAGAGTGAGGAGGGGCAAAAGTGCGATTCGTTGGTTTATCAGTACAGATTCCGAGTAAATTGACTACATCGGCATGGATGGGTTACTACTTTGATAGCTTGAATCTATCGTAAACATTTGTTGTTTACGAAGCATGGTTACTGAGTTATGTATAAATGCTATTTGAGAGCGGCTGTAATATTTTGTTATACGGCAAATATGATATCAACGAAGGATATTACTTGTTGGAAAATTGTAACAGTGTTTTACATCACTCACATATCTCTTTTGAAAATGTGGTGAAAAGAATTTACAAAATATATTTCGCTTTTCCATAATTTCAGCAAACCCCGTCAAGCGCCTAGCGGGGCAAAAGTGCGATTCACGGATGGGGCAAAAGTGCGATTCATGGATGAAGCAAAAATGCATGGGTAATGAGTAATACTAGCTGAAACGGGGCCACTACTGACACGAGGTCTTCAAATATTGGGACTTTTGCGCTTAATTGGTTGAAAATGGTTAAAAAATAAGAATTACACTTTTGATACCTCGAAATAGTCGACCCGTTTCAGTGGCCCCGTTTCAGCGAGAATTACTCAATTATATACAGTTTTAGGCACTATATTACAGATACTAGAAAAGGAAGATCTGCAGAAAACTGTGTGCTCTTCAGGTGCTGGCCGAAGGAAAACAGTTTCTATCCGCTGGTGAAACAACAAAAAACCGTTTGGTAAGGTTTCGATCTGACGGAGGCTGCAGTACGGCAGCGAAGAATAGGGGAGGTGCAAATTGAGAATATTCCGTACCGAAACATATCGCAGATTGAAAATATCATGCTTTTGTTTTCTACTGTTGTGCTAATTTCATGGATTCAAGCTTCGCACTTTTGCCCCGCGGTATTCGCACTTTTGCCTCTCTTGTGGGGTAAAAGTGCGATTCGGCAAAGAAAAATAAAGCATTTATTTTGTATAACACTATTACTCCAGATGATTTATAGTTGAATGTGAAGTTATTGAGTTACTGCATCAATATGAAATATATTTTATTGTTCAGCTTCATTATATCATTAAAATTTATGACAACTTCAAACGTCGCACTTATGCCCCGCCCTACTCTGTATGGAAGAATACTTAAAGAAACGAATTTAGCCATTCATTCGAAAGAAATGCTTACAAAGTGGAAGAAACATGCTGATTCAGTCGCATTTTCAACAATTCAGGGTATGATGAGTTCTATTAAGAAAACCCTAAATTAATCCACCTATCGGTGTGATTTGGCCTTTCTACTGTCATTATATTTTCAAGTTTTTAGTGGATGAATATCTATAATTCAATCAACTATAATTTAAACATCAGTTACCAGTTTTCATTTATCAAAAGAAAAATCCAAGGGTGTACTGGGTGCAATTATTATATCTAGAGCAACATGTGAAAAGGGCATATTATGTGCAAATGAGAGATTCTCTTCGCGTCTTCTCTCTTCCACTTATCACGGCGATACCAATGCACTTGAACGGAATAATTTTGCATGAAACTGTTGCTGGCGATATTAGCTTGCTTTCGGAATGTATTTATGTCGCCGTGATAAACGTAAGAGAGGAGACACGAAGAGAATCTCTCATTTGCACATAGGCGCTTTTCACATGTTGCACTTTTGCAGAAAAAACTAGGCGCGCCTTCCAAAATGGCAATATAATCAACAGCGAATGTTGTCACAGGGAAGAACTTGCAAATATAAGATGCGGTGCTTTGAACAAGGTGCATAAAACCTTTACGAGTAGTACGAAGACAAGCGGTCCCAGATTGTTGCCTTGAGGAATGCCTGAGCAGATTTCGAACTCCACTACCGACACACTTTAATTACAGAAGTACAAAAACATCCAGGGAAACCGGACCGTTTCAACTTTTCCATAGTGAGTCTATGCGGTATACGATCGAGACTTTAAAGAAGTCTATACAGCGTCAACTTGCACTCTCTTTTTAACCTTACATATGTGAGGAGTTTATGCAAAAACGATTAACAACTACCAATATAGTGATGTATTGGTAGTTGTTAATCGTTCAACCGTTTAGTATAAACTCATGTTGCTCAGACACTTTTGAGAGACAGCTAAGGGTGGACATTGCTCTGTAGTTTTTCTAGTCGTGAGTATTTAATAACATTATAATAGTGGTTTTCCAGCAAATGAGGAAGATCTCTTCACTAAACAATTTGTTGAAGATGATGCACAAAGGAGTTGCCAGCGTCGTCGTCAGTAGGCTAGAGCCGGAGCTGGTCAAGTGGGAGTCATCCGTTGCCAATTTTCCAGTCGTCTCAGAAGTTGTAAATCACTTTTGACCTGCTTGACCCATTTTGCCTTTTTCCTTGTGCCGGTGGTGTTGTTGAAGAGAACTGTTTTCGTCACACTGTCGTCCGGCATCCTTGTGACGTGTCCGATCCACCGTAGCCTACCGAATTTCCTCAGATGTAGGATGGAAATCACTGCAAGCAGTGCCTGTAGCTCGTAATTCATATGCCTCCGCCACTCCACGCTTTCAATTTGTACTCCGCCAAATATCATCCACAATACCTTCCGCTCGAATACGACATGGGCGCGGAAAGCTGATTTCCCGCGATGTTTTTGACTCGGGAATAAGCTATGCAGCAAGACAAAGTGAGGATATGCGGGCGCGAGTGTGTGGGTAGCAGAATGTCTGTACACAGCACCGGCGCGCCGGTTGTTTCTTTTAGGCCTGCGTGTGCGGCGTAAGCGTTGAATGCTATGTTTCTCATACTCTTTCGCGTGAGAGTAGGCATGGTTGGCTTCTCGCTCGATTCGCAACATTGTTTTGTACATTGTCTGCTTCGTACGGCAGCGTATGCTTCTTGATCGCAGCGTTTTGCGAAAGTTTCTTGCGTTTTTCTTCTTCCCAGTGTCGTTGTCCACGATCACCAGCGATCCCAATTACACTACAACTATTATATCACTTCTAGTTCGTTGCCATCAACGGTTACCGTCCGTGGGATGCACACGTTTGTTTCCTTTGAGCCTCTTCCTTTCACGTATTTTATCTTCAACGCATTTATTTTTAGTCCTGGTTGTGAATCATATCTCTTTCTTTGGTTACTTTTCATATAAAGTAGCATTGAATGCAGATATAGCGGTTATTGTCTACGATTAACCTTCTGTAGTCATGTTCATGAATAATCAATCAAAACTTATGATACGAAGTGCCTGCCGGAAGTTGCGTCGTTCATCAAGAAATGCCATAAGGGCGAGTGTTCTGGCCGGATCTGGCGTCGGCCCACTACTCGAAGCGATCGTTGGAGGACATGGAGCGGCTGAATTTCAAGGTCGGCGAACCCGCCCAACGTTCCCCAGCTACATCCTATCGAGAATTTCTTGGCAAACCTGAAGTGTAAGATCTACACTAGCAATTTTGTCACGAAAACTGAGGAGGAATTGATAAATAAAACGACGGAAGAATTCCAAAACATGCCCACACGGATGTTTACGTCCGCCATGGCGAATATTGCGGTTAACTGCCGGAAGGCCGCACGCAAGGGCGAAGAATTTTTGGCAAGTAAGCTAATAGAATTACCTTCCATGGGAAATTTATCAAACTCAATTAGCTGTCTTAGTATTTTTTTATCACCATCCAAATAAATTCGATTTTTTTAATGCATACGTTATTTAAAATTTACTGGGTACCTGGGCACTGGGTTAACTGTTCAGCTCCTTATTTCGAAAGGTTCGAAACATAAAAGTAGACCTGCACATCACCAGCAAACAGGTGAATACTACAAGTATGTAAATATGAACATTAATATATGAAACGAAAAGTATAGGATCTAAAATTGAGCCTTGTGGCACATCCGAAATAATTGATAGCGGCGTAGATAAAGCAGTTAACATTTTTTACAGTTTAAAGTATTTATCCGGTAGATCAAGCTTTGTGGTAAATGTTTGCTAAAATCTCTTAACTGTTTTCGCTGTTGGTCACAACGATTGTACTGACTTGAGTTATGACAATTGTGTGGTCAGTAACACTTTTCCGTCACCACACGAGATCACTGATATTATTTTTTAAAATAAAATTTTGAGTTTCATGTTGTTTGAACTTCTGAAAAGTTAAATTTAGACGTCTTAACACGTGATGTGAAACTCAGATATTGCATTGAAGATTTAAATTTGTCTTACTTATGTTGAATGTTTGATGGCGGTCACAAAATACTCTGGCAAAGGGTTTTACATAACAAATACGTACAAGCAAGCCGCCACGTCGCACATCTGATTAGAGGAAAATCCTCGTGCCTACCTATGAGCATTAGTTGTGGTCAACGTCTGCCGCGTTTGGCAACCGGGTCAATTATCCGCTGGAAACAGCTCGGGCAAACAAAATCTATAGCGCCTGGATCCGTGTACAAATCACCACCGGCGTTACAATGTGCAGTGGTAATAAACTTAATTTATTCATGGCCCAGGCCAAGGCTCGGCTTTGCATCATGAATGTATGCATGGGTGTACGTGTGAATGTGTGTTTATTTGCAATGCATATTCAGCTGCGGTTCGGGTTGAATCCGTACAGAATCGCATTGTATCGATAGGTCGAGATTGGACCGTATTCTTTATGGGCGGTAACAACCGTCAGCGGTTCCATGCGATGGCCCTGAACGATTCAAGCGATTAATTTCGATAGATAACGGCACAGAATGCGGAATGCACGAAATTGAGTTGCATTAGATGGATTGTTGGAATTGAAACATTGCAGAAAGTGAAGCGATTTGATATTTCACGTTTGCCTGTTTTCCTGATGGATAGAATGCCAAGTTGTGTAGGTCATACCGTGAACTACACCGTTCGCGTAGTTTCCCTTTTCCGGGTGTCATGTTTTATGCAAACAGTTGCAGATCATCGGCCATCAGTACCGGTAAAATCTAACTCCAATTCAAGCACTAGTCATGGTGGCAGCCGCTTACATCTACGAGGCTGAGAAATAACATGTAGTACAAACATGGAATGGGATATCGATTTTGGGGAGTAGCAAGATGAAACGACTGCCGAACGATGCGGATGAAGTTGGCGTGCGCAACTTTCTGGCAATGAAAGCCATTAAAATACAACACACGAGGAGCAGGCAGTAGTGTGAGAACGGTAGCGCTATCTTTAATGTATCATTAATGGGATTTATATTCTAGAGATATTAGTCGCGATGGTACGTTGGACTAATTATTATGGATGGTACTGCATGCGCTAGAAGCTGCCAAAATATTTTCAGAATGCTTTATTTTTATACGAGTTATACGTTCAACGATTTCGCGATAAAATCAATTTAGTATTTAACTAAAACAAAGCGTTCAATATAACTTTAGCCATCCCAAGTCCTTACCTAGCGCCTTCACGCGGCCATTCCGAAAATACTCCAATTTTTAATTGAGTATTCAAACTAGGAGGTACGAGGTCGCATGGTTTTCAGTTTCTGATCTTCCGGCTGTAGTTTTGGACAAACCATTGAACCACACGACTTTGTTTTCAAGTATTATATTATTTAAATTAATATTTTTAGTAGTTGGTGTCTTCAATATATTTTTAAAGAGCGAAAAAAGGTGCTATATCCTTGACCAATTGCAGCCTGGCTTCTGGTTTAAATGCCATTACTTCATGCCCGGGGGTCCGGAGTATTACCTAACTCGTATTAGCAATACTCCCAACGATTGTATTGTATACCTAGGGTTTGGTACAGGAAGTCCACGCGTTCTTCCTTCCTCTTAATTTCGACAAAATGAATGGAATTAGGTATTATTTCTGGTTGCACTCCATATCTTGGAATTCGCATTTCTCCTTCCGTTCGATGCTCAGAGTTTCGTAGTAACGGTTAATCACACGACTCACCGTTGACTGCACGATTTCGAGCTGTTTTCCGATGTCCCGATGAGAGAGTTGAGCATTTTTCATTACATACTGGTGAATGTATAGAAAAAAATATCAACCGTTTCAGTCTCTAGATGGGGCAGACGGGCCATAACCAGGCTTGGCATACACTTTTCGCTTTAATTTTGCTCTTTTGATTACTGCTCCTCAGCTAAGCAGAATTTGAAAAAGTGGTGTATGGGGCATTTGTAGAGCTAGTAATTATCTATAATATTGCTGAAGAAAGTGAAGTTTTATCTTTAGTATTTACGGCGCTGTAGGGCAGTAATGCCGTTGGTAGCAAAAAGAGCGCTCTTTTGCACAGAATAATCTGTGCATGTGGCAACCCTGCCCCATACATCACTTTTTCAAATTTTGCTTGGCTGAGATGCAGTAATCAAAAGAGCAAAATCTAAGCGAAAAGTGTATGCCAAGCCTGGCCATAACACTGCAGATCAACATCAAGTAACTACGAAACCCTGAGTTATCGAGGACTTCACGCAGTGAATAGAAGGAGCAGTATTTTTCGAGAATGGTTGATACAGGATCCTTACAGTTATGAAGACATCTGCAGTGATGACGCCATGAATCACCCTATTGGCATCTCTATATATCAAGCTAGGGAGCTGCATTTATTGGGCGATACCGTATCGATACCTGCGATATCGATACTCTAACGCCGATATTTCGATATATTTCATCGATACTTACGACGTCGATATTATGCGAAATCGATAATTTCATCCCGATACTGTTTTGTTAAAGCGGGATATGCAGCTGAAAAAATATAAGCTGAAATTGGCCAGGAAATGATCAAGAAAGCAATATTTTCAGGATTTTTCTGGCGCTGTTTTCTTTTCAAGTACCGTCAAATGGGGTAACTTGCAACAGCGGGGTAACATGCAATAAGGCTATTTCGATTCAATTTATTGTATTTTTTGATCTGTTACTTCAATTTTTAATCTATATCAGTCACTGAATCTTGTTGATAATAGTTAAAAGAAGCCTTAGATACTGTTATGTTGATTTTCTGTTGTTTTGGTGATTTTTAAAAAATCACACAGCCTGGTGTCAAATTCATTATCAATTTTTCGTCTATAAAACGTTTGTGTAGCCCACAAGCACTTCAAATAAAAGAACCCTAACATACATTTTTTATAGTAAAATGAATAATAAGGAAACAAAATAATTGATTTATGAAGACTAGTTTTGTTTATCCTGCTTGTTACCACATTATTCGTAAAACAAGTAGTTAAACGGGGTAACTTGCAACAGCTGGTAGGTATACAAAACTGTGTTCAGTTAACTTCACGAGGCAAATTATCATTTGATTTTGCATCAAACAATACTAAAGCACACCTCAAGAGCGTAAGATACTTTCGGTAACTCGGATATATGCCAGTTTTTCTCTGGGTGTACTGAAAATGGCCTAGAAGAGGCTAAAAACAAAATTTCCTCATTGAGAGAAATGGACCAGCAATATGATAGTGTCTAATTACGATCACTCGTAACGTTATGAACATTCATATATAATATATTACGTAACCAAGATATCGATGCTTTTTGATTCCCCTGCACCTCTTCGTAACGCGATTTTGCATAGTGGATTTACGACGTGTAATGCGTTGTTACACAACTCCCACTCCCCTAAGTGCATTACGTAATATGTGAATGGTCCTCAAAGAAGGCAGTTCTATCGGATCCAGACACGGAATATCAACTGCATGAATAATATAAAAAGTTTCATTCCTAATTTCCATTACGGGGCTCATAAATTATTTTCACCAGCGTGACATAGGACATTTATGCGTATATTCATGGCAAAAGCATTAAAAATCGCATGTCGGATTATCATTTGCATATTCAAGTTAAAAGAAACTCGTACAAATCATTAAATTCATTCAATTTTCAAAACACATTGCTTGTTTCAAGTTACCCCGTTTAAGGGGTTACTAGTCACAATCTAGTTAAAAACTTCTACAACAGCCAATATTGATCGCATATTTTTTCTCAATATGTGAAATTGTTCTATTCTAGACTTAATAACTTTGTATTAATTCAATGTCCTCAATTGTGCTACAGACAGGTTTTTACCTGCACTCATAGTTGAGAACTGTTACAAGTTACCCCGTTTGACGGTATCTACTAAGCTTTATTCTTAAATTTACTTTATTGGAATTGACTCTTATGCAAATCCTTTAGCAATGTCACTTACATGTTTAACGCTTATTGAACAGTAAGTGCATACGATACGCGATTTAAAGCAATTCCGAACTGACCAGAGAGCACAGAGAGTAGGAGCAACTCCCAGCGGAACTCTGCAGGAATGGCCAAGAACCGCCAGCAACAACACATCACTGGAAAGTTTCAGGGGTTTGAGAGAGGGCTGCCGAACGAGTGGATTGAGGGTGCGGTTTGTCCCATCTCGGATGAATTGCTGTCATTACCGCAGCATAACGCTGGTCAAATAAGCCACCAAGAGGGTGCTCTCCCAGATTTTGTGACGTCGTCTGGCCCCGGTGGCAGAAGAGTTCGTAGGGTAGTACCAGGTGGGCAGTACCACGCGAACAGCTGTGGCAGGTGGTGCACGAGTGCGGTTTTTCGTACAAAGCGGCGTGTCCGAAATAGAGCTGCACTACAGCGAGTGATGTGTTGCGTGCGTGTTTTGAGGGCACTCTCTTTGCTCAACATGTTTTGACGTAGGACTACGTCTTACGGCAAGTTTTGAGATAGGGTGTCATTCCAAAAAATCGAAAAATGCGAGCGTCACGAAAAATGAAAGGTTTTGAGCGCTAATAGCTCAGCGGTTTTCCTATCGATTTTCAATATTCTTACACCAATCGATCGGAAAATCTTCTAAGAATTGACCCAAATGAAGAAAAGTAAGGATTCTTGATGTCGAACTATTGAAAAATTGAAAATAATGAACCTATGTTTTACCAGAATTATCGCTTCGTGATTGGTTGGAAGATTCTTTGCGATGATCTAAACCTATACCAATTTGATATCTGTGCTTGGGAAGTAAGCCAAAACAAGTGACCAAGTACCCTCATTTCAACAAGATTTCTTAACACCGCGGTTAAACCTAGACCATTTTGATGTCCTTGCTTGGGAAGTACGCCAGAAAGAGTGACAAAGCTTCCTCGTGCCAACAGATTTCTTACGAACGCGATTAGACCTTGTCCAATTTGATGTCTGTGTTAGGGAAGTGTGCCAGAAAAAACGACACATGTTCGTTGCCCCAACAGATCGCAAATTCTTTACTGCGAGACGATTAAACCACGGCGAATTTGATATCTGTGTTGGAAAAATGTTCTACAACTGTAGTGTTCGGTTATAATACGACTCTGTATGAAGGTGAAATTAGTCATCATCGATTCTGCCAATTTCAAAAGCAGTTTTTTTGTTTGAATTCGGTTTATGAAAATACATTCGCTGTGTTCAGATTGGCAAGAAGAATGCAGTATATACATTTTTATAAACACAATCTCGCTTTTGGGCCGAAAAACTTCTTCCGAAATTGGGCTTTCCGACGAAAAGTCAATGACTGCTAGTTTCCCGTGAATACGCATGCTTACTGTTTCATTAGAAGTGTATTGAAAAGATGTGCTGTTGATAAAATGGGATTGAATTGGTAAAATCCCTTCAACGTGGGGAACCATGGGTAAAACAATCTTTAATTTCAGTAAGGTAGCAGGACAGCAATAGTTTGTTCTTGATTTTGTTAAATTGTTTTCAAATGCACAATCTTTTGAGAATTGAATGTATGCAATGTTTCTAATTTGATAAATGTTACATACAACGCATGTAGCATGTATATATGTTGCATATAGCATGTATACATGAAGAATCGAATAATTACAAGCATGAATACATGCTACTATCACTACAAAGAGACTTACGTAGTCCTGCGTCACCTATATATGCGGTCGTGTCTTGTACACAACCCCTCTGATTTTTTATTGATCAATTTTTATGAATCCCTTTTTTTGTGTAGCATTTCCTAATCCCAGAATGCCGCCTTAAATGGTATCAATAAATCTAATATCGATGCTTCACGAACGATATATCGACGGTATCGATAAAGCGGCGGATTTGATATTGATATTCAATTATCGATACTTTCGGGAATTTTGCCCAATCCTAAGCTGCAATGATTAGAGAATCGAGCGAAAAATGAAGACTGGTTCTGTGCGATTTCTGCCGTGCATCCGACTTTTTCGTAAGCGGGTTCTAGAGAAAACGACGAGAGTGACATGACTACACCGATAATAATTGACACGGCGTTACCAAAGCAATTGACACATGAATATTAATATGCAAATATTATTAATTTTGTTTTATATGTCAATCATTCGCGTAGCAAAAGTTTTCCCATTCGCTTTAACGTGAAATGAAAAATTTCATAAGAAAAACACGTTAAGCAACCATGGGTTTTCAGCAAACTTACAGTCAACTTGGCAGTCAATGTTTTTACATCGTCAATCGCCTTGTTATTGTATTGTATACTGTTTATTGGTCGATTCATTTGACTATTGATATTATCTACATGAAAAATTTTCAAAGTCACGAGAGATTTTTATGAATCCCAGTTGCTGTGAAGCTCTAGATATGGCAGCAGAGCTCTAGAGACTTTAGAGATAGTTGAACATGAGCTTGTTATCCAACAGAACTCCAACATCATTAATCTAAACGACGCTTTCGAGAACAGCTTCGTTTATCCGATAGTCAAATGAGATAGGCACATTACAACGATGAAATGTTACAGCCACACATTTAGCGAAGTTGTCCAGCCCTGTTTACAATCGGTGGCAATCGTCGACAGATTTCATGGCTAGATAGATCTTTAGATCGTCGGCATATAGCAGTATGCATTCGGATCCCAGCAGAATAGCAATGTCGTTAAAGTACAAGGCGAAAAGCAAAGGCCCCAAGTTACTACCTTGTGGGACACCAGAAGTATTGTTGAATGACACTGTGGAATTCAGCTTGACACGTAAAGCTTGACACATGAGCTCAACCATGCAGTGATAGACTGACTTCTAGACTGATAGACATACATCCAGTTTAGAGAGATTTTGCAAGAGTATTAGCTGAACTATCTGTGTCAAACGCGGCCTTAATATCTGTTTATCGGGTTGCGTTCCGACTACTATTTATAAGATGCAGGCACTTGTGCTTTCCTTGCTTCTTGAATACGGGAAACATACAGGACTGTTTCCATAGCAGTAGCGCAGCGACAGAAAATAATTGCTGGAATGCCATCGGGATCAGGTGAGTAGAAGCTCTTCAATTTCTTGGCACCAGCAATAACCATGTCAAAAACATCCAGCATCAGATTGTGCAGTACAGCTACTAGCGAATACAGAGAAAAAATGATCGGCGAACAATTCGCAAGATTTGGTAATTATTGAGGATTCCGTTCCGCCCAGGATCACACTAGTAGGAATGGAAGAGCGTTTCCTCTTTGAGTTTGTGAATGTCCAAAAGCTTTTATTTCGGAAACCAAATTGCACCCGCAGTACATAGTGTAGGATTCGACATAGTTCCAACCCTGTGCGCAAGTTATAATCATATAGAAAGAATATCTGGGAACTCTGTACAAACGGTTATGTATCGTAAACGAGAGCTATGCTCGAGGAATTGTTGTTTGAAATTTCGGACGTAACGGTCGATAAGTGGAGAGTACGAATAAAGTGTTTAAAACCAGTATTCGCGTTTCATTTAGTTACTACATTTTTGGCGACGGTGGATGAAATTGTGTGTCGGTGATTTGGAATTGGTTTATTATTTTGGATGTCGAACGACAAAACGAAAAAGTGCTCGATAAATAAGTTATATTTTGGAAGAAAAGGTTTTTACAGTTAATTAGTTCGAAGGAGAGAGCGTAAGTTTGCTGAGTGCTTCACTTTCAAATTATGCTAGACGTGCCTGGAAGTTTAATTTATGTGTTTCGCATGCTGAAAAATTTTCAAGCAAAAAAATAAAATGAAAATTTGATTATCAGGTATCAAAGAAAAAGTTATCTTAAGAGTTGTGCATGTATTGTTATTATGGCAATAGAAGAAATGAAAAACCAAAATGGCGGAGGAAGAATTCTCAAAAAAATAAATATCTAATTGGAATTGCGTTTGTGCTTTGTGCTTAGGTTGTGTACCTATACCAGCCAAATAAGGAAGTGTTCGTCATATTATATGTTCAGGTTGTGTGCCTACATCAGAGTAAATAAGAACAAAGGATATTGGTGGTTGATGGTTGATGGTTAAGTTCCTAGTAGCTGTTTTTATGGAGCTTTTTTTTTTTGCAGTAATGGGTAGATGCTAAGGTTATGGTTGTGTATTTTTTTTACAATTGTAGATGGGTTGTGTACCCGCGGATGCTCAGAATGTATTTGTTGGTTGTGTACCATAATTGGAAGAAGCGCAAGGGTTGTGTCTTGTGTACCCATTGTAAATGAAGAAGTGAATGGTTTGGTACCAATTTGGATCACAGAAATTATCACAGCAAGATATGGTTGAGTACCTAAATATTACGTAACAAGGAGAAAAGGTAGAAAAAAGTGACACTTTGTTGAAAAAGGTATGGAAAACACTTTTATTTCTTTCAAAACAAAATAAATAATATTTTCTGAAAATAGTGAACGTATCACTATTGAAATAATCAGTATATGAGGTAACTGTTTTGATTTTCTTTTAAAAAAAATAAATGTAATTTTAAGCTGCAAGTGAATAATTATTATTTCTCACAACTAATATACAAGTATATACAGGCACGTCAGCATAATAAAAAAAAATCCTATGTGAACTTGTATGGAAGAAAATAGTTTGTTCTATTTATTTATTATACAGGATGAGTTCCAGTCGTATAAAACCATTTGAAGTAACCCTTGAAGCCAGTCAGCTACCTTTGGAATGGGAAATTTGGAAATATGACCTGGAATGGTTTTTTGTAGCTCAGAGAATTGAAACGCAATACGAAAAGCTAGCTCAATTGGCGTATCTCGGTGGACCAGGCCTCCAAGAGTTATTACGACATCTCCCTGGTGTAGATAATGTGCCACATGTAGCAATGGATCCTCCTTATTACGATGTGGCAGTAAAATGTCTTAACGCTTATTTTGAACCTTTTCAACGCAAAACCTTTGAACGTCATTTATTCAATCAGATCGCCCAAAATCCTGACGAACGCTTTACCGACTTTGTATTGAGATTTCGGAAACAAATTGCAAGGTGTAATTATGATTCATCAGTGCAGGAAGAATTAATTGCTGATCGCATAATCCAAGGATGCAAATCAGACGATCTACGTGCTAAACTACTTCAAAAAGACAGGACCTTGGAAGACATGATTGATTTGGGAACAAGTATGGCTGAATCTACACAACAATCTAAAAATTTGAATAATCAAAACCAACATGTCAATGTAATACGGCAATCATTTTCACGAGGCGCCCATGAAGGAAGAAGCGATATACGACCTTATAGTCGTGATCAAGGAGCGGCACAATCAAAATTCTATCGAAATACGCAAAATAATAGATTTATATGTTATAGCTGCGGTAAACGCGGTCACACGCAGGGTAGTCTGGATTGTCCTGCGAAACGAACAAAATGTGCCAGTTGCGGAAAAGTTGGCCATTGGGCAAAACGTTGCTACACATAGGATTTGTAGAGAGAACTATTCACCCTACGGTAAGCGTCACTGCATTTATTTAGTGGTGTTCGTAACTTACGAAGCAGTCTCTAGTTTACGTTCCGATGCCGTTTCAATCTACGTAGCTTACTGTTACTCCAGGCAGGGTTTGAAGGAGGTTTAACTCTAGGTAGACTTCTATGCAGACAGCATCGCATGCGCAACACTGCAATGTCATATCATTCACGTCCTTCTCGCCCAACAATGCAGCCCAGTCCAAGAAAGAAATGTATTCATCAAGTGCTTCAAAGTTGACACTAGCATTGCCACAAGTACAGTTATTCCTAGTAGCACAGTTGTTACAAACCGGTAGTGGCAACCGATTTGTAATTAATTTTAGTCATAAATGAGTTGCTGCAACTAAAAGTGCCGAATATGTGCTGCTTGGGATTTGTGCATGCATAAATTTGGGACCCATAAAATATTTTAGTACCTGTGAGTTCAGGTGCTACTAATGTTACTGTATTTTAAAGTAATCCATAAGCTATTTACGTATTACAAAACATCAAACTGAGAAAATGGCAGGGTCCCAAATTTATGCATACACGAATATCTGTACTGGCAACGCTGGTTTATACGGCGATTATTTAGAAGCGTCATTCCAACATTAGTAGCTGGAGCGTCAATGGGAAGTACCACTATAGGGCAAAATAAATCCAGTGAAAGTGGGGGATGGTGCGGATCGACGGGAAGCAGCGGAAATATTGCGCAAATTACAGAGATCTCTTGCTCAGAAAGACAGTAAACAAGGTCGAGATTTCGTCCAAGGTAATTACGCAGTGGATTTACTTGTTATAAGTTTAGGAATTCGAACCCATCAACCATAGCAGAATTAGCAGCAGGAAACAGGAGGGAATTGTCGTATTGTACTCCATCGTCCCCTTTTAACCAGGAAATTTTCGATTGGTTGTAATCACCACAAATCAGAACTCTGTGGTCAGAAGCCCCTTTCTCGCGTAACTCACGGATTGAGAGGATATGCTCGTCTATGAACCTGACTACCGTACTTCTATCGGGAGGGGTGTAAACTGCTATAAGCTAAAACTCCGTACTTCTGATAACAGCTGAAACACAGATTTGTTCGAGACAACCTTCACGGTTTAGATCGACTATCGAACTAGAAAACTGTTTAGGAACGGCAATCAATACGCCACCAAAACAGCTTTTGTGACTGTTCTTCGAGCTACGATCACATTGATAAACGTTGAAAGCGGATCCAAACAGCTGAAGGGAATTGATGCAGCCATTTATTCCGGTCTCAGTTAACATGATTAAATAACATACTATAGCTGCAGTCATTAGATGGTCGTCTACTTTAATGCTTGAGACTCGCAAATTCTGATAGTACGCTCTTATGCCATCCGTGTCATTGGTGTGTGTTGAGAGCTCCGAAATAGGACTCTTTTCACGTGGGGATCCCGAGCTGCATCCGGGAAAAGCAACCCAAGTGGGAAACTTTTGACACTTCTAGTTGCAGCAACTTATTTATGACTGAAATTAGTCATATATCGGTTGCCACAACTGTTTTGTAACAACTGTGCTAGTAGGGAATACGACTGCTAGACGCGGGCAGGAACTCGAGTGCTTCTATAATGTCAACTTCAGTAGGTCCCATATGAACTCCAGGTGATGATCGTCCAGGAGATAGTTGACACGAGCTGAAAGCGGACAGCAGAGGTGGGCACCGCTAATCAGCTAACCGCTAACATTTTAGCTAGCGAGTAGCACGTTCGCTAGGTTTTAAATGTATAGGCGCTTCTATTACCTTCCGATAAACATAAGTACTACTAAATAAACTACCAGCCACTAATTTTTGAAAATAATTTTTGGAAATACTTCAACTAGCCATGAATGAACTATATTTGCTCGCGTCGCGAACAGCAGCGAGCAATTTTATCAATTTGTAAGAAACCGCACACTTATTTTTGTTATTATTTTCAAAAATTAGCGGCTAGTAGTTTATTTAGTGGCACTTTAACTTATCGAAAGCTAATGAAAGCGCTAACAGATTTCAAACCTAGCGAACGCACTACTCGCTGGCTAAAAGGTTAGCGGTTAGCTGATTAGCGGTGCCCACCTCTGGCGGACAGCAAGTATCAGGAAACTCGACCCTTAGTACTGTAGGCAATGAGTCCTCCTGAGCCATCAGAGATAAATAATCTAAATGGGGGTTATTTTCAGAAATCCTTCTGGCACTAGAATCGATGGATCACAGCGTGCTCGTCGAAGATGACAAGAATTATTTTTTTCTGATTGTGTTTTGTTTACAAAACTCGAGCATTATAAAAGTCTCTTCCAAATCTATACCTATAAAGAAGGGTTTCTGTCTGTCTGTCTGTCTGTCCGTATGTTCCTTATAGAATCGAAAACTACTGAACCAATCGGCATGACAATATGCATGTAGAGGTTTTTTGGGGCCAGAAAAGGTTTTAGTGATGGTCAGAAACCCCTCCCCCCACTAAGAGGGGGGGCTCCTATACAAATGAAACACACATTTCTGCATAACTCGACAACTAATCAAGCAAATAGAACAAAATTTGGCATGTGGGTGTTTTCGGTGACAAGAATTTATTCTATGGTAAATTGAGACCCCTCCCCTCTTTATAAGGGGAATTATAACTCCTCTTCTCTTTAAAAGGGGGGGCTTCCATACAAATTTCCTCATAACTCGAGAACTAATCAAGCAAATGGAACCAAATTTGGCATGTGAAGGTTTTCGAGGGCAAGAATATTTTCTATAGTAAATTAGGACCCCTCCCCACTTTAAGAGGGGGGGCTCCTGTACCAAAGAAACACAATTTTCCTCACAACTCGAGAAGTAATTAAGCAAATGGAACCAAATTTGGCATGTGGGTGTTTTTGGAGACAAAATTTTTTTCTATGATGAATTAGGACCCCTCCCCGTTTTAGGAGGGGGATCCTATACACATGAAATACAAATTTCCCCTTAACTGAAGAACTAATCAAGCAAATGGAACAAAATTTGGCATGTGAAAGTTTTCGAGGGCAAGAATATTTTCTATGGTAAATAAGGACCCCTCCCCACTTTAAGAGGAGGGGCTCCTATACAAACGAAATACAAATTTCCTCATAACTCGAGAACTAATCAAGCAAATAGAACCAAATTTGGCATGTGGAGGTTTCTGGAGGCAAAAATATTTTCTATGGTGAATTAGGACCCCTCCCAACTTTAAGAGGGGGTGCTTCTACACAAATGAAATACAAATTTCCTCATAATTCGAGAACTAATCAAGCAAATGGAACCATATTTGGCATGTGGGTGTTTTTGGAGGCAACCATTTTTTCTATGATGAATTAGGACCCCTTACCTTTTTAAGAGGGGGGGCTCTCATACAAACGAAATACAAATTTCCTCATAACTCTAGAACTAATCAAGTAAATGGAACCAAATTTATCATGTGGGTGTTTTTGTAGGCAAGAATATTTTCTATGGATTTCCCCACTTTAAGAGGGGGGGGCTCCTATACAAATGAAATACAAATTTCCTCATAACTCGAGAACTAATCAAGCAAATGGAACCAAATTTGACATGTAAGTGGTTTTGGACGCAAGATTTTTTTCCTATGGTGAATTGAGACCTCTCTTCTTTAGAAAGCGAGTTATGGCCCATCTCCCCTTTAAGAGGGTGGGCTTCCATACAAATGAAATGCAAATTTCCTCTTATCTCGAGAACTAATCAATCAAATGGAACCAAATTTGGCATGTGGGAGTATTAGATGGCAGAAATTTTTTCTATGGTGAATTACAACCCCTTCCCCTTTTAAGAGGGGAGCTCCAAATGAAATTCAAATTTCCTTATAACTTGAGAACTAATCAAGCAAATGGAACCAAATTTGGCATGTGGGAGATTTTGGAGTCTTGAATTTATTCTACGATAGTTAGAGATCTCTCACCCCTGTGGTAGAGGGATATGGACTCTCATACAAATAAAACAGAAATTTTTGCGAAACTCAAAAACTAATCGAACTCGAGAAATTCGAGACTCTTCCATAAAACATTAGTCAATACAAGACCACAAAAACTATCTATAGTAACACTAGATCATTCAGGACGAGACGGTCGCGAGTGTTGCCGGTGACCCGCCGTCGGAAGCGCCGCCCACTGGGGGGCTTGCAAAACTCGAGATTGTGACAAAGATCATCCGAGATTCATGATTTATGTACAACACAGGTTAATTTGTGGCAATACGAAGTTTGTCGGGTCCGCTAGTATCAATATATTTGTAAAGTTTTTCAGCGTTGAGCAATTCTTCGGCCCGCAGTAGTCTGCGCTAGTACAGATGCTAGCACAAAACAAGCTGCTGCATTACAGTGGAGATCGATTGGACATCTAGGGTGGTCGTGTATGTGGGATGGACATTTGTTCATCGCAAAAGTTAACGAAAGGTACACATAAATTTCGCGACGACTAACTCCAACCATATATAATGAAAAGGCCAGAACCGCAAGCTTTAAATCTTCCAACTGACATGAAGAATGTACCGCTACCTGAATGTTATATAATCGTTGAACAGGTGTTTTGAATGAACAAATTTTATTATCATATCATGTTGTACCATCGAAATGATATTTGAACCTGGCCGTTAGCTTCTTTAGATAGCTTAGTAGAATCCAATACTCACATCACATCAGTAGCATTACAGCCTTTTGTCTAGACTATTGCTTGTTTATTATTTCCACAAAATGGAACTTTATTGCACTGGTTAAAAACTCACTTGATACTGTTTTGATTGTTGTTCCTCACAGTCGAGACTGTGTTTTTAAGTATTTCCACAAAGCAGGTAAGTTCGAAGTGAACAAATCAAATTTAATACAAAATGCACTTATTTTTTAAATTTATAATCTGGTGCTGGTTTTATTCAGGTGCTGACAATTTAATTATTTTTACCGATTATGGCCAGCGATTCCTTTTTCGTATGCTGCCTGTAATAGCAAAAAAAACATACGATTTCGTTCCTTCATAATTGGAAAAATATCACAGCAATAATCAGCAATTTCCACGCACCACTGTCGCTGTTTCTTTTGTAGAACGCATCCCCACTTTCGTGCAATATTATTATTACATATGAAACGCATTCATTCTGTGCACTGTAATGGGTGATAAAATTGACATTCAATAAGTACCTATCTTTATATAGGACAATTTATGATAATCATATGTCCGAATTGGTAGGTCAAACAGCAGCTGGCGATTTGATTAAATAGCAGTGAATTATTTATGTACCCAAACTGCTATCATTTCGCCCTTCGTTGATAAAAGTGGTTGGCGGAAAATGTTCCTGAATACCTTCCGCATTCGATTCTGAAGCATGTAATTTATTCATTGAAATTACTACCCGTGCCCAGGGTTTGGGACCAAATTTCGCTAGTCCAAAAGTGCTTACCTTCACGTAATAACCCAGCTGGAAACTGTCCGTCACTCGGCAGCTATTTCGGGTTAACCGTTCCGAAAAGATAACTTTCGCAAGGATCGAACTCTGTATCCAACTCTATTACATATTAAAAAGCTTAAACCGCTGAACTGATGTTCGATTCTCGGCCGTACCGCACCAATCCTTCGTGGAGAAACTGGTCGTTCCGAACTAAGCGAACTCACACATTTACCGCTCGTCCTGTCGCAGTTCGCATCGGCAGTTCGCGTGGGCCGGTTTTGAATGATTTACTAACCCCTTTAGTGACAGCTGATTCTGGACGCAATAACGATGCACTTTTTCCGCCGCACGTAGTGACAAATTTTCCACCACCCTCAAACGGAAGCACTACCACCGTGGAATGCTGCAGCCAGTTGCATGGCAATAACTTGTTGAAACCTTGTTCGACATTTTCACCAGGATTGCGGTTCAGAGACGGTGAATTTGTGCATCGCTTTTCACTGTGGTTATAATTTACTGCCTGTTCGTCCTTGCTCACTTCCTCCTACTCTCTTTCTCCTTCGTTCTCTGCCTCTCACTTCGGTTCCGTTTTTATTTTTTCGGGTAATACTAATATTTCACTGCGTATACACACAGAACCTTTACAAACCACTTTCGGGTAGTGGATAAAGCGAAGCACCAAAGTATAGATAAGGCTGGGAATTACACGTCACTATGAGGGGTGGGAGGGGATAGGGGGGTCTGGCGCCTGTGAAGCGTCGGGGTACCACACGGAAAAGCGATTTAATCCTTGAAATAGTTTCTTTCTGCTGTGAAGTTTCACGCCACTGCGGTTCTGTCGACCCCAATCGGTGCTTGCGGACGAGTTTAAAAATGCCCGAAAGTAGGTTTTCGCTTACACCCAAGGACGGATTTACTTCCCTGTGCGGGTATCAATTTGCATAAATATGGAAACGGCTTTGATCCAAGTTAATCTCTTCGTTTTTTAAGCACTGCACTGCTGCAAAAAAAAAGAACTGGAAAAAAGTAACAATCTTCACTTTTTTCTCGCTAGCAGCCAAGAGTTTCCCGATGGTTTTGTGTCGGAGCTCTCGAGCCAGATCGGTAGTTCACGGAAAACTGAGAGCCTTTTCTTCCTGATTGCTCTGTTTTAAGGGTTCAACACATGTGTTTTTCCCGAGAGTGGTGAATTTCCTCGCTGGGCATGCGTAATGCAACTGTGCTGTTTGTCAGATTTACGGCTGTGTAGGTTTGCTTTGACAGTATTTTACTGGAATGCACGTTTTATTCACCTTGTGTTTTCATCACAGTTTTCCTTATTTTCGTACCTTTCACCTTAGAGAACGGGGAGATTTTTCAATTGATTTTTCACTCGATTAGAGTTTGCGACTGGGAAAGTGAATTTCCATGTGCAGTGGCATTTATTAATGCCTTTGAAACTCACACTAACCGGAATCGGAATTGTAATTTTATTTTAGTTTCACTACAGCTGCTCAAAATGTATAATTTACACTAGACAAATTGATTCAATGTCCTCAGGGAGGACATTGTTCGTGTCTGGCGTACGACGGAGGGACTCGCGTTTCTGCAAACAAAACCAATACTACGGTGTCGTCTGGAGAGAGATGCTCACATCGAAGCTGATTACTGTAGAGGAGAATCAATTCTACAGGACATGTGGTTTCGCCGTAATGAATCTGTACTAATATTCTCTTACATGTATGAATATTTTCTTGGTAGTATGATCTCGTAGACGGATATCAAAGAGAAAACAATTTCAAATCGAGAGATTGTTGTTTATATGCAGCTTGTCCAGCCGAGCACATGTTTGGGTTTACGAATAGGAATGTAAGATCGACTGATACTTAAATAAATGGTTATTCGATCAAACACGAATGAGCATTTAACCCAAAACCTGAACATCATATTATCATTTATATCATTACTTTTTCTAGGTAAAGCACATTGCAAACGTTACTTCGCTATAAGTCATTCCGTGCGAAGTGTCCCAGTCCCGTGATATTTCAACTTTTCGGGTTTGAACTAAGTTTTGTCAGATTGTTTGTTTCATGTCAGCAAAAACCCTAAGTTTGATGCCGGTTGACCCTCTGTGTTTTCTTACGGAAAAGTTCCGTTTTGTTGAATTTTCTTATTTTTTTCTGCTTATATCTCTGGAAATATTAGGTTTAGGAAGGAAACATTTTTACATTTTCTAAGGAAATTACCAAGGAATACAAACAAAAAATACAGTCACCCCAGTATTATGGGCCACCCAGTATTATGGGCCAGTCTATACTTTACGTTAGTTTTATACGTAACAAATTAATATTTAACTATCGAGTATGAGTTCAATAGATAGCAGCAACACTCAGTTCCAATGCGTTAATTTTCTTATTTTTCCGATAGTTGTCAGTTGGCTCCAATCGACTTTCGATTTGTTGTTATTTTTGCGGTTGTTATAAAAAGTCGGTTGTGAATTATAAGCTGAATAATGGCGTAAATTTGTGTGTCTGAGCGTAAAATGGATGGAAATCGAGGGAATAGGTATGTATTCATGGAATTACGGTAAAACCACATAGAAAAATGCATTTTCCGCTTTAATATACGAAATTAAACAATGGCCCATAATACTGGGAGCAAAATTGACTTTTCCCAGTATTATGGGTCAAGCATATAGATCAACAATATTCGCTGTTTTAGAACTATAATTGTAATTTTTTTTCTCAGTAAAACTAAAAAACGTGCAAGGAAAATCTAGTTACAGGAATCGAAGCTACATGATCCTTTGCCGATGAGTTGCAAAGGATCACAATCTACCGTACAGTACAGTTCCGCGTTATTTTTGGAAACCACCCAAAACTAATAAGCCAGGACCAAATACTTTTCTTCTTCTTGAACTTACTTACTTTACTTAGTTGGCTTGCCGTGCCCGCTTTTCTCTAAATAAAACCAATATTGTTTTACTGACCCATAATTTTGAGAGTATTGACCCATAATTCTGACCAGGTTTAAAAGTGGCCCATAATACTGGAAATGGAACATGCTTACATTTTGTTATTTTGCAAAAAAGTGTGTGCTTTTGGAATAAGTTTGCCTACAGAACATCAAATTATGATATATTTATAACCAATTAAGTTATTATTAAACTGTAAATTATTTAAATCTGTGTTTCTACCAATAATTTTGGAGCATCATCATGCTTAACTGGCCCATAATACTGGAATGACTTATTTATTTTCTATTCCTGCGGGATGATTATTTCGAAATAACGTAAGTTTTAAACTACGACAAGAATAAATTGAGCAGAAATGTCCTACAGATGTTTACAGATAATATTCAGCTCTCATACTAATACTATCTCATACTAATACAGCCAATTCTTGAAAGCATTCTGAAAAATTACATGAATCAATCATTTTTCTTGGCAACAGCCAGGCCTACTGCGCAGTATGTACCGCAGAGAGCATTCCAAGGAATCAAGTGGAATCAGAAAGAATACCTAATTTCATTCAACTTCTTGAAATCAAGGAGAAGGAAGAACGCGTGGACCTCCCGTATCAAACATTTCCCATATAGTTAATGATTTATTTACAGTCGTTGCGAGTATCTTTGCTAATAAAGGTTAAGTGTGACACTCCGGTCCCTCGAGGATGAACTAATGGCATTTGGATCAGAAGCTAGGCTGCAATTGGTCAAGGATATAGCGCCCCATTACGTTCTCTGAAAATAGATTAGACTACCTAAGCTATTAGAATAAGTAATATAACACCTGAAAATAAAGTCGTGTGGTTCAATGGTTTCCCTAAAACTGCAGTTGTAAGATCAGGAACTGAAAACCACATGACCCGCACTTTCTAGCTTTCTAGCTTCTACTAAAAAATATAAATTGCAGTCTTTCCAGGAATGGCCACTTGGAGGCGCTAGGTATGGGCTTGCGCTTCCTAGTTTCTTTCCCCATTTCATTCCAATACACTTTAGCTCACTTAGGTTCCGCATGAAAACGCCGGTGACTCTTTTTTGTCGTCGTCAAATGTTTACCTGCAGAATATCTGCACTGCATTTGAGTTTTTTGCAACGTTTTACTTTGGTAAAGTTGGTTGTTGAACATTCACTTTCTTAGACATCTGCCTGTTAGTGTTTTGAGTAAGAAAGTAAAAGAAGCCTATAATTCATCATTATCAATCCAAGAAACCGGGCGTAGGCACAGTAGAATGGATAAAAGAGCTGAAGTAGACTTACCAGTAATACCGCGGAATTATTTCTCTGTGTGCTTGCTCGATGGTTTTGGAGGCAATTGTTTATACGCATCTCGTGTTCTATGCTAAGAATTATATATCTACGTCGCATGGCTTTTTTCCTGGAAGATCAGTTGGAGTTTACCTCTTGATGCTTACGTGCAATGGACCAGCGTCATCAGGATGACGCAGATTTTACACAGACTTAAAGGCAGCATTTGATCGAGTCGACCACGGAATTTTACTCGCTAAGCTCAACAAATTGGGTGTTTCTGCTAGTTTAAGCATGGTTAAGGTTAAAGGTTGAGGAGTTTCCGCTGATTTGAATCTTATTTACGAGATCGCACAATGACTGTTAAATTGCATCCCTGTCATGTTGGTTGCTAAACAAAACTAGAGTATTTCAGGGTAGCATTTGTGGACCGCTATTGTTTTCTTTGTTTGCAAACGACATTTCCCATCTGTTTCCACCGGGCACGAGATTACTGTACGCGGATGATGCCAAAATCTACATGATTGTTTGTAACATCGACGATTGCCTGAGACTTCAAGAAATGATCAATCGGTTTGCAGAGTGCAATTGTATGACTATAAGCGTTCCAAAATGTGCCGTTATCAGTTTCTCTCAAAAAAAAAGAAAAAAAAACATACGTTGTTGTACAATTACCGCATTGATGGTCAAATTCTGCAACGTAGCGATAGTGTTGCCGATCTTGAAATTGTTTTTGATAAACAATTAACGTTTAGACTTCACTATGAACTGATTATCAACAAAGCATCGCGACTGCTAGGAAAGATACTTAGGATTGGTAATGAGTTTCAGGACCCTGGAACATTACGTATTCTATATTGCTCGCTAGTACGCTCGGTTTTGGAAACAAGCTGCACTATTTGGGACCCCCATTTTGAGAGTTGGTCTCTTTGTATTGTGAGACTCCAGAAACTCGTCCGAAAAATATGCCGCATGTTACCTTGGAGGAATTCTGATAATCTGCCATCGTACGAGAACTTGTGTCTATTAATTGGTATTGCTCCGCTTCAGCCGTTCGCACCAACTACGGCCAGCACGAACCGATCCGTCATTTGGCAACTGAATACAACCCTCAAGGGCAGAATTTTAATTTTTGACACTTGACCAATGTAATTTTGATTTGTATTGGATTTATGTTATATGTATATTGTACACAAGAAAAGATGTTAGGTTTTACGCGACTTAGAGAATGCACAGTTTGTGCAACTCCAGGTGGCTTTTCTTAGCTTATTTTATGCAGACCACGAGTCGGTTGAAATTAAAATGAATAAATAATAAATAAATAATAATAAATAATAGCGGATATTGGAATTGAATCAGTGCCGAATTTAGCAGTCTCCACGTTTGTCGGTGTTGTTCTAGCATCCTCGTCAACAACGTTCGTCCAACGGGGCGGGTATTTCGTGAATCATGCTCCTGTGCCACACTCCTATTTCTACTATGCCGCTCAAAAACGACAAGATCTCGTGAGTCGCTTCCTTTCAACGTCTACACATCGACTATCACTGGAAGATTTAGCATCTTAAAGAGCACGTTTCGTACGGAGTTGCAGGCTAGGGGATCTCAAAGATCTTTCCAAAGCTCTACGGTTAACACCAATGATATCGATGTCGTCCGTGAATACTGGGAGCATGCGATATTTCGTCATGATGGTACTGCGCGATTAGCACCTTCTAACGCAATACTGAACAGCAAAGTCATCTTGCTTCAAATCTAACGTCACAAACGTGTCCGATGTCTCACCTGCTATTATGACGGTTGATTTTGAACCACCCAGAGTAGCGTGTATCAGCCTAATCAGTTCTGTTGCAAAATCAGGTTGAATCATTATATCCGCTACACCTCATTCCGTTTAATTGAATCGTACGCCGCCTTGAAGTCTATAAACAATTAGTTAGTCTGCAACTTGAATTCCCGGAATTCATCGGGAATTTGTCACAAAGTGAACATTTGCTCCGTTGTTTAGCGTCCCTCTCGAAAGCCGCACTGGTATTTGCCAACAAAGGTTTCCTGCAACGGCCTCAATCTATGAAACACGATGCGAGAGAGAATTTTGTATGCAGAATTGAGGAGAGTACTTACTTACTTACTTTAGCAGCCAAGAGCCGGGGTGGCTCTTGGCGTATCAAGAATTCCTCTCCATTGTACTCGGTCCTGGGCTACTCGTCACCAATTCGTTGCTCGCGTCGACACACGCAAGTCGGCTTCAACCTGGTTGAGCCATCCAGCACGTTGGACCCCTTTATTCCTGGTGCCGGTGGGTTAAGACGGTTTATTCAACGATTGACTCAGGTGACTTAGCCCTTGGAAGGAGATTCTCTAAATCCCTGGTACGTGTAAGTGATGTTGCTTATCGACCAATTCCCTTTTGGCCCTTCATACAAGAGTTGGGAAGCATGACCAATCGTTGAATATGTTCAACTCTTTTTGACATGATAGGCTCATTGCTATGAACGGATGTTCTGCTAAGGCAGGTGGTAGTACCATATATTCATATTCATATATTCATGGGACAGACCACACCTTCCATCCCCTCCTCCGGTAGTTTCTCCTCCTTCCAAATCCTAAAAATTATCCAATGAAGTGCCGCTGTTAGCGGTTCTTGGCCATTTTTGTAGAGCTCTGCCGGGAGTCGGTCCTTCCGGCTCTTGAGGAGAGTAATGCCCCGATAATTGCTGCATTAGAGTTGGTAGACCGTTTTTGTAAATAGAATATATGAGACCTTCCAACCAACTCGTAGGTAGTTCCCTCTAAGTCCATACCTTCAGTATAGCTTGATGGATTGCACACTACAGCCATTCGCTCCCGACTTTTAAAGGTTCGACGGGAATGCCATCCTTTTCAACTGCTTTGCCGTTTTCAGCTCACTAGCTGCTTTTTTAACCTCGTCCAAAGCTGGCGAATCCACAGCTTGCCCATCATCCTCAACCAACTTCCTCTACTTGTCGTTGCATTTGACAGGAGTCTTCACGATCCAGTTCCTGATTCCGTTCATTGCTCTAAAGAAGCTTCTCATGCCTCTCGAAGCAATTCTCCGCCTCCACAAGAATGCGATCCTAGTAGTGGCGCGGCTTTAGAGTTCTGAATTGAGAGACTGGCCATGAGCTAGAGTTCTGCATTGAGAGACTGGCCATGTCACTCAAAACTCGCATCATTAAACCAACGACACTCACAGATTACGTGAAACGTGTGTCGCTGGTTTAATGATGACAAGTTCTCGCGAGCTACTGAGTTGCCATGACCAGTCTCTCAATTCAGAACTCTACTCTACGCGTCTTCCAACGGTGAAGTCTCTTCTTAACAGCTCTAGCATTTCGGCGTCTCTCTCTCTCTCTCGGCTCTGGGGTGTAATAATTGCAGCCAACATGCGAGTTTTGGCTAGATTTTTGTCGTCAGCAGGGACCGACAACGTCACCTTCAATTGCATAGCGTCACTCAACAATGAAGCAGTGAAGCTTCGGTTTCAACAGAAGCAGCACCGCTTCAGTTTCAAACTGGCTTCAGGCAGCGTCAGCGAAACGGGTTTCACTTCGTCTTGACTATCGGTTTCAACTTTTCGTTTGTACTTTTCTATCAAATATTCAGAAGAAGGCCAGCAACTTTGAATGCAAATAAATTAAATTTGAGTAATATTTCCTACAATGCAACGCATATTAACGTAAACCTAGTCAATGTCGACAAATCGTGCCTGACTTTCTGCCGTCGTCAATTGAAATAGCAACCAACTTCAACTGAAGCTTGCTTGAAACGTTCTGTTCAACTAGAGTGACTATATACAGAGTGGCGACAAGTCATCCCAAATGTATGCAATGCGGTTTTCCCAAGGTTTTTCTTTCTCTTTCCTGCATACGCGTTGGATACGTCGTCTGCTCGATTGGAATGACACTGACAGATAATTATCATTCCAATTTTGACATTGTCGCCACTCTGTATATAGTCACTCTATGTTCAACAAATGAAGCAAGTCACTTCGTGTATGAAGCGAAGGTAAGAGAAAGTCAGTTTCATTTATTTGTTTCGACGATGCCGGGCTCTGGTCGTCAGTCTCTCGCTGGCACTCTGCGTCAAACCACTAACAGGTAGAAGTGCTGACCGCATCATGAATGAGCTTCCAGTGCTCGTTGTTCAGCTTCTCTTCAAGTAATTCACCGATCCGCTCATCAGTTTTCCGAAAGTATTCTGCAGCAACTCCTTTTGCCGATAACCGCCGAATATTCAGTCGTATCTTTCTCGTTGGTCTCGATTCGAATACCTTGGACAACCGAGTGCGAATTTTGCTTACTGCGAGATAGTCGTTCAAGTCAACGTTTGGCCCTCGAATGGA
This sequence comes from Sabethes cyaneus, assembly GCF_943734655.1. Classification (NCBI taxonomy): domain Eukaryota; kingdom Metazoa; phylum Arthropoda; class Insecta; order Diptera; family Culicidae; genus Sabethes; species Sabethes cyaneus. The sequence continues at coordinate 38,596,180 of NC_071353.1, read as the reverse complement.
AACAGGAAGGCATCATCCCTTACCTACTTTTCCGCTCTGTCCTCCCCACGCCTTGCCTCCCCTGAGGTACTATAACCATATTTTATTCATTACTTTCTTCTGCCGTCTTCTTCGTCGATTGTAAAAACTACCGTTATGAAAAATATTCATTAATTAAATAGGGAATATTGATCAAAAACGTAAAGGTATAAACGAAATGTATTTTCGCTATGATGTTAATACATCAACACACAACGCCATGTGCATGTATGAGTTGGTACAGTTGCTACAGTTGCAACAGTAGTAGATAAATCTTGCATGAGTTGCGCTCGTGTGTATTTATCATTTAACATGTGTAAGGTTGATGGTTCACTAGCTAATTCTGAAATGCATAGATACAGTATACGTAGCAAAACTCCTAATAAAGTCATTTTTACGCACTCCAGGGTGTCTCATGATTTGCTCTGAGTTAGCCCATCAAAAGTTTTAGCCATTTTAGAGGAACATATCGGAGGAACGATATCTGTAAGCTACAATTAATAACTAATCCGATACTTTACGGAAAATTCTAATATTTCTCCGAATTATTTGCGTATATTGAGCTATTTTGGTTTTCGCCGAGTATGTTCCCGAAATGTCAGAAAAATTGGTTGATATCAGTTTATTGGTGCACTGATATGACTTTCGACCGTTGCAGACTAACGCAGTAATGATATGAATATATTTATAAATAAACTTTCGATCAAAAGGTTTCCACTCAATTACGGGTGTGAAGATAGAGCCATTCATTAGCGCGAACCACGTGCTGGACTCAACACTGCAGGACCTAAAGTAAAACCTTGTGACCGTGGCCACAGCAATTACCCGATGCCACATCAAAACAAAACGGGCCCGCAATCAAAGTGGCATTCACATTGGAAACCATTTGATCGTTCAAATTAACCGATAATAACGACAACCCATTATCACTTTCCTTCTCACAGTCCGATTCGGATCCTGATGGTGCCACACACAACAGACACATCACCGCAATGTCACAGCAGTACCAGCCGGAATGCCGCTACATGTCACCCGCACAGCTGTCATTGCAAAAGTTTGATATTACATTCCTGTGCGCGCCACCGTTCGATGCCGTCAGGCTACCGACCGACTGGGTTCCGATGACTGGCAGCAGCTGCTCGCACATTCGAGAAGTCGAAGTTATTTCACTTCGCCCAAACGGAGCACCCGTGAGTGGACGCTCGGACGCACCCTGACCTGCTGCAGGGGACACGGCTAGCAAATCTCAATTGCTGCTTCGAACAAATTCCGGGTTGGCCGTCGTTCGCATTGTATACCATCATATTAGAAAAGGCTCTTTGTTGAAATCTGAATTGAAACGGAATCGGGTCAGAATTTCTCTTCGAGAGTGGCCCGTTAGGATCAACTCTGGTCCACTTCAGACGACCTGCAGCAGTCTGCAGGCTTTGGTGAGAGGTGAAGCTGAAAACGAAGAAAGCAGCATCTTCCTTTTGCTAACTTACTCATCTTAGCTCATAAACAGGATGTGCTACATTTCCGCAAATTAATTGCTGTCTTCAGCAAGACGTGTCGTTATCGTTGCTTGAGTCTACCAAGTCCGTTCGGTTATCCCGTTGACGCCCATGAGTTATTTTTTACGAAACAGTTCACAGGACATGGAAACATGAACTTTTTTTACAGTCATGAATAATTTCTAAGTAACAACAACAAAGTGTCGAAAACCGGGAAAAATTTGACAATGACAACGGAAGGTTAATTTTTGGTCGTACATTTCAGGACTTTGGCCATATCGAATGTCACCATAATTGATATCATGGTAGCAGCTGCGGGCTCCAAGTACATGGACAGGCGGATGCTGAGCTGAGTTTTAGTGCGGTTTATCGTTTTAAACTTTTGCCCTTTGATCAGGATGAGTTGTACATGCTTTGCCGTTACGAGTGAAATGCTTTTAATGTTTAGCACTACGGTAAAACGATTGTTTGCTCTGTCATGTTGTGCTTTTTATAGAGTAATAGTATGCTTACTTATTCGAATTATCACTCTTTCAACAGATTAACTCATAACTAAGAGACTCCTTTTATATCCTTTTGAATAGGTAGCTGCAAGTTCCATAAAGCATGTCCCATATTAAATTGCATCACGAAACAAAATGCTGTAGAAAATTACTCATTGGGCATTTTATTGGTACAATAACTTGCATTTTAAACGGAACTGATTGCTGCTTGAAAATTATTAAAGTTATAGATATTTACTTGAAGACAAAAAATGTCGTCAAAGTTGTACAGGTTGAACCAGCGCTGAAAATCCAACAAATATGTATTGAAATTCTATATCTATCTATACCTATAAAAAAGGATTTCTGTTTGTCTGTCTGTCCCTATGTTCCTTTTAGAATCGAAAACTACTGAACCGATCGGCGTGAAAATTAGCATGTAGGGGTTTTTGGGGCTACGGAAGGTTCTCTCGATGGCAAAAGTCCCCTCCCCCCACTAAGAGGGGGGGGGGGGCTCCCATACAAATCCATGCCTAAAAAAATGGATTTCTGTCTGTTTTATGTTCCTTATAGAATCGAAAACTACTGAACCGATCGGCGTGAAAATTTGCATGTAGGGGTTTTTGGGGCTACGGAAGGTTCTCTCGACGGTAAAAGTCCCCGCCCCACACTAAGAGGGGGGGCTCCCATACAAATCTATGCCTAAAAAAATGGATTTCTGTCTGTTTTATGTTCCTTATAGAATCGAAAACTACTGAACCGATCGGAGTGAAAATTTGCTTGTAGGGGTTTTTGGGGCTACGGAAAGTTCTCTCGACGGCAAAAGTCCCCTCCCCCCACTAGGAGGGGGGCTCCAATACAAATCTATGCCTAAAAAATTTCTGTTTGTTTTATGTTCCTTATAGAATCGAAAACTACTGAACCGATCAGAGTGAAAATTTGCATATAGGGGTTTTTGGGGCCAGGGAAGGTTCTTATGATGGTTAGAGACCACTCCTCTCACTAAGAGGGGGGGCTCCCATACAAATGAAACACAAATTTCTGCATAACTCAAGAATTAATCAAGCAAATGTAACAAAATTTTACATGTGGGTGTATTTGGAGACAAGAATTTTTTCTATGGTGAATTGAGACCCCTTCCCATTTTAGGAGGGGAAGGGATGGGGGCTCCTATACAAATGAAATACAAATTTCCACATAACTCAAAAACTAATTAATCAAATGGAACCATATGTGACATGTGGGTGTTTTTGGAGGCATGAATTTTTTCTTTGATGAATTGAGACCCCTTACCTTTTTAGGAGGGGGGGCTCCCATACAAATTTCCTTATAACTCGCGAACTAACCAAGCAAATGGAACCAAAATTAGCATATGGCTGTTTTTGTAGGCAATTTTTTTTTCTATGGTGAATTGAGATCCTCCCCTCTTTAGGAGGGGAATAATGACCCTTCTACTTTTTAATTTCCTCATAACTCGAGAACTAATCAAGCAAATGGAACAAGATTTGACTTGTGGTTGTTTTTGGAGATAAGAATTTTTGCTATGATGAATCGAAACCTCTCCCCACTTTAGGAGGGGGGGCTCCTATACAAATGAAATACAAATTTCCTCATAACTCGAGAATTAATTAATCAAATGGAACCATATTTTGCATGTGGGTGTTTTCGGAGGCATGAATTTTTTATATGATGAATTAGGACCCCTCTCCATTTTTAGGAGGGGGGTCTTCCATACGAGTGAAATACAAATTTTCCCTTAACTCGAAAAGTAATCAACCAAATGGAACCAAATTTGGCATGTGGGGGGTTTTGGAGGAGAATTTTTTTAATGATGGTTTGAGACTCCTCACTCCTGTGGTATGGGGATAAGGACTATCATACAAATAAAACAGAAATTTTTGCGTAGCTCAAAAACTAATCGAACTCGAGAAATTTTAGACTTTTTTATAAAGCATTTATCAATAACAAGACCACCAAAAACTATCAATAGTAACATTAGTTAATTCAGCGCGAGTCGGCCACAGGCCGGAAGTGTTGCCGGTGACTTGCCGTCGGATTTGCCGGCCACTACGGGGAGACAGTCCCCCGTAGAGATCACCTCTATCTAGGTTTATGTATTTTCCTGGATCTACTGACCTCTATTACTTTCCTTCAGTTGGGTCACCCCTGCGAAATAGTACTTTCTACGAAAAGATTTTCTGTGAAATGGAACATCCCGCGAAAAGTTTTTCACGAAATTCTATATTCCGCGTTATGGTCAACCGAGAATAGGTGTTCCGCAAAATGGTATTCGGCGAAATGGTTTGTAATGATGGCAAATATTTAAATGCTATCCGCTTTATTTTATTAGGCTAAGCAATGGGAGGAGTTGTTTTCTACTTTACTGTGAGGAAAATTTGTATATTAAAACACCCATGAACTCCCCAGAAACTTGCAAAACTCAAGATTGTGAGAAAGGTCATCCGACATTCACGATTTATGTACAACACAGTTTAATTTGTGGCAATACGAAGTTTGTCGGGTCAGCTAGTATATATATAAAAGTGAGCGTGAGTATGTTTGTATGTTCCACCATAACTCCAGAACGCCTTGACCAATCTCCACCAAATTTGGTACACATGTTCCTTGATATAAGAGAATCAGCACTGGGTGGTTGAAAAATTGGGGGGGGGGTACCAAAAGGAGGGGAAGCCCTAACTCCGAAATGCCTGGACGTTTCGTTAGCAACCTTGGCACATATGTTCCTTGACATAAGGGAATCAGCACTGGGAGGTTGCCAAAAGGGGGAGCCCTAACAAGGGACTCAGTAAAAGGGGATGCGCTTCACTTGCATTTAAACCGATTGTGGTTGTACAAGTGACTTTGAGAAAAAAGGGGGGTTCCACCGAAGAGGAATATATGGCAAAAAAAACCTTTGTTTCATTTCCATTATAGGAATTTCCATAGAGCAAATAATGCATAATTAGCTACGTGGCAGAAGAGGTAGCTGACTGGGAAAGAACCGACGACGTAGGGGGACGAGGAACGTGAGTATGAATGTATGTTTCGCCATAGTTCCGGAACTTCTGGACTGTTCTTCATTAAACGTCGTTTGTCAAACGCATGTATTTTGACATAAAAGAATCAGCGCAGGGGGGTTGACAAAGGAGGGAGATGGTCATTTACAAGGGGAAAGAAAGGTTCAAATGGGTAAAGGGGTACGTTCCTCTTGCATTTTGAACGATAGCAGTTGTACACGTTGCTGGATTTCTGAAAGGGGGAAAAGGATGGCCATTAAAAAGGGCAGGTTCAAAAACGATTCGATTTTTGTCGATTTATAGGCATTTGTCTTTTCCGAAGTGTACTACTACAATGAAAAAACAACAACAAATTTGGTTCTTATCGTATTAATTTTGCTTTATTTCATCACATTTCACGTGACTGACGCTCTCTAGCAAATATTGTGCTTAAAATTATGGTGGCCCTGGCCCAACCATGACTACACACCTTTACAATAAGCGCTTTTGAAGCATTTCACCATACGTTACCAAAAGACCTTTCTGAACGGGATTTTTCTATGGTTTTCGTATGAAGCACAAGACACTTAATACATTTTCAATATTTATATGAATCATTCCTTGAAGAAAAGTTCACTGCGTCTGGAAAACTTTTTTTTTTTTTGTAAAGGTCAGTCACTGATTCCACGCGTTTTTTGTATAAACGATTGAAGCTCACAATATTGTGAAAAGTTTGCTGTCACAGTAAAAAGTTTTACAATGCTTGTACGTAGAAAGCACAAGTGTAAATAATGGTCATCAGCGTAGACAGAAGCAGAGAAGTGGCAGCAAATCACGTATCCAAATTCGGTTGTAGAACTATTATTTCCAGCAATCTACACTAATACTCTCTAAATGACCCGGAAGTTAACAACATTACAACGATGTTAGAAGTCCTGCACCACAACTGGTTGGAAACTCAATAAGCATATCACCGACAAGGCTGTCGGTCTGGCTGCGCCGGCTTCCAGAGCAGGCGAAAATGCGTTCACTGTATCAAGTTGCCGGTTACACTTTGTAGAATATAGTGGTAAGCTTTTGCTGATATCGTATAGCCGGGCCTCTTCAGAATGTAATCTTCTAGCGACCATTTCACACCGAACTGAAACCGGAACGGGATGTGTGAAGTGTAGCTTTGTGAAAGCGCTCGCTGGAAACATTATTCTCAACCAGTTCGTAAGCCCGGGTAGGCTACAGAAAGTATCATATCATCATCATAGATGTAAACTATACATCTATCCCGGGAAAAGAACAATTCCATGCTTGTACCTCGTACTACATACAAGTGTAACACAAGGTACAGCAGCACAGCAGTTGTCATCCTTCTGTTTACAATGGGTACGAGGGAGATAGAAATGGAGCCAGATTTTTACCTACTTGCTATTCATACACTCGTGTTGCACCCTTGAACTTTGTGCTATTCTAAGCCAGTCTTAAATGCACAGCCTCAGTCAACTGGCAACAGCACTGCTAGTCAACTGTGAGGCATAGGCATATTTATTCTGAGTCCCTTTAGTGAAAGCTGTTTATTCTAGCAGATGCTTAGTTGACAGTGATTAGTAGAGTTTACTTGAAATCCTATGTAACATGTGTTACTTTGTGTAGATTGCAAAGAGTCGTACCATCATTATTATTGTTACATTAATGCAAGGAAAATGGGTCAGGTCAGGAAACATTAAATTAATACGAGTACCTACCGGAAGGTCAAGTGGCGTATAGCATTTGATTTAGTCCGATAAATTGAGCCATAAGTTTGTGTTCGTTCAGTTTCTCAGAAACGGCTGAATCGATTCTCACGTTGATTCGTTAAAAGGTACTATAGCCCAGTACTCTATCATTGAATTATAGTTCAATTGATTGAACAAATCGAATTAATTGATTTAATCGATCTTTAAGAAGTATGTTGAGTTAGCCTGAACTGAACGTGAAACTAATACGTTAGAAGTAATAGGGGAAAGTCATCTATGGCCGGACAGTCTCTATGGCCGGACACAAAGATTTCTCAAAAAAAAAAATAATAAAATGATAATGATAAAAATATTCGGATAGCATGGAACAATAGTAAATTGCAAAATTTTATGGTTTCCCAATCATGACGTCTTTGTTTCAAAAGGTAAACAAGTGAGAACTGTCAAACGGTTCAACCATTAAAACAAAGAGAATCGAGTAAATTTCATACAAGCGCAGTTGCAAATGTTTTTAATGAATAAAAGATGCAATACTTCTGAACGTTGGCTTGATAAAGTTATTTGTTCGAAACAGTTTAAATTTGACAGGAAAATATAAGATTTTGAAGAAAACACTTAATTTTTCGAAACCACCCTACCAGCACCCTCAACAAAAAATTTATGTGAATAGAACTTTATTCAACTTTAATACAGCAAACCTGCCAGAACTGGAGTCACAAGGTCTGTGCTGGAGTTTTAAATTGTTCTAGGATCTTTTTCTTCTATTGATGCTGGTGTTATTAGATCAATTTATCATATCCGAGCATAGAAGACAGCTTTCGATTTCAGCTAATTTGTACTCAAAATACTATCTACTTTCAAAATCAACCTTGCAGCGCAAATTTTGTTACTTTGTATTTTTTTGCCTATAATATTGTTTCTTTCTACGGCAAGCTATAATAAGCATCATAGCTTGGTTCGATCATTGAATTGGTTTTGAATAGACCAAACTCGTGTTTTTAGTCTTGACCTTGAAATGCGGTCAGGTATATAAATTAATATATTTTTGGAAACGGTAGTTCTTTTACAATTGATGAAGGGATGGTAGGAGAAAGTAATGAAAAATTTTTAGAGTGAAGGAGAAAGAGCGGAAAGGTGACAGAGGTGGGGGAGGGGCACGGTGTTCAAAATACCGTTAATAAAAAATAAAATAGGCCATTTAAACGGAAAATACCAGCTGGTTTGTATTGCCATCCTACACCTCTGAGCCAATTTAAAAAAAATCGATCGACGAATTTTTGCGTTGCGCCCTTTTGAAGTTTTGAAGGCCAGATTGCTCATATAAAGTAAATAAAAATCTTCAATGACACTTCCAAAATGAACGTAAATCACAGCCGGTATTGATTTTTTATGCAACATATGCCCATTGCCGACCATTTTAGGAGTTTTACGCTGTATTGGGACTAACCGGAAATGTTCCGGATTAAGTTATCGCTGTGGGAAATAGCCAGTATCGAACATGAACAAACACTTATCATGCGACACCTCAAATTACGCCCGAATTTAAAAACTAGATCACTGACAATCAGATCAACTACCTAGTGCCACGTTGGTTATATATAGACAAGTTCCGGGGACTGCCGGGAACACCCAGACCAGTGGCCAGTTTTGTCCATAAACAAATACTTATCGTGCGGCACCTTAAAACACACTAGAATTCAATAACTAGATCAATGAAAGCCAAATTTGCTATCTAGGCTCAGGTTTGGTCATATCTGGACATGTTTGGGGGACTCCGGAAAAACCCCAGGAAATGACCAATTTCGAACATGAACAAAAACTCATCAGACGGCACCTTAAATCACACTAAAACTTTTAAAATAGATTAAAGTAAGCCAAATTGAGTACCAAGAACCACGATGGCCAATTCCGAACATGTCTTTATTATCAAAAATGTACCAGATTGTGTTTTTGACTTCCCAGGGTTTCCCGGGGTCCCCCAAATATGTCCAGATATGACCAAATCTAACCCTAGATAGCAGATTTGGCTTCCATTGATCTAGTTATTGAATTCTAGTGTCATTTAAAGTATCGCACGATAGGTTTTTGTTGATGGTCGAAATTGGCCACTTGTCTAGGTGTTCTCGGAAGTCCCCGGGACTTGTCCAGATATAACCAACGTGGTGCTAGGTAGTTGATCTGACTGTCAGTGATCTAGTATTTAAATTCTGGCGTAATTTGAGGTGTCGCATGATAAGTATTTGTTCATGTTCTATACTGACTATTTTCCACAGCGATAACTTAATCCGGAACATTTCCGGTTAGTCCCAATACAGCGCAAAACTTTTAAAATGGTTGGCAATGGGCATATGTTGCATAAAAAATCAATACCGGCTGTGATTTACGTTCATTTTGGAAGTGTCATTGAAAATTTTTATTTACTTTCATGAGCAATATGCCTTTTAAAACTTCAAAAGGGCGTAACTCAAAAATTCGTCGATCGATTTTTTTTGAAATTGGCTCAGAGGTGTAGGATGGCAATACATACCAACTGGCATTTTCCGTTTAAATGGCCTATTTTATTTTTTAATTACGGTATTTTGAACACCGTGAGGGGGTTTAGCAGCTACGCTTTTAACAAATGCACCCATGCACCTTCCAGCATTGGACAAAAGGTAGAAGTCACAACGACTACTTATTAAGCGTAGCTGCTAATAAAACCCCCTCCCCCGCCACTGTCACTTTTCCGCTCTTTCTTCCAACGATCAAGTGCTTCCGTTTTCTGTACAACCGTTTCCTCTCCCTCCGAACGATGCCTAAATACTGTTTTCTCTTACGACCACTCATCTTGCGCAGATGGAGCACAATCAGGGTGGCAACTACCTGGAAAAACCTGGAAAACCTGGAATTGTCAGGGAATTTGAAATTACCTGGAAAAACCTGGAATAATCAGGGAATTTTTAACAAAATCAGGGAATTTTTCAAACAATGATCGATTCATTGAGTAGTCAAGAACACTTAGAAATAGATAAAGAAGTACGGCACACAAGCGATAGATTGGGTTATCGATAATTAGCTCAGTGTTTTGCAAAGGGCCTTATTCTGCGAGGCAAGTGAAGTGATATAACAAATTTAGTTTGCACTCACTTTGCGCGTTGCGTTTGGCGTTAGTCAAGTCGAATCGAATAACATTGAAGTTTCAGGACGGACATTTTGCGGCATGTTACACAATTCGCAGAACATCGGAATAAATGCCAGTGGCACCGCAGCGAAATTCGGTTTTCGAGAAAAATGTTGGAGAAATTCCACTGACTGACGGCAGTACATAAACTTGCCATACTGTTGTAACAAATTGTAACCGAAATGCGGGTGTAGCGACCCTACCTTCCACGTTACGAATCCCGATCAATCCAAAGTCCAAATCCAAATGCAAAGTGAAATAAGCCGCGTTGGTCAGAAAGTAGAACCGCCACCAGTGGTAAAGCGAAATAAATTAGCTCAATTAAACTGCTTTTTTGCATGGCTTATGGCTTGAAGAACGAAAATTAAACATACGAACATTTCCGCGTGGCTGGCAGGAAAAGCACCACGGCAGGTTTGAGAGCTAGCCGCAATGGGCACTAAAACTCCGCTTGCGCCTGAGTTTGCGAATAAACTTCCGCGGAAAAAAGAACAGATGAGGAACTCACGGGAGGAGTGTAATTTACTGGTCGGCAGAATAAGAGAAAGTGATTGGAGAATTCGCCTAGGGAAATAGAGTAGGTGGGGAAATTTTTCTCAATACCTCGTAGATTGATAAACAATTCAAATATCAATGATCGAAACACATTTTCAGTTAAAATTATATCGCAATATGAAACCTAGAATTTTATTAAACACCGGGAAAAACCTGGAAAAATCAGGGAATTTGGTTTTTCGTATCCAGTTGCCACCCTGACAATGACAAGCAGAGCTAATATTTTCTCCGCACACTGGAGACACGACACTATTCGCTCCGTGTTACAAAGAGAATATTCGATAGGCGATTATATGGACTGGAACGATTTGCTCCGTGACCTTGAGAGCATGCATTCGGTAGCGCTCCGGCAGAAAAAGAAAGATGAAACTAAAGTGATGCTCACTCGCCGGCAGAGCAAGCAGCAAAGCACTGCAGAAGCAAAACAAAACTCATCGCGTCGGAGAAGGTAACATATCCGACTGAGAGAGAGCAAATCGATTCGATCGATTCTACGATTTGCCAGTAAAACGCTAAAAATTGAGATTTTGGCAGAGCACGGCAGAAGCCTGGTGGTGATTGCACTTGCGTAGTGTGAAAGTATCATCCGGTTTCCTCAAGGCTTTACACTTGGCCTTTTACTTTTCTGCTGCCATATCAATGATATATCGATGGTGCTAAAGAATTGTTCGAACAGTATTGAACCGATCGGTTCAGATTTACCACTATAGTTTCCCAGCTTTCTCCGGTTCTTTTCAGCTTGGCTCTGACGCTGGTGTATATCTTCTCTTCTATATATATAAAAGTGAGCGTGAGTATGTTTGCATGTTTGTAAGTATGGGTCATTCCACGTCAAGTGACCGAGAAAAAGTACAAACTTGTAATCGACCTTCTCGGATTTTCACCAAACTCGGCCAGATTGTTCGTTTTGGGTCAAGAAGAAAAAATCCTAAATTTGGTGCCGATTGGACTTGGATTAGATTGGACAGTGATTGGACTGCTCTACATTTTCATGGAAAATCATCTGAGGAATCCGAAAAAAATATCAGATTTTTGCGGCAGCGCTGCCAAATACTTTTATTTTTGATCTGAAAACTAAATTTGTATTTTTCTCTCAATGAGTACATTTTGATCTCAAAAATTTCAACACCATCGTGTTCCTCAAACTTTTTTACATAAGAATCACTCAAAACCACGGCATCACTGTTAGGAAAAATTATTTTATATTCTTGAATGAAAGAAAAATCTAAACTACAAAACACTTCAAAAACAGACATTTATGAAGCCTTCAAGTAGAAGGTGAAAAGCGCATCTGTTGAATTAAAATTAATAATGGAATTTTATTGTGAAAATAGGTTTGACTTTTCTTTCACTCAACTTTCGTATTCTGCTAAGACGCTCAAAAAAAACTTTTGATATATTATATACTGTTTATGTGCTTCCACAACAGCGCAATGTTGCTTTAGATTAAACCAAATTAATTTTGCTTCTTTTGTTATTTGCTTATTACTAGGAAGTTTCATTTTGTTGACAGTTTTACATGAGAAATTGGGAATTGTTTATTTCAAAACGCTATATCTCGAGACAAACACCTCGTGGTTTTGAGTGATTCTTATGTAAAAATGTCTGAGGAATACGATGGTGTTGAAATTTTTGAGATCAAATTGTACTCATTGAGAGAAAAATACAAATTTAGTTTTCAGATCAAAAATAAAAGTATTTGGCAGCGCTGCCGCAAAAATCTGATATTTTTGTCGGATTCCTCAGATGATTTCCCATGAAAATGTAGAACAGAGTTTTTTTCTAAATTTTTACGAAGATATAAGCAAAAGAAAATAAGCGAATTTGACGAAAATGATGCTTTTTCTAATAAAAGGGGAGGTTCCCAAAAATCGAGGGAAACCCAGGTAACCAATAAGCATTTCCAATGCAATTTAAAAGCAAGCCAATAAGCATTTAAGTTGCCTTAAATGCTACCTAAATGCTATTTTGGCAAAATATGCGGCTACTTTACTGCTAGCCCTCTTATAGTGCTGACAATGCTTATTTGCAGCTAGTTACCAACAAGGAGAATTTAAGTAGAATTGTGGATGCCAATTTACAACAGTTATGCAGTCAAAAAGCTGATAAACAACAACCTGCAGTATAAAACGCCAGGGATGCTAATAAACGACTGATTTACTGCTTATTTTAATGCTTATTGGTTACCTGGGAAGGGTATGAAATGGGGAAGGCAAACGAGAAAGCGACCAACATAGCTTTTGCCAGCCCAAGCTCCTACTTAGCGCCTCCACGTGGTCAAACTATTGAGTAGCTAAGCTGGGAGGTGCGATGTCGCGTGGTTCCCAGATACAGACGGCTGAGCCACACGGCCTTGGTAGCAGGTAAGTATAATATGTTATTTTAATTATTTGTTTCGTTTTAGCTCATCAAACACCTCCTATTGTACAATTAAGACTCTAACCGTAACAAGCTTAAATAATGCACATGGATATCGTAAGGAAAAATCAAATTAATTATTGGATGAAAACTGACGCAATTATTTTTCATTTGACGGATTGATGGTGAGATTGTTCTATTTTTCCCATATATGCTCCATTTCATTTTATTTTTAATATTTAATTCATATCGTATATTACTGAGTACAAGAGCACCTATGAAGATTGCGTGAGTTTTTGCGTATCTTCTTAAAGTAGGTGGTCAACTAACGTACCCATTTCTACAATCGTAAGGACATGGCCAGGTGTATGGTGTACTTACGGGTACATCATATCAGCCACCCATGATGTGTACGGTTGTCTATGCTACGCTATGCTATGCTATGCTAGGTTCCCAAAAATCGAGGGAAAGTTTGGTGATAATCCGAGAAGGTCGATTACAGGTGACTCGGACACTTGACGTGACGTGACCCATATGCGTATGTATGTTCCACCACAACTCCAGAACGCCTTGACCGATCTCCACCATACTTGGCACACATATTTCTTGATATAAGGGAATCAGCACTGGAGGATTGGTGACAGGGGGGGGGGTTAGTAACAGGGGAAGGGGAGGTCATAACTCCGAAATGCCTGGAGGGTTCTTCACCAAACTTGGCATACATGTTCCTTGACATAAGCGAATTGGCATAACAGGGGGAGGCCATAACTCCGAAATACCTGGACGGTTCATCATCATACTTGGCACACATGTTCCTTGACATAAGGGAATCTAAACTCAGGGGTTGACAAAATGGGAAGGTGAGGGGGGGGGAGGGGCAGAACTGCGAAATGCCTGGATGGTCCTTCACCAAACTTGGCACACATGTTCCTTGACAGCAGCACTGCGAAGTTTACAAAGGGGGAGAGATTTAAATAAGTAAAAGGGAATGCGTTTCTCTTGCATTTAAACCGATTGCAGTTGTGCAACCGACTTTGACAAAAGAAAGGGGTCAAAAAGGTTATTTTACTTACCCATTATATTTAGCCAAATTAAATCAAGGAACCGAGGCCGAACGACACCGCTTGGGCAGTAGTATATTGATCGACGGCGATGAGTTTGAGGTAGTCGATGAATTTGTCTACCTTGGCTCACTGGTAACGGCGGACAATGATACCAGCCGTGAGATTCGGAGGCGTATTATCAGCGGAAGTCGTGCTTACTATGGGCTCCACAAGCAATTGCGGTCGAGCAGACTAAGTCCCCGTACAAAGTGCACCCTGTACAAGACGCTTATTAGACCGGTTGTTCTCTGGACATGGACAATGCTCGAGGAGGACCTGCGAGTGCTCGGAGTTTTCGAACGACGAGTGCTAAGAACGATCTTCGGCGGCGTACAGGAGAACGGAGTATGGAGGCGGAGGATGAACCATGAACTCGCACAGCTCTATGGCGAACCCAGTATCCAGAAGGTGGCTAAAGCTGGACGGATGCGATGGGCAGGGCATGTTGCAAGAATGCCGGACAACTACCCTGCAAAGATGGTGTTCGCCTCAAATCCGGTAGGAACAAGACGACCAGGAGCGCAGCGAGCAAGATGGTTAGACCAGGTGGAGCAAGATCTGGCGGAGAGTACTCGGTGTCCGAGGAATTGGAGAGCGGTAGCCCTCAACCGAGTTACATGGAGAAATTTTGTTCAACAGGCTTTGTCTTAGGACGGCAAGCCACCTAAGTAAGTAAGTAAGTAAGTAAGTAAATCAATACATATTACAGCTTTGTAAAAGACGGTATTTGTTCTGACTGTCGAAAACAGTAACTCTTACACCAATTTTCCGTTAAGTGTTTTTTGTTTTCATTTTTTTCGATAAAATTCAGCTGAGAATTACCAACTTATCAAAATTGCGCTGAAAATGGGGAATTCACTTGAAGAAAGTAAATTAAGACAGCGGAAGATGGCAGAATACTAGAGTATATTTTTTGCTGAGTAATTTTCGTTAAAACGTAGGTGCTTCCAGAAAACCGAACGTAACATCAATTCACTGGAGAGCTAGGTTATACACTACAAGTCGTATGCAAAGCGACGCGGAAGCGAGAAGTGCAGAAAAACTCTGCCGATGTTAGAGATGAAAGCGTAAAAAAGCAAAATGGTCATGTTCGGGTTCTTTTAAAATTCCCACGTATCCATCCACTTGAGCCCGGCCAGTGTCGAGTTGGGTTCGTGCGAAAACGGTCCATTCATACCGTATGCCAGCGGTGCAAAGAGGACGAAACTGTAGACCAGCCCGGCCAGGGCTGCACCCAATGCCGCGTGCCGTAGCCAGCCGGGCAGCTTTCCTGTCAGATAGTCGATCATCACCCCTGTGAAATCGGAAGCAGAGAGAGAGAGAGAGAGAGAAAAAATGTTAACATTGTCCAGAAGAGGGCAAAAAATAGATGGCTAAGGTAAAATCATACTAATTCATTGAATAATAAATTTTACTAGGAAGAGTACTCCAGCGAAATCCGGTGGAATGCCGCTGGATTGAAATGTACGTCAGATTTTATGCTGAAATATGTAATACCTATATCGTGAAAAGTGAACTAGTATACCGAAGAGATTATATACCGAATAAAATATGGGCCATCTAGGGATTTATTATTATTCATATTTTTTTTTTTGAATCGTAAGATATTTTCTTTTGAACTGCTGGAGACGCTATGAATTATCAGTCAACTCAACGAAGAGCCAGCTAGTCCTGTTCCTTTTCTGGTCTCACATGAAGAATACAAGGTATACAAAACTTTACCTAGTATTAGGTAAAATAGGCTCCAGTAAATAATGACGATGCGAATTTGAAATCTCATAAACTTCGCAATCAGTTAAAACATTTGTCAATAACGAATATCATTAAATAACGAATTAAATTTGCAAATTGGAACCAAAACAGCTTCTTAAGAGTTGCGGGGATAATTTTGGAATGAAACTCATCGTTTGCTGGCGAAAGTTCATAGCGCCAACAATCTATCCAGAACATAGTTTTCCGGGTGGTTTCTGGTT
The DNA here is from genome assembly GCF_943734655.1 of Sabethes cyaneus. Classification (NCBI taxonomy): domain Eukaryota; kingdom Metazoa; phylum Arthropoda; class Insecta; order Diptera; family Culicidae; genus Sabethes; species Sabethes cyaneus. Next base: position 38,580,315 of record NC_071353.1, on the reverse strand, counting down.
TCAATACTTTAAAAGAGGTAACTTAGGATCAAGGACAGAGAGCACACTGGTCAGAAGAAATAAATAGAAGACGTAGAATCAGAGACTGTCCTCAGTTAAGAGTCATGCCAAACACAAGATAAGTTGGTGAAAACCCACCATTAAATACAAACTTAAAAGTTTTCTATATGATATAACTACAATTGCATCTAATCTAATTGTAAATTTCCGGTTTAATCTTATTCATCGAAACCAGTCTGGAAAATCGTATCATAAATGTCGAAAAGTTATACAGATTGCTTCCGAAATGTATCATCAAAACCATACGGTCCGTCACGACACCGACGATGAGGTGCCATTTCGAGCACCAGCCGTGTGTCGGGGAAAACCGCCAAGCATTTTCGTCCCGCACGTGTGCATTCCTGACCCGACCCGACCCAACCCGACCCGACCCGGCACGACACACACACACGTCCGAATGCCAATCTCTTGCAGCACCATCTTACGAACCTTGCACTCGCCTATCGAGCAGGATTAAACAGCACACACCGAGCGTAGCTCAGCGAAGGGGGAAGCAGAGATGGGAAAACTTTTCGCCACTTCGCTCCGCCGCAGTTCCTCTTCCTTCGAAATCTGATCTTAATCTTACGTATCTGCAATTTAATTTTCGCACCTTCCTCACCTTCACAACCGGGGGGTGGAGGATACGGAAAGCATCGTCATACTTTAAGACATTTAACGTTAAATGAGAGTTGGGTAAGGTTAAGTGAGCTCGATATGAAGGCAGGCTGTTTGTGGCAGCTTCAAGAATCACCACATCGAACTCATAAAAGATAAAGAGCCTCGGCAGTCCCCGATTATATGCAGTTGAGTTCGAGAGGAAAATTGTCTAAAATGAACTCCCGCAGAAACTAAAAATGCTGCAGTAGCACTTTTATTGCACTGCACTGCCAGTTGTTGCTCCATTCAAAAGTTTTACCCTTCCAGCCCTGCCTGTTAAGAAACCATGAGTGAAAGCATGAATGTGTCAAGAATTCAAGGAATTTCGAGCTATTTTTCGCACTTCCAACGGAGGCCGATTGCACTGATATACCTACCGCCGCGTCCTCCAGGCAAGGAGAACGTCGATGACACCGCGAGAAAGTTTGTGCCTTGACAGGCGGCATTAAGTGCACGGCACTGCTACTGCCAGATTGAGCCATTCAGGCTAAATGGAGAAATGGATCAGGACCGCTTGCGTGGATAAAGAAAATGGGTCGTGCGGCGAGGAAAGCAGAGCGAGTTGATGATACTGGCAGCATATCTGCGTGTTGATCGTTGACCGCTTGAAGTATGAAGAAGAGAAGGAAGAGTTTCTTGTCGATTCCGTAACGTCGGTTGCCGGCTGGGTGGCTGGGTGTGCAGGGCCAGGAACAGCTCAGACACGCTGGGCATTCCAACCGAGAGTGGAAGGGACGAAACGACGGGAAGATGATAAAGTTAGCTATATCGAGTTATAATAACGTTCAATTGGGTGATAAAATTGCTCTGAATAGATGCGAAAACCCGACAAATGGCAGTTGTTTGGGCTCCTTTATGAAGTTGTAACGACGTGCCTGAGCCGGTGGAATTTCTGCGTGTATGAGGATGGGATGCGGAATCGTTGACATCGTTTGCTTCTGAACAGTTAAGTTTTTATGGAAATTTGTAAACAAAAGCTGACATTAATATTTCTATTGTGATGTGCTTATTATTGCAGTCTAACAATATTATTATAGTAATTGATTGGACAATTTTGAAGCTTGATATGTAGCGTGCACAATTTCTTGTTTTAAGCTTTAAGTTTTTTTTAAATATGTTTTGCACGGTGATTTGATTGACGTTTCGATGAATACTCAATCGATTGGAATTGAATGCCAGTTGGTTTCTGAAATGGCAATCAATAAGTGCTACACTTGTTTTTCTTTTCACAAGAAAAGTAACCATTCGAGATAGCAATCGAGCGAGTCACTCGTATCAGCTAAAGTCCTATCTAATGACCGAAGCTGCCAAGAAGTGCTCCGTAAAATTAAATTAGAACGCTCCGGCCGTCAATTACTCGCTGAACCGAATCCAATCGCTATTATCACATCATCATGGGACTACACCATACACACGTTGCACACACACACATACACCTGATCACGATGGAAATTAAATTATCCTTCCAGTGAGTGATAATAATCTCGCCATATGAACCGAACAAGCCCTCATTAACGGACGTTTTGCGAAGTCTGCTTCGAATGAATATAAATATGCACTCGTGTGGATATTGGATTCTGTATGAAAAAGTAATTTCACGCAGCTTTAGATACATCGTTGTTAAAATGTTTTAATTTGAAAAAAAATTAGTGAAATTAATTGAGTCCTCCATTTTCTAGTAATTTACAGCATATTTTCCAGATACTGGGAAAGTCACTGCGGTAAGTCTGGCTGATACGGATTGAAATCCTTGCCGAGATTTTTTGTAATTCTGGACTAACTGCTATATTTAACTAGACATCAACCAAGACGATCTGCTGCTTGCTACACAATTGCAAGAAACAATTTGTCCAAAGTTCTTCGAACAATCGTCCACTCAGGATAAAACTTAGCAGAGCATAAGGTCTTTTGGAGTTCGTAGTGAGCAGGACTTTTGATATGAGTACCCCTGCGAATCTCTATGATGTAGATTGCAGTGCAGTTGCACCTCAGGGATATTTCCTCGTTGACGTATTCACCACCTATCCAACATTCCTAAGTAATTGACCAAACTCGTGTTTTTAGTCTTTGACCATGAAATGCTGTCAGGCATTAATATTAACCCTAGAGCGGTCGCGCTAGTGTACTGAGTACACGCGTTTTCGAAAAACGCGAAAAAATCTTCGAAATTTTAATCAAATCACACCAGGTTTTGGTTGTATTCGAAGATCTACTCTTCCTCTTTCTAATGATGCCAAAATATAGCAAAAAGAAATAAAAAAAGTGGTCGAAAGATGCTTGTGAAAATGGTGTGTCTGCGCGCGTGTACTCAGTACACCAGCGCGACCACTAACGTAACTTTTTTGAAATGAAAATAGTTACACAAGCGGTCGCGTCGTGTACTGAGTACACGGCGGGCAATAGCTCAAGTTTGTGAAGAGATAGAAGGCTGCGACTTTCGACAAAGTTGCTTATCTAGTTAAGACACATCCGGTGATATGCAACAAAGTTCGGAACTGATTCGCAAGATGGCGCTAATAATGAAGAAATTAAATTAATTTTGGAATATTTTAGAACCGTAATGAGCTAGAAAGTTGCTACTTACTACAAAGTTGTTTGTAAAGCCAAGACGCATTTGGTAATGAACTCTGAATTTGGAACTAGTCCGCTAGATGGAGTATACGGTGAAATTTAATTCATTTGGCGATTTTTCCGAACCATGACGAGATAGAAGGTTGATGTTTCCAACAAAGTTGTTTATCAGGTCAAGATACTTCCGATGGTAAATAAAATTCGGAATTAAGTCAGTAGTAGGTGGAGATGATGAGAAAATCAAATTATTTTCGGAATATTGCGGAACCATGATGGCATAGAACACTGCTGTTCGCTACAAAGTGGTTTTCAAAACACGTTAGATAACTTATCGTTGTCCTTTTTATCATTGATTGCGTGGTCAATTCCAGCCAATCAACAGCTATTTTTATGGTTTGCTGACAGAAGCAATTAATACATATTGCTTCAACTTTTATCAAAAGACAAGATGAAGAGCACAGACGGATCAAAATGATTTTGACGAAGCAATTTCGTCGTCTACATCGTCTATATAGAAATATCACCAGGAAAAGATTCCTGGAAACCCGTGCTGCGTTTCCATCACATTCTTCAAACAAATTTTAGAGTGTTTGAATCCCTATTATTCCCAGGGTCGCTAATAGGTTTATTCGAAAATCTGGTAAACACGAATAAATGTCTGGCCAAAATCTGGCGATCAATTTGACCGATGGGGAGGACTTTTTCGGGAAACGTCTTGCCAGTTGTGTTCAACGTAGATATAAAATGTTGTCTGAAATTAGGAGTGATGACTCCTTTGCAGAACGGAGAAACAGAAATCTGGCAAAAATCTGGGACATTACCAAATATCTGGAAGATTTTGAACTTTGTCTGGCATGCAATAAAAAAAGCTGGTAAACTCTAGATTTATTAGCAAAGCAAAACCATGCATGGGTATAAACGTCCTTCAGAACTTGTGCTAGTGCAAAGATCCTATTAACTCTGTAGCGGCACTACCCAGTCGAGACTCGAACATACGACGACTGGCTTGTTGGGCCAGCATCGTAGCCCGGAGCTAACTTGACGGGCAGGCTTAATGGCAACGTTGATGCTTGCAATTATTAAGGTGTGCGTGATGATAGAACCAAAGCTATTTGTTTTGCTAACGCGACAACACGACTGAAGTGCACTCTCTTGATACTCATTTGTATACAGCTTACTTTTTTCATTGGGCTCGAATTCTTTACTCTTTCCTTGTATTACGTGTGTGTTATTTCCTGTATGATATAAGTGACCGTAATAAGAATATTACGGGATTGTTCTAATGCACATTTTTCATTCTCATTATCATAGCAGGAAATAAAACAAACAAATGCTCGTTTTGTATCGTTTTATGGTAAGTGTCAACATAATTCTAACATTCTAATGTTTAAAGCATTACCTCAACATACCATAGCAAACTTCCCTAATAACATACTCATTATAAAACTGTACAACTGATTGTTATACAACTAATGTGAGTCATTAATAAATTGATATAAATGAAAGTATCGTAAGTATGCTACTTGGGTAAGTTGAATAAGTATCATGTATCTCTAGGTGAGATATGTGCATTATTCAGTTTGTCAACATTGTCGATGATTCACAAACTCTGTTTTAGGAAAATCGCCAAAAGGATACTATTTGCAAACATTTTGGTGTTCTCTTCCAGACCAAATAAGCCATTTTACCGTTTATTCGACATAAGCTGAGATATCGCAAAAAGAAATATGATTTTGCCAACTGCGACATCTAGCGGGACAGTTCCGAATTTGAACGATCATTTTCGAATTCGTCTTGTCTAGACACACAACTTTGTCATAAACCGCAACCTTCTATCGTATGATGGTCATGAGATAGCATCATAAGATTATAATTTGACCACGTGCGCCACCTAGTGAGACAGTTTCAAACTTTGTTATGCATTACCAAATGTGTCTTGTTCGAACAAATAACTTTGTAGAAGACTAATCTCAAGTTTTTAGTCTTGACCTTGAAATGCGGTCATACATATATATTAATATTTTTTGAAACGATGGTTCTACAATTAATGAAGGGACGGTAGAGGAAAGAAATGAAAAATTTTTGATGAAGGAGAGGAAGAGCGGAAAGGAAGGGGGGGGGGTATTGGTAGCTATGCTTGACAAGTAGTCATTTTGACTCCTACCTTTTGTCCAATGCTGGAAGGTGCATGAGTCGAACCAAGCTGTAATCTGAGATTATAACCGGATTCGAACCCACAACACCCGCCAGGGCATGTGGTTCGCTGGTACTTGTACCTTTGAACCATAGAGGCGCTGGTCCAGCGGTTATAATCTCAGATTACAGCTTGGTTCGACTCATGCACCTTCCAGCATCGGACAAAATGTAGGAGTCAAAATGACTACTTGTCAAGCATAGCTACCAATACCCCCCCCCCCTTCCTTTCCGCTCTTCCCCTCCTTCACCAAAAAATTTTTCATTTCTTTCCCCTACCGTACCTTCATTAATTGTAGAACCATCGTTTCAAAAAACATTAACTTTGTAGAACACAATCACATTCTATCTCGTCACGACTCTGAGATATTCCAAAAAAATCAATATTCTCGTTATAAGCGCCATCTATCGTATCAGTTCCGAATTTTATTGTCCGCAGTCAGATTGATCTCGTCCAGATAAACAACTTTGTCAAAGACAGCAACCTTCTATCTCTTCTCAGTCCTGAGATATTAGAGAATCTAGCATCAAGATTCTAGAATCATTTGTTTTGGTCGACATTTGCGCCATCTAGCGGATCAGTTCTCAAACTTTATTGTTCGTTTCCAGATGCGTCTTAAATAGATAAACAACTTTGTCGAAAACCGCAACCTTCTATCTCATGTCAGTCCTGAGATATAGGCAGTATTATTCGCCGTGTACTCAGTACACGACACGACCGCTTACGTAACTTTTTTTAACGCGACCGCTCTAGGGTTAATACTTTTTGAAACGATTTTTGAATATTTTTGTAGAACTAATTGATGGAGGGACGGTAGGGGAAAGTAATGAAAATTTTTTGGGAATGGTTTCCCCTCCAGTGGAGTGGAAAGGAAGGGGGAGGGGTAATAGGTAGCTACGCTTAACAAGTTGTCGTTGTGACTCCTACCTTTTGTCCAGTGCTGGAAGGTGCATGGGTCGAGCCAAGCTATAATCAGAGATTATAACCGGATTTGAACCCACAACACCCGCCACTCTTTCACCTCCATTCCCAAAAAATTTTCACTTGTTTCCCCTACCGTCTCACCATCAATTGTAAAACCATCGTTTCAAAAAATATTAATTTCTAAGTAACAAATTTGGTTTTAAGTTGCACTTGAAGAGGTTTTCAGCATTTGCTCCTTAAAAGCGATTATAAAACTTATAATAAGCATAAGCATAAGCATAGGATAAGACCATAAAACTTATAATTCTACAACTACACTATGACACGTACACGTACACTAACTATGATTAAACGACCATAAAACTCTTATCCAACTCTCTCGATTGACGGATCGATCGATGTAATACCTCTACACCACCGCCACGCCCTCTATTAGGAAGTCTAATATCTACTTTTATTGCGCTCTTCTAATTTTATCATTCTCCACACACTTACTGAGCGACAACATTGTTTTTGTGTGGATGCTCTTGTTGCTGCTTTCCAGAAGCTAGATGGTTATCTGCTCGGTCGGTGCGGTAGAAACGGCAGTCTGTTGCCGTCATCGCGGTCGGCAAGTCTTGTAAATTACCATCATCGGTGTTTCTTTTTATCTTTGTTATACTATAAATGTAACAAAGGTTTCAAATTGGACGCAAAACGTGTGTGTTTTTACATGATGAAAAGCTCGAAGCCGGGCATACTTATGATGCATATTTACATCACGTGGCATAAGTGTGAGATTCTATCCCAACCGCACGGACGTCTGACCTACCCAAGGAACAATTTTTGCTTATTAAACGTTTCACCGACAGCTTTTATTCAGCACATGCTGTATAGCTGCTTTTAAAGTATATCTATACACCTCTGTTCAATGCTTATACAGTTGGTTTTGGAGAATTTAAACAGCACAGTGCTGAATATGGGCGTGGAAGATGCGTTTGTATGACTGTTATGCAACGTATAGTAAAATGTTTATTCAGTACGTATAGAGATGTTTATTAAACTGCTGCTAATGATACTGAAATTACGTTTATTCCACAGCAGTTCAGCATTTAGACAAGCAAAAAGAATAAAATATGCAGGAAGTATTTTTATTTTATTTTGTGGGTTTCGTTATTTTTATGTTCACTTTTGTATTCGTATTTTTATAATTTAATGAGAGACTTAGTAGGAAATCGTTGGTTGACTCAAAATTTATCAAGCCTGCCATTATACTTTTTTCATTCATCCGGATTCGAACTTACATACTGACGGTCGGAAGCCATCGACGAACACATCTGAGATAATCTGACATATGACAGGCGCCGAGTTTTTAGCCGATGTGGATTTACCTGTTTAAATTTGTCAAGCGTGGAACAAAAATGGGCTAAAATACATTTAAGCGCTGAAGAGTAGTTTCTTAAATCATGTTTGGCATCTGCTGTACAAGATTGCTTTAGAAGTATTTATTCTGCACATGTTAAACATTTAATAAACTATTTGTGCTAAAGTATTTCGCTTGTACCACCAGCAATGACAGCAACATAAAGGCCCAAACAGAATACTGCGTCAACGTGTCCGTCGGCGTCATTCTGACAGTTTTCCCATGGGTTTATTGCCAAATTGACGCTGACGAATGCGTTGACGCAGCATTCTGTTTGGGCCTTAACACACTCACAACGCAAAGGTTTTTTTTTCTTGAATATTGACGACGGTGAGCGGTGCTACTGAGTGAAATTAACTGGAAACTGGAAATCCAGAACTTTCGTCTAGCTGCGAACATTGTGTGCAATTGTTCAGTTAGTTAGCAGTGATGTGATTAGTTAGCAGCAGCAGTGATTAGTTAACAGCAGAAGTGGTTCGTGCTAGTACAGCAGAGGATTAGTACCTTTGTCACCCCATCATTAGTTTACGCAGATAGTACTGCTTCTGCTTGCTGTCTGTGCAAGTATATTTGTCAACGGGTCGGATTTAGTTTTTTTCATCCAAAAAACAAAAAGCAGCAGTGGATGGCACGAGAAGAAGTGAGGTTTTCGCGCACCGGCAGCGGGAGCTGGTCACGCGATTACAGTGGTGGTATTGCCATTATGCCACCCGGTCATAACAATTCTGGCGGCTTTAGCCCGACGCAATTCATCTCCCTGTGCAAAGCGTCAAGTAGAGCTGGTTGCCTTGGACGAGGGATAAAGACACGCCGAGGGAGAAGATACAGATCGTCCAGACAACAACAAATAAAAGGATTGCCACGACCAGCAAAGATTTGTCTCAGATAAAAGTGGCTATGGAAATTTTTTCTATTCTTAATCTGTAAAAAAAAGAAATAAAGTGTACCTAATACAAATTTATTTATATAAATTATAAAGTGTAAAGTATAAAGTGTCATTCAAGTTATTGTGTTATTGGCTGCCATCAAGCACTTTTTATTCCACACCTGCTCTTGGTGGTGCTACTGATACGTTTGTACGACGATTAATCGACACATATTTCACAATTTCTCTTAGCAATCAGCTGATGCGTTTGGGCAACTTTCATTCCACCCTTATTCCATCACTATTCCACACTTGCTCTCAGCAATGCTGCTGATTCGTTTGCGCCACGTTTATTCCATCCTTATTCCACTACTATTCCACACGTGCTTTCTGTAATACTGCTGATACGTTTGCGCAATGCTGATTCCCCTCTTATTCCACTTTTACTCCACAATTGCTCTTAGCTGATACGGTAGCTTTTAAGCGACCGGTATTCCACACCTGCTCTTAGCTGTGCTACTGATACGTTTGCACAATGCCTATTCGACTCTCATTCCACACTTACATAACAACATGTAGATGTTGATTAGAAGCTAGGAAAAATGTGGGATATGACGTTTAAACAACACGTACTTCAGCAAATTCGCTTATTCAGCACCGGATGCTACCACACAACTCTTATTCGACATCTGCTCTTTTAAGTGCTGCCGTTTTGCTCCTTGGGTAAACCCCCCGGAACTGCCGTAAAATATTACTTCGGAGGGAGGCTGTGTTTGTATACTGTTCCGTAGACTTGTCGAGAGGAGTTCCGATCCGGACACGTCCTTTCATTCACATCCACCCTCGCAGGACTTTTTTTTATGCTAAATGCTACTCCATGTTGCTAAACCGCCCACTTTCGGCACCTGTCGAGACGTGTATTGATCCAGAGATGGCGACCGTCATGACTTCCATCTCCTCACGACTACCCTCGCAAGGTTTCTTATCAAGCTCTGCACTCCTCTGTCGAGTTCGCCACTTCACTTCCACTTCATCTATCGAGACGTGTACCGATCTTGGGATGGCGACCTATATGACTTCCATTCTTTACGGCCACCTCTTGCCTCTCTGCTTCCACTACGTCTATCCGTAGCTAATAGTTAGCGTTATTCGTCCGTTGGTTGTCTCTCCATTTTTATTTGTGCAGTGTAATGTTGACGGCATTCCAAGTACTCTTTTCGTGACACATTTTGTTTGTTACGTTTGCACTGCGGCAAATCTTGGGCATTCGAAGACAACGTGTGCCGCTGTTTCTTCTCCCTCTCCGCATTCTAAACAGGTAGGTGTCATTGCGTGTCCGAATCGGCACAAGTATTGCCTGTATTGTCGTGCCCCGACAGAGACTGCCTCAAGTGAGAGTTGCCTTGCCCATGAGTCCTGTTTAACTAGGTCGATAGAACATCATTCCCAGTCCTAGCCCAACTTTGCTGCCATCTAGCCATTTAGATTCTGTGAGGCATGTGTCTCACCATTTAATCATTATGGATGTTACCGTACCGCTAACTCGCATAACTGATATTACTGTATGTGCTTTGCATACCAAGATTAGTGAGCATGCCATGATTTACACAGGACCCAGGAGCACAGGAGTTTCGCGGTGCACAGACGATAATTAGTAACCTCGTGTGTGCGCGTCGATCAATATTTAGTAAGGTAAGTAAGCATAATATAAGAAGTATGCTTGGAATGGCCGAGTCCAGCTTCCAAATTCCTCTGATTTGTCTTCGTCTGTAGTATTCGTTATCCAGGGTTATCCTGCATCATCCAGGGTGATTCAGAGGGGAAGTACATATGCTGCCTCCGATGATATGGTTCTGTAAGCATTGGTCACTCTCACAGCCATGAGCCGGAAGGTACAAATAAGCGTTGCGCGATTCCACTTGGTTCGCAACGCTGCGATCCAGGCTGGGACTCCATACCGTAGTATCGACGCTGATACGCTGGTCAGTAGTCGTCGATTGCTGGTACTAGGTCCATACCTATACGGCATAATTTTGGCTAACGCGTTGATAGTCTTCGCTATAGATAGATTTTCCGTCCGATAGATTTTGCAATGCTCTGATAAAACTACTATAAGAAATGAATAAAACCAATTTGCTATAGGATTGTTACTTGGGTGCTCCCCGCATACCTGTCGAAACGTGTACCGATCCAGAACTGGCGACCAACATGACTTTCTGGGTCACCCTCTCAGGCTTTTATTGTCACGCCGGCTTCTTATCGCTATTAGTACACCTATTGAGATTCTTCTATCGAGTACGCCAGAAATAGTGACAAAGCCCTCTCGTTGCCACAAAAAAATCACGAACGCGATTAAACATAGTCCAATTTGATGTCTGTGTAAGGGAAGTGTGCCAGAAAAAATGACAAAAATCGCTTGAATCAACAGATCGCAAATTCTTTACGACGAGACGATTAAACCTAGGCGAATTAGATATCTGTGTTGGAAAAATGCGCTACAACTGTAATGTTCGGTAGAAATATAATTCTGTATGGATGCGTATGTTTACCGTTTCATTGGAAGTGTAGTGAAAAGATGGCGGATAAAATCGTCATCTAACATTTGGAAGGTGTTCGTTTCAAACCACATCTCAGAAATACAACGTCTGACCAAGAATTGTACGTTTAACTAAGTCGCATCAACGGAGAATCCGATTCATTGTATATCTCGAGGAATGATGGCGACTGCGCTCTCGGCAAACAATTTATGGTGGCATGGTCCAAGTTTTCTGACACAATCCATCGACCCTTGGCCCGAGGGTGTGATGTCACCTCCGGATGCAGAGGAACTATAAATTGAATCTAGCCTGCTGTAACTTTTCTTGTCACCACTATTAACTCATTGTTTGGACGTTTCTCGGTTCTTTCCAAATTAAACAGAACCGTAGCATACTGTTTTCGATTCGTGCACAATGCTAAAAGTACCAAGAACAAACGGAACAAAGGTTCTCATTCGGTATGCACAGTTGACAAAAGGTGGACGACCCGACAACGAAGCCTAGCAGAAACTTGTGGAAATCATTACTCAAGGATTCGAACTTATTCATGGACCCGTTGGGTTTGCTTCGAATCAGCGGAAGGTTGTCGAACATGGATGCGCCTTACGATTCACGTTTCCCGATCATTTTACCAGTCGATCATCAGCTTAGCTAGCTCATAGCTCGGTCCAACCATGTCCGCACTCTACTTGGAGGTCCCTCGCTTACTCTCGCTGCCATGCGTCAGCGGTTTGGCCACTTCGCGGTCGTCAACTAGCTCGACAAGTGGTGCGCAATTGCACGACATGCTTCCGGAGTCAACCACGGCTAGCACAGCAAATCATGGCTCCACTACCTGCTGTGAGTGTCAGGTCTACTAAGACCATTTTTGTGTTCTGGGCTGGAATACTGTGGGCCGGTTTTCATGCGTCCGTTAAGTGGACGGGCTAGCCATTCAAGATTTACGTCGGTTTATTCGTGTGTCTAGTGGTGAAGGCTGTGCATTTTGAACTTATCGCCGATCTGTTGTCGTCTGCTTGTATAAACGCCGTAAAGCGATTCGTGGCACGTCGCGGTCGGGTACTCGAACTGCATTGCGATAATGCAACCGCATTCGTCGGGCGGATCGCGACCTTCAAAATATGCGAAAGGAGTTTCTCCGTCATTTTCATGCCGAGGACTGGAAAGGCTACTGCATTGAAAATGGAATCACGTTCCGTTATATTTCGGCCCGGTCTCGGCATTTCGGCGGAATCTGGGAAGCTGGAATCAAATCGTTTAAGTTCCACTTCTAACGTATCATAGGCAACCGCTCATTCAGCATAGACCAACTACTAACTATAGTTGTCCAGAAGGAATCCGTCCTCAATTCCCGTCCTCTCTCCTCACTTTTAGATTCTGCAGATGGTCCATTCCTGGTCACTTACTTGTGGGCGAATCCCTGATAGCCATAACAAAACCTGATTTGATCAGTTGCAATCCTCATCGACTCTCACGATTACAGGAGATGAAAAAGGCAGTCCAAGCCCTCTGGAACTGCTGGCGTCTACACTATCTCAGCCATTTGCAACAACGAACGAAGTGGAAAGAACCAATTCCCAATGTGAGCATTGGACAGTTGGTGTCCACCTGCAACGTCGTGACAAGATGGTCAAAAGATAAAACGTGATGTTCACTGCAGCTTCACTCTAATTCTCTATCCAATTTTCTATCATTCCGGTCATCTCAGTGACCAGCATTGCAATCTCTTCCAACGTCTCTCTTACTACCGACAGTACTATGTCGCTGGTAAAACCAAACATCACTGACCCTGTGGGTAAATTTTGCGTTCGAGGTCCGAGCATGAAACCTTGAGGAACTCGCGTCGTGATGTTCAACGATCTCTGCCCTTGGTAGTCACGTAGACTAACACTCTGTTCTAGAGCTCTTCAAGATCTTGCACAGGTACCCTCATTCTGTGCAGTGATGCGGTGATGGCCTCTAAGCTGGTGTTATTGAAGGCATTATTGATCGTTATCACAACGCAATATCGCTGTCGCTCATTCGTGTTTGTTTGACCGATTTTTCGGCCTACTCCATTTCAGTACTTACGGCATCAAGCGTTGACCTGCCTTTCCGAAAACCAAATTGCAGACCGTGTGCACTCTCCGTAAAATTCGTCAGTCTATTGAAGATCATCTTTTCTAAAAGTTTCCCGAGTGTGTTCAACAGACAGATTGGTCTGTAAGATGCTGAATCTTCAGGGGGTTTCCAGGCTTCGGTAGTAAAACTCTGCATCTTCCACACACCCGGAAAGCGACCTTCCATTAGACATTTCTGTAGCATCGTCCTAAATACGTCCAGGAATGCCTGAGCTGCGGCGTTTAGAGTTATATTAGGAATCCCGGCAGGACTTGGCGTTTTCTTTATCTTAGTCCTTTTGCCACTGCGACAAGTTCCTCGTTGGAAAGTTATACCCTTTTAGGCGTCTTCGAAGCCTAAGTACGGTGTTGATGTCTCGGAAAAAACCTCTCTACGACGACTTTCTACTTTTCTGGACATAACTCCACTGTTATCGCCGAACCTTTCACCTTCGCCATCATAATACGGTACGCCGTGCCCCAGGAGTTGGTATCAGCGTCACAGCTCTTTGCAGCAGGTCGCTTTACTCGCTTTAATCACTCTTTTTAGTACGGTTTTTGCTGCTTGGAACACCAACCTATTCTCTTCTCCGTCTGACGCAAATATCGTTCTCTGTACTCGTCTTCTGGCTCTGAGGCAGCTACTGCAGAGATTGCTAAGTTGCTCATTCCACCGACGTTGTTTCCTGCGTATCAGATTTCTTGGCATGGACGTGTCACAGTCCTTACCAACATGTTTGTAGGCTCGCCGCACTTCGATTCTGAGGCTCACCGTCCGTTCTAAGTGCTTCGATGAAGTTTTACGTTTTCCATTCCCATCCAACTCTGTTTGTCTTTCTTACTGCTAAGGCTCCATCTTGCCCTACACTGTACCGAATCATCTGAGTGGTTCTCAGGGAGCACACTGACCAGTCGATTTTAATGCTGCCCACCTCTAACAGCCTGTTCGCAACAGCCGTTGACAATCGTATCGATGCAGTCTGCATTCCACTAGGTGTTCTACGCATCCGGATTGTAATTGGGACGTCTCCCACCCCGCATTGTACTTTAAGCGCGATCTGTAGCTCCTCCTGCGTGGTGAGCTCATCCAAGTTTCTACATTCGATCACTGTCTTTTGGAATAGGGCTCGAACAGCTCATTCGTCAAGGACTTCTCGATGAGCTCCTTGAAGGCCGAACTCTTAACTAACGAGTTTCTCATCAGCTTGAAGAACGTCTCGCCTTTTTGTGGGCCCCAGCTAGTCTTCACCAGACTCTCCCCTAGTTCCCGCAGTTTCAGGTATTCTCTCACTTTCCAAAGAATTTCTGCGTAGTACGTATGTCCTTAGCTTCGAAAATCAGGTCATCGCCCCTTATATTTCTCCTGACGTTTTTTCATAAAATATTCCTATTCGGAACAGTGAGACAAACTGGCGCAGTAACACTGAGACAGTGCTCCTTCACATTTGTAGTTGTAACTAATTTTGCTTATAACCAAAACAACTGAAACTCAAACCAAAACGACTGAAAATTAAAATTGATGGAAAAAACTATCTCATTATACACGTTTTTCCCCTATTCGTTCATGTTTGGCAAACCATCCCACAATAAAATTATCAGTTTCGTGTTTTTGATATTTTAAATTTTTGACCTGCAATATGTTGAATTGAACGCGCCACAATCGAAAAATAAAATGATCAGAAAATCTTTAGCATTGTTGACCAAATGCTAAAAAAATAATAAGAAAATACACCAATACACCTCAATAATACATAACTAACCTGCAAGCATTGAATTGAACACCAGCGCTGGGAAATAATGATGAAAGTACAGCACTCTGCCCATCGCGTAGAATGGTAAATAGTGCAGAAGCCATCCCCCGAAAAGCCAAACCGATGCCCGCAGCGAACGCCATTTGAAATCTGGGTCGAAAAGAAAGAAAAATCACTGACTAGACAACATCTAGTTTCACCAACTTACCGTCTGCTGTCATTGAAGCGCCGCCGCCACCGCCATCTCGAGTCGTTAATGCTGCATTCCGCTGGTTTTTAATTACCTCCACCAGGAACACGACGACAAACAATGCCAGAAACACCAGATTGCTCCACCAAATGATGGGATTCCCCAGCAGATAAACGCGGTGCTCAGAACCAGAGAAAAATTGACCCTGAAGAAAGCCAAAAAATAAAAGCAAAAGAAAGCAAATAAACTAAACGCCAAACAAGTGGGAAAAATTAACCTGATGGTGTGCTTTTTATGTAGTTTCGCGTTGAATTAAGACCGCTTTATACTTTTGTGCTTAGGTTATTTTTCAAATGATTGAATTTATACCACAGACAAACAGACGAGACACTCGAGTTAATTCCAACGTTCAATAAAAAACCACTCATTTTTCAAAAAAGCATGTTTCGCAACACGGCCACACCGCGCCGCGCGAGTGTTGCTTCGAGTTTTCAGTATAAAACCATACAAATGTAAAAATCCTACAGCATAAAACCCTGTAAATGCAAGCTAATCCGCAATATGCATAACAGAGGGTGCTAGTGTGCAAGCAAAATGTGTAGGACGATGGTTTTTAAAGGATTTTCTTCTATGTGTTATGTCAGTTCGTCAGTGTTTATACTATCAGTGTACACTACTGAAGGGAAATATAATCGAAATAGATGGTTAGAAGTGTCAAAGTTTGCATTCGAAACGCAGGTGTGTTGCATTTACCTCGTTTTGTGATATTTTCAAGTCATGCATTCTTCGAAAAAAGCAGTTCAATTATAACATTGGAAATTGATGCAATTGATTACTTTCGATATCAAAACGCGGAAAACCTAACAGTCCTCTACTGTTGCTATAAATGAATCATTAAACATGGAAATGATTGCAGCTTTTAAATTAATTTCATTAGTACAAATGCGTCTTTCGCCATCACCGGCAGTGGTGCAGTGGCATCCCAGCGTAGGCTAAATAGTAGAAGTGAGTTACAACACTTCAAGCTTGGTTGCCATAGTTGACTTTTGTTTTGCATTTCTCGTTGATTCGGTTCGCCAGGCCAGGTCGCCAGGTGGCGAGGATGCCAGTGGGCAGTTTACTTCAATTCCAGATAAGCCGCGCTGCGTAATGAACCGCTTGTTGCAGCCAGCATCGACTTCACCGGCACGCAGGCTGCTAACAAGTTGGCAGTGGATACGTGAATCTGCTTATGACGGCCATTATGGTGGTGCTAACGAGAGCAGAAGTAATTAAGAGGTCCTTCAGTGAACTGTTCAGCCTTACAACACTTTGCCGCCGCCGACTGCCTACCATGCCTGCTTGAATGGGAATGGATTTTCAACATTCTCTCAGTGAGTGGTTTCCAAAGAATGACACAAGAGGGTAAATACTGGAATGAGAAAAGCCGGTTCATTACTTTACGCAACATAACGTACCTCTACCGTGAATCGAAGGCTTTTGCATGACGCGTTTGCACCGACCGCGACCGGACGAGTGCGCCAAGGTCAGGGAAAAGTGTTTAAGGAAAAAAAATATTGAAAACATTTCGAAGAGCATGAATAGGGAAAGCGCTGCTTTCTTGTTTTGTATGCAGGTCACAGTAAATAAGAAATAATTATGCAGTAATTAAATGAATGGTGAATGGCTTCAGTCAGTCTAAAATGTTTGGTTTTAGTGAAAGTTCACATTCAGACAGGATACAGACAAAACAACGAGAAAATTGAATAACTGGAACTGGAAATCGGCTTATAGTAACGGTTTAAATGATTTGCTTGACTTGATGAAAACAAAACAAGAATATTTGAACTTTGTTATTTTTTAATAGGCCGTATGGATAAAACAGTTTACTTTGATTTTCCCGTTTAAATCGTATAGAGCAAATTTTGCTCTAACTCTTTTATTCATACGGCCTAATGTCTCTGTGGATCTTTCCCTCTGTATTTTCTCTCATTTACTGCTTCTAAAATTGAAAATTGCTGCTGCACTGTAAGATCGAGATGCCAACTGAATAAAGTATTGAAACATATCTAAGTTAGGTATCAAAATCAACTGGGTAATAAGTTTATTATGAACAATTACATCCAAACAGTGCATTTTTGAAACACCAAGAAATTAAATTTGCCTATTTTTGCCGACAATCCGTCCGTCGTGAAGTGTCTTTCTCGAAAACCGCACTTGTATTCACCAACAAAGGTTTCCTGCAATGGCCTCAGGCTATGAAACAGAATGCGGAAGAGAATTTTGTATGCAGAATTGAGGAGAGTTAAGCGTCGATGGTTGCTGCATTCGAGTCGATAGCCCTTTTTGGAAATAAGCCATATGCGACCTTCCAACCAATCCGTAAGTAGTTCCTCTACAGTTTATGCCTTGCACAATACAGCCCTTCGTTCCAGACTTTCAAAAGTTTGGCGAGGTTGCCATCCTTTCCAGCAGATTCACCATTTTTCAACTCACTTGCTGGTTTCTTAACCTCGTCCAAAATTGGTGGGTCCATTGCTTGTCCATCATGCTCAATCGTTATCTTATTTCTGCTGATAGCTTCATCTTGTTCACCATTCAACAGCACATCGAAATGTTGTTTCCAACGTCCAGCCATCTCCGATCTGTCGGTAATCAAGTAATCCGATCTTTGTAGTTGCACATAGCAAAAGTTGGCAGGATCCGGTTCCTGATACCGTTATCGTATTAAAAAAGTTTCTCGTATCGTGCCTTTCGAAGCAATTCTCCGCTCCCGCAAGAACGCGATCCCAGTGCTCGCGTTGCTTACGATGGTGAAGTCTCTTTTCAGCAGCTCTAGCATCTCGGTATCTCTCTGATATGGCGTATCACACTTATAGCCAAAAGGTAAGTTCTGGCTCGATTCTTCCCGTCAGTCACTCGTTGGCACTCTGCGTAGAAGCACTCACTGGAGCTGCAGTAGTAGGGTATGGGAGGGTATTCCCATCACGCTACTAATTTCTACATTACCTTTTTTGGCTACAGTTTCCCAAATAAAAACTTTGCCGCTATATAACAATACTGAAACGAATGTAGCACTCATAGGCTTTAATGTGTTATAACTATTTTCATAAAAATGTAAGTAGTTTGCTTAATTTTATTCAATAAACATCAAAACCACTGGTTTTCCACTAGCACGTAACCAAGCTGAAAAAACAGCAGCAATCGCTTACGCGTATCCGCTCTTGATGATGGTTTGGAAAACACACAATTATGATCACGTTTACTTATTCTAGAAACTAAACAGCTATGAATATGCTATCACAGAACAATTCTACTTCTTTTTATCACGGAAGAACACAAAAATTCCTCAATCAATTTTCATTCACTAGCCATTAGCAGCATTTTGTTTTTAATTCCAGCATATGGTGCGTTATTTTCACTACTACCAATATATGTGCTGACATATCTGGTATTTGAGTGACAACTGGCGCTAGTGTATATGAACGATTCAATGATACACCAGCGCCAGCAGCAAGCTGTTGTCACTGCAAAACTAATTATCTTCAATGAGCCCGGAATGAGGGCAATAGCGAGAAGTTATCCATCGGTCTCTCTTTTCTTGTCTCTTTTGATCTGTTTTTGAAAAGCATTTAATCGCTGTGCTAGCTATTTCGGCCTGTCGGATTTAAAAAACACAGACACCACTATAGAAAATGGGCTCAATTTAGTCGCAGCGACTTCATCATTTCTCGCGACTATAACTCAAATTCAATACCGTTTTGTTAAGACCAAAATACACGCCGATATTCAGTAAATATTATTCTTTCAACTGGTATAAAAATCTTGTCTCGAATAAATATAGTTTCAACGTAGTTCCTGAATATTGTTCAGGCTACCGCTTAATGGGCTGGAAATACCAACCCGTACCCTACTCAAGATTTCTCGCTGTACTACGGATCGCATCGTAGATGTGCTTCCCCTGCTCGTTTAGGGCCTCTCTAAGTTGTTCACCGAACCGCTCACCAGTTTTCCGAAAGTAACGCTGCAGCAACGCCTTCCGCTGATAATCGCCGAATATTCAGTCGTATCTTCCTCGTTGGTATCGATTCGAATACGTTGGACAACAGGATGCGAATCTTGCTTACTGCGAAATATGCAAAGGTCTGAGTCGACGTTTGGTCCCCGGAAGGATTGTACGTCTGCGAGATCCAAAAAGTGTCGGCTTTCAACTAGAACGTGGTCGATCTGAAAGCAGGCCTTTCCGTTGGGGCGTTTCCAGGTATGCTTGCGAATAGTCCGTCGTGCAAAAAAGGTACTACAGAAAGCCATTCTTTTGGCTGCAGGGAAGTTGGTTAGCCTCAAGCCGTTGTCGTTTGTGGTAGGATGGAGGCTTTCTCTATCAATAACGTAATTTTCGAGTCGCGACATTCGTTACAGGTGCAGCGGTGTTTAAGTGGTATTCATTGCTACTTCCTCCATATAGCGGTCAGGTGTTCAAAATACCGTTATTAAAAAAAAAATATGCCATTTAAACGGCAAACGCCAGTTGCGTTGTATTGCCTTTACCATCCTACACCTCTGAGCCAATTTAAAAAAACGATCGACGAATTTCTAGTGTGATTTAAGGTGTCGCACGATAAGCTTTTGTTCATGGACGAAACTGGCTATTTCCCACAGCGCTTACTTAATCCGGAGCATTTCCGGCTAGTCCCAATACAGCGTAAAACTCCTAAAATGGTCGGCGAGCATATGTTGCATAAAAAATTTCTACCGGCTGTGATTTACGTTCAAATGAGCAAATTTCAAATGAGAAAGTTTTAAAAGGGCGTAACTTGAAAATTCGTCGATCGATTTTTTAAAAAATTGGCTCAGAGGTGTAGGCTGGCAATACAAACCAACTGGCATTTGCCGTTTAAATGGCCCATTTTATTTTTTAATAATGGTATTTTGAACACCGTGGCGGTGACTTTTCGGGTTAAACTCGCTCGGAAGCCCGATCTTACACTTCAACTTCCAACCGTGGGTCGTTGGTCTTCTCCCCATTCCAGGTCCAACTTTAGCCAGGTGACCCTCTTCAAGCGCTCGTATGTCACTAAATCCTGATGACTGTAACTCCATTTCAAGTGTGGCTTCATTTCCTCGAATATTAAGGGTGTCCCACATCAAATTGCACCACGGAAAATACGCTGTAGAAAGCGAGCAAGCGCAAGCGTATTCCAGCGATAACAAGATGATGGCCGGATGCGATGTCAGCGCTACGTTTGTTGCGTTCATCAAGAAGACTCCTTCGCCATATTCGGCTGATGCAGATGTGGTCGATTTGGTTTTCTGTTCGGCCGTCGCGGGAAACCCACGTGACTTTATGTACTGGTCCAGCTCCTCTTTCTCGAGTAGCATTTTCACCTCGATGCCAGAGTAGACCCGGCCAGCGGGCATCGCTCAGTCCCAGGATTTCAAGCTTCAGGCAGCCAGCTTTCCTTGCAAGTTGAGCCCGCTTGCCCTGCTGGGCAAGGGTCAGTATATTCCATGTTCCGTTTCGTGTCCGTGTGCATCCAACGGAAGGAGAAATGCGGTCAGAATTGATGTTCTATGAGTGATCACGATTATAAGCGTATCGTGAAAGCGTTGCTTCGGTTAGGGATGTAGCCAAAAAGTTGAATCTGTTCTTAGTTCAGAGTCTTTCGTTCAGAGAGCCAAGAACCGGGAGGGACTGTATACGTACAAAGTGCGAAAAGCTCCAAATCGTAAAAGAACAGCAAAATACGCTGGGTAAGTCACGGGCCCGGAAACTGTTCACCCGGATGCTGACGAAGCCTCATTGTCTCTACATGGATGATGAGAGTTATGTCAAGGCGGACTTCCGGCAGCTTTCGGGGCTACTGTTCTTCACCGTACAGTACAAGTTTGATGTTCCAGAGGAATTAAGGAAGCAGAATCTTCCAAAGTTTGTCAAGAAATATATGATTTGGCAAGTGAGCTGCTCATGTGGCAAACGGAGTGCGCCGTTCATGATTACCGGGACTGTAAACGAGCAGATCTACATCAAGGTTCCTCTGTTGAAGCAACACAAGGGCCCTACGATCTTCTAGTCGGATCTAGCTTCGTATCACCATTGAAAGGATGTCCTGGAGTGGTACGAAGCCAACGGGGTCACTTTCGTACCCAAGGACATGAACTCCCCAATGCACCGGAACTAAGGCCCATCGAAAAATACTGGGTCAATATGAAGCAGACACTACGGAAGCATTCCAAGGAGGTCAAATCTAAGAAAGTCATGAAGAAAAATGAATTTCCGTACAGAAGAAGCTGCAGGCTGCAGCCAAGGTGGAAAAGGATCGGCCAACTAGGTAATTTTCTACAGTGTTTGTTCCGTGAAGCAATTTAATGTGCGACACCCTTTGGAAGGGAGCTGAACTTAAAGTGGCACTTTTAACCTGCTCTGACGGAGATGCTCTACAATACTGTGGTATTTAGAGCAATTCCACAGGGCCCACTGTCCAATTTCACCACATCCTACACTCTTAAATGATTCTACCTGTAAATAGGTCAGATTTAGTTAAAGCTACGTTGAAACTACTCAAAATGCCCTTAGAGTGTACAAACTCAAACTTTGGGTAAAAATTTCAACCAATTTTGGCTACTTGCTACCGATAATTGAATTATTCTCTATGACAAATAACGCAATTTTAAGTTCCTACTACCAATTTTTTGGTTGAAAAACTACTCAAAATCTGAGTTTGTACACTTTAAGGGCATTTTGAGTAGTTTCAACCTAACTTTAACTAAATCCGACCAATTTACAGGTAGAATCATTTAAGAGTGTAGGAAAGCTCTCCGGATAGATAAAACGGTAACTCCTAAGCAAGGGGTTTCCAACAGCAATGATTACTACGCATCTTTGAAAAAAAGTTACTTTTGATTACTTTACTGATTACCTCTCATTACCAGTAATCAATCTCTTGTGATTAATATAAATTAATCATGATTACCAATGATTACTTAAGATTATCATTGATTACTATACTGATTACCTAATTAATTCGTAAATTATTACAAAAGTAATCTCTGATTACTACGCACTTATACGCCTTACTGGAAACCCCTTGCTCCTAAGCGTGGAATGCGATGGGTTCCCATTTTCATTTTTCATTGGAAAAGGCTACCAGCAGTGTATTGGCGCATATGAAAATGTGAAAATTGGCTAGATGGATATTTCTAATTTAATCTAGATGAATCTTCTAATGAATTATAATAGTAGGTTAGAATGAATGATGAATAATAATTCTTCGGTAAATGTTGCATTGATATGTCACCATGAGGGGATAGAATCCTCAGAAGTTGTGATGTCTGTTATCACTAATAACGATGGAGCCGCTTGGAATGGAATTAGTCCTTTCACTTAAGCTCTACGTATTTTTTTAAATAATTATTTCCAAAGTTAATGCTACTCGACAAGCAAAGCGGCTCGATACCATTCAGCAAACTAGTAAGACTAATTGGAAGCGTTGCTTGTTTATGATCCGCATAACGTGGCATTGTTTAGAATGCTCTTCGCTGGGTGAGTACTGTCAACGGTGTGCTTCCTCATTCTAACACACTTCAACCATATAAGTGGGCTCCCACAAGCGGCGGTGACGTTTCTCTAAGGATAGACTTGCTCATCGCTTTTACGCTGACGGACACCGGTAATGTTTCACATCATCGCAATGTTAAACATCATGCGCTTAATCATCGTTAATCGCCTGCTTCTGGCATCGCACTACCGGGTGGCGCACCTTTTAGCGCCATGGCGACGAAGCGAATGATGAGGATGTTGATTATAATATAATGTGATATAATATGCTCGCAGTATCACCGGGCGGCGTGAAGCAGGAAGAGTTGCAGTTGATAGCAATTACGAGATCCTGCATGCGGAGCATAGCGAACTAGAGTGGTCTAATTTTGATGAAGGTTTTAGAGTGCAATCCGACTATTTAACTTGACTGTTTGAGCTGACTAATTTTTCTGCAATTTCTAGGTCGTTAAACTTTAAATAATCTAATAATCGTTTTTTTTTTTCGGATCACTCTAACATAAAATGCATACAGTTCCTTACGACTATGGATGTGTGCAATTGTATTACGTTTAGATATTGTTCAATTCTCGGCTGCAAACTGAAGTTTGATGCATCGAGAGTTTAGCTAGCTAAAGTATGCTCTATCAATAATGTAAATGCTTGACCTGCGGGCCGTTCGAAATCAAGATAGAGATCAAGCAGTAGTGAAATGTTTCGCAGTTTCGTAGCACGGTCAAACAAGCATGATGTGTAATTGATTCAAAGTGCATCTTCTAGGCTGCCGCTCCAATCAACTCAAATAAGTTCCGATTGCATTCGGGAAACATGGCAGTAATAAGCTTTGCAGCTTAGAGCTGCACTTATTCTACACTATTCATGTTATGGGGATTACTTAGGATAAAGACATGAAAAATGTTAACATTTGTATTTCTATCTCTAATTTAGGTGTTGATAGAATGTCATTATTAGGAGCATTAATTAGCATCAACTGAGCCTCAATCTACCGAATTGTGCAATTTATGTTCTGCTAACTTTGCACTTTCAGCTTAAGAGCCTTTCGGTTGTAGACACAGACTTGGAAAGAAAAAATGTGTTGGCATGTGGTTGGTTAATTAAATTAAATATACGTAATGTACATTTATCAATAGTGAAAAATGAATTGTTTTTACTATTTTGTCTAATTCGTAGAAAGATTTCTGACCGACTGACATAAACACCTTTCGAATTGGGTGGGAAATAACCGAGTTATTAACACTCAAAACCTATCATTTTTCGTGACGCTCGCTTTTTTAGATTTTTCGGAATAACACCCTACCTTCGTTACGTTTCTGTAAGACGTAGTCCTCCGTCAAAAATCTTCCATAACTAAGAAGCGAACTAACTGCAGACTGAAAGCTTTTAACTTGAAGATTATGATCTAATCTAAGCTTCCACAGTTGAGAAATGCAGGGGTGCAGGGTGAACGCATAATACGCACAAGATGTTTTATATGCAATTTTTCAACAATCAACTTACCCTATAGTTGATCGGCCACTGCCACGGTCTGCTTGTGACTTCTCCGTCTTTCGGTTTCAGTCCGGAGTTTCCCTGCAGCATAACGGCATGCGATTCGAAAAAGCGACTCAAAAATCCGGGTGCATACACTTGAAAGTTTACACTTGGCACTGCAGACAGACGAACAAAAAAGCTTAATAAAAATGGCGCCACCTACAATGAAAGTTTGGGCTTTACCCTTTCCTACTTACGCTTTTCGAACTGATTATCCTCGACATTCCAAACGGCGCTTCGGTCACGTATATTTGGATTGCAAGTTACTTCCTGTTGCTCGAAGCCCCACTTTGGCAACTGTTTGGACGTGGTCGTTAGCACGCACCGTTCGATGTAGTGGTAGAAAACCAATCGGCTGGTTACGGTTTCGATGGTATCTCCATCCTTACCGCCAATCATTTGCACTTGCCAGACATCGTTTGTGTCACCCTGTCCTTCCTGCGGAAAACAAGCTCAGTGCGTGTGTGGTTCGTGTCTTTGCTATAAACGTTACTTACCTCACCATAACACGTTACTTGCAAGTGCTTTTTCGTAACCGGTGCTTGTTCCCGATGTGAGTGTAGATTTCGTTTCGTTGCGATGTGTTCGAACCGTACTAGATCACCGTGCTTTACTAGTGTAACATTGTCGAAGCTTTGTTTGTTGTACGGCTTCAGCAACCACTTGTTGTTATCGTCCTTGTGACTGTATGTAGTGACCTGCTGCTGTCTGGCGCCGAATCCTTTCGGATAAAGGTGGTTATGAGAGTGCAGATAGCCTCCACCTGTTTTATGATTTTTCAGTGTGACTACCGCACCGTAAGCAACCTGACGGGGCATGGAAACATTGTACAGCGAGTTTCCGACGAGATTGGATTGGAAACCAGAACTGTAAAATCCATCTCCGCTACCACTGCGATTTAACACGTGCAAATGAATGTAGAAAAAGGTTGCGTACAAAATAATTGGCAGCACAATCAACGTTATGGTTCGAGCTAATAGTTGTTTAACGGTGTACGTTATTGGTTTGGCTAGATCGCCAAGTACATCCCACAGATCACTGGCCGTATGCAAGCCCACCAACAGCACGACGAATAATCCCACAAATTTGACGCTAATTGTACAGGCCAGCATAGCCCCTGTGAAACTCAACCAGGCCCACCAGCCGCGCGTGAAGCTCCGTTCGGTTCGTGTCAGTTTCGTTACACGAGCCATTCCCATCACGGAAGCCGTCATGAAAAAGATCAGCGGTGGATCCAGCAGAATGTAACGATTCAGGATCAGCATACCGATGTCGAACAAAATGTATGCCGCGCCAAAAGCCGAGGCGGTCAGTGATCCCGTCATATCCCACACCGTATGAAACGACATTGGCACTATGGCTGCACCTAGGGCGGTGCAGAACTGTAAAGGGAACGAAAAAAAGACACGATGAAATCAAATGCTTTGATTGAGACACCGTGTTACTCACAATTCTCATACCCTCGTAGTGCGTCCCATTATACTTGTCACCAGGTTTATCGAATGGATACTTTCCATCGTATCCGGTTAGATAGCCGGACAATCCGATCAACATCTTTCCCAGCGGAGGGTGAACGTCGAAAAAGAACGTCCGGTTGATGTACCAGCTGCCCATCTTACCGAAATGAGTTTCATCCCAGCATACATGATCCGGCACAGTCACTTTGTAGAATCTCGTCGCAAACGTTAGCGCCAATATAACGCCAAAAATAAGCCACCAATTGCTAAAAATAACAACAGTGGGAACCTGCTAAGTATGCTTCGTTGTGTGTAAATGTCATCTCTAGTAGCTAAGCGGAAAACCGGTATTCAACTACATAATTTGCTCGTGCCCTTGTTGCACTGTATGGGCCGCGTTAAAAGACTTTAATACGCGTAACATCTTCACAACACAATGATTGTGTAACACACGAACGACGGCTAGTCAAATAGGTGCATTTTGATACGGAATTAAGAAATGCATAGTTTTGTGCCGAAGGAAACTAGTTGCCTACCATTTACTACGGAAACTAAAGAACCTTTTCGGAATCACACTTCTCGAAAGAACACTTACTGATCAACTTTCGAGCTTGCCCTCAAATCCAGCAACTTTCTGTTTAGTTTGCGATTTTTTTGTATGTCCTCCACTTTCGATTGGTCACTTTCCTTTTCGTTTGCCATGCTTTCGTTGCTATTCAAAAGATTTTTCGACACTTTCACGCTAGACTAGAACTGCTACTACTGAGCTGACCACAAAAATCACAAAGTAAACAAAGTCGCGTTTGACGTTTCGCTTCTTTCGGTGAGGAGTAACTTCAATGCGCGAGAAAGCAGCGCACCATCGTAGAAGCAAAAATGAACTAACTTACTCGGTGATTTCACATATAGGTAAACTGTGCTTAAAGCATCATAACTGATCGGCTTAACGTAAATTAAGCCAACAAAGCTTTCGTAGGCGAACTGAAAGCTTTGGCGATGGCTTATGACTGTTTCAGGCTTTCGAAGCGCGTGAATGAAATTGACTGTGGAAAAATTTTACTCCTTAACTTCGAAGTTGCTAGACAATTTACTGAGTGTTCTTTGCGGTAAAATTATTGCAGTTTTATAAGGATCACATTTGCAGAAATAGTTGTAAAAATTATTAGGCCATTAGGCACCGTATTAGAGTCTGACTGAAAGTAAATCTGGACGCTTCTCGTTCAAAATTTTGGAATTTTGGACAATAGACCATTTCTTACGAATTGACAACAATGCTGATATTGATATCACACATTCCAGCGTTACAGGACACCATGTCCACCACGCAAATCAGTTCCTATTTAAAGAAATACCTGGCATACAACTGGAAAGTAAAGTCCCCTTAGGTTACCAATTTTACAAGCTATTTGCCAATAATTTGGTCTATTGTCAAACAATGACTTCGACGAAGCGGGGAGACAGTCGACAGTCAACAGTGCTAAAGAAATGCGTCTAAAATAGAAGAAACATACTGATTTAGTCGTCTCTTCAACAGTGCAGGGTGATGTTCTATTAATTTATAAATGGAATTAAATAAAAATACTGCAATCCAGTCATTTATGATTTGTTTGCGATACTCCAGCGCCGAATTACAGGCTGTTCCGTGCGTCCAGATTAACTTTCAGCCAGGCTTTGTTTTAGGGTTTTGAACTCGAAAGGTTAGGTAATTTCACAAAATATTCCAAATAGCTCTACGTTTTACGTTACCGTTGAGCAAAGCATTGTAGATTTCATGCTTTCTTGAAATTTTATTCTCCGTAAGTGGACTTTTGTGGTATTAAACCACCCAGGTAACCAATAAGCATTAGTATAAGCAGTAAATCAATCGTTTATTAGCATCCCTGGCGTTTTATACTGCAGGTTGCTGTTTATCAGCCTTTTGACTGCAGAACTGTACTTTTTCGTTATCTTCCAAGCAATAAGTGCGCCGAAGAGACCGAAACGATTTAAGTTAAAATAGAACTTTTATGAGCGATATCGCACTTTGGATGGTACAATTTTCCTTGCAATTGACAATACTGAATGGCTCAAACTTTAGGAAAAAAATATAACATATTTCTTTTCAATAAAAATATAAAGTTTCTGCCCAGGTAACCAGTAAGCATTTCCAATGCAATTTACATGCAAGCCAATAAGCATTTAACCGTTATGTGTTCGGTTGGGTACCCGGGTACCTTTTGAGACTTTATTGCCTCGAAAAACAAGGTTTACGACAACTCAGCCAGCTAAAACTCGTACAATGCTCCTAACTAGTGGGAATAAACCATTTGTCATCAACAGATTGCCTGTAGCAGCAGGGGGGGTCGAAGGGGGGGCCTTCGAATTTTTTTACCCCATAAGTGTTCGGATGGGTACCCGGGTACCCACCGAAATGAAATGCTTCTAACTTTATCAATTCTTGACCGATTTTGGATCTTGAACCGTCAAAAGATTGGAAAATTTATCTACTTTTAGAGCATGAGACTTACCAAGCCTGGAACCACGTCTAATTCCCGTAAATCCGGATCTCCGGTACCATGTTCCGGATCCAAAACAAATATGTACAATTGTCAATAAAACCACACAATATTGGTATCAAAATTCACGAAATCACTCCAGGAGTTGAGTTTTATCCATTTTCAGTTCATTTGATAAGCTGTCCCCGGAATGGCCACTCCGGAGCAGGTTCCTGTGGGGCTCTATGAGACCAGTAACATGTTTGGATAGAAACCCTAGCAATATGTATATCAAAATTCGTGAAATCATTCCAGGAATTGAAATTTATCCTTTTTGAGTTCAGTTGATGATATGTCCTCGGAATGGCCATTCCGCGGCAGGTTCCTGTGGAGCCTTATAAGACCTTTAACATGTTTGGAAAGAAACCCTAGCAATATGTATGTCAAAATTCATGAAATCATGCCAGGAGTTCATTTTTATCCATTTTGAGTCCATCTGACAAGTTGTCCTCGGAGTGGACATTCCGAGGACAACTCATCAAATGGACTCAAAATGGACAAAAATCAATTTCTGGAGTGATTTCATGAAGTTTGACATACACCTTGCCGAGTTTTCTTTTTATATCAAACAAGCTAGTGGCCATATCGGGCCCCTCGGTAAGTTACTCCGGCATGGTCATTCCTAGGACAACTCGTCAAATCGACTTAAATGGACAAAAATCAATTCCTGGAGGGATTTCATGAATTTTGACATACATATTGCTAGAGTTTCTACCCAAATATGTTAGTGGCCTCAGGGCCCCATGGGAATCTGCTACGAAGTGGACATACCGGGGACAACTCATCAAATGGACTCAAAGTGAATAAAAATCAACTCCTGGAGTGATTTCATGAAGTTTGTTATACATATTGCTAGGGTTTCTATCCAAACATGTTACTGGTCTCATAGAGCCCCACAGGAACCTGCTCCGGAAAGGCCATTCCGGGGACAGCTTATCAAATGAACACAAAATGAATAAACCTCAACTCCTGGAGTGATTTCACGAATTTTGATATACATATTGCTAGGGTTTCTATTCAAACATGTTACTGGTCTCACAGCCCAGATAACACAAAATCGTAATAGAAAGTTCACATTAAATCGTTTTCATGTCAATTTCATATTGGAGTTGTATAATGATTAGAGTATGTCAAATCGAAGTGAACAATAAGTTGTTTTGCAGTCGTGCGTGTCTTCATATACAATTCATGGCTGTGAATAATAAAGCAGGATAGACAATTGCAATATTTGATTATATCTATATCATATATTCAGGAGTATTTAGTTGCGTGTTATAAAAACTGCGCAAAATAGAATTACAAATAGTTGTCAAAATTTTCGCACGTATATCGCCTCCACTTTGGTACATATATGCTCTTATATGGCGTGAAATATAACTTTTTCGTTCAGATATGATTTCGTATACCTCAGTTGCAATCGAGATATACAAACCAAATGGTTTACTGGGAGGGCCCCACAGGAACCTGCTCCGGAATGGCCATTCCGAAGACAACTCGTTAAATGGACTCAAAAAGGATAAACATCCTTCCGAACACTTATGGGTGTTAAATTTCCCGTACACATAACGGTTAAGTTGCCATAAATGCTACTTAAATGCTATTTTGGCAAAATATGCGGCTACTTTACTGCTAGCCCTCTTATAGTGCTGACAATGCTTATTTGCAGCTAGTTACTGACAAGAAGAATTTAAATAGAATTGTGGATTCCAATTTACAACAGTTCTGCAGTCAAACATTTGCAATATCTGAATGCACTGTTTATTTTACTGTAGTGCAGCTAGTGATCGGACCTGGAATGTATTGACAGTAGTTTTTTCCGAAATTCGAACACAGATGTACCATCTTTTGCGTAGATTAGCAGGTGATGCCAGGTTTTGCTGAAGAAAAATCGGTAGTTTTATCATCTGTGTTTTAATCACAGAGGAAAGGGTTATAAATTATAAAACCGAATCAAATTTTAAGTCAACTTTTTGATTTAAATGACAGTTTGATCGACATTTATTCTTCATATAAAGTGATTCTCAGTTTTGCTAAAAAGTGACATTTTTTCTCGCATAGGTATTCTTGATTGCATTTGAAACAAAAATAATACTTTGTCGAATCGAATCAGTTAATGATGCATTTCAAATTTCCTCTATATTATTGAAGAACGCATAATCTTGACTTTTGTTATTCGCCTTTAGCCTTTATTTTTCCGAATTCTTTCATTTTTCGTCGTTTGGTTATTTTGTATTTTGTTTTTAATTTTTCGTTTTGTTTGTTTTGCTAAGTGTACTCCGTCAACTTTTCCGCCATTATTGTCATCTTCTTATCGTTTTTTGTTTGTTTTAATGTAATTATAGTTACTTTAACAGCTTGGGTCATTCGTGGTTACTGTGGGACTGGAATTTGAACTCGAGTCCTCGACATGAGAGATGTGAATGCTAACGACTACACCACGTTACGTCTCGTTTCTTTGTTGTCTTTTAACGTTTGTTGGTCTTTTTTCGTAATTTTTAACGTCTGGTATTCTATCATCGCCTTTTTGTCTCTTTTCAGTGATTCTCTCAGTGTTTCTCTGTTATATTTTTATCGTCTTTTTATGCTTTTTTTGCCATCTTTCTATCGTATTTTCGTTTTATGACATTTTGCCGCCTTTTCCTCGTTTTCATTGTCATTTTTTATCATCTCTCGTCCTGTTTGTTGCCAAGACAACAAAATTATTGTATTTTTCTTGTCTTTTCGTTGTTCTTTCAGCGTCTTTTTGATCACGTATATTCGCCATATTTTTGTAGTCTTTTTTGAATGTTTTACCGACTGTTTGACGGATTTTATCGTATTTTTACCATCTTTTCATCCATTGACTTTTCATCGCTTTCTGAAAGTCCAAGAGTTTTTATTTGTCACATATTGAAGAGGATATTGAACATTGATGCATATTGAACAAGGATTCCATGTACTTGGTTAAAAAGAACAACCTTATTCGCTTGATTTTGAAATTCTATCGCACAACAGAAATTTAATTACAGAGCTGCCAAAATGTGGGAAAAAATAAAAATGAAAATATTTAATAACCATTTTACCGCACTTCAACCAGGAAAATATCAGTATTACTATAAATATCTGCCGTCAAAGCGAAAAATGCTAGTTTTTATTAACAGCAATAAAGCAAATCTTCCATTTTTAATAAACTTCTCATTAAAGAAAAGTATTCTATTCGCTTCTTTCTCTCAGAAAGAAAAAAGTTATGCTTTTCGGGATATTATTCATTTCATGTAACCCACACGTAATTGTTGCCACTAAATGAAACTTTCAATCTTTACCGCAAAGTTTATGAAAATCCGTAGATTTGAGTACTTGATCCAAAGGTCCGTAGAAAATTCCTAAATCCGTAGAACTACGGATAAATCCGTAGATCTGGCATCACTGAATAGCGCCCCTATTCTGTATTTCGAACGAATCTTTATTTCGTTTGACATGTTTCGAACGAGATGTTTTGCCCATTTGATTTTGCTGGCGGAAACTTCGTTAGAAACAACTTTCGTTCGAAATTCCGATCCGTTCGAAATATAGAATAGAGGTGTAGATCAATTTGATGAGCTACTACTATTGTCGTTCATGATTTTCCATAGCTCTTTTCGGTCGATGGTGCGGCTTTGAAGTCAACGAACAAATGGTGCGTAGGAACTCTGTATTCACGGCCCTTTTGGAGGACCTGCCGCAGTGTGAATATTTGATCCGTTGTTGACTGTCCTTCAACGAAACTGACTTGATAAATTCCCACTAATCTGTTCGCAATTGGTGATAGATGGTGGAAAAAGCACCGTAGGAGGCATTGAGAACGGTGATCGAATCGCTCGATAGTTATCACAGTCCAACTTGTCGCCCTTCTTGTAGATCGGGCAGTTAGCCCGTCTTTTCACTCCTCTGGTAGTTGTTCTAATTTTTTCCTATCCGACAAATCCTCCAGAATTGTCAGGAGCAGTGCTAGGAAACCTCATATTGAATTTATGCAATACGTAATATGCAATACGCCTGAAATATCAGAGCCGGCGTTTAGGCCGGCAAACCCGTGCGGTGGCACAGAGCCTCGCGCTTGGTTATGACTAGAGAAAAATGTTTAAAAAATATCTAGCGGGCAATCCCTGCCATTAAATACAATACAACACATTTGTCTGTTTAGAAATAGTTGCATGATTTCCATTGTTTCCTTTTCTCTTCTATAATGTATTAAGAAAAAATCGATGAAATTAGGCCTCGCTGCTCTGGAATGGGTCGTTACATAATGTGCCAAACGGATCGGCTCAGTTTGCACGCCGATTGTTTACGGAGGCTTCGATGAAATGGGCACTTAGCTCTTTTGAACCAGTGAAATCTCTAGATCCAGATGGCATTCCGCCTTTATTAACAGAAAATAGACAACGTTATAAGGTCCGAGTTCATCAACCGTTTTCGAGCCAATTTCGCTTTGGGACGCATCCCGGAGTATTGGCGGAAAGCAAAGGTGGTATTCTTGTCTAAGGGGGATAAAAAGAGAAAAGCATGCATAGGGCTTTAAGACCAATAAGTCTGATTTTAACGCTTCTCAAGTTGATAGAGAAAATTCCAGATAATTATATTTGCAACGAGTTTCTGAAGAGCTCTCCATTGCATGGAAATCATACCAAACCAACATGGCAAATCTACGTAAACCGCACTGCGCTGAGTAGTGACGTTAATTGAGAAATCACTCAAATATCAGGAAACGGCACTTTGTTCTTTCTGCGATATTGAAGGAGCTTCCGTTTACACATCCCTCGTTTCAATTATTACGACTCTTTCAAAACGCAATCGACTACACTACAATGAGCTATATTCAAGCAATGCTTTCGAGCGGAGAAATCACAGCATCATTGGGAGATACGTCGGTCACGATATCGGTGATCAACGGATGTCCACAAGGAGTTCTCTCCCCTTTGATTTGGACACTGGTGGCATAGGCAGTCCATAAACAGTATAGAGCAATCGAAGCCTGTCTCAAAAGATGGTCATTAAAACTGCCACGGCGGCTTTTTAATCCAATGCCCTTGTCGTATACACAAAAAGCCTCGCTGCCTAATCTTCACAGGGCCTCGCGCGTTGTAACGCCGGCTCTGCCAGCGCAGCGTTCTCCTCATCCATGACCCTCTCACGTTCATCGTCAATCCAATCGTTCCGTTGATTCCGTGCCACATGCCCGATCGTGGTGTTCGCTACAATGCTAATAGCAGTTTTGATGGTGTTCCAACAGTCCTTGAAAGTGGTTTCGTCCAGCTTGTCCTCTACTGGTAGCGCAGCTTCGAGTGAGTGCTTAGCCAGTTAACCGAGGATGGCGTCGCTACCGAATGCTGCTCTCAACGGAGAGTTTTGGGCCCATTTCGTTGGTCAGTGAATGGAGACGACTTCTTCGTACAGCAGAGGAAACCACGGCCTGGAGCTGATTAAGTCAAGTCAAGTCGTTGGTCAGTGGGTGCGCGCTGAACCCTAGAATCACCGGTTTGTATTCCTCCTCGTGGTCGAGCTGAACACAAAATCCCCAATGACGATTTTGATATCGTTGATGATGCTTATGTTGATGCACATTGATGATACTGATGTTGAAGAACCGGGTCTTGATTCTAAACCTGCACATTCGAAGATTGATTGGCCACTACCATACGTTTCCGCATCTCGGCCGTCACTAGAAAAGCTACTAGCTACCCAGCTCGTGTGTTTTGCCGCAGATGGTATGTCCATATCTGAGCGTACGAACCGTTGAGATCTTCCAGCATACCTTCTGCTGAGGCTCGAGCTGCCCACTGGGGTCGAGCTCACAGGCTTCACCGATGGTATCGTCCTAATAGTGGTAGGCGAGTTCCTAGAAGAGATGGAAATGCTGGCATCTGACGCCATAAGCATAATAGAGGGCTGGATGGCTAGCGTCAAACTACGATTGGCACAACATTATCGTTGGGGGACAAGTGATTGGGATTGTCTTCAAACGTAGTGTGAATTACGTGGGTGTTATGGCTGACAACAGGCTGAACTTCACCAGCCACGTGGATTATGTTTGTGGTGAAGCGTCAACAGAGGTTATTGCGCTATCTAACATTATGCCGAACTGCTATGGACCTAGCAGCAGTAAGAGACGCCTAATGGCCAGCGTTGCCATGTCGGTGCAGCCATGATCCACTTATGCAAACTTCTAGCTGAGGACACAGGTGCCATAGGCAGAGGAACGTCAGGGGCGCTCGGGACAGAGTTACGCTGGACTCTATTAGGCGGTGGCAGGCGGAATGGGACCACGCTGAACAAGGCAGGTGGACCCATAGGCTGATCGGATGAATTTTCAAAGCTGAAGCTGTTGAATGTGTATAAACAACGTCGAGGGTTGCTAACCAATAGCTCAGCGCACTTCTTTTCTAGAAACTGTAAAAAATAGAACACCTATTTTAACTCACCTTGGTTTGGACCTACACCAAACACCACCAAACACCAAATACGGGCACGATGGAGTGCTTATGCACGTCCTCCCTCCTGAAGTAAACCTCACGGTAGTTCCGGGAGGGGTTCAGGAAACGGGGAGCAGAAAAGTTTTTAGTAGGTAGGCGCAAGTTGGCACCTTGCGAATAAGAGGCAGTGAACCATTGGAAAGTGGGGATTTTTTAACATAAAAGACGTTTATCTCAATATCTTCAAATGCCGCTGGGCTACATTCAATATTTTGATATCAAAAGAAAGGTATTTTTATGAGAAGATTCCAACGTGTGGTTCTTGCTTACGGCAAGCGTTTGTTCCTAGCAGTTTTGGCCAAATGAACGGGATTTTGCTTTTCGAAATTACATAAATATATAGATTAGTAGCTCTGGAATCCGTTGGGATTTTCCACTGTACCTTGTAGGGCTTATTTGATGCCTACAGGTGCGCAAGGCATCGACGATACGCATTATTCACCCGTTTACCAGCCAACAAATAGGAGCAAATGAACAACATTAATTCATTCAGCTTAAACTCGGATTGAATAAACAAATTTGCTATTCCAGCAACACCTTATTTGCTTTCATTGAGTGAAACAACTACCCATCTGTCAAAGTATAAAATGGTAATTAGTTAACTGATAATGTCATCACCAAATGCTGTAATTACCCAAGCAACCAAAAGTTCGAATTTCACTTAAGAAACAAACTTGAAAGTTCATATTTGGTTCAAATTTGGTTCCGCAGAACTTTCTTGCTGAACAACCAGACACTACATTTGTAAACCGAACTTCATTCTCATTAAAGTACCGCTAATATCTATAGTAACTTGAAAGTCCAACATGCAGCTTGAAAGTTCAACATATAACTTGAAAGTAACTTAGAGTTCGGATAATGGTGTCTAAGGAAGGTTAACAAGCTTTATGTCTATGGATCTATAGCTGGCTAAGCAGCTTTACCTGTAATTGACCGAACTCAAAGTTGCCTTAGGTTCGCTGCATAGAGCGCTAAGCAGCTTCTAAAGAAACTTTGGCAAAAGTTTATAAAACAGCACTTTTAGTTCTATTTTTAAACTTTTCTATTTTCTTCCTCCGCCTCCATCCTAACTTTTGTAAAGTCGGTTGCGTCGGTCATGCGATCAAGATAGACCATATAAAAAAAGCCTAACTAACACCGACCGCTGCTGGATTTGAACCCGGGCGTTCCGCGTTGCAAGCCTATCCTAATGCATTGCACCATCTCTGATGCCGCTAGTGGCATGAATTTTGCCGATGAATTGTTATTAAGTGTAAGTTCGTTTCGGGGCTGTGATAAATGAGAAATTAGCACATCGAGTAAAAACGATGCAAATCACATATTCCAGCAACGGAGCAGTGGTATGCGTCTAAGTCACCGAAAAGAAGTACTCGATTTCAAATCCCCGAGATTTTGGTTGGTGGTGTGTGGTAAGTTACAATAAATTAATATTTAAAAAAAATAGTCGGTTATTAACCGAAATTAAGGCGGAACCGAAAGTGGCTAACGTTATTGTGTTAGTGCGACAAACACTGTACTGTTGTACAGCTCATGTGTTCGTTAAAAACCTAAACGTTTATTTGAATATTGCATTAGTATTGGTAATATATGTCAAATAGCGGAGCTTGCAAACATATACAGCTGATCCGCAGCCAACCGCACTGACTACAAACATCCCGAAAAAGGGTTTGTTTTCTTTATCAAGGCATTCCGATTCAATCAAAATTAACAGCAGCAACTGAATAAAATGCGTAGGATCACTAAGATGTTTAATTAATACGCTTGCATCGGATTGCGTTTTTGATTCCTGCGTTTGCGTTTTGTTTGTTTACCTCACTCTAAGCTCATTGATGCGGCGAAAGTTGAAAACTCTTTAAAAGCTCATTGATGTGACGAAAGTTTGATACTGTGTTGCTGCTTTTTCAGAAATCGCTAGTTCAACGAAATATGTGCGCAACCAAATATCTATTAACTAATTCCAAATTATACATTGGTCGCTTTTATGAACACGTAATGATCGATATGATCAGTTAAATTTATTTTCCATTAGCAATTATGTTTTGCTGAGCGTTTATTGATACATAGCAGATCGATAACTTGAATTACAAGTTTTAGGAAATTATAACAGCGCTGGAAGCACTGATTACGTGGCGAAAGCGTTCTCTGCCAATACAGATGCATTTTTAAGGTGCAAAACAATACATGCTTCGAATGGTAGCCATTTACCCAGCCATCTTTGAGCCACTTTCGGTTTCCCCTTAAATGACTTAGTTAATGAGAAATGTCATGAATCTGCAAAACAAAAAGAAGTGGGAAAATATTCCCCCAATCTTTTTTTTATTTCTAAAATTATTGGAGTTTCTTTTTGGGCTGAACAGTGTTCTATATAGCGACTTAAGTATAGTTTTTGCGAACTTTCTAGTTCTGTTAGAAGTTACTTTGTATTCCCTTCGAAGTTTAATCATCAAATACGAACTTGAAAGTAGGGTTAATTACTTAAAAATGAAGTTGAATAGAGTTCTATTCATAATCATTTCGTTGGCTGATTAAGCCAAAAAATCCCCTTTTATCGGAACTTTTGGTTACCTGGGTACACTTACCAAGCTAGGGGAAAGATGCATTGCTAATGCAGCGTGTTCTTCGGAATTTCGCATCATACTCGAATACTGGACATCCTTCGGTACTGACTGCAGTTGCTCAGCAGTCTCTGACTGCAGATTGGATATTCGGACGTGTATCATTTCTAAAAGGTCTACTGACGGTGCATTTTTCCTAAAAAATATTCTGGTTAAAAAGAGTAATAAATATCAAAATTTCTTATGTTTCGTCAGAAACATGTAGCACGAACCATGCAATGTTGCAAATTTTCATCACGATGAAGGCTCATCACCTGCTCATCAGCGATTTAAATCTTATCAACTGGCAACTCTAACGTATCCTGATTGCTCGCGATGAATCGCCGACGCAAAAACTGGTGAGCAAAATATAAATTGATTACGTTCGAAAATTCTCGCTCGGTATCTCTGTCTCACACTCATCGCTTTAATCATCGTTAATCGCTGTCATCCAACCGAGAATGTATTTTGCGATGAAACGTAAACAAACATATTTTTTGGCTAATCTCAAAAGAAATATTGCTCGTTCAAATATAAAACGTTATTCGTATCACATATAATAATTATGAACTTGTCAAACGTCAACATATACTTGCAACGCCATTTACACAACCAGTAACTTCAAGCGGCACACGGACAAACAAAATGGTTTCAAGATTTAGTTTCAATGAAATGCAAACCTCGTGCAATATTATTATTATTAATTGGTGCCTCGAAGGTTCGACGCTATGAAAAATAATACATCTACTTCTTGTGTGACTAACGATGAAGGCTGATAATAAAAATATCGTCGGCTACTGTTCAAAATTTGATCCAGGTGCACTCAACGTGAATGTTGAAAAATTATGAATAGCATGTTAAAATAAGTTTATGAGATTAAAAGTCTTTTGGGTGTAGAAGAACGTTGATGTTTTGAAGTGCATTTATGTATTATGTCGCAAAAATGTATGTTCCAAGTATCTCAGGTGCTAGTCGAAAAACCAACATAAATGTTAGGTACATGTTTTTTTGACGGTATAATTCAATATCCGATAGCGCTTTTGACTGTTTTCCAAAATTGATAAATCAAAGCTACTCATCACGATGAGTCAAAACGCGAGGTATTCGTTTTTGATTGATATCACTAGCGATCAAATCATTGCATGAAAAAGAGTGAGTGGTAATTCGCTTTTCTCTCACTCGCATTTAATAATTCTCAGCTAGAAAAGCAATGCCAGAGAATTTGACGTTATGGAATCACCTTTGAGTGTGTTTCGAACCGAATCAGTACTTTTATCGATGAATAGCAAAACTGAATTATAACATTCACTAGCGATTAATACTGTCAAAGCAATAAAAAAGTCTTAGCGAAGCGAAGCACAAAATCACAATTTATCCATAGAAAATCTATGTTTGCTATTATTTTTATTTAGGTTTTCTTATTAAATAGCATTGTCAAATTGACAGGGTAGCTAAAATAAGATCATATCTGTGTATTATGCTTTACACAATCATAATTTCTATTATTACAATCAGATTTTGGACTCGATCCTAACCTTTCAATGCAGAAGAAGTACAAATTGGGATATTACGTGCATCATGCAAATGTTTGTTGGGCATTTATCAAACTAATAAAATTAGCTGATCAAATTCAAGTGTTACTTTTACAATTAATGCATTCTTTTAGTTCTTTATGTTGAACAATATTGGAACTGTGCACAATGTGTTTCATCGAACATCTCATTACGCCTGCCATGCCACATCGACATTCGAGAGCTAGGTTTCTTGCTGAACATTACAGTGCATCGAAATCTTTCGATTTATAGCGCAAGCTTTCAAGCTAGGTATCTAACACCGTATGAAGGAGCGAGAAAACTAGCTGACACTGTTCGTGGGCGTGATTCGATGCAGCTGACGTTTATTATCGTGCAGCGAAACAGCAACCCTACAGCCGGCGCTAATATGTGCGGTTGCCTTGGTTGCCAGGTCGCTACCATGGGACCGCATTTGTTTATCGGAAAAAACTTTTCATTTCCGGATTTGTGCCGGTTTGATCAGTCGGGTAAAACGTATGTTCGTAATAAAATCGATCGAAAATGGCATCATCGTTGAAACCGCTGCCGGAAAACGTATCCGGCGTGCTTCGGCGAAGATTGGATGCGCAGCGTGCACAAATCCGTGAACGTTGGCTTCCGCCACCAACTCCACAGAAGGAACTGAAAACGGTCGAAACTCCGGTAAGTGTAGTGTCCATCGCTAGTGATAGTGTCGCCGGAGTGAAGACCAAGCTTGGTCTCATCGATACCTGTTTCCCGGAGAACAATACCCCCGCATTCGAAACGATCACGGATTTTCCGGACTCATACAAACGACTTAGTTCGAAGGAAAAACTGCTGCTGCTGTTCGCCGAGAGCTTCCGGCGTCAGTACAAGGAGAAGTTTCCGCACCGGAAACCACTGGTGCTGGCCGTGCCGAATGAGTGCGATGTGCAGAAGTTCGTGTGCACCACGTTGCGACCGGCGATCTTCCTGTTTCCGGACTTGATAGGATCGTGGCAGGAGATTGCATCGTTCGTAGCGGACTTCATCGTGTACGAGCCAATGGTGGATCAAGTTAATATGGTGAGTACCACATAATTCTTGTTAAAATTTATATTGTTAAATTTCTATTGAAATGAGTGATGTAAGAGTTGGTAACGCTTGCTGTGCGTCCACTGTTAACGCGTCTAATGCAAACCAGTAAACAAGCAATTGAAAGTCGTTGATACTGATTCGCTGGTTGATTTACTGATTGATTCATTGTATTTTTGAACAGCTTGTTGTTTCAAAATTTGGTTTGAATCGAATTAGTTCCACTTAATAATTATCTAAACCCTCGTTACGCATTGTTTTTCCATGATTAAAACGCTGATAAAAAGCAAAAATTACCCTGAGATTACTAAAACACACTTCTAGAAGATAATAGGTGTAACAATCACTACCATAATGATACAATGATTGTACTATGCTATATATAGAGAATATACTGCCGTGAAATGCATACTCCTATTTATATAGGAAACTCCATAGAAAATGGGACTGTTATGCGATTCACGGCAGTATAGCATCGCATGCATGCATGTAATTGCTACAGCTTTACAAAATGGAAGTGTTGGTGAAAATAGTGTCGTATCTTACTTATTTTTTACTAAATAAAATCTAAAATTAGACAAGGAGATTATGTACCGTACCGCAATTCTTTTAAATCATTCTTTTCCCTCTACTACAAGTACAAACAAGTTCTTCTAAGCAAACAAAGAACAGACTTTTCATCCGAATCGGATTTTTTTTAAAGAAATGTTGGTCTAAGACGGAAACATGTGAGGCAATTTTTTTACATGTTTCATGGAGGGTTACTAATATTAGGAAAAATTTAATCATTGAACATATTCGTATCGATTGAAAATTTCAAACAATTTTGGCAGAGATCCTATTGAATACAAAAAAAATCAAACTGAAGATATAGACTTGGTGTAGACCTTATTTTCTGATGTACAATTGAAGTGTTTGATAGGTAGAAAAAAATCGAGTCCAAAAAATGTCCAACGAGCAATTTATTCTAAAGAATCTGTTAATTCTAGTTCATAACCCGTCTACGAGCTCTTAAACTAACATAAAGTACACTCAAGTTTTTTTTACACCGGGGTACGTAGTGGGTACGTACGGGGTAAGCTGCGTTATTTTAAAAAGTGTTGTAAAAAGCGTTAATTAAAAATCATCGTAAAATAAACCGCGTAAATACAAAAATCGACGTAAAAACCCCGCGTTATTTAAAAAATTACCAAAAAAGCTATTTTAAATCCAAAAGTTGTTGAAAAAATCGTTCGAATTTAAAAATCGCTGAAAAAACCGCGTTAATTTGACAAATAATGTAAAATAAACCACGTTAATTCAAAAACCGTCATAAAAATATACCGTGTTAATTGAAAAATCTTAAAAAATTGCAGTAACTCAAAACTCGTAAAAATAAACCGTGTAAAAAAGACTTGAGTGTGCTAATTTGTGCCCCTAAAGTCCACCCACCATCCTACACTCAAAAAAATCGACACGTCGCATCCACGAGAAAAATCACGTAAACTTCTGTACAGCAACTTACATGAACTTCATGTACTAATTAATGGGAAAGTTGATAAAATTTACCGGGATCGCACGTAAACTGGTTAGTATGAGTGCGAGTTACCAATAATTCACGTGAATGTTACATGAAAAGTGTGATGGATGAGAATTACCTATGTTTTCACGTAAACTTGACGTGCAAATTTTTTTGAATGTACTAAATCTTCTGGGGTTGTTCAGCCCATTAACGTTTCTTCGGCTACACTTTCTGTACGAACATTTTTCGGCTGACGATTACTGATTCGATTAAATCTGAAGAGTAACATACCACACATTACAACATGTTTTGTAACAATAGCTACAGCGGTCCATTTCCTAAGTTTAAACGTCCTAAGTTTAAATTTAGACGTGCGACTTGCCAATCATCATCACCAGTCATCATCGGCATATCCCAAGTAACAATTTTAAGGCGCTTGGTTTTATTTAGATTTTATTAGGGTTTTCTTGCGGTATCTACCACATAAGCACTGCTTATACTGCTTATAAAGCATCACGACTTAAATATAGGAGGCTAGCTCATTAGAGATAAACATAAAATGTGTAATCATCATCAAATTCGTCGGCGTAAACATTGTACTAGGCCTCAAATTGTTTTGCACGTGGTAAATGTTTTTTCCATTCATAATACTGAAAATTGCGTTGGGTTGTTAAGGAAACATAGTAGGAAAGTTTTCGGTGATGGAAACAATCACTTGGAGATGAATTGGGAAAAACTGTTTGTTTATTTCATTTATTTCATCTGTTTGTTTATTTGTCGAACTTACCAATGTCACAAAAAATAGCTGGTCGCGGAGTAGCAAGCCTTGTGTATTAAAGTCGTGATAAAGCATATTTATTGGGGTTGCTTATATTACCACGATAAAACTAGTTGACTGCGGCACATTTCTTATAACCTTCCCTTGCCTGGACATAGCAATGCAATATGTCGCTCCAATCAAAATTGATCTTATTGCGGCTGTTTGTCAAACCGCAATAAATCTTTTAGTTTTATAGTGCTACTAGCTTACCCGACAAACTTCGTATTGTCACAAATTAACCTGTGTTGAACATGAATCATGAAGCTCGGATGATCTTTGTCACAATCTCGAGCTTTGCAAGTTTCTGAGGAGTTCAACCTTAGATGATTCATTTTGGCAGTTACGTAACTATGAAATCATCCCAGGTAACCAATAAGC
The DNA here is from genome assembly GCF_943734655.1 of Sabethes cyaneus. Classification (NCBI taxonomy): domain Eukaryota; kingdom Metazoa; phylum Arthropoda; class Insecta; order Diptera; family Culicidae; genus Sabethes; species Sabethes cyaneus. Next base: position 38,537,638 of record NC_071353.1, on the reverse strand, counting down.
ATCACCAATGCTATTCAAATGTAGGCCAATAATCATTTAAGTCGCCTTAAATACTACTTAAATGCTATTTTGGCAAAATATACAGCTACTTTACTGATAACCTTCTTATAGTGCTGACAATGCTAATTTACAGCTAATTACAGATACGAAGAATTTGAATACAATTTTGGATGCCAATTTACAATACCTATGCAGTCAAAAAACTAATATACAACAACGTGCAATATAAAATGCCAGATACGCTGATTTGCTGCTTATGTTAATGCTTATTAGTTACCAGGAATGGGTAGTTTAACATACAAATTTGCAATTTTTCCTCACATTAAAGTAGAAAACAACTCCCCTGTCCCTTCATTCCATAGCCAGAAAGCGGATAGTAATATTCGCCATGATTGTACAACATTTCGCCGAATATCATTTTGCGAAAAACCTTAAGCGGAATGTACCATTTCACGGAAAACTGTTTTGTGGAAAGTACCATTCCGCGATCCTCTCCTTACTCGCTGTCGCTCGTTCCAGGAAACCCAAGTAGACCTAGGAAAACAAAAAAACCTAGACAGTAGTGATTTCTGCAGGGAGTTGCCTCCCCCCAGCGGGCGGCGCTTCCGACGGCGGATCACCGGCAACACTCGCGGCCGTCTCGCCCTGAATGATCTAGAGTTACTATTGATAGTTTTTGTGGTCTTGTTATTGACTAATGTTTTATGGAAGAGTCTCGAATTTCTCGAGTTCGATTAGTTTTTGAGTTTCGCAAAAATTTCTGTTTTATTAGTATGAGAGTCCATATCCCCCTACCACAGGGGTGAGAGGTCTCTAACTATCATAAAATAAATTCAAGACTCCAAAATCTCCCACATGCCAAATTTGGTTCCATTTGCTCGCTTAGTTTTCAAGTTATAAGGAAATTTGAATTTAATTTGTATGGAAGCCCCCCCTCCTAACCAGGGGAGAGGTCTTAATTCATCATAGAAAAAATTGCTGCCCCCTAAAAGCCCCACATGCCAAAATTGGTTCATTTGCTTGATTAGTACTCAAGTTATAAGGAAATTTATATTTCATTTGTATTGGAGACCCCCCTCTTAAAAGGGGTAGGGGTCTTAATTCACCAAAGAAAAAATTTCTGCCATCTAAAACTCTCACATGCCAAATTCGGTTCCATTTGCTTGATTAATTCTTGAGATAAGAGGAAATTTGCATTTCATCTGTATGTGAATGTATTCAAATTGATTACGATCGGTGAAATATCAAAACTCATTTGATTACGTTTCGGCCTACTGTCTTTTATTCAGCCATCATCAGATACTATTGTCAACAGAAATAAAACAAATTTTAATTTACCTATTTTAACAAACAAAATGACAAAACTTACAAGAAAATAATCTTATCGCTAACTAAAACAAAACTTTTGTCGTCCACTGTAGTTTCATCTACGACGCTAAGTCCGTCCGCGTCGTTCCCTTTTGCTCTGTTCAAATCTTCTGAGCTTGCACAGGGCGCCGTCGTATGTGTTGGAGAAACTTAGAGCATCCCGTTGGAGGTTTACTGTATTGCCTTCGCGTAGCTTGATGTGTAGTGTCTCTGCGTTTAGTCGTTTGCTCTCATTGCTCTCTCTTTCTACACACTTAAAAAAAAGTACCGAGTTCGGTAAAATATCGTAAATTTTACCGAACTCTGAGCAGCAGAACGTTCGGTAAAATTTTTTTATGATGCCAAACATTACTAATGATCCGTAAACGTCGATTGGCACCATCGAATTTTACCGAACGTTCGGCTGCTCAGAGTTCGTTAAAAAAAATTAAGTGTGTAGTATAGCAGTGTCGGGAAACTTGAACACATGCCCGGATTCAACTGTATGCTGTGTGAGACCGGTCATTGATGATTTGGTTCGAATTGAATTTTGATGCTGTTGCAGACGCTTTTCTAGAGTTTGCGAGGTTTGTCCAACGTAAACTCTATCAGCACATGCGCCACATGGTACACTATATACAACGTTAGTTTGTTGCATTTTTGATATTCTGTCCTTTAGCTTTGAGAAAACTGTCTTTTAATTTGTTATTCGGTTTATGGGACACTGTGACGTCATGCTTCCGTAATACCTTCGCAACTTTTTCACTTACGCATGGAATGTAGGGAAGCGATACATTGCTTTTGGTTTTCTCAGTGTTGCTGCTGTTTTGTAGCGTGTTATAGAGTAAGTGTACTCTCTTGGCTAGCGTCCGATCTATTAGCTGTTCCGGATAGTTGTTTTTGAGCAGCGTGTTTTTTGCAACCTGTATGCTTTCCTCTCGTTTTTTGGGATCGGTTAGTTTTAATGCACGATCAAAGAGGGCTGTGGCTGTGTTTAGTTTATGTGTGTAGGGACTTTCTGAGTGGAAGTCGAGATACCGACCGTTCTTCTGCTTGGGATGCCATGATTTCTCTATACTGAGGAAATTTGTATTTCGTTTGTATAAGAGCCCCCCCTCCTAAAGTGGGGAGGGGTCCTAATCCATCATAGAAAAAAAATCTTGCCTCCAGAAACACCCACATGCCAAATTTGGTTCCATTTGCTTGATTAGTTCTCGAGTTATGAGGAAATTTGTATTTCGTTTGTAAAGGAGCTCCCCTCTTAAAGTGGGGAGGGGTCCTAATTCACCATAGAAAATATTTTTGCTCTCGAAAACTTTCACATGCCAAATTTGGTTCCATTTGTTGGATAAGTTCTCGAGTTATGAGGAAATTTGTATTTCATTTGTATGGAAGCCCCCTCCCCTCTTAACCCTTTATAAGGCCGTGGCAATTATATTGCCACCAACGAAAAATATTTGTTTTGCGTTTATAATGACATCAATATAATTATAGAAGCAAAATAAAAAATTTTTGTTGGTGGCAATATAGTTGCCACTGCCTTATAAAGGGTTAAAAGGGACAGGAGTCATAATTCCCCTTCTAAAGAGGAGAGGGGTCTCAATTTACCATAGAATAAATTCTTGTCACCAAAAACACCCACATGCCAAATTTTGGCTATGCCAAAATTATGCAGAAATTTGTGTTTCATTTATATGGGAGCCCCCCTCTTAGTAGGGGGAGGGGTCTCTAACCATCTCTAAAACCTTTCCTGGCCCCAAAAACCTCTACATGCAAATTTTCACGCCGATTGGTTCAGTAGTTTTTGATTCTATAAGGAACATCCCGACAGACAGACAGACAGACAGACAGACAGACAGACAGACAGACAGACAGACAGACAGACAGACAGACAGACAGACAGACAGACAGACAGACAGACAGACAGACAGACAGACAGACAGACAGACAGACAGACAGACAGACAGACAGACAGACAGACAGACAGACAGACAGACAGACAGACAGACAGACAGACAGACAGACAGACAGACAGACAGACAGACAGACAGACAGACAGACAGACAGACAGACAGACAGACAGACAGACAGACAGACAGACAGACAGACAGACAGACAGACAGACAGACAGACAGACAGACAGACAGACAGACAGACAGACAGACAGACAGACAGACAGACAGACAGACAGACAGACAGACAGACAGACAGACAGACAGACAGACAGACAGACAGACAGACAGACAGACAGACAGACAGACAGACAGACAGACAGACAGACAGACAGACAGACAGACAGACAGACAGACAGACAGACAGACAGACAGACAGACAGACAGACAGACAGACAGACAGACAGACAGACAGACAGACAGACAGACAGACAGACAGACAGACAGACAGACAGACAGACAGACAGACAGACAGACAGACAGACAGACAGACAGACAGACAGACAGACAGACAGACAGACAGACAGACAGACAGACAGACAGACAGACAGACAGACAGACAGACAGACAGACAGACAGACAGACAGACAGACAGACAGACAGACAGACAGACAGACAGACAGACAGACAGACAGACAGACAGACAGACAGACAGACAGACAGACAGACAGACAGACAGACAGACAGACAGACAGACAGACAGACAGACAGACAGACAGACAGACAGACAGACAGACAGACAGACAGACAGACAGACAGACAGACAGACAGACAGACAGACAGACAGACAGACAGACAGACAGACAGACAGACAGACAGACAGACAGACAGACAGACAGACAGACAGACAGACAGACAGACAGACAGACAGACAGACAGACAGACAGACAGACAGACAGACAGACAGACAGACAGACAGACAGACAGACAGACAGACAGACAGACAGACAGACAGACAGACAGACAGACAGACAGACAGACAGACAGACAGACAGACAGACAGACAGACAGACAGACAGACAGACAGACAGACAGACAGACAGACAGACAGACAGACAGACAGACAGACAGACAGACAGACAGACAGACAGACAGACAGACAGACAGACAGACAGACAGACAGACAGACAGACAGACAGACAGACAGACAGACAGACAGACAGACAGACAGACAGACAGACAGACAGACAGACAGACAGACAGACAGACAGACAGACAGACAGACAGACAGACAGACAGACAGACAGACAGACAGACAGACAGACAGACAGACAGACAGACAGACAGACAGACAGACAGACAGACAGACAGACAGACAGACAGACAGACAGACAGACAGACAGACAGACAGACAGACAGACAGACAGACAGACAGACAGACAGACAGACAGACAGACAGACAGACAGACAGACAGACAGACAGACAGACAGACAGACAGACAGACAGACAGACAGACAGACAGACAGACAGACAGACAGACAGACAGACAGACAGACAGACAGACAGACAGACAGACAGACAGACAGACAGACAGACAGACAGACAGACAGACAGACAGACAGACAGACAGACAGACAGACAGACAGACAGACAGACAGACAGACAGACAGACAGACAGACAGACAGACAGACAGACAGACAGACAGACAGACAGACAGACAGACAGACAGACAGACAGACAGACAGACAGACAGACAGACAGACAGACAGACAGACAGACAGACAGACAGACAGACAGACAGACAGACAGACAGACAGACAGACAGACAGACAGACAGACAGACAGACAGACAGACAGACAGACAGACAGACAGACAGACAGACAGACAGACAGACAGACAGACAGACAGACAGACAGACAGACAGACAGACAGACAGACAGACAGACAGACAGACAGACAGACAGACAGACAGACAGACAGACAGACAGACAGACAGACAGACAGACAGACAGACAGACAGACAGACAGACAGACAGACAGACAGACAGACAGACAGACAGACAGACAGACAGACAGACAGACAGACAGACAGACAGACAGACAGACAGACAGACAGACAGACAGACAGACAGACAGACAGACAGACAGACAGACAGACAGACAGACAGACAGACAGACAGACAGACAGACAGACAGACAGACAGACAGACAGACAGACAGACAGACAGACAGACAGACAGACAGACAGACAGACAGACAGACAGACAGACAGACAGACAGACAGACAGACAGACAGACAGACAGACAGACAGACAGACAGACAGACAGACAGACAGACAGACAGACAGACAGACAGACAGACAGACAGACAGACAGACAGACAGACAGACAGACAGACAGACAGACAGACAGACAGACAGACAGACAGACAGACAGACAGACAGACAGACAGACAGACAGACAGACAGACAGACAGACAGACAGACAGACAGACAGACAGACAGACAGACAGACAGACAGACAGACAGACAGACAGACAGACAGACAGACAGACAGACAGACAGACAGACAGACAGACAGACAGACAGACAGACAGACAGACAGACAGACAGACAGACAGACAGACAGACAGACAGACAGACAGACAGACAGACAGACAGACAGACAGACAGACAGACAGACAGACAGACAGACAGACAGACAGACAGACAGACAGACAGACAGACAGACAGACAGACAGACAGACAGACAGACAGACAGACAGACAGACAGACAGACAGACAGACAGACAGACAGACAGACAGACAGACAGACAGACAGACAGACAGACAGACAGACAGACAGACAGACAGACAGACAGACAGACAGACAGACAGACAGACAGACAGACAGACAGACAGACAGACAGACAGACAGACAGACAGACAGACAGACAGACAGACAGACAGACAGACAGACAGACAGACAGACAGACAGACAGACAGACAGACAGACAGACAGACAGACAGACAGACAGACAGACAGACAGACAGACAGACAGACAGACAGACAGACAGACAGACAGACAGACAGACAGACAGACAGACAGACAGACAGACAGACAGACAGACAGACAGACAGACAGACAGACAGACAGACAGACAGACAGACAGACAGACAGACAGACAGACAGACAGACAGACAGACAGACAGACAGACAGACAGACAGACAGACAGACAGACAGACAGACAGACAGACAGACAGACAGACAGACAGACAGACAGACAGACAGACAGACAGACAGACAGACAGACAGACAGACAGACAGACAGACAGACAGACAGACAGACAGACAGACAGACAGACAGACAGACAGACAGACAGACAGACAGACAGACAGACAGACAGACAGACAGACAGACAGACAGACAGACAGACAGACAGACAGACAGACAGACAGACAGACAGACAGACAGACAGACAGACAGACAGACAGACAGACAGACAGACAGACAGACAGACAGACAGACAGACAGACAGACAGACAGACAGACAGACAGACAGACAGACAGACAGACAGACAGACAGACAGACAGACAGACAGACAGACAGACAGACAGACAGACAGACAGACAGACAGACAGACAGACAGACAGACAGACAGACAGACAGACAGACAGACAGACAGACAGACAGACAGACAGACAGACAGACAGACAGACAGACAGACAGACAGACAGACAGACAGACAGACAGACAGACAGACAGACAGACAGACAGACAGACAGACAGACAGACAGACAGACAGACAGACAGACAGACAGACAGACAGACAGACAGACAGACAGACAGACAGACAGACAGACAGACAGACAGACAGACAGACAGACAGACAGACAGACAGACAGACAGACAGACAGACAGACAGACAGACGGACAGACAGACAGACAGACAGACAGACAGACAGACAGACAGACAGACAGACAGACAGACAGACAGACAGACAGACAGACAGACAGACAGACAGACAGACAGACAGACAGACAGACAGACAGACAGACAGACAGAAATCCTTTTTTATAGGTATAGATTAAAACGGAAATACCGAAAACTGCAGAACTCAAGACTAGGCATTCTGTCGAATCTCGACGGACAGGGTTAGTACGCCCTCGACGGATGACGGTGGTAACATTTTGGTTGTGTATGTGCTTTCACAACCACACTGACATCATTGCATGACATCGTACATCAATTCTTTAATATGGTTACGATTACTAACACTTATAAGCAATTGTAACTCCCTTGGAGTAAGAGATGGCGTTACTAGTATCGTCCTTTACATTATACATGCGAACCTTCTGTTATGCCCAGTTTTGACTTCTGGAGTCTTCGGAAATACGCTGACCAATCAGATTTATTGCTGCCATTATAAGGAATATTAGAGTTCAACAAAAACTTTTTATATGCCAACTTCTCTTAGAGTTCAACGCCGAAATCATTTTCTATTACCTTTGTTATACTGTAACAAAGGTTTAGGAAAAATACGAAATTGATCCGAGGCCTTATTGCCTATTAATAAAACTTATTGCCTGCACTAAAAAAAGCATTTCAAAAACTAAAAATCGATTTCCAAATGAACGCCATCTCAGAAATTGATGAAATTTTTTTTAAGATAGACAATCATATGGCCTACAAAACTTCCGTACATTACAAAATGGTCAAATTGAAGAGAAAAAAGTTTTCCCAACAAAAACGTTTTCAAGTCCTTACTGAAAAAAAAGATATTTCAGTCTTTCTAAAGTTATAGCATCTACAAAAACCCGAATTAATCCACCTAGCGGTGTGACGTAGCCTTTCTACTGCAACAATAATATTTTTTTTTATTTTCTTAAGAACATCTATAATTAAGTTGGCTATATTTTTAAATATCAGTTCTGTAGTCCTCAAAATCCTTATTTAACAGTTTCACAATTCACAAGAACGTACTGCGTGCAATTATATATTACAGGTCGGACTCGATTTGAACACGTTTTGAACGTACACACATTTCAACAAACCTATTTAAAAAAAATTTTTTTTTCACCCGGATAATCGAGTCCGACCTGTACATGTTTTTGACCAGGGATGAGTAAATATTTGTAAGTGTCCTTTAATTTACTTTATCAACACCTTCTTTTTTATCATATTTAGGGTAGATGCTCCAGCAATTGCGCCACTAAGCACAATATAACTTCATTTTTCCTGTTTATTGAGGCATATGCTTCAATTAATGCTTGTGGGATATAAATTTATCAAATACAAGGTATTTATCACAAGCAAGACAATTGCTTTCGTTGTACGAGAAGCCTTTATAAAGAAAAAATGAATTTTCCGATTCAATTATATTGTACCAACAGTTGCGCTAATGTTTCATTAATTAAGTTTGGTGTTCCTTTAATTGTGTTATTCCATATACATTGCTAGGTTGCTAAGTGAAAAAACATCGTAGCAAAACTATAGGAATGAGCGCCTATAGTTGTGCGTTCCAACTGCGCGAATAGTTGCGTTAGATTTTGGAAAATTTGCATTTTAGCAAATAATGCTTTAATTTTAAATGCTGTAGTCTAACTACCAATACTTCTAAGAACCTGCCCAAGAAACAATTTGGGTTTTATTATACTCTAATGATGGCATTTACGATCAAAATTGGTTTTGAAGACCACGTAAGAGTACAATAAAGTTCAAATTGTTGTGTGGGTGTTTTATATAATGAACTAAAATGCTACGGTGACGAAAATATGCATTAATAATGAATAGTAGCGCAACTATTGGTACTACCACAACTATTGGATCAACTACCCTAAGTGATTTAAACATGTATCTAAACACAAAAGATCTGTAAACGGCCTTAGCTTTTGCAACTTCAGAGCCATATAAGAAGTTTGTTTTGAATTGAAAATATTAAAAAATTGTTCATATGAAATGTGAAATGTTCATATGTAAAATGTGCGTACATGCGTAATATACACACTTAACAAAAAGCACCGAATTCGGTAAAATTTTACCGAAATCTAAACAGCTGAACGTTCGGTAAAAATTTCGATGGTGCCAATCGACGTTTACAGATCATTAATAATGTTTGGTGCAATAAAAAATTTTATCGAATGTTCTGTTGTTTAGATTTCGGTAAAATTTTACCGAACCGATTAAGTGTGTATCTTGATATTTTTACCACAGAATTCTGACTATGCGCTTAAGAATTATCATTTTTCAAAGACAAGAATTCTGAATAATTGCGAAAGTAATTATTGCGCGAATACTAAGGTCGCTTTTTACGTAGTTCGTTTTATACGCGAATTTCGGAATTTACGCGGTTTTTTTTACGCGAATTTCGGAATTTACACTTTTCTTGCGATTTTAATTTACGCGGAACGTATCCTTCGCGTAAAAAGCAACTTGAGTGTATTTCCCTTTTCACGTTTTAGAAAAAGGGGATATATAGAACAAAAAGATTGACCTCAAAATTTTTCTATGAGTGATTTAAATGCTTGATGCTCAATTATGTAATATACCTATCTGAAATGGAAACATAGCTGGGTAGAGCATTTGATATAAACGAAACAGAGAAATTAGACTTTTCCTTAGCTGGCACTTCTTCAGATAATTATTTTTGCATAAAAATGAAAACTTGAGCTTCTTATACAAAAGAAGTATTTTCATGAAAAAATAGTCATTAGCTTGATCACATCGTTTTTACGATGTTGCCCGTTAGAGGGTTAAGATAACGAGATGAGCTAAAAGAAATAGTGCAAAAGCAGCGCCATAAGCATGCTGGAGGTTGGTAAATATGATCGTTTTTCAGCGCTTGTCTTTTTCGATAGGCGGTCCTCTATGCGAAAAATTTCTTTGAAATTTGTATAAATTTATTCAACTCAGTAACATTTTCAATCCTACACGTCGCTGCTTAAACCAACTGCTCTTCTTTGCTTTTCTATTTTCTTGTCCGATTGCGAGTAACAGCAAGTGAAGAAAATGACAAATGAATTGTTTCTCACTCTTCTTGTATTTTTGCTTGAAATTTTCAAGCAAGTTGCAAAATTGCAAATACCTGGATACATACATACATACATACATACATACATACATACATACATACATACATACATACATACATACATACATACATACATACATACATACATACATACATACATACATACATACATACATACATACATACATACATACATACATACATACATACATACATACATATATACATACATACATACATACATACATACATACATACATACATACATACATACATACATACATACATATATGCATACATACATACATACATACATACATACATACATACATACATACATACATACATACATACATACATACATACATACATACATACATACATACATACATACATACATACATACATACATACATACATATATACATACATACATACATACATACATACATACATACATACATACATACATACATACATACATACATACATACATACATACATACATACATACATACATACATACATATATACATACATACATACATACATACATACATACATACATACATACATACATACATATATACATTCATACACACGAACATACAATACAATCAACTCTTGATTGATGTTTTGGTTTTACACGTTTTGAACCGTTTAATATAAGGTGTTTAAACGATTAAGTTTGAATAACTTTTGAATAAATCCTCCGATTTTCAACAACTCGGTTTCGTTTGATAGATTTCAATAGTAATTTTCCTATAATAATAACTTGTAGGATATTTCTTATTGAATTAATGTATATATGTAACAAAAACATGTTTTAAATACTTTGTTTTTCACATTTCTTTTTGTAACTTTCAAACCACAAGCCATACGTCATGAAATTTGAAAGTTAAGGTTTTGAAAGGACTTTCATATGCAATCAATTTTGTTCAAATTAGTTGTGGGACCTGTGAGATAATGAAGTCTTATATTTTTCGCATTTTTATACATAAGTTTTGAACTAAAAGTCAAACATTGTAACACCTAGACCTTTCATTTGACACTAAGATCATTAAAATCGGTCTAGCCATCTCTGCGAAAAGTGGGATAGAAAAAAGCGTTACATACACACACACACACACACACACACACACACACACACACACACACACACACACACACACACACACACACACACACACACACACACACACACACACACACACACACACACACACACACACACACACACACACACACACACACACACACACACACACACACACACACACACACACACACACACACACACACACACACACACACACACACACACACACACACACACACACACACACACACACACACACACACAGAAAATGCTCAGTTTTTGAAACTGAGTCGAATCTACTAGACTAGGTACCTACTAGACAATCTTTTTCGAAATTTGGTTTTCCAAGTGATTGCTATACCTTTATACCACAGAGAACAGACATTTATGTTCATATAAAATTTCGTTCAAATGGTGTGTAAACTTTTGAACAAAACACTAGTGACATCTCTCTCAAGGTGCACCCGTTATATTACTTCCATGTTGCCAATTATTAAATATCTTGTACTAAGTTTTACATATTCGAATTACTGGCAACTCTAATATCAGGTGCTCTAGCAACGGCTTGTTTATGCTTGTTCAATAAATATATTTTTTAAAGCTGGCGATAAAAACGCATTCGAAGAATCACTTGTTTCAAGGAGTTTAAAACCCACATAAAGCTACCGGAATAACGTGTTTAGAGTTTTTTCCATTTGATCGTCCAATTTTTCCATTTAAAACTGCCGATCACACCGCACAGTGGTTCAAACAGCGAAATACGTGATCGTGTGATATTGCGCCGAAACGTGAAGTTTTTCGCATGTAGTGTCTTTAGGAACATTTCTTGGTATAACAGGCCGCTTCTTGTGAGAGAAATCTTTGGGTGATTAATTCCCTTAAAAGGGAGATACGAAATTTATTTTCCCGTATATACGAGATACAGGTGTGGTACTTTCGGCAAAGTTGTAGTAGATATTAATACAAACAACTTTGTCAAAGACACCATACTTGTATCTCTTCTTGGAAATTATCTATTAAGCGTTATTCGTGGACAAACCCTTTAAAACAGTTTTTAAACCCTAACTTATTCTGGTCAATTTGTACGTGTTCTTAGTGTTCTAGAAAGTTGTTTATCTTGCTAAAATCAACGTTTCTGTAGAACATTATTATATGTTATTTTCCAAAGTTTCGGAGATTTTGAGCATTTTTGGTGAAAAATAGTACCTCTTTGAGCTTAAATGTTTCCCAAGGTGGCAAGTGGTGGCAGATCAAACAACTCTTACTTTAAAGTACAACAAAATACCTGTAAAAGCAAGTGTCAATTGACTGTATCTGTTTGTATCCTCAAAAGTTATAGTTGTTTTAAAAATTCATCTTAGCCATGTTTACAGAACAATTAAACTGTACTTCGGATGCAATAAACGCCATTTTGTTTACGTTGACAATCGCTTTATAACAAGTTAAGTTACCAGCCATTTTTCGCCTATCTTCGAGTCGAAAATGAATGTAGACTTAAAATTATTTGACATAATTAATAAGAGAAAAGCTTCCAAATAACTTACTTATGCCTATTTTGTCCAATTCCTTCGATTGATGTCTTTTCAAAAGGACACACTCTGGCTGGTACCGAATGGCCGAAACATTAATGGTCGAATCACGAATGGCCGAAATCCAAATGGCCGACTTTCAACAACAGTCACAAAAGGCCGAGTCGTGAAAGACCGAATTTTCTCGGAATGACTAAGTAAGCAGTACATTATATATAGTGGATTATGTTAAATAAAGGTGTAGGTGAGATGACTCATCATCGATTGCTGTTTTGGAAAAACGCTGAAGGAGAGAGCAATTCAAAATTGAACAAAATAGACTTAAGTTAGTTATTTGAAAGCTTTTCTCTTATTAATTGCGTCAATTTTGGATCTACATTCATTTTCGAATCGGAAATAGGAGAAAAATTGTTGGTAACTCAACTTGTTAGAAAGCGATTTTCAACGTAAAATGGCGTTTATTGTATCCGAAGTACAGTTTAATTGTTCTGTAAACATGACTGAGATGGATTTTTAAAACAACTATAACTTTTGAGGATACAAACAGATACAGTCAATTGACACTTGCTTTTACAGGTTTTTTGTTGTACTTTTAGGTAGGAGTTGTTTGATCTGCCACCATTTGCCACCTTGGAAAATATTTAAGCTCAAAGAGGTACTATTTTTCACCAAAAATGCTCAAAATCTCCGAAACTTTAGAAAATACCATAAAATAATGTTCTACAGAAACGTTTATTTTAGCAAGATAAACAACTTTCTAGAACACTATGAACACGTAAAAATTGACCAGAATAAGTTGAGGATTAAAAACTGTTTTAAAGGGTTTGTTCACGAATAACGCTTAATAGATAATTTCCAAGAAGAGATACAAGTATGGTGTCTTTGACAAAGTTGTTTGTATTAATATCTACTACAACTTTGCCGAAAGTACCACACCTGTATCTCGAATATACGAGAAAATAAATTTCGTATCTCACTTTTAAGGGAATTAATCACATAAAGATTTCACTCACAAGAAGGGGCCTGTTATACCAAGAAATGTTCCTAAAGACACTACATGCGAAAAACTTCACGTTTCGGCGCAATATCACACGATCACGTATTTCGGATTTTGAACCACTGTGCACCGCGGCGGCGCCGGCAGTACCCTTCTTAGAGCACCTTCCGGAAAACCTCCTGTCGAAACGAGGGCGACTAGAACTAGGTTACTCGAGGATCCTCGTTTAATTATACTCTTTGTTATTAAACTCGCGCTTCGAATTCATTAGCATTTTGTATCAGTGAATTAGTGTCTATGCTGGTGAACTGAAACGGAAAGCAGCAATTTGCTGTGTTTGCGAGAGACATTTTCATTTAGCTTTTCCGTCTGATATGTCCACTTACTGAAAATGACTAGAATCATTCTATAAACCTATGGATTTACAGAAAGGGAATTTACAGCAACGGTTTAAAATTCATAATTGATTAATTATCGTTTCCGATAAAAGTTGTTTACTTACGTTTAAGATTTGTTTGATTAGGTAAATAATGTGTTAGTTACCTTAGCAACTTTGTAACGCTTTGGTTATAACATGCATTGATGAAAAATCCCTTCCTGTTTGTGATGCGAGCGCCGCCTAACGGGAGCATTACCACATGCTTTCAAAATGGCGGTATAGTTTTTACACATCCTGTGAGATTAAGATGAATGTCTGTTCTCTGTCTTTATACTAGATATTTATATAGTAGAAAGGCAAAAAATAATGTATGAGTGACCTTTAGAAAATTTTCTGTATTTTTATAAAAAAATACTGAGAAAATAAAAATTATTTCCTGCGCTAAAAAAAGTATTTCAAAAATTAAAACTCGATATCCCAAAAATCGCCATCTCAAAAATTGATGAATTTTTTTCTGGAGACATATGGCCTACAAGTCTTCCATACATCGCAAAATGGTCAAATTGAAGAGAAAAAAATTTTCCAGAGAAAACTTTTTTTAAATGTACACACTGTAAAAAAAGATATAAACAGCTAAAAGTTTTGGTTAGAAAAGCAATTTTTTTCTCCTAAATATGACCATGTTGCAATCTATGGAAGAATTGTAGGTCATATAATTATCTATCTTTAGAAAAAATTTCATCAATTTCTGCGATGGCGTTTATTGGGAAATCGATTTTTAATTTTTGAAATGCTTTTTTTAGTGTAGGAAATAATTTTTATTTTTTTCAGTATTTTTTTATGAAAATTCAGAAAATATTCTAAAAGTGACTTATACATCATTTTTTTGTAAGTGCTATAATTTTGGAAATACTAAAATATCTTTTTTCCCGGCAAGCACTTAATAAAGTTTTTGTTAGGAAACCTGTTTTCCGTTCAGTTTGACCATCTTGCGATGTATGGAAGATTTGGCAGGCTACATAACTATCTATCGTTCATAAAGAAATTCAACAATTTCTGAGATGACGTTTTTTGGGAATTGATTTTTAATTTTTAAAATATTTTTTTTCAGTGTAGAAAATAATTTTTAAATTTTTCAATATTTTTTTATGAAAATTCAAAACATTTTCTAAAAGTCACTCATAGATCATTTTTTTGTAGGTCCTATAGTTTTCGAGTTATATTTTTTATTAAAAAAAAAGAAAAAAAATTGCGTCATATCCAAAAGTTAGCCTAGAGCAATTTTGGAAAAACTAAGTATGCAAAGTTGCTTATTTACATGAACTCTTTACACACACACAAAGTTTCATTGAATTCTGAGAGGGTGCTGCCAACTCCATAGACGAGTTGGCGTGAAATCCCTTTAGTGCAGTAAATCTGTGGGCTTAGACGTCTCTCTAAGATTTGACCCCTCCCCATCGACAGACCCCACGGTCGGCCATCAGAGCACAGGACAGCTACGGGGCCAGTGCAAAAATCCTACTGACTATCTAGCAGTACCGCCCAGCCGAGACTCGAACACATCTGCTACCTAAGCACTCCTGTTATTAGTACCCGTTGCTCATTCTAACCCCGAATAAAAATGTATAGCGAAAAAACATTAAATTTCACTGTTACAAACATTGAAAAACTTCGAAAAACCACATTGAAACAGTGAAAATCTTTGTAAAAGTTACACTGAAGTTACCATGAATACCGCTGTTTTCACAGTAAATTTTAATGGAAACCGCCAATTTTACAGCGAATAAGGGGGTGATTAAGTGATGTAACACTAAATTTTTCGGCTTTTTCCCATACAAATAAAAACCAAAAACAGTAAAATTTGTGGTACATTCACTATAAGTTTTACACTGTTTTACAACGAAGTTACAATGAAATTTAAGATAAGTTCTGCAAAAAAAAAAAATGTAGGCTTTCGGATTATTAGGACAAAATAAAACCGGCTGATTAATTACGGTATTTCATGTTTTTGAAAAGGTATGATGACAATGAATTTGATAGGCTTCGAACTATTATGATTTTCGATTCGCATTCATCGCTCATATTAGGAAAGTATTAGAGGTCAGTACACCTACTTAAACACATTCCACTTTTTCCAATTTACGCCTTATCTCTATCTGTTAGATCCTATCGACTCTTTATTTCATTACTGTCTTCTATCGTTCCCTCTGTCAATTGTAAACACCCTTATTCTTGTTTTCGTTCGAATGACATTCGATTCGTATTCTTGTTTTCGTTCGAATCAATTCGAACGTTCGAACGCCCCTTCCTTTTGCTCATACGAATATGAGAATAGTGCTTCCCGATTCATTCGAAGCAAACTATTCGTACGAATGCAGGATCCGGCCGTAAACAAGAATAAAGGTGAAAATCTACCGTTATAAAAACTTAATTATATGCCTGACACCTCATTCGATGTCAAGACGTACACAACGAGGTTAGTCTATTCCATAGGAACGCAGTCTTTCCCCGAGCACCCGCGTTAAGAATCGCGGCTAATATGTTGACAGACGAACAAGTAAGTCGCAAGCGCCTGCATAGCGTCGTCGTCCCGTCAGTAAAACGAATTAGATTAAACTTCTGGCTCGTCGGTTTCTACAGTAGACGGAGGAAGAGACACAATTTGTGTCTACAAATAACTCAACCTGCCAAGGATTGGACCTTAGATAGATTATTTCCTGCTTCGAAACAATTTGCATTGTTGCCGAATTATATGAAAAATTTTCCAAGAACGGTACAGTGAAGTTACAGCATAAAGTGTTGCAAACAGTAAAATTCATTGTAATCGTAAAGTTTTTACATTAATATGAAAAAATTTCTAAGAACGGTACAGTGAAGTTACAGCATAAAGTGTTGTAAACAGTAAAATTCATAGTAACCGTACTTTTTTTACATTAATATTCGTTATGCATTTCTACCCGGGACCCCACATTCAATTTCTGTGAATCCTTTAGATATTGTGACCGATCGTTACAGTAATATTAAATGTTTTTTAAATTGTTATACATGTTTCATATAAACGCCCACCTATTTTTCATACAAACCGAAACCCGTAAACAGAACTAAACACTAAACACGCTTCAAACATACACAACAAAACCGATGGGTTGACGTTTTACAGAACAAAACACAATAGGGTCGACAAAGCGCCAAATCAATTAAAAAGTTCCTTTGGGCCGGGTCCGGGTCCGGGTTTTCAAGAATGTGTCAAAATTGTATTCTAAAATTTGTATACCATCCAAGACCCAAAACCAAACATTGAGGTAACAATAGCGGACACATAAAATTTAAATACCGGATGATCTTGCTAAAAGGGTAAATTTGCCTTCCTTATGACCTTTTTGTGTATTTTGTACGCACTATCGTTTTGCGATTGGCGATCGCGTTTCCGGGAGCTTGCGAGCAACCGAAGGCACTCTATCACTCGTTTCGGCCTGGGCAAATTTGGCGGTTTCCTACGTCCAACCCGTAAAGGAGCATCGATTGGTCCTCTGAACGTTCGCGGTCATTATCGTTAAGGAGGACATCAACCCTCGGGCATCAGTCGTAAGCACAAAGAAAGATTCCCTTCTCGGTCTGGCAAAAGTCGGTCTCGTCTGTCGCTAACTGATTTTAGCCAAAGAAGGAAGCGCCTGTAAGAATACCTACCTGGAACGCCTTTCCAGGTCGCCCATTCGTCACCCGCCATTCCGGCGTCGACGCCCTTTTGCCAGCTGGCATTGGAGACGCCCGTAGTCCCACCGAGGATCAGCGAGCGCTCGCCGGTCAAACCCCACCACCACCATCGACAAGCAGAGATAGAAGCAGTGAGTAGTGTAATCCCGGGAACCACGCCATCGACAC
This sequence comes from Sabethes cyaneus, assembly GCF_943734655.1. Lineage (NCBI taxonomy): Eukaryota > Metazoa > Arthropoda > Insecta > Diptera > Culicidae > Sabethes > Sabethes cyaneus. Next base: position 38,519,496 of record NC_071353.1, on the reverse strand, counting down.
ACTACACGTTACAATAAAACCCTTTTTCACAAGAAAGTACGCCGTTTCAGTGAAGAATTTTTAACGTGAAATCCCTTTAGTTTGCCCAGTAGCGCGCCGACCTTGCGACGAAGCGCGGATCTCGTGCTGCTGAAGTTTGTCGGGGTAGCAACGCACTTGGGAGTTGTTACAATATGTATATTACAATATTATGAGTACTTGAGCATAAGATTATAAAACCTGATTCTTAAATAAGCTAAAGAAACCTTCTAAACAGTGGGCCACTTGGCCAGAAGGCAGTTTTATAACGGTCATTAGGCGTTTGAGGAACCGTGATTCTTTTTCAAGAGCCGTTCGTTTGAACGCTCTTTTTTGTGAACCGGTTCATTTGAACGGCTCGTGAGCCGTTCGCCCATCTCTAGTGGTCATTAGAAAGTTCTGGTGGAGCTCATAGTTTTATTAGCGGTTTTATGAAATATATTATGAAAATCCCTGGAGGAACGTAATAAAACTTAAAATCATTACTTACGTATGTTATTCACAGTTTGCACTTTGTATTTGTACTTTGTGCCTATCCACTAAAAAAACTTATCTCCATCCATTTCTTGCCCTCCCGGGACTCCCAACCAGTATTACTTCCGGAAGAGGATGCGCCTTTGCACTACCTGTCGTTACCTGTCGAGACGTTAACCGATCCAGATATGGCCACCAACACAATATTCATCCTTTCACGGCCACCCTCGCAGGGTTTCTGTCCAAGCGCGGTGATGCTTTGTCGTACTCGTCACTCCTCACGATGCGTCTTTAGAGACGTATTAAGTGACTTTTGTAGTTAGTTGGTCATCCTTTCACCATTTCACGTACTCTCTTCTCAATGCATTTCATCCACTTCATGCATACTCGCTTCGCACCGCGGCAAATCTTGGACATTCAAAGATTACGTGCTCCGCTGTTTTTACCGTCCCTCTGCATTCCGGACAGACTAGTGTCGCGTCGTATCCGAACCAGTGCAGGTATTGCCTGAAGCAGCCGTGATCCGAAAGAAACTAGGTCAAGTGAAAGACGACTTTTCCATGTTTTCTATTCATCCACGTCGACAGAACCGGTGAGAGTCAGTGGGTCCATCTACCGTTTTCCGCCATGTTCCAGGTTTACTACCATTTGGTCAATGACTTATCCTTCGCCAGGTTCTGAGTTCCTCTCGTGTTTCTTCGCCCGTAACAGTCGGCTGCCACAAGCATTATACCGATGACAATCTTTTCAGCAATAACGCATACTACCTCGGACGGTATTGTTTTGTATGCACTGGCGACTGCCACGGCCATGAACCAGAACGTACGGTTCAGTTTTGCGCGATTCCACTTGGTTCGTAGGGCTATCTTGCAGGCTGGAACTTCGCATTGCAGTGTCGATGATGATACGTTAGCCAGCAGCGGCGGACTAGTAGCAGCCCCGTAGCTATTTGGCATAATTCTAGCTACCGCATTGATAGCCTTCGCCGCCTTCTCACAAGCGTCGTCGATGTGGCCGTTGAAATTCAATCGATCGTCCAGCTCCTAGACTCAGTCTTCAATCATTCTGATTGCCTTGGTCGTCTACCTTTCCACCACGCTTGCCACCGATAACACGACGTTATCAGCATAACTAACAATAACTAACCTCTGGGAAGCTTCAGAATTAGTACACCGTTATACATACCGTTCCTAAGCGTCGAGCCGAGGATGGAACCTTGTGGAACTTCCGCCGTAATGTTTATCATCTTCCGCCCTTCAGCAGTTTCGTAAACAAGCACCCGGTTCTAAAAATAACTTCTCAGAATTCTGATTGATAGATAATCCGCATTCTAATAGAATGGATAACATGCATTCCAGCAACCCGGCGTTGGTCTCGCAGCTAGCGGTATAAAATACGTATGTCGATCGTTACTGTTCGGACGACTTCTCGGCTCGCTCGACTACTTTCCTAATAGCAACCACCGTGGACTTTCCTTTCCGAAACTAGAACTGCTTGTCGTCAGGCCATGTTCACCTTTCGTGTACCTCGTCAAGTGCATCGCATGTATCCAACGACGGGAGGAGAAAGTTGGGTGCCGTTACGACGTCCGCCGATTGGAGAATCCTGAGATGTAAAAGGCTTTTGTCGAACCACTTGTATCCCGAGCCTCAGAGTTGCCACCCGGCGGAACCGTCGAAGAGCAATGTACCGGCATCAAGTACGCCTTCATCACGACCAGTGACGAAACCCTCGGCGCGCAGCGGATGGAGGGAGTGGATATTGGATGAAACTTGGAAGAAGATGACGAGCGTAAAGAGGTGAAACCGGTATTGAGCGAGCGCGAACGAGATCGGCTAAGACAGCTGCCCGTCAACGATACGCCGAACTGGAGAGGGCTGTTAAACAAGCCTGTAGGCGGGACAAGAGAGCCTGGACTAACTCCCTATCCGAACAATGGGAAACCGTCACCGCCTATGAATGGTGATTTCCTTTTGTTGTACGATATTTCTCGCCACCTTGGTGGTGCCAGGTTGAATACAAAGATGCCGCTAAAGGACAGAGCTGGTCAGCTACCGACTGACCGTACAGAACAGCTTAAGCGATGGACTGAACATTTTAAACAACTTTTTCGAGTTTCAAATGTCAGAAACCGACAAAACCAGCAACGTATGAGGCCTTTAGTACGTCGAATTGATCGCGTCAACTCGGAGGCACCATCGCTGGATGAAATTGAAGCATCCATCGATAGTATGAAATCCAATAGAGCGCCAGGGACAGACCGTATTTCAACCGAGATGCTCAAAGCTGTACTCTGTAAGGTAGTCCTCAACCGGATCCAGGAGACGATTGATGCTACTCTCCGGCGGCAGTAAGCTGGAATCCGTGCTGGCCGATCCTGTGTAGACCATATCACAATGCTCCGCATCGTATTGGAGCAGACCAACGAATTCCAGGACTCTCTTCTGCTGATATTCGTTGACTTCGAAAAGGAAAACGTTGACTTCGTCTCAACCATGAAAACATCTGGGGCGTAGATGAGTTCCAGATAAGCTAGTCCCCCAAGTAACAATTTGGGTTTTATTACACTCTTATGATGGCATTTAAGACCAAAATTGGTCATGAAAACCGCCATAAGAGTACAATAAAACTCACATTGTTGCTTGGGCCATCTCATCGAGGCTCAGTAGGAGGCGTTCTCGTGCAAGGTTTTGCACAACGGCGTCTTGTCCCACCCTATATGGGTTACTGCTGGCGTGAAACAGAGCTGCATTTTATCGCCGCTTCTGTTTCTCATCGTTATGGATGAGATATTAGATGGAGCAATTGGCAGTAGACCAAATCGAGGATTGCCTTGGAATCCACTAACGATGGAGCAGCTAAATGACCTCGATCTAGCCGACGACATTGTCTTGCTCGCACAACGCCGAACTGATACGCAGATCAAGTTAGATTACCTCTCGAGAGCGCCCAAGCAGCAGGTCTCACAGACAATGTAGCAAAAACTAAGTATATTGCCACAGAACAGAAGTGGAAGTTCGAACAATCGTTCGAGCAAAACCTGGCATCTACGCTCTGGTCTAAAACTCTACCAATAAGTAAGAACTTTGACTACTTTTTGTTTTGAGTGCACTTGTCATTCAAAATCTCGTCTAAACGAAATTCTTCAACTCGTCTAAATATTTCAGCTCTACTTCGCACATAGGAGTATTTGATGCAAAATGTTGGCCATAAGTCCAAAATTGAAAATGCATGATTTTATCAAAATATCGTATCTATTATCACAACAGGGCCTACTAGTCACGTTATTGTTCTATGCAGGATTGATTCATATTTTTTTTCACAGAGTGTGCTGTTATTTTGGATAGTAGTTTTCAAGAAGCATCCTATCGCTCGTGGGTATATAAACCTGAAAATCTGAATGAAATATTATTTGCTTAACATAAGTGAGCATTTTCTCCGTAAAGAAGAATATTTTTCAATAATTTTATCCAGCTTTTTACGAGCCGTATTGGTGAACCGTATAATCTGTGTTAGTGTGTTCGTAATATTTGGACAGTATTTTTAACATTTCGTAATTACATCGTACGTTTTCTTTGCGCACGTTCACGTTAAAACTAACGGAACGTGCGGAAAGAAAACGTGCCATGTATTTAGGAAATGTCAAAAATGCTATCCAAATATTACGAACGCCGTCCGTCATTATGGCATGTAAAAAACTGGATATGCATCAATATATCCATCAGCTTCTTCGAGCCATAATGGCGACTGCCATTCGACTCAGTTCGACAAGAACAATTATGTTTTCGTATATATGTATGCACGCATGTACATATGCATATACATGCATAGGCGTCACATACACAAACCAATTTTATGTCACATACACAAACCAGCTAGCACCGCCTAATTAGCTTCGAGGTACGATGCTAGTCTAACAAGCCAGTCGTCGTATGTTCGAATCTCGGCTACACTGAGAAAACTTTTCGTATAGTTTCTATGTGTCCCATATATAGATTTTTGCAATGTGCCCAGTAAATGATCTTTATGTGCCAAACAGTTTAGTGACTAAATGAACGTTCATTTAGTTAATAAAGAGGTACTAGCATTGTAGTACCGTAAATACAAAAGATACAGCAAAACTTTATTCAGCAAAATTGTAGATAATAACTTGTTCTATAAATGATTCATATATCACATTGTCAAATTTTGCTCCACTGAGACAGTACTGTCAACTGAATCAAAATTGAGTCAAAGTGATCGAACCATCCTTGGTCAAAAGGTTTGGTCCTCTCAACTGTGTATAGTATAACCTCTTAACCTTCCTAATGCATTAGAAAAAAGATTTGAGATTGCTCTCATTATCATTTTAATTCGAATTTCGTTTCGTATTTTGAAATAATTCATTGCCGCAAGCATCAATTGATGTACCGCAAACTTCGAATCACATCAGCTTGATGAAATAAGACTAATAGAAGTAATGCAGATATTTTGGACCAACATGGCCACTTCACCGGGAAAACATCTGGTACCTGATTCGCGACACATTGTTTAAATTTTAGGATAATTCATCTTACGGCACATCAAATCACATCATCTTGATAAAATGAGACTATTGAAAGTATAATAAAGACATTTTGAAAGCAAATGACCACATCACTATCGGATCTGGAACATCCGGTACCTGGTTCAGGGGAATTCTTTGGATTTTGGGATAATGCATCATGAGGCACATCAAATCATATCGCTTTGATCAAAAGACATTGATGGAAGTACAATGGAGACATTTTGGAACCAAATAGCCACTTCAGTAACCGGGTTTGGGTTCAATTGATGATTTTAGGGTATATACCCAGCAAACATTTTCGTACGTATATCAAAGTAACAAATATGATATATGTACCGATATATATCTAGAAAAATCGCATTCGATGCACGAAACCAGCATATGCGTACTGTTTTGGAGGCGATATACGTACTGCAAATTATATGAGAACAATTCACATTCATAAGTATTTGTATACGATGAAATCCGACTCAACATGATTAGTTCCATAATGTTATACAATTCTGTGACGAAAATCGTTTGTGAATCAGTTACTATCATTTTGTACGAATAAATGTAAACTAGGGTGCGCTTTATTAAGCTTTACGTACGATTTTGAGTTTGTTTAGCGATATTTAAGACGCTTTTCACACATTATTATACGATTTGTGGTTTGCTGGGTAAGCTATTTAACTTATAATGAACCGGTTAACGGGGTAGTTCTGGTTATATTGGAGCGGTTTGAAACAAAATCGCATGGCACTGAAAACTTAGAAGTTTTAGTTTTAGAAGCAACCATTACCATTGGAATAAAAACCATCTTATGTGTTGAAGGCATACCGTGTATCATAGCTTCTAAGGTATTACACATTTTTGTCCTGAATAACCCCAAACCCCATATGTACTGAATCATAATCCACCCAGTTAGCTTCGGGGTAAGATGCAAACCTAACAAGCAAGTCGTCGTAAATTCGAATCACGGCTGGTAGGTGCTGCTATAGAGTCAGTAGGATCGTTGCACTAGCCCCGTAATTATCCTGTACTCTAATAACCAGCTGCGAAGTCTGTCTATCTGCCCAAGTACCGGGTAGTTCCATTAGTGTTATTTTGCTAAGCCGATGTGATTTGATGTGCCGCAAAATGAATTATCTCAAAATACAAAAATGTCCCCGGAGACAGGTGGTTGATGTTCCGGAGCCGACGCTGAAGCGGCCATTATTCAACAAAATACTCCGAAATTTACCTTGGGTGTCAGTTTTGGGTCATACCTTTCAAGCGAGGCAAAGAAAACGAAGCTCGGATTGAAAATGGATGAAAAAGAGCAAGCTCAAAATTTGGGTCCTTCTTGATGATGGTTTCGTTTAGATGGACCGATAATACAAATTAATTGGGGAATCAAACGACATGCATTGTACAACGGGAGCAAATCATTTGAATTTATAAGAAGCAATAAATTGAAATAACTTACAGAAGACAACTATACAAAAACTTTTTAAATTAGGAATATCGCAAAAAAAAGAATTCATAACTACATATTTCATCACTTTACCCACTGTTCAGGCAGATTAGACGAGACACAGGGGGATTAAAATACCCAACTTTTGTTTTTGTTTTGGTTTGACTGAGCGAACTGACAGATTCAGTTGGTTCGACTAGTTGAATTTCATAACGGAGACAACAGCTAATAATAGTAAAATTGTAATAAAAATACAGTGTTTAATTGCTTCCTGTTTAATACTTCCAACCAGCAAGTGGGAGCAAAACCAAAACTGATAAATGCTATACGGACAATATGTAGAATTTGACAGCCTCAACAGTCCCTAGTGACGAGACTGGAGCATTTAGACGAGTTGGCAAGGATGCCAGAAAGAAAAGTGTTATGAATTTTCAAAATGTATCATCGAGACGAGAATCGAAATCAACATGCGGCTTGTGATCTTAAACACGTTTTATATTGCAAATTGCATCAAAAACGCGAAATGCAAGAAACTTGCAGACATATTACAAGTAAAATCCCCGCAACGAGCTGTCAATTACATATGTCAATTTATTGGGATTGACACTCGCAATAGTTGACATAAATATTTGACAACTCGCCGCTGGAATTTTACTTGCAAACTGTTTACAAGATTTTTGCATTTCGCGTTTTTAATTCCAACGATATGCGTAACCGGTGTATCGTATAAAACAGGAGTAAAATCAAAAGTCACGTAGGTATTGCGCTCTTCACACTCAATTGGACTGCACAGTTATAAAGTGCAACCTTCAAAACTGTGATGAAAAGTGTGCTACTGATAATATCGCTAGTAATCTTATATCGATAATATCATCAAACTTTATCATCAGGGAAGAATATCGAAAATTGGAGGGTTTAAAGTGAAACCTTCTTCTTGGCTTGTTATTATTTTAACATTTTTGTTCTATTTCTTACGTATTTTTGATTATACTATCATATTATCGTTAGTAATTATTAACGATAAAAAACTTTATCAATAATCGTTATAATAGATTTTGATCGGCATTTCCCATCATTACAACTCTCCCATCTGAGCTGACATTTGATTTAGCAGTGGCGCCAATACCAGTTGTAGGAAAAGCAAATAGTATTTAATTTTCCATTTATTTTATATATGCTGCATATTTGTTCAAGTTATAAATTATGTGCGGAATTATGTATTTAGTAACTATTTTTATATTATTCTTAGCGTCGATAACAACTCTACGTAAGCATTAGAATTCAAATAGGAATCAACCAAGATTCATGGGGTTTTCCCACGAAATTTTGGCAACTTTTCTCACCTACAAAATGTGTGACTGAACAAGTGTGTTCAAAATCCATCTTTCAATGCAAAGGGCAATATAGATTTTGATTTTTATTATTGATCACCTGCGATTAGCGGCAACTACATTAGCATGTTTGAGAGATGAAAAAACACCTATGCTAGTTTTGATCACACGGTGGCAACTTTGACGTTTTCGAACAAAATAGGTGAAGCCAACTCAACTGGATCACTGGATCACTTTTATGCTAGTGTGCGTGTAAAAGAATAATTAATACAATATTTCCGCAGCAGCAAACTTAGCTTTTGTAGCGGCATCATCTGTTTCTCGCCGGAAAAGTGAAGTTTTATGTTAGACGAATGTAAATTATTGTTGCCAATGCACTGTTTTTGAGATTCCTAGAAAATTCTTCACTTCTATATAACTAAACTGATAAATGCATGATTGAGTTTTTGTTGGTTTGGTCGCGTGAGCATAAAGATTATTAACACCTTTTTGCCATTTCCGTACAGGAATTCCATAGAATTGTTCTGGCAACTTTGCTTTGGCTCAGCTAGTCTAAAGTTAGAAAACAGTATACAGCAAAGTTTCGTTAATTGGTGGTTCGTTAATTGGGCGGTTCGTTAATTGGGTGTTCGCTAATTGGGCTATATGACAACTTGAATGTCAAAATTGTATGGAATTTTCGAGTTTAGAAATTTCTAACAACTGTCAGTCGGCCCAATTAGCGAATCAGCTGGAGTGCAATCGTGGCCCAATTAACGAATTCAGGCTGTAGTAAATTTTCCGTGTAAAAAGCCACTTTCCACCGCCAGGTTCGCTAGTATCTGTAAAAGGTTAGAGTTACGAGTTTTGATTTTAACTTCCACTTCTGTTCTGTGATATTGCAGTGAACACTAACAATCTCATCAATTTCACAGTAGCGGGGCAACAAGTTGAGCAGGTAGACGCCTTTCAATATCTTGGTAGCCAGACGACGCCCTATGATGGTACCAAGACTGATATAGCCACACAGATCAGGAAGGCCAGGGGTGTCTTTGCATGTCTGCGAAACAATGGGTGCTTAAACCAGATCACTCTACATACGAACACCTGAATTTTTAATTAAATCCGTACTGCTGTATGCCTGCGAAACGTGGTGCGTCTCAGCGAAAACAACGCAACAATACTCCTCGTACTCGCGTTTCTTTAGACGATGGATTCTTTTTCCGCAGCTCTAGTCTCTCTGTACCTTTTTCTGTTTTGACGCGTTGCCACAGTGAGCATGCGACTCCTGGCCTGGTTCTTTTCATCTGTCACTCTCTGGCATTCGGCATCAAACCAGCTGTTACGTTGTCTTCCACGCGTCGTGCCTACGACCTCTCTCGCAGCTGTTTCGATGGCACCATGGATGTTCCTCCACAGTCCATTTATATCATCTCCTTCTACCTGCTGTTCTGCGATTCGTTGGTTAAGCTTCCTGGCGTACTCCACTGCCACGCCGTCTGCCGTTAACCGCTGGATGTTGAAACGCAGCGGCTTCTCAGTGCGAGCTTTCGTCGTGTTCGACAGCCTTGCGCGAATCTTACTCACTACGAGATAGTCGATATTTGGTTCCCGAAAAGAACGTACATCGATAACATCCGAAAAGTGTCGACCGTCAATCAAGACATGATCGATCTGAGAGCTAGAGTCTCCATTGGGATGCCTCCAGGTGTGCTTCCGAATATTCAAACGTGGAATGTAGTTGCTACAGATGGTCATTCCTCTGGCCGCGGCAAAATGTATGAGCCTCAGACCACAAACGCGAACGCAAAAACTGCAGGTATTTATTAACCGATGCCAGCGAGTATCATTCGAGCCTGGTGGCCTGACAACTGGATATCCAATGAGGACCTCCATCGTCGATGTCATCAACGGCCGATAGCAACAGAAACTCGTGAACGTAGGTGGAAGTGGATCGGTCACACCTTGAGCAATCGAGCGAACGAAATCTAAAGAGAAGCACTTAACTCGAGCCCGCAAGGACAGCGTAGGAGAGACAGACCCAGAAGCTCATGGCGACGAAGCTTAGCGTAAGACATCCAGGCTGAAAACGAGAACCTGTCCTGGTGACAGGTAATAGCTATGGGGCGTAACCGTCAACAGTGAAGATCTCTGATTTCATCCTTTTGTTCTGCCGGACCGACGGACGTGGACACATAAGTAAGTAAAGTAAATGGTGAAAATAGTTTTGATTTTTCGTATTCTACTAAGCCGCTCAAAACCAAACCTAAACTATATTATGTATTGTTTATGTGATTCTACAACACCGCAAAGCATCTTTAGATTGGCCAGAGTTGTTTTGTTTTTATTTTTATTTGCTTAATTTTACTTGAGAAATTAGGAGTTGTTTGCTTCAAAACGCTAACACCCTTATTCTGTATTTCGAACGAATCTTTATTTCGTTCGACTTGTTTCGAACGAGATATTTTGCCCATTTGATTTTGTTGGCGGGAATTTCGTTCGAAAAAACTTTCGATCGAAATGCCAATCCGTTCGAAATATAGAATAGCGGACATCTCAAAATTGGGATGGAACACCTCGTGGTGATGAGTGATTCTTAGGCAAAAAAGTCTGAGGAACACGATGGTGCTAAAATGTTTAAGATCAATTTGTGACTCATTGGGAGAAAAATTTAATTTTAGTTTTCTCATCGAAAATAAAGATATTTGGCAGCACTATCGATAAAAAATAATATCTTTTTCGGATTCCTTAGATAATTTCGCTTGAAAATGCAGAAAACCTAAAATGAACAATTTGGCTAAATTTGGTTCGAATCCGCGAAGATCGATTACAGGTGACTCAGACACTTCGCTACGAATGACATTACCCTCTGACAATAAAGGGTAAGCTAGGAATATTAGAAAATAGCAGGGATCAGAATAATTTCGATTCTCCCTCCTCCAATATAAAACAAACATAAATCTAGGTTGTACCTATCAGCAAAAAGTAGCTACTGAATAAGATATAAAACCTGCAACTAAAACGCATTAGATATCACTGACTGATGTATAAATTTATAATGCTTCTAAATGGAGCGTCGAAATATGGTGAAGATGTTTGTCTAGAGATGCATACTTTTGTGCCGTTTTGCTTTTGCATGGTAGCCAAAGGTCAAAAGCAACGTCGACTTTAATTGAAGTATAGATATGCAGCTCACTGAGGCTGTTGTCGTTGCCATAATGGACATTATGTTTCTGACACTCGTTTCTAAAATCTTCAACGAATTGAATTGAATTGAAAGGATATTTTGTTCTGTCAAAATGAATGCCACTTTTTTCCCCATTTGAGGTAATATTGCATTTAAAATCCGTATATTTTATGGCGGCTCAGTTTAGCCTAAAAACTTTTCTATTACATGGTGCAGAAACGAAAGCAAATACGATCACTAACCAGTTCTCAAATTTCACAAAATTCTGTATAGAAGCATAGTTGATGGACTAATAAACGAAAATAATATAGACCAACCTCGTGTTTTTGTCTTGACCTTTATAATGAGGTCAGGCATTAAATTCTATTTTTATAACGGTAGTTTTTACAATTGAGGGAGAAGACGGTAGAAAAAAGTAATGAAACAAAGATGATGGAAAAATAAGTAAGGAAGTTTGTTCGGCGGAACCTCCAGCTTGGGTAAAGAGGAACGATACACAAACTTAACTAGGCGTTATTTGAATGACACTTCCTAACCTTATTTTCCGCCCTTTTCCCTTAACCCTTTATAAGGCCGTGGCAATTATATTGCCACCAACGAAAAATATTGGTTTTGCGTCTATAATGACATCAATATAATTATAGAAACAAAATAAAAAATTTTTGTTGGTGGCAATATAGTTGCCACTGCCTTATAAAGGGTTAATATCTTGTCCCACTCTGTTTGGATATTATAAACATCTTTATTTAGTTGTTTTTTTCTACTGTCACTTTCGTCAATTGTGAAAACTACCGTTATAGAAAATAATAATGACAATTTGAGCTACTATTTTCTCAATAAACTCTTAGTAACTTTTGTATGTCTCGTGTTGGGATGGCTTGTTTGTAAAAGTATACAAATTAACTTACGCGGCTTGTTTCGCAGTTCCCTCGATGATAGAAACTTTCCCATAACATTGAACTCATTCAAGAAAAACTTATCTGAATAGCTGGATAATTTCAAAGTAAAACAGATGAAAAAGGCGACCTGCAACACGCATTCTCACTTTCCTGCGATACGAACTACTTTCCAAACATAGCAGTAGAAGCAACGGACGGGCTGGCGAAAAAGACTGAAAAATAGCGTACGAAATGTTCTTTTCAGTTCTAGAAAATGTAAATTACTTTTTTTTTTGATATTGAGAAATCATTCGATAATTTATTTTTTTCCATTTTATCGCTAGGTTATCATCTCTGGTTTTAATAGTTTCTTGCATAGTTGTCACCGTAATTAGTATTTTGTTCTTCTTTATTTTCAACAGTTAATTCTTTAATATCTTCCTTAAATTCATTTAATAATTCATTACTCAACGCGCGCGCTCGCTCACGTGCTAATTTTGTTACTCCAACTGTACAAGATTTCGGTTGATTTTTGTAATATTTGTTCGAAAATTTGTTTCATTAAGGTAGGAGGAAAGGGGATCTTACGATAATCACATTGAACTTGTGTGTGTGTGTTTTTTGCGGATTTAATTGTTTGCCATTGTTTCTGTCTCGATTTCGGTAAGAATCTTCTTCTTATGCATATCGTTACCAAAAAGAAAATTTAATTTTCCGTTGAGCTTTGTTTTTTTTCTGTGTTTTGGTAGCTTTTTTTTTAAATTTTAGTAAACGTGCTTTAATGGAATCTATTTATTTTCCTGTATCTCAATTCAATAAAAATACATTGCAAAAGCGCGGTCAATCTTTGGTGGACTGTCGTTCCATGACATGAGGGAACGATAGAACGGAAAGAATGGTGAACAAGTTCTGAGCACGTGTTATGTATAGTTCACATTGTTTAGTGATTCGTTTTTTTGGATAATTGATTCCACCCGACTGGCAGAAGTACTTACGATTAACGTTTTCTATTAGCTTGTTACGATATATAATAATAATAATAATAATAATTATAATAATAATAATATCTCGATAACTTGTACATTTGGCATGTTTTTTGTTTCTTAGTCAAAAGAGATTCTCACGTCGTTTGTTTCTCCTAAACAATGAGTATTTTATTTACAGCCAAAGGAGTCACTGAGCACACCCGGAAAGGGACTCGGCTAGGAACCCTACTATCTTTACTACGTGACAACAGAAAAACGTTGCCTGATGGGTTTCCATTTTATCGAAAGATTAATAGCGAAAAAAAATGAAACATAAAATAGACTTTGTAAAAAATGGGGAAAAATTTAACTACTTATTCAATTACAACTTGCTTCCATCAGCGCTAGCTTTTACTTTTTCTTTTTCATTTTTAGCAATTGCTAATGATATCGAATTTTTTTTTGTTTAGTTTTGATTTTGACTGGACTTATATGTACAGATTGCGAATGCTCAGGGGGTGTTGAGTATCTACTTTCGCCGTCGCACTCTGCGCTCCTCTCCGGCACCGCTGCCGCTGGATGTGGCCTGTTGATGTTGCCGTTCCGCACTCAGTTTGATACTATTTAATAGAAACTTGAACTGTACGACCTGCATGGCGGTAACGTTTGGATCACTGCAAGATTCGAGCCATTTGAGGAACTTTTCACCATGTTCTACGGCTTCAGCGGAACTTTTTATGTCAACGATAGCATCCAAGGGCTGATTGGAGTCCTCCGAGATATCGCTTTTCAACTCATCGGTGGCAGCGACAGGTGTCTCGGAAGCAGTCGGGTGTCCATTCGAATGGACGACATCTTTATTTTCCTCTGGATCACTGTTGCCGTTCAAATTGCTGCTAACCACTGGACTGACGGATCGGCGAGCCGAAGCCGGACTTGCTCGATCGTTGCTGGCTTGGTTGTGGAACAAGAAATTGTCCAGAAGTTGTTGAGCTTTCCCGTTGCACTTAGACACTTCGGTTGGATCTTCCTCACCATGCGTATCCGGCTGTTCGTCTTCATCTTCCGCTTTACGGTCAGACTTCAGGCTAGTTGAAGGGCTGGGATTGAAACGATGGTGATCTTCCGGGGGTGTGACCAACTGGTTGACTGTGGAATTGTTGTGGTTGGAGAGATCCTCTGGTTCTGCCTTGAGGTTTTCCGGTTCGTTTGAGCTGTTGATGTTGAGATTGATGGGTTGAGCATTGTTGTTGAGCGAATCGGTGGAGTTTTGCCCTTTGGTAAGCTGTGAATAAAGGATATTCTCGTACGAAGTCGGAGCTGGCTTCGAGTTGGCGTTGGCGTTGATGGTGTTGTTGTTGGACTTGTCACCGGGGATCAGCGATGCACCGAAAGTTTTGTACCACTGCCAGAACCAGGAAGAGTTCTTAGTGTCTTCCGGAGTCAGCGATGGTGCCGATGATGGGGGGGTCGGTTGCGGGGTCGATACGATGGGTGGCGTCGGTGTTTGTGTTGACGGATGATGTTGGACCTGTTGATGTTGTTGGGGGGGCGATGAACTCTGCTGGGGACTTGCGGGGCGAGGCATTGACGAATAGATATTGTTCAGACCGAGCATTGCCTGTTGGGATTTAAGCCAATACCAGAGCGCTTCGTCAACCGGTGCATTTGGATCACGACCTAGAGGGGCAGCAGATGGTTGTTGTTGTTTATATTTGTCGTTTAGATTAATACCATGAAGCATACCGTTACCGAGATCGCCGGAAGATGTTTTTTGCTGCAGTTTGGCCAAGTTGCGCACTGTTAGTGATGGAGTTTTGTCTACTCCATTGGATTCCGAGAGACTGGATGTGCGTGGGCTCTGACTAGTATTGCCTTTCGGGCGTGCATTTCGCAGCGATTGAGCTGCACTTAGCCCTCCCAAGTTGGACATGGTCGCCAAGTTGTGGTTGTTGTTGAGCTGTGCAATTAGATTCAGGTTGTTGGCAATTTCGTTAAAGCTCAACGCCAAAGGACTCTGAGCCAGACTGGACATTCCAGACAGGTGGCTAAGACTGGTCAGTGGACTAATGGCAGCCATCGAAAGATCTGCCTTTGTCGGATCGCCATGTTTGCTAAGATCTGCCCCGTAACCTTTCAGATTGAGCTCTTTGGATTTGCTCAAAGCGGATATTTCCGCAGCTGTCTTAGCAAATGAACTGAAGTCCGCACCGTGCAATCCGTTCATGATGATGTCCCCTCCTGAAACACCTAAACCCTTGTCACCCCCGCTGAGATCCAAACCGTTCATCGGCCCTCTCGGACTCTTGTAGAAGCTATCATCGTATTTCATTTTCCCGTTCCCAAACAAACCCTGCTCAAGCTTCAGACGCTTCTCCGGAGGTCCACTGAATAATTCGGCAGCAGCTGCAGCAGTCAGTGCAGCGGCTGTTGCTTCGTTGGTCAATTTTTCCGCATTCTCTGCTGATTGGCGGGACATGTAACGAAGTTTTTCCTCATTCTTACACCAGCCTCGCAGGGTTGACTCCGGGACGCCGATATCTCTGGCCACGGAAGCCTTGGATTCACCGTCGTGAATCCGTTGAATAGCATCTATCTTGTCCGTGGCGGTAAGATGCCGCAGTGGGCGTTTGCCCTTTGTTGCCATCATCATCTTGAAGTGCGTCGTCGTGCGTGAATCTGAAAATGAATTTAGAAAAAAAGCAACCAATTAGCATCTGGCGAGTAACGAGAGGCCGCGGAGGTGGTAGTTTAAACAAGGGAAAAAGTGCGTCCTATGCGTCGGTCCGAAAAGCCTTCTTTGCGAAATATGCACCTATCGCTGCCCTGGCGTAAATCATCATGCATATTGGTCGACAGATCCCTCCTTCTCTGTTCGCTGCCTGCTTAGGATGTGAAATTTTCTGCGAAAAGGAAACGCATTTCGGCGAGAAAGCCCCCCCATACAATACCCAGCGTGAGAGAAAGAGATCTCCGGTAGAAAACTGCAGCATGATGCACCCTCGGGGAACATGCACACACGGACGCGATACCACCTCAGCAGCACATAATCTTTTTATTTTTCCTAGATGCATCGAAACGTAAAAAAGCGCCCTAGTGCGAGAAAGAGCAAACGTTCCCGCCCATCAAGAAAAGAGCTTTTTCCCACCGACGGAGTGGAGTCGTCTCGCTTCCACCTTCTTCGCGACGTAACCGTCTCCGTCCTGTTCACTCCTTAACCCTTTTTATACCGGGAGAAGCATCTGCGCATGAAAAAGATTTCTGTGTTTTGCACCCAACATGTGCTTTTTGGCAAACATGCGTCCACCAACACCACCAACGCCTTCTACGGTGCTCTCACTAGCACCGTTGATGCTGATGGATTGGGAGTTGGGAGTTGGGAGAGCAAGTTAACGAACTCTCGTGCTCTTTTCGGTAGGAATGTTCGTGCTGCAATCGGGTTTTCTTCGGGCTACGTTCATTCATAAAAATCTACAGCATGTTGGTCTACCGAAGGATTCTTATGCTCTCCTCGTTTGCTGGTGTTAGTAGACCACCTATGGACCAGATTTTTTCAAACCCTCGGCCAGTTGTTTACAAATTACACATAAAATTTGTGCCCCTGTGTGTTAGTGTTTGACACTATACACAGGCGAACTATCCGTCGTTCGCGAATCCGAAATATATAAAAGCAATTCGCCTTCGCAAAAGGACATTCTTCGCGAGCTCTGTGTTATGTAGTGATAGTGAGCCAAAGTATTGGTGCAGCGGAAAATTTATTTTCTCCTTGCGCTGTTAGATTATTTTGCTCTATCGAGCAGGCAACATAGAGCAGGCAATAGGACATAATGCAGAAGATGACCTGCTGCTTCGGCTCCTCCGCACGCGGGTTGGCTTGCAGGCGTGTTTCCGCGTCGTCTGTGGTGGACGGCGGATGGACGGAACGACAACCGTTCTTCCTGCTGGCTGCAGCAACGATCGCACATGCGGCCACAAATCAGTGGACAAAGAATCGCCGTTGAAGATTTGCTAGGGGTCACCCTTGTTCTTCGTCGATGATGACGATTCTGTGTGCAGGAGTTTTTATTTGCGATTCTCGATTTAGGTCTGTTTTCATTTTTCAGCTGATGCTTTATTTTATTGCAATTGCCACCAGCTCTCGCAGCCCGCTACAACATGCTCTGGTATTGTATTTGTGCGTTTGTGTGTGCACGTTCGCGCGAGGGAGAATGCAATTTTTCCTTGTCCCTTTTGAACTGTCTGACCAACGTGAATACCAAGCTGCGGAGGGGGAATGTTTTTTTCATATTTTTTTTCGTTGTTGCTAGAGGAAGTGGAATGGGGTTTCCTTGTGCCTAGTCGTCGTCGGGGCTCTGCAGGAGACGTGCTTTTTTATTATTTTCTTTCATCTGCACTGCCATGTTTCTGTCCTAATCGTTTCTGGATTTTGTGCACGTCCCGACGGGGACTAGCTTTGCGACGGCTGTAGTTCCTGGGTCGGTCGGTCGGTCGGCCGGCTGCTGGCCGTAGTTGGGGGAACACGGGAGCGAGCGAGCGCGCGCCGGGGCGACAGAAGATGACGTAAGGATTGGCTGGACCGATGAAGCTTCCATCAGCAGCCCAGCCCGGTGGTAAACAAGTAGGAGCGCAGAGAAGAAGAAGGAAAAAAACTCATTGCCCGCCTGGGATGAGAGAGGGCGACGGAAATGGGATGATGGTTTTTTGTCGATCGTTTACTTTTCTGTATGCCACTAGTCGCATTAATTTATAGAACTTTTACTTTCGTTTTGTTGTAAATTATTGCCCTAGTTTTGTAGTGCAGCTTTCCGTTGGATGTTTGCTGGTGTTGTTTTTCCAGCAGGAATTAAATTGATGGAAGTTCTGACACTGAACTCCTGAGTATATATGGTTTCAAGATTGTGTAAATCACTCCTTGAAAGTCAGAATAGCAAGAAATGACAAATTCAGAGTAATTCGGAGGCAATTTCAATGAAAACACACTTTTTTGATGTGATAATTTAGATTCACTATGACGGAGATAACCGGAATGTATGACCCTAGCGCCGCAATGATACAGTGGGATTTCGAATTTGGCATGGTTCGATTTTGGCATACCTCGATTTTGGCAACAAAAATGTCCGTTTTTGGCAACACAAAATATTTTACTTCCAAAAATATGCTTAAACACCAGTCAGTTCCCGCATACATACTTTAAATGACGAAAAAAAAAAATTGTCCTAAGTGTGCTCATGAAAAAAAATTTAGTCGGCACTGCTTCCGTAAATACTTGAACAACGCTGAGCGTTGATTGAAACGCAATCCCAAATCGTTCTGGAAATATGTCAGTGTCCAACGGAAAGATGACGGTCATGTTCCATGGAGACGACACTGCTTCAAATTTGGATGTGGCTAGTTAACTGTTCTCGTGGAATTTTTCCAGTGTCTTTGTAGATGAAAGGCTGTCTGAAGTATCTGTTGCACTAGGCAGTGTTCCCAATCTGGGTGATTTTCTTACTAAACTGACTAACGACGATCCTATGAACAAGCGAGACACTTTGCAGTTAAAAAGCTCAGCATCCAGTGGACCGGATGGCAGACCTTCAATCCTTTTAAAAAACTGTGTCGATGCCTTGTGTTGCAAATGCAACAAAAGTAGACAGTTTCTGATTTATTAATGTGTATTTAAGAGCAACGTTAAAAAAATGCTCATAGAACGAAATCATAAAATTTTGTACAAATAGTATAAATAATTTTCTTTTTGTTGTTTCTAGGTTAGGCCTTACAAGTTTATGTATTTAGTACGCATTTTTTACCGTAGGTATAAGAGAAACTTACGATTAGTGTTCTTTTAGTGCTTAGTTACGCAATCTGGTGCTGTCAATATTGTTTTCCGTACGTTTTTGTGCTTATTAGATTTAGACAATTCCGTACCAACAATTTCCTAGATTTTACGACAATTTCCTGGTCAATCTAGTTCACGAACAGCAACTTTAGTTTAGTATTTGTATCAAAATGTAATTGCAACTGCATGTACTAACCTATACGCTATGCTTGTCTATCGTACTACTGTTTATAACTTTCTAGCACCGTACTATTATAAGTTTTATTACCACCTATTATATTAAAGTTTTAGAGCTGTACTGTCAGTTTTATCAATTTTAAAGTGTACTGTTAACCATAAGTTTTAGCTACTTAAATGTATTTTAACATGGAAGCATTTTAACCTAGCAAAAAAACTAAACGTGCAAATCACTTACGAGCGCATCTCAATCTCTTTCGATTTTTGTTTATCTTTTCTTCCACTGATGTTTCAACACGATCCCGACGCACGTTGGCGGCACGTCATGCGAAAAAGAGTATTAAACAAAAGGTGCAGACTATCGCTGTAATTGGATGTGTTGGTGCGACGCAACGAAAGGTTGCGACACCTTCGTTACTCCAGTTTGACGTCTATTTAGGTCATTGATTAGCTCAGGTATAATTTCCTCTGCTTGGAAATCCGCCTACAGTTTTCAGTATACATACTGAATAACCAAAGAAACGTAAACAACTACAGAGAGATCTCTGCCCTATGTGTATTACTGAAACTCTTCGAACTTGTTGTGATTGTGTCAATTTCTTCGTTCGTCCAACAGTACATCGTTGTTGAGAAACACTCCATGCCCAGGTGTTATACCGCTACCAATCTACTAATACTTCCCTTGTAGGTAACGGATTGCTCAACGGTCGTCAACGTTCTCAGACAGATATCATCTGTACAGATCTCTCTGTTGCTTCGAACAAACCGAATTGTCAAATCGCCGTCGCAAAACTGGACAAACTCAACTACTCCTGTGGTTTAAATCGTATTCGTCGAATCGTGTCGGAACCAAAAGAAAGGCCTTTTCGTTCAGTCCGCTATGGTTCAAAGGTTCACCAATATCTGCGAATCACATGGCCTGGGGGAAAAGGTGGGTTCGAATTTGATTACTAACTGCCTCCCACTGTATCTTGGTTCGGTTCGCGGATCCTCTAGTACTCGAGTTTGAGTAGAGAGGAACGTTATACAAACTTAATAAGCGATGCTTTATTAACCGTCCATTATCTAATTTTTCGCTTCACTTCTTGTCTCTCCCTGGAGATACTATCAAAACGTTTGTTTCGTTATTTTCTTCTACCGTTCCCTTTGTCTATTGGTCTACTTTTTACCTTAGCAAGAGGATTCGATTAAGGAACATACGCTGCCGCACAAAGTTGACGATGTACAAAACGCTAATCAGATCGGTAGCCCTCTACGGACTTGAGACAGCAACTTTGCTTACGAAAGACATACGTGCACTTGTGGTATTTGAACGAGAGATGTTGCGGACTATTATATTAGGCGAAGTACAAACGGATAGCGGATAGTTGCGTAGGCGTATCAACCACGAGTTGTGCACCTAGCGAAAGTTGGGAGACTACGGTGCGATGTTCCGGCCACGTCGCAAGGATGCCGGACGACCGTGCAGTGAAATCCGTTCTCTTTAAGAACCCCACCGACACCATAAATAGAGGGGCCCAACGTGCTAAATGGTTCGACTAAGTTGCAGCTGACTTGCGTGTGTCGAGACGCTCAACGAATTGGTTAGTAGCCCAGGATCAAGTACAGTGAAGAAAAATTCTTGATACGACAAGACCCGGCTACCCCGGCTCTCTGCTGCTAGAAGTAATTAAGGCCACAGTATTGGGGTACTGCCACGATAGCAACGGAAAAATACGAATTACCAAAAAATCATTTTGGGTCGTAATAATTTGATTATTGTTTTGTCTGATTGGCTTACGCTTTTTGATTCGGTTATCAACCCTAGATTTTTCTTAACGACATTCAACGATGCATAATTTTCTCGTAGTTTTAACTTCAAGCTCGTTACGCCATATTTAAATGATCATCACTTGTTGTTTATTGAGCCGGCTCAGAATTGACTCCAGAAGCTAGAAATGTCGAAATACACTCAAAATCATTGTGACATTATGACAACATAGAGTTATTGTGATGTTCTTTGAGAATATGGTTTCCAAAAAATCCCATTTAAGGACTCTCGCTCTTATTTTTTCATGCACTGCGACAAGTTTTTGCGAGTGTATATTTAGCTATCGGCCCCAGTCGCCGCTCTCGCTCGACATTGCAATCCAAGCAGCTGACACCAATCACTCGCAAGGGCTCGCAGTCTTATCCGCGTGTGTAAGTGAGGGCGTAAGGTGAAAAAAAAAAGAAAAAAAAATGCAAAATAGGTATCCATATATCCTAGTATTCCGCTAGTCCGTGTTGGCTTTTCACAAGTTGTTGCCTTTGTAAGCGGGCTATGCATAAAGACACTTTGAGGCTGTGCGCTCGCTAGTAAGTAGGTAGCAGGATGTACGCACGCAGCATCGGTGGTTGCTTATCGTACGCTTGCGTCAGTTGCGTAACTCTGACGCTGCTTATACTCGCTCGCATGAGACTGGGCGTACTTTACTTCTTGCTCGATTTACAACATTGCACATTTCACTCGCCAAGTTCTAGGCGCCGTCTATTATACGCAATGCACGACATATCCCTTAATTTAAAAAAAAAACACATTGGCAGAAAACTGAAATTTGAAATCGATCTATAGCAATCGCACGTTCATATGTATGGCATATCGGCATACGTGACTTATCGTGTATGATATCGAAAGATGGGGTGCGTATAAACATACAAATAAAAAATAATTCAAAGATTTAAGGGTCACTAAAAATCATTCACAAAATAAGTATTATTAAGATTTGTTTTACTGGTCAATTTTAGTTCGATTTTTAAAAAGATTTTGCTTAAACTTATACGGAATGCGGTAGAATTTAACGGTGTAAAATACTCGGACGCCGATGCACGCCGCCGCCGATAGTAACGAACGGCGTCACGCCGGCGACGCCGCCGCCGCCGAATAAAAATGATTCCTGCGCCGCCGCCGCCGCCGATAATCTGACCGGCGCACACCGCTACGCAGGAATCTAATATGGTGCAAAAAGCGCAATATTTCTACGCTAATTTTTCTAATAATTAGGTTAGCTAACGATGTCAGCGGTCGATTCATGAAAATGATGCCAGCAGAGAATCTCTCATTGTTACTTAGATTGTTTTTGAGAAGTTGACGACACGAGAATCGTCGGTATTACGTAATTAACGTGATGTCTACCATGTTTTTTGTTTGTTTATGCCCTTGACATTCACTGGTAGGGACAACATGGTACAAGTAAGAAAGAGACAAATATATTTGCTTTTGATATCACAAATTCTCTGCCAATTTCTTACGCGATTACGTGTAAGTGTGATCGGGAGTAAAGTATTTCCTTCTTCTTCCTAACAATGTAAACAAAAATAAGCTGCACTGCTCGAATAAACCAATAACTGTCATCATAAATCGTCTTATGTCTAATGAAATACTGTAGCTTTTGTTTACATAATAAACTTAGTTTTTGTGACAGGATAGTTGTATTTTCAGTAAAGATTCAGTTCTTTAAACAACAAGATTGTTAATACGACCAAACTCATAGAGCTATTATGCCTGAACGGAAAATAAAAATGTAGTTTCAACCATTTTTATGGCTGTTTTACGCACAAACAGAAATTTCATTTTGTTTGCAACTGAAATGTATGATTGAAAAAAAATTATTGTTATCTTATATCAATGTTAAATTCAATTTTGAAAATACATTATTTTTGATTCAAAACTGTTATTTTCTTGATTCAAATAATATTTCGTTTTGAAACAACAATATATTCAGGATGTTTTAAAAATATTTTATTGAGGCTACAAGCAACAAACATTTTGCTTGAAACAAACTGGAATTATTTCGCTCCGTGTGTAAAATATTAAAAACACATGCAACGCCCGATGTAAATGACAAAAACCCAGTCTAAACTGTAAATAAGAGCTCTAGTATCATTAGTGAGAAATCTATGTTTAGTAGTACCAGGTTTGGCAGACGGAATTCGTCGTCTCTTTTATTAAAAACATTCCATCAAGAAGACTGGCATCTCTTCCTCGCGCCCATACAAATGACTAGCAGCAACAGAAGCAACAGCGCACCCCTCCCGACAAAAGTTGAAGCTGTGTGTACATGTATTGGTGGGAAAAGATGTGTGCGAGCGTGGCAATGCGTATATTCATATTCTAATATACACACACTAGTATGTGAAAGTTCAACTTTAACTCGGCAGATAGCATTGCTGTCACTGTCGCTTGACTTTTGGCAGAGTTGCCAGTCTTCTTGATGGGATGTTTTTGCTTTTATTATCTAGTGTTCTTATGGAACTGCGAGTTTGACGTCACAGAATAAAAGAAACGACGATTTCCGTCTGCCGAACCTGGTAGTCCTGAACATAGGTGAGAAATCTGTAACGAATGTCAAACTATTAAAAAACACTGACCGAATAATGTCACGCTTACTGATAATTGGTGGATTCACCAGCATTATGATAAAATTTCTTCATTGCTTTGGTACTACTTTACCAACCTTACCACACCTGTATATATCTCATTGAACTGTAGCGGCTCGCGAGGGCGGGCGCTCTTACCACAGTGTGTGCGTGTACGGTGCATTCGCTAAATAGGCAGGATTTAACTAAAACTTACTTAAAACTAATCAACATGTTCTGAAAGTGCATAAACTCGTAGTTTGAGTGGAAAGTTTAACCTCAATTTCGGCTATTTATTAACAATTATTGAAATATTCACTGTGACAAATAACATACTTTTGGGTTCCTACCAGGGGGCTGGCAGTCGGCTATGTTTTTGGAGCTAACATGTCACATGTCACATGTCAGTCACTTTCTGTGCTTCCGATTTGGTGCTCGATGCCTCTGCCTGTTCCAAATCGCACTTTGAACGCACCGCCACGATCAAAACAAAACAAAAAACAGCAAATAAAGATGTTTGTTTTGGGCCGTATTGAATACGGCCCGCGATATGTGGGATACTGTCAGTTGCAGTAGAAATGGATAGGGTCGCCAATGCCCTAATTTCTACTGCCAATTTTGTTTTGCTTATCTACTCAGAATCTAAGTTAATGTACAAGCTTGTAAATGGTATTCTTTTACCTGTTTACTGACAAACACTTTCAAAAGTGTACTCTATCGGCAGTGAGTGGAGGAAGTAAGCGTTAGATGTTCTTCTACAAAACTATTTGTGATTTATTGCGCAATCATGATGTCTGTACATATTACCAGTTTCGGTTATTAAAACTAGCATAAGTGTACATTAAAATTTACTTTGTTGTTTGCATGCATCTCACACTTGCTCGGGTAAGAGTAGGAACCATCCTAATTTAAGTCCTATTGCAGCATCTTTAGCTCGAGCAGCACGTTCCTCGCAATCATCCTATTGCACTCTAATTATGTTATTTATGACCATTTTTGGTCGCAAAAACCATTAGGCTTATACAAATTTGAAAAAAAGTTTGTCACCCCCCCCTTCAAAAATTTTCGAAATGTGAAGGGGCAAAAAAATAAAGCGTTATATCATTATGTTGCATTCTTTAGTGATAAGCAGGTTTTTTACAGTTCAACGAGTTTACAACTCCAAATTATTCAATATGTGCAAAGTTAAAGCAATTATCTCGTTAGTATTGATCAACTTTTTTCACCAACTAAGCTTTCTGGTTCCTGCTGCAAGTCACAGGCGACTATTGTACTTAACCTTTAAGTTTCCGACGTCGCAAATTGAGGTGCTTGCAATAAAACTTTTGGCTCTACCTACTTTAAATTTGGTTCCATTTCAATTCATCTTGTTTTAAAAGAACCGAATTTGATTGAGACAAAAGCCAATCAAACAATATATTAGTGAAACTCGCTACCATTTTTGACGGAGATATTCCGAATTGCAGTGGGATTATTTTTTCCCGTCGTATTTAAAAATAGAAATACGACACATTAGACACTCCGAAATATCAACTATCGGAGCTTTCGGGGCTCCAAATTGGTCATTTTATTCCGTTGTATCCAAGTACTTACCCTAATTTTGGATGTTAGGGGCGTAAAACTCAAAGATTTTACCATGCGTTGGATACATGCAGAAAGGATGTCACTGAACTGTTCGAAACTTGAAATTTTCTGACTATGATTGTTATGATTATTATTGGGATCAATGGAGGCCCTACCATAACATTAAATCAAATCAAAGTTATTTTGCTTTTTTGAGCTAGATAAGGATTTCCTATCTCCCGGAGCTAGATAAGGATTCCTGAATCTCGGCTGGAATAGGCTGAGAGTCAATAGGATCGTAGCAACTGGCCCTGAAATTGTCCTATACTCTAACAGCTGGCTGCGAATTTTGTCGTATGAAAACAGAAGGTAGCACCTAGGCTTTGCTTTGCTTTAGAGGATTTCCTATGCGCAGTGAGTACTCTCCGAACTTTTCTGGTACGTTCATCGTTTAGTTATCAATCTTGCTGAACGATTTGAGAGTGTTGCGAATTTTTTCAAAAAAATAAGTCAAGGTGATCGAACCACTGCCAGAAGGAATCAAAGATGCCAAAGAGTTGGGAACTTTTTTGCTCGTCAAATAGTTGTTATCGAAATGATTTGCATCCTTAATATACAAAAGTAAACACGTTATTGTTGAAGACAAACATCAGCTTAGGAACGGCCTGATATTCAAGACGAAAAGGTTAACCAAGAAACAAGCGTTTTCAAACGTGAATAGTTTCAGAGATTTGTTTTCTTGAAATATGTCGGTAGCACAGCATATGCGTTTCAAGTAAAAAAGTTGTAATGACCTAAACTACTATTTTCACACTATGATTATGATTAGATTATTCAAATGAAGGTCAAGTTATACGTTTGTGGCTCTCTAAGGTGATTCTGTGGCACTCCACTATTATCAAACTATTTTATGTGCTTGGTTTGAAAAATTTTGATGGTTGGTTTGGATCGAACTGAAATTTAAGTACTGTACAAAATTCTTGTTTTAAATTTTCAATAATATGCAAAAATAAACACTGGTTTCTACTCTTTTGTTTAGTTATTGAAGTTTTGATATTATTATTTTTTCCATGCCCCCCCCTTCAACAATATTTTGAGACCAGGACATAAACTTTTTTTCAAATTTGTATAAGCCTTATAGGACTGTAAAAAACGCCTAATGTTACTTCAAACTCATTTTCCAGGATGGTTTCAGTACATTTGGTTCGCATTTTATGCAAAGGATACAGTCCACGTACATTAATCGCATATAAAACCGCGTTAATTCTGAATAGCACGTTAAAAACCGCGTAAAAACGGCATAAGTTCTGAAGTTTACGTGAAAGACTCACCCAATATAAAATTTGCATAATAACGGCGAAAATTCTAAGTCACATAAAAAATAGCATAAGTTACCAACTTTTCGTGACAAAAAACGTGTAAAATTCCAAGTTTCGCTTAATATTATCCGCGTAAATTTCGACATATAAGAGAAAGAATCTCGTAAATATCGAAAATTGAGTAAAAATCTGCATAAATTCCGAAATGAATTCCAGAACACCGTGTAAATTTAAAAATTCATTTAAAAACCTCGTAAATTCCAAAAAAACACACTTCAAAATAGTCAACCAACTCCCAAAGCCCGCGTAAAAAACCAGCTAAATTCTTAAACGTAAAAAAAGACTTCAGCTTATAAGTTTTTTTATGTTAGGTTATAGTCATTTTAACCAGCTTGGGTCATTCGTGGCTTCTGCGGGGTTGGGATTTGAACCAGGGTCCTCGGCGTGAATTCTAACCACTACGCAGGGACTGACCCCTCAGCGTGTAGTCACAGACAAACAGACGTAACACTTGGAAGAAAAATCAACAAAAATGATCGTACCACACATTTTGCCTGAACACTAGTGCCATCTATGAACGACATTCCCAAATATCATAGAGCAACACGAGTATCTCTCGAACTAGCAAGTATTTTTTATGGGGGCCATCCCCTTCTTTCGTTAAACAGCGCCACTTTGACCAAAACGGAGACATTCCCATCTAAGCCCAAATTTGAAATGACGGTTTAATCGGTGCGAAGAATGGAGAACGAGTGATATGTCTGTTTGTTTGTGGTAAAGTCTTGCGCATTGGGGATTTTTTGTTTCAAGAAAAAATCATCTGAAAGTCTCCAAGTGCCGTAGGACCAAAATTCTTTTTTTGTTGTTAAAAGATAGATATTTTTTAATAACAATTTCGATGATACCCGACAGCACGATTCTGTTTATAACTGTTTTGACCAAATGAATGCCATTTCATCATACTTGTTAAGGTGTAAAGAAATGTAAATGTCTGATATCAGCGTACCCCAGAAATATCTGGATTGGGCTGGTATAAAATCAATCTTTCTTTGAAGAAAATTCTGTTTTAATAAAGATTTCGATGGTAGGATCTTTAATAACGGTAATCATGGTCCGTCAAACCTAAACATACGCGACCATTAGGAGTAGTTATGTTTGAAATACTCATGTTATCCCCTATTCACATGAATCATGTGACATGATATACTTATTATCCACTAAATGCCAACGTAAAAATGATTAAATTGTGTTTTAAATATAGTATCAATATTTTCTGCAACACTTTTGAATGACATAGTGATGTCATATAGCACCATAAACCGGCAATTGCCGACAAGACTTAGATATTTGATTTTTTGGAAGTCTACCAACGAAAAAGTTACACGCGAGCTGCACTGCAAGATTGCAAACCCTGAGAAACACCAAAACCATAAATCCAGACATATCCCCGGGACACATTTTAAACCCCCCAAAAAACGTTGATTAGCGTCGATACCGTTCAGATCCCAACCGAAATTGGCGAACCGGGGCACATTATCAACAACTCCGCCGTTTACCACACGGGGGAAAGAAACAACCCAAACAAATTAGCGCGCTCCGGCAGCACCCATCATTTCCTCCGGGGCCCTAAGCAGGGAAAGGCAACCGCCACAAACGGTTGCGTGTTTTCGTTTTCCGTTTGATTCGCGCAGAGGGCAAAAAAAAACATGTAAATTCTAATGCTGCATGAAATACCTATGCAAATTATGTTCCACTCGAGCAGCACAACCTAAAACGGACAGGGTACGTGATTTGGTCCAAGGTCCTGGCACACAGTAAACTTCGCACTCCACAATCACCCAGCGTCAGTGGACAATAATACTCGTCTGCTGCTGAAAGAGTAGAACCCTTCAGCGCATTCGTCTCCCCACCCCCTGCAACGAGGTTAGGTCGGAGTAGTACAGCAAAAAATATAATTAACTAGCGACCTGTTGAATGCGGGTGGAATCACCAATAGAACCTTCCCCGGTTAGGAAAACAGGAAAGTAAACGAAAAAAAAAAAACAAATAAATCAAATCGTAAAAATATACACATAACTTTTATATCACGTTATTCTCTTCGGTTTCACTCTCGGTCAGTTCGGCTAGTTTTCCACACCCGCCCGGCAAGTGCCCAAGCTCCCAGCACCAATAATTGAAGAAAAAAAAACAGCAGCATAGAAAGGAAAATTTTTCCCTACTTCCGAAGCCGGCTACTCAAGAAGGTTGTTACTATATGGTTCTCTATCACTATTATAAGCTGTGCAGAGAACAAAACTACGTCATTGATTGCCAACACCAGTGTACACACGTACAGACACATACAGACATTACTCCTTATTTTTTGCCTGCCACTCTCACCAGAATCTCTGTCAGGCATTAAAAAAAGAAATAAACAGACGGTCCCCGTCTTACGCCTCACCCTACCTACGAACCAACCAACCAGCCTGCCAGCCTGCCAGCCAGCCAACCAGCTGGAGCATTGGGGCAAAAGCTTGCCGAAACCCCAATTCCATTGATTTTTCTTCCATCGAAGTTTTCCCGGAGATTTTGGCCGAACAAAAGCACTGACAAGACGGGCGAGCGAGGAAGGGCCAACGGGAAAGGCAAAGGACAAAATCACATGCAGACTAGTTAATATTTAATGTGCTATGATCATCTTCTGTTCGGGTTTTTTTTCTTCTTGTTATGGTTCTTCCTTTCGTCTAGTGTGTTGTTTTGCTTCTTGGATTCTAACTCTCGACTCTCGGCGACTTGCCCGCACAAATGGAGATGTTTGGTTTTGCGGACTCCCTCTTTTATGTGCCAGTTTGTCATATTTATTACCGAATACAGTTTCGGCTGTCGGCTGCCGGCAGCGAGGCGGGGGCAGCCAGGGAAGGAAGTGGAGCACTGACCTAGAGCAAATTTTATTAGTTGTTTATATACAGTTTAGTGTTGGCGAATGAAGTGCTGAGATTCTTGGGAACCCGTCGGACTATGTCGGAAGGCAACGGTTATTAGATTAGAGTGTGGAAGTTACGTGGAATGGTTTGATTGAGTTACTGTTTAGGAGTAAGGAATAGTTGTAGCACTGGTTGCTGCTATTACTAGACTGGCTAGAACATTGTGTAACAGACAATTTTACGTACAAATAATGACCAATATATGTGCGTAAGTGACTTACAGTAATAATTACGTTAATTAAGTTTTCAACAATATTTTTATGGCAGTTTATAATCCCAGTTTTGGAACGCCAATTCAACAAAGTGCCGGAATTTATTTTTCTTAACAATTGCCAATGTTGAGCTCCTAGTGAATCACAGAATATTTTGGTTCAAGAGCATTTAAACTCTAATTCTATCACAATCAGCATTTATAGATTCGATTTATAGCTTTTGGAAGCGAAACAACTTAACCAATGTGAGTGCTTTTTCAATCATAGTCATGCTCGGCTACATATTGCTGTACCGGTGAAGAAGAAATACTTCGAGGATAGTAGCATGCAAGTTTTACCTCACCTGCCATATTCACCGGATGCTGGATGGTACTGTCCGACTGAAAAACACGTCACTTTTGAGCAAAATATAAATATTTTTCCGACGCGGAATTTATAGGCATCCAGAAATATTTTCAACAAAAAAAATGACTGCGGAGAACAAGTTAAAAAAGTTCGGAATTCAATTGTCCCATCTAATATTATGCGATTTAATTCTAACGACCATGTATTAGACTCATTGAATTAAGCTTATCCAACAGCCAAGCCAATTATCCAATGTACGATTATTATTCCAACACTTTCTAAATTATATTCACATGCAATGCAATATAACAGAGCATTGATTAAGTACAGTGCAAAAAAAATGACACTAATAGCTGCAGAGCCTAGTTACACTTTTCCGTTTGCGATGCGGTGGGATTCCAACTACAAGTATGATTGAATTTTCTTTTAGTTTTGATCCAATTCTAGTGAATAAACTCTGATCAAAAGGAAAATTATTTTTACGGCTTAACTTTTACAGGCCGTGCGAAATTTTTCGAAATTTCGTGTTTACCGAAGTTTAACCAAATCGTATGAAATTTACCTTAGATCTTATGGTAGATCACCATTATCGTTCTGCGGCTGAGGTGCCCTAATTTTAACTATTATGCTGACGTGGTAGTCTGCTGCATACTTAAATTTAATTCAACAATTCTTATTATTGAATTAAGTATATTCAGATTTTAATTATTTTAGAATTGAGAACATATGTTTAGCAATCTACTGAATGTAATAAAACCGCAGATATGAGTCAGGAAGACACTGCAAGCTTCAGATTCAAAATGCAATACAGAACGTATCTCTTGCATTTGTATGATTTTCTGTGTCTGTCAAACTATTACTTTAGCCGTAAAAGGTTAAACTACAGTTGAATTTATTGTGATTTTTGTTTGATTTCGATCAATTTCGATAAAGACGACGAAATTTCACGAGATCCCGTAGGAAAACAGCACAGTTAAGTTAGTTAGTACCATAATTCCCAGAGCGAGTGTTACACCAAAAGTTTGACACTTTGCTCACGAATGACACAGCTGAGCCGATAGAATGAAAACAAGGGGGCCCAGATTGCTTCCTTGAGGAAGCCCTACTGCATTGGCAGTAGATTCGGAAACTAGTGAACTATAAATTTTTAAATATTCTTTTCGTTTCGTCCATAAACTATACCCATTTATAAAATATCGATCGAAGCAAACTGTGAAAGTGAGCGGACGTGAAAAGCAATTCCGCGGATTTTTTTCCGATTTTATGCAAATAACAAATAAGCAGTTTGGAAACGAAATTGGTGAAAGTGCCTTTTCTGTAATCCAAATCCACCACAAAGTAAAAATTAATATTTAAAAATCAAAAAGCACGTAAACCCTGCATAAATTCTAAACTTCGCTCATAAAAAAACTGCGGTTATTCAGAACTTTGCATGCAAAAAAGGCGTAGATTCCAAAATTTGCGTTATTAAATATTAAACGTGTAAATTTTAAAAATTACGCTAAAAACTGCGTTAATTCCGAAATTTTTGCGTAAAAACCTGATTTAATCCACCTAGTGGTGAAAGGAACCTTTGTTATACGATCTTACTTGCTATTTGAGATAGAAATCGACACGTTTGGCTTAAATGAAATTTTTGGAAATTGAATAAGTTTACAAAATTTGAACAAAATAGAAGCACTTGCAAATTATGATAGTTCTTTTTCTCATGAAATTGCTGAGTAAGTTGTTACTAATGCGGGTAAGTTCAAGTAAAAGTAAGTTGTA
Source organism: Sabethes cyaneus (assembly GCF_943734655.1). Lineage (NCBI taxonomy): Eukaryota > Metazoa > Arthropoda > Insecta > Diptera > Culicidae > Sabethes > Sabethes cyaneus. The sequence continues at coordinate 38,488,139 of NC_071353.1, read as the reverse complement.
AGAAGAAATATTATTCTTTAACATATACATTGCGTAGTAAAGGTCTAGTTTATAGGTTTTTGAACTATGCATAATTTCCTGTAATGCCATTCTATTTGATTCACAACAATAAAGTTTTCTTGAATAAATTTCATCAATTTTTATTAACTTTCGGTTACTCACGCTGTTGTATTTTGTACAACATGTGTAGGTTTTTGAATGCCATTACAAATCGTATATTACGTATATACTAACGTATATTCTTCAGTAAACTTGTTATGAGCAAAATGTCCGAATTATTGAATACATTAATACTTTAAATTGTTAGGAAACAAGATTAGCATAAACCGACATCACAGAAACGAAGCAAGTAGCATGTGAGGTGTACCGCAATTGACCCCAACTGGAATTTTCTCTCGTTTCTTCACATGGAAAAATGATGTCTGTATGCAGCAAAACTACCAGCAAATGTAAAATGTTTAAGATGTATCCGTCTGTTGGTAATCGAGTAATTCGGGGTCAAAATCAGGCTGTTTTTACAATTAAAGTTCTACAGTTCCTAAACAAGCAAACATAGAGGTATACTAAATTCAGCAGAGTTGTGTATTTTTATTATTTGTACAACTTTGTAATACATGAAAAAGTCATACAACAATTACAAGAAGAGTTAGAATAGAAAAACTGATTTTACAAATTCATATACAATAAATAAGATTTTTCTACCTTCACTGAAGAGATAGAAGCTTACTGTGCTCAGCAAAATTTCTTGTAATAATATGCTCTAAAAGTTTGCAAAACATATCAATGTGTTGTATTGACACTGAAGGAAAATAATTTGTTTATTTCACTTTTAAGGGGATTAATCAGAATACAAATTGCACCAGACGATAGAGCTTTCAATTTTAAGAAACTCTTCCAAAGGTTTGATAAACTTAAAACCAAGTTTTCCTAGTCAAAAGTCTATTGCGCACGTTTTCTTTGGTTTGGGCTATTGTGCGCGCAAGTAACCGTGTTATAAAAGTTGGCGCGAGTGTTCGAGGGTTAATATCTTTTGACCGGTAAAACCAATTCTTATGTAATTTTGCATATATATTTCTAGTGTGAAAACCTCTCGTTTGATATTAAAATAATTGAAATTAGGTAAATTATCTTGGTTAAAATCATTATAAATTATTGTTAATTTTGGTGTGATGTATTCGATTGCTCATAACTTTCAAATTAACGTCCAATCAGAAAACTATTCAATAGTGATCTATCTGGCTATATTACCTGCCAAATGAAACTAATAGCGTGTAAATCGGTTTGGCCATCTCTGAGAAACAGGCGTTCATTTGTACCTAGTCAAAACAAGTTTTTCAAGGCTAACTTTTAAACTGCTTGTCCGTTTTCAATAAAACTTAGCTAAATGTTTAGTAATAGTAAGAGCTTTCGTTTGGTACTAATATCGTTAAAATTGGTTGCGTGGTTCCGGAGAAAACCGTGTCACGTAGTTTTCACATTTTTGCTTATAACTTTCAAACGAAAAGTCAGACCACGAAACCATTTAATAGTGATATACTAGGCAATAATACCTTTCAAACAAAAGTAATAGCGGTCGAATCGGTTCAGCCATCGCCGAGTAACAGGCGATAGAAAATTCGGAGCGAACACACATACACACATACACACATACACACATACATACACACACACACACACACAGACATTGCTCAGTTCGTCGAACCCTATCGATTGGTACATGTGACTTGGCCCTCCGGGCCTTGGATCAATTTCGTGTTTTTCGACCAATTTCTAAACCTTTGTTATATAGTATAACAAAGGTAAAAACGCGTAAACTCCGAAATTCGTGCTGAAAATCGCGTGAATTTAGAAGTTTGTGTAAAAATTTTCACGTGAAAAAGCTACTTAAGTGAGAATTTTTAGTAGCTTTAACCAAGTTTTAGTTAAGTCCAACCTATTCGCAGGAAAAACTCATTGAAGAGTGTAGTATTTTATTTTAGCTCACAAAAAAAATCGATTAAGCAAAACGTTTAGAAAGTTATTATTATGAATCAGTTTTCCTGTTACAGGAAGCAATTTGCTAGAAATTGAGATTGACTAACTGTCAATATAATTATTTTGTTAAACCAACCAGTTTCCGATAATTGCTTAATTTCGATGGCGCGTTGATTTTATCCATTTATCATTAATATTCACGATTAAATTTAATGTGCATATGCTGCAAACCAACGGAGATTGCTGAAACTTTATTAATTATTCTATGGGATATTTTTTTATGGTCGCTATAAACCAAATCGATCAGGATGATCTGACATTAATATTTTAATTTTTCCGTTCACGGATATATTTTCAAGTTAACAAAGCTGGCGGAATGATTAAGCTTTTCACCAGGGCAAGCTGTACCTATGCTTTATAGCGAAAATCTTTGTTAAATTATGACGGTAGCTATCAAGCAGTGCTAAGCATAATTGGTTTTATTGAGGCTTTTTGCGGATTCTCAGAGGTTATAAAAACCTTCTGAAAAGTGGCCCCCCCCGGTCGGACTGTAGTTTTATAGCGGTCATAAGTAAGTTCTGGTGAAGCTCATAGTTTTATTACCGGTTTTATGAAATTGGTCATGGACAACACTAGAAAAATGTAATAATAATTGTTAATGTTACTGTTATAATTACAATTGTTAAGTTAGGCTGAAGAAAAAGAAGCAACCGCTTAGTAGGCCAAAAATACCCTCCCGTACTCTATTTGGTATCACCATCTCGACCAAGCTAAATTTAAAAATCGTAATGTATGAGGCACTCATAGAGCTTGCTATTGTCTACTAAATTGTTGAATTAAGTATTTTTTGTATTTATGGCGCAATGTATAAGTGTGTGTGACGCTTAACTTTAGCGGTGTTTCTCGGAGAACTTTTTTTCAACTCCCCTGTGGTTCAAAGGTTCACCAAGAGCTGTAAATAACAGGGTCTGGGGAAAAAATTTGGTTCGAATCCGGTTTATAATTGGCTCTCATTATAATTTGGTTCGATTCGTGGATTCCCCAGGTCGAGTAAAGAGGAACGTTATACAAACATAATAAGCGTTGTGTTACCTAGTTTTCCGTGCTTTCCTCTTTACGTCTTGTCTCGCCCTGAAGATACTGTAAACACTTTTGTTTCATTACTACCGTTCCTCTTCGTCTATTGGAAAGACTACTGATAAAAATAAAGTAATGCCTGACCTCATTATGAAGGTTAACACAAGAATTTGGCTTACTGGTTAAAAGTTATTTGAATTATTGTTTAAGAAAACTTTTTTTTTGTTTGACTTTAACAGCTTGGGTCATTCGTGACTTCTGCGAGGTTGGGAATTGAACCCGGGTCCGAGGGGCAAGACACTTCATAATATTATCATATATTAACATATTAGGCCCTATTAAAGCTCTATAAATGTATATCTTTATAGGGCTTTAGGTTATATTAGGGGGGAACGGTAAATATATTAAGGTTGAAAAAAAATTTCCATAGGGAAAAGTAATATATTTCAAACAGTGTTGTTGCCCCTCGCCCGGGTCCTCGACGTGAGAGGCGTGAAGGCTAACCACTACACTGTGATTGACACATTTAAGAACTTTTTTGATATGAAACCATAGCAATTCCACGATTTAAAAAATTAAAGGTGCTCCGATTTTGTTCAAACTTTATCACATACCTTTTTAGAAAATTTCCACCTGTAAGTTTTCATTTGGCGTTTAAGGTGCCACTTTCTGAGTAAGGGTGGTCCCAAATGTCGCAATTTTTGCCAATCTTTCCTTTTTTTAAAAATCTCTTGCCCTCAAACCACTGACTTGATTTTAATGACTTTGCTATCCAATGAAACTATATGAAGGAACACTTTTTTCATGATTAAATTGCACTATTATTTGCTATTTCATTTGGTAAATGAAAGTGATTTTAACGAGCTATTCAAGCAAAAATATTAAATATAAGGCCGAAGCACAAAGTTTTTGATGGTCGCATAAACACTAAAAATAATTGTTTTATCAAGTTTTCGTGTTGTGTAGACTAAAGAGACCTCAATTTTTTATATTTTACGCGAAATCTGAGAACTTTTTACATAACATATTAAAAATTTTGTCTGCAATGAAATATTGATAAAAATATATTTATTTTTTTTTTGGATATTTTTGACAAAGACGAACCAGCAATATGTAGTTCTTTGCCTTTCCAAAGTTAACTTTCGGAAATTTTTTAGGACCGGTTGGTAAAACTCTAAAATGTCGCAGTGCGTCGTTTTTCGTCAACACAACATTATCTTTCCTAAAAAAATTAATCTCTCAAATTATAAGCTTCAAGTGTGCCTGAGTGAGGAGTGTTTTTGAATGATAGCAGAATTAAGTTATGATACGGAATGAAATCTCTCAGCAATTTATCTATTAATCGTTAACTTTCTGTCAGTAGAAGTGACCAGAATTGACTAACATAGCGTCAACAGACCATTGAATTACGTTTCTAAGACGTGTCGATGCTAATAAGTTATGGTTATTTTCAAAGGTATGTTAAATCTGGAATTTACAAGAAAATTTTGAGCTTTGTCTGTTTGTCTGACAAGCAACCAGAACTCTGGTAAAATCAAGATTCATTTATCTGGCAACCGTGGGGTCCAACGTATTTCCGAGGTGCTTTTACGAAGTTAAATATACGGGATACCAAGTTTTACCGAAGTTGAAAACCAGTGCCTAAAACAGTACCGAAACCGGTTACGGTTGTTTTGTCTTGACTATTCTTGTTCAGTTTTCAATTTTCAGTGCCTACTTGATGCACCTGTAGTTTATAGACTGACTATTCAAGGCACAAAGCTCACTTATTAATTAGAACGCGCTGCTCAAGCCACACATACTGATGATTTGCATTGAATGATACCAGAGTTGCATGTAAAATGGCGTCGAAGATGATTGCAATCTAATATTGTGCGTTTCATTGAAAGTTATACATCGCGCAACTCAAAAATGAAACGCTCTATCATGGTTGTTGGATCAATTTTGGTGTTATTAGAAGAAACTACACAGAAATCATAAAGTTGCTTTGCTTTTGGCAACACAGTTATGTGAACAACACGTTTATTTACAATATTTTGACAGTAGTTCTAGCGCGGTGTTTGCTTCAAGCGCAGTGTTTGCTTTAGACCGTGTTTAACATTGGACAATAATACTATAAGCGCGTTATTTTGTGTGTAACCAAAACCAGCCCCCTGACAGGACGTCATTTTTTGTAGCAAGAATGCAGTTCGCTCTGTAAATTTTTACACAAAGTTGAAACTAATACATGTGCACCTAACTATAACTAGTGCGAGCACAGGGCAGGATTTGCTGTGGGTCTGAAAAAGAAATTGGTATTACCAACATACAACAATATTCGTGATACCATGATGTACAGATGTCAGTGCCCTGGTGGAAACTCCAGCACCACGGATGACAGTGGCATATTAGTTTATGAATAAGAGCGAAGACTCAAACAAATGACGACCAACATTTCAATAAGGCCCAAGTCCAACATGTAAACAAGCCGTGTAACGATTCTTATACACGTGCGATCAAAGTGGAAACTACATAGATTTACTCCTGGTGCTAATCACTATAGTTTCAAAGGAAAAACACATGAATCATGGTTTAATGGTACAGCACTCGTTCGCTAATTGCACGAATGAAGCGATGCAACTTGCGAATATGGTTTTTTAATTGCACGATGGTTGCCAATATTTACTGTAAACGTTATCACCGTAATGAACTCCTCACAGGTACTCACACGTGCACTAGATTTTGGAAAAAAGACATAAATCTCTATAAACAAACCAAATTCGTTAAAGTTTAGCCAAATTTGTATAAATTTGTTTTTGATATATCTACTATAGGTAGTAGAGTAAACATAGGTCAGCGAAGATGAATCCTTTGTATCCAAAAGAACTGTCAAACTTGTTTCCAAAAAAAAATGACGTCATTACATCCTATGCAACGCTTCAGAATTTTACAGTGTTGCTGAGACGTCATTTTATTTTTTTTCGTTGCCAGTTCTCGGATTACGTGCATCCGCTGATCTATGTTTACTCTACTATCTATATAATATATACGTAATGTAGATTCATTGTTGTTTATAATAGCAACCACCTAGGAAACCACGTGCAGTTTGACAGTTAATTGCTAGCGGACGAACAATTAAAGGACGATGCAATTAGAAGACGTGTGATTAGCGCACGAGTACTCGGGTTGTTTATTGGTTGGACTCGGGCCCTATTGAAATACTCATCGTCAAATTATGCCAGATTGCAGTCAAGTCATAGCGTTACAAAGTGTTAGAGATTCATTCAGGCGTTTTGGTCATACATTCCGGGTATCTCCGTTATATTCAATCTAGATTTACACAACAAAAAAGTGTTTTCCGTCGAAATTAAAGAAAATTAGGTTAGGTACCTCCGATTCGCTCTTAATTAGCCGCGAGGCGACGCACGGGGTCTATAAATTTATAACTTGTCTATACATAAATTGGCTTTTATAAATTGTCAACTAAGACAGCGGTTCCCAATCTGTTTTCGGTTCACCAACCCCTTGACGGATTTCCCTATACTATTCTGCAGCGAACTAAAGTTTTGGCGAACCCCTATTTGGGAACCGCTGAACTAAGACAAACACCACCAAACTAGAGTTACTATATATAGAGTGGCGACACTGTCAAAATAAAAGCACTATACGCGCGCCAAAAAATTTACCACACGAATGAGTAAGGTTAATGCAGAAATGAATTAGATTCGACTCAAAAAGGAGTAAGACCTGACTCACATTCGCCAAAGGTGCAATAGTCTCAAAATCTGAGTAATTTGGGAATTTCTCAGCTGAATGCTGTAAGCCATTCTGTAAACACAGTTATATTTAATTCTAATTTGGGCAAGTACTACTCAATTTTGAGTAAAATGTTACTCAATAAAGAGTTTCTGCGTTGTAAGGAGTAAGAGTAACTCGAAATAATGTGTAGAAAATTGCGCACGTTTCAAGTTATTTCACTTTTTGTGAAAGTGAATCAAATTTTCTGAGCTTGTATGCTAAAGAATGGCGATCAGAAATTCCGCAGCAGTAACACTGCCATTGAATAACCCGCAAAATTCACCAAGAATATAGAATGACTACATATAGAGAGGCGACACTGTCAAAATTGGAATGACAATTATCTGTCAGTGTCATTCCAATCGAGTAGCCGGCCTTCTAATCACACAGAACGAAAAAATAAGTCACACATTCGACGTAAACAAAAATCAGATATATTTTTCTATCACATAAAACGTAAATAGCCCAATCCGTTTTTAAAGATTTATTTAAACATCCAAATGTAATATATAAGCCTTTAAGTGAAATAACATGTAATTTTATATGATTTGCTATGCTCCACATAAATGTATGTCGAAAAACGTAAATTTACATGATTTTTTCGAAGCTGGAAGAGAAAGCGAGTCTGCATTGCATACATTTAGGATGACATTTCACCACTTTGAATATAGTCGCTCTACAGGAATACATTGATTACAGGCATTGTTTTTAGTACGAAATCTAACGTGGAATTTTTGAAAAGTTAGGTTAGGAAAAGAAAATATTGGACGTAAAAAAGTGGACGTAAAACAAAATCACGTGAAATGAATGGACGTAAAAAGAGATTCTAGTGTATCGTAGAAGCCATTTTAAGCGATTGGTGAGCACTTTGACAGTTCGATCGATTGGTACAGCGGCAATGATAATAAATAGACAGGTTAGGAGGAAAGAGGCGTTTGGTTAGTAAGAAAACTGATACAATAAACTATGTGCTCATGGTAACTACAACACGTGATTGAAAAATTTCAATGCAATCTATAACAACAAAACGAACGTTGTGACGTAGTTTCCGACCGCTTCGATTGCTTTTACTGTATGATACAGGTGTAGTACCAATACGCTTGTACGATTTGCCTAACCTGTGCTTTATTATCATTGGTACAGCGGCACTACCTCATTGGGCTTTAGTCAAAATTGGAGTGACAATCATCTGTAAGTGTCATGGCGATAGATCTGGCATGGGTTTGAAAATAATGTGGAAAAACTTGTTTCCTGTTCAAGAATATTTGATTTTATCGACGATGGTTAGATCGATTCTGAAGCATCTAATAAGAAGTGGGCGAAATTAATTGCTCCCTGTCGCTTGATTAAATCTTAACTATAAAAGTTATGTAAAAGCTTAGATTTACGATGTTTTCTGTGTGCATACCTTGCTTGCTAATGAAGTGATGTGTCGTTGTCAATGGCTCCATTGTTTTCTACCATAACCCCTAAAGTATCGATTGGATTGTTTACTAATGTCTATTTATGTCTCAATCTTTAACTGGTAGGTATATCAAGCAGTCAGTTAGCACCTAGTTACGATGTTTTCTATAAAAACAATTGACATTAATATACTTCCACAAAACTGAAATCAATAATCCTCCACGCCGAAAGTCACAAACCAACAAACCATCGCACTGTAATAAAATTTTAAATCAAACTTTTCGTTTATCGAATTTGTCGATCCTAATGCAATGTGCTCGTAAATTATCCTGGGTTTGTACTAACTCTAACCCGAAATTATTGAACGATATCTTATGTTTGACAGATCGACCGGTAAATCGTAATGCTACACGGTTTACAACTACGTTACAAAATGAACACTTTTACAACAGTTCGATTAGTTTTCGTCCTAATCGTTATCGTAAAATCGTTAAAAAATGACGATGGTTTCATTTGGGTAAAATAAATTTCTGATTTTTCCGACAAATGAAAAAATTGCGGAAATGATTTCTGAACTTTCTGAACGTCGCGTTTGTAGAGTATCAAAACATAGCTAATTGAATAAAAGATTGTTGAGCTGTTTTTCTGTTATATTTCAAAGAAATAGACGCATATGCTTTTGATAACCACTGTAATTTATAGCGCGGTGAAAGATGCACCTTATTGTGGAATTAAGATCAAAAATTAATTTTTATGTGTGAATAATGGAAACGTTGTTCCCATCCGTGTAAATTGCGAACGCATAAATTCTGTTTTTTTTAACAAACTCACTCTACTAACACTATTCAATCCCGTCTCGAACCCCAAATGTCTCCGTCCAACGGATTCGCGCAAAAGTTTCCAAACATCTTCGCCCTTCTTTTATGTCCCTACCCTATACTATATGGGTACGACGCTCTGACTGGCCCATCAAGCCGCCAGCAACCACTGTCTTCTAATGGCCAAAAATTAGAAAATTATGGCGCAAAATTCGCTACGAATCGGAACCGGCCGGTCGGCCGGTTTGTTCGCACAACTGCAAACGGCACAAGAAAAGTGCAGTTTTTTTTTCTTCACTCCTGCCAGTCCCTTTGTGGTCGGTTGTTTTTCTTCGTTTTGCATCGTTCGACCGGCCGGGCCGGGCCGCCGCCGACAGGGAAACAGCTCAGCCTTATATAACGGTTATTCTCGCCAAAATTTGAACCCTGAGGGAGTATCGCGCGCTAATTTTTTCATTCCCCGTATTTCGTTCCGAAGGGTTGGCGTGTCCTGGATTGGCGGGTGAAGGTTGTGCTGCTGCTGCATCGACACACTTGGTGGAGGTCTTTTATGTTAGTCAAAAACACTGACGGACGGCTGACGAGGGCGGACGGTGGTGAACGCACGGGGACGATGGTGATGTCGCGACGAAATTAAAATCAATATACATAAAAGAAAATAAAACTCCGCGCAGCGGTCAGTCAGCCGGTGTGCGTGCAAATTGCAGTTCGAGGAACTAAGGATGCGCTCGAATAAAAAAGAGCACTCCGAATTATAACAGTCGATAGTGAGGGACGAAAATTTCTGCGAGACTGATTCCCCTGGATGGTAACAAAAAAAAAAAAGGAAAAAACGCGAGGCCAGGATAACGACGACGAAGTCAGCAGCAGTTAGTCGCATTTTGGCAGGGTCTCATTTCGTTTTCGACAGGTTGAACGGTTAATTATAATTCATTAGGGTGCGCTGCTCGCCGGTCCACCGCAGCTCAGCGGTTCGGGTTTTGACGACGGCAGCAGACGTGATCTAGAAATGGTTGCGTGCTCAAGTTTATTTGGCGGCGACGGCTAGGGCTCGGTGCGGTTCGCTAGATTGATGGGACACGAGACAGAGTGAAACTGGACTGTCTGCGGATTTTTTTTTGTGTTGGTCTTGCAATCTCGTGCCGCGGGATATAGTTTCTGAAAATGTGCATCATTAGGGATGCAAATGAGATTTTTGTCGGATACAGCAGGTACCGTTACCTTATCTGTAGATTTTTTCGCTTTCATTTCAAGACGACCATGAACATGTTCAACCTAGGAATGACCTCCAAACTTTGGAAGAAATCATCCTTCTGGTAGGAAGACAGCAAGAACTCTACAATTACTGCACATGAGCACACACCCAGTTCTGCCTTTCGAAAACTCCGTACGTGTCCTTTTCGGTAGCGAATCGATTTTCTTCCGTTTTGCGTTGTCCCTCGCGGGTTGTTGGCGAAACGGCGTCCCTTCTACGACAGCAGTGGGCACACGGACGGACGCCAAACGTGCTCAGGTGTCCACTACACACCACAATCTCACGCCGGGAAATGTCAGATGGTGGTTCCGAAATGGGGAAAATTCTTAAGTTGAAGCCAACTTTGCCATGCCATGCTATCGCAGGGCAGCGATAGGAAAGAAGAAAAAAAAACTCCAACTTGACCCGGCAGGAATCCTTCGTTCCCATTCTCCGACCGTGGATTTCGTAGAAATCGCGAGCCAGCGGACAGACACGTGCATGTGTTTGTGCGCGCTATGACCACCGCTGTCAGCTAGTCAAGCAGTAAGATTAAATAACTCATGAGGAGTGGAGGTTTTTCGTCCCTCTTGATTTGCCGTTTCTCTGCTGTTCACTTCACGCCATCCTTACCCCCTCACGAACGTACAGAAGGTGCCGCATACACAAGCATACGTGTGCACAAACACATACACATACACACATGTGCGAGCGCGATGTCCGTTTACTTCAATTTGCGATTTTTCCTCCTTTTTGTGCCAAACTGCTTTCTTTTTAGCGCACTGGCTATCCGTTGTCCGCATCGAAAGAAAGGCGAATTTTCCTCTTGCCGAAAAAGACGGGGCAGATCCGGCTGTTCTGTGTCGTGTCCAGTTGATGTCCGCTTCGAGAGTTTTCTTTTCGATTTGCCTCAGGTCGGTTGGCAGGGAAGCGTCACAGAGACGCAGATGTTGCACTCGTCAACGGGATGAGCCCAGCCATTTTCCATAGTTGACCACGGCCATTCTCTGAAACTCCAACCAATGTAATGACTCAGTGTCAATCGTTGAGATCTTTTAAAACCCATAGATTGCTAGAAAATCGCAAACCAGGTAACGTTAACGGACTGTACCTTTCTTCACCAGCCATAAATTTGGAAACAATTACAATCCTGATAAGTGGCTTGCACCAGTGCGGCTCAGCGTTCTACACAGGCCTGGTAGAGATAGGAGCTAAAGCAAGAATCGATACCTGCCAATGCGCCCTAATCCGTATTTGGCATTCATAGGAAGGGCCCGCACCCGAAGTAAGCTTACCTGAAGGTCCACACAGGAGATCTGCACTCGGCTTCTTCTTTCGCTTTACGTCCTAAATCAGCATATAAAGGTGCAAAGCGCGGTCCGTCCCCATAGATTTGAGCAAAAACAAAAGACGCAGTGCGATGTTTGTCGTTGTGAACCGACTCTATTGTCACCATTAGCAAGGAAGGCGACGACCGAGAAGGCCAGGCAGCAGCCAGGCATCATCGATGCATTCAAAACCAAACTGATTTGTATTTCGCGTTTCGGCTGGCCGCTTTCGGGTTCTTTTCCCGTCTTCTTTTGTTTTTTCATCGCATCACACAGAAAAAACAACAACCAACCTTTCGGATCGTTTCGTGGACTTTTTTACAAATACCCACACCGAGCGAGACTAGACGCGAAAAAAAGCTTGCTGTTTTGTCTATGAGTCATTTCGTTTCTGCAGCTTATAGTTAGCGCTTTAAATAACCAATACTACAACAATTAGCAATAACAAGAAGAAGGGATAGCCGAAAGTCGAATCGCCTAGGCGTCCTTCACAGTTCACACAATGCCTATGCCGAGGCTTAGACCGTCATCTGTTGACCTGCTGCTTGGTTGATGTATTTGTTGGGTATTGGGTTATCGGCGAAAGTTGGAGCTTGACATGTGTGAAGCCGACCTAGAGTGTGGGAAGAAAAAAATTCTACTCCCGCGTAAGGCAAGCTTTCTTTGCACCGATCTATAATGCGTTACGTTTGGGATTTTTTTTATATGTTCAAAAATTCAATAAAAATTAAGCAATTTTATCATTATCTGCCGAGCGAAAATGGAAATTTCAATTCAAACTCTAACAATATGTAAACAAACCACCAGGTGCTGTCAAACGAGTGAGGTTAGGAACTCCCCCTTGCAATGATCAATGGTGCACTCCCCCGTGCAATACATTTCAAAATCGGTGACAAAATATCACCGGTAGGCCAATGTTAGGATCACGCGCAAAACTGTCGAACCAAGTGGTGTCATCGATGTGAATGACATAAATAAAACTATTTTTCGGATACAGTTAATTCTATATTTGTTTTGTATATGAAATCTAATGACTGTCAGCAATGTTCGCTGATTATTAAAACCTAAAAATCAGACTGAAATTTCTTTTCAATGGGTTCATAAATCCAGGCTATTGAAACGTCAAATTTAATCTAACCTTTATATAGATTCTACTGATCCATAGCAAGACGATTTTGATACTATTTTGAATACGCAAGCATCAATATGAGTTGTTTTATTACACTTTTACAGTTACTATATTGGTGATCAACCGTTCCAATGTAAAACTTATAGAAGGTAAAATTATTATTTGAGATGAAACGTGAATGAAAAGTACGAACAGTAACATAAAACCAAATTCAAGCAACGGTAAATTTGGATAATGGATAGAAAGCTTAATAAGTTGGACCAAAATTTGGCTCCCAGAGTTGCTGATGACTCGGATGAAACCCGTTTTGCCCCAACGCCTCAAGGTTGGAGCCCGCTATACGGACGAGACACGCCTACACGGACTGGTTATTGTGAATCGATTTTCGTACCTTGACGGTTGCATTTTAGTAATGAGGAATCAGATAGACGAGAACACGTTGGGATGGGTTGGAACAAGATTGGACCGCACCCAAATGACGAGCTTGCTGTTTGATCTATTCAAAGTATTAGTTTTGGGTAATATAAAAAAAAGTTGGAAGTGAAGTTAAATGCTAATCAATTTTAGCATATATGTTCTAAATAACACGAAAATTTATTTTATGGTGAGCAAAATGCGTTTTGCCTCTTGGCCTTAACGTTCGTTGACCTTTTTTTCCTCATCACTGCGACCAGTATCGTTGATCTATTGTGATATCGCCTGGGTGTTTGCTGTATAATATGCACTGCATTTTTTGCTATAATCGCTATATCGTTGACCATGCGGTCATGTCTGGAACGCTACTCTACTGATTTCGTACATAATTTGTCAAAACGTTATTCAATTTTGTTTAGTGGTTTTAACCCAAAGAGTCATTCACCACTTTAAAAATATTTGCATATGCGGAAAAAGTGGATTATGCTCGCAAAAGTAAATTCGAAACAAAAAAAAATTGGATGAGTTTGTTTTGCGACTGCTACTGGATACTTTTTTCTTTGTGGTTTATATAGGGACATCCCAAATAACAATGTCGGTTTTATTACACTCTTTTATGACCAGTGTTAAATAAAAATGTCATTAACAGAGTATAATAAAATTAAGAATATCACTTGGGTTGGTTTTTACAAAAGGTAGTGCACTTAAGTCTTTCAAGTGGATGGAAAAGTTATATTTCCGGGAAGGTATAGACTGATTCCTAGAATCTGACAAAATTATTTTATCGCATTACACTAGAGGCTAAAAATTGAATACGTAATCAAGCTTCACGACAGTAAAACTACTGCATTTTCCAAAGGCAATAATACAATTCGAAGATAAGTATTTTGCTTTCATTTGTGTATTACTGGTAGGGTCAATATTTACACCTGTACTTTTCGTGCTGACATGCACGAAAACTAGTTTTCCGCTGGCATTCGTAGAGGCAAAATTGCTCTTTTAACGATGAAAGTTGACCTAGCCATTCTTCCTTTTCCTAATGACCAACCGCAAGGACGTGGCCGACACCGTTCAAGCTTTGTTCAAAAAGGAGATCAATAAACTACTGCACATTTAACGCGGTCTAGGAAAATAACCCGAAAAAGGGATTTCTGTGTAACTTCACTAGCTCAGATCTATCACGCAAGCGCAACCAGGATGTGTGTGTGTGGTCATTTATGACTCTGCTGTACGAGGATGTTCACACGAGGCTGACCTTTCTGGGTTGCTTCAATTACCTTTTAAGCTAATATTGATTAGCTGTCTACGGAATGCATTCTGCAAGATTGTTTTTCAGATATAATAGGCCGTATGAATAAAACAGTTAGAGCAAATGCTCCCATGCGTTTTAAACGGGAAAAGCAAAGCAAACTGTTTTATTCATACGGCCTAATGAATCAATCTAGTAAATACGGTGACCCATGAATGATGGCAATTTGCAAGCATACCCGAATTGGCCTTATGAAAGAAGGCATCTTCAAAACATTTTAGCGAAATCGTTTCAAATACCGCTAGTTAAAAACGGTGAACAGTTTTTGTAGCCATATTCAGTTCATGAGAAAATAACTAAACTTGAGCTCGTGTCACGGCGTCCGCGTGGCCAGAAATTGCATGCGCAAAAACAACTGGATCTAGCAAGTTGTTATTATTGTTAAACAAAGTTTGGAAGAAGGTTTTCAACGACTCAAGGTTGATTCATGGTCAGACACTTTGTATGACTAGTTTTAGCGAAACCTTGATAAGTCGTTTAATTTGCACGGGATTACCGGCGAACGATAGCTTTCGCTATTGTTGTCGTCGTGAGGAATTGATCTAATATTTAAGTTTGCTTCATGGTGGTAGGTTACCAAGAAAGTGTCCTCGCATGACATTTTCACGAGATCGTATTCATTTAAATAAATTATCATTATCTATTGGTTTAGTTATCGATATGGTTATGCAACAATATAACCCAATATTCGAGTTTTGCTTCACAACAATGGGATAACGAAAGAATTTCTATTTGCGGTGTTATATTAATTGAAATAAACTAAAGGCGAATGATTGTTTCTGTTGTAGCTAGAATTGCCAGAAGTTACCGTACAATGAAGCAAATTGTATTGAATTAGTCTTACTCATATCAATCTTTGAATATGAATTGAGTAGCTTAATATCATTGCTGAAAAGAAAATTAAGTGCGGAATACAGAAAAAACCTAGATAAATAATGATTATTACATTTTTAGAGTTTTCACTTCATTCTTTACTCTTACGACCACAAATTAACGCTATTTGCGTTCCTTTGAAATGGCACTAAATTGAAAAATCAGTCAAAGTCACTAATTCGTTAATAACACTAAGGTTATTAATTCGTTTAATTTCATCCATGCATTTTGTAAGCCATTCTTTGCTACATGGACATTATCCCTGCCAAGCGACCGATATTTTGATCTATTATAATATCGTCCAGCTATTTGTTTCCAATCTATTTAACTTACGGTAAAGATGGACGTGGCCAGCACTAATGACCTTCAAAGGAAAAGTTTCAACTTTGACTGGGCTAGTATCATGTATCAAAATATTAGTCCTCAAGCAATTAGTGTTTACTACTTTTCAATACCAATCTAGCTCGTCAGGAGATTCAGGAAATGCGGAAATAAATTATAGTTGGCCCTTTGGATCAGAGACTTCATTACGAGCCTCGAGCCAGTACCATTCTTATAGTCAGCTTAATTCTCGGTAAACCAGAGATCAGCGCAAAGAGAGGATATGGCGTAGACTGCGAATAAACTTATACTAAAGTAACAAAACGTAATGTAACTATACTAAAGTAACTCAACGGCCTGATTTTTCTAAGAATCTAAACTACGACCAATCGCTTGTCAAAGTAAATACACCCAATTCTTTCTTTGCACGGATTGTTTTTATACGGATTTTTTTGCACGGTTTTTTTATACGGGATGCATCCCCCGTGTAAAAAAAGAATTTGATGCACGGTGAACTTACTGTGACATCACGTAGTTGTTCGATAATGATGTTCATCGCATCAGAATCAACCTTTTAGACCTATTTAAATCGAGATTTGTGAGGTGACGATCTAGAAAATCTGTTCGACGAAATATTGCTTTCGGCTAACTTAAATCGAAGACCTCTATAACAAGAAAACTGGCAGCTCTGCCAATGTTCGGGAGACACTGATGGTAGCTCGCTCTACCGGCCAAGGTAGTCCCTGAATGCATCTGTGTGAGTGAGTACTAGTATTCATACACCCATGCCAACATAGCCGAACAAACACCAATACAGAATTTTGGAGAGCTTGCTAACACTTTTGCAAAATTTACCACCTTCGCTAAAAGAAGCACCGCTGATACTGACGCTCGACGTTTATATGAAAAAATAACAGAGATGCCAGTCTTGTTAGTAATGGGGTCTTCGCCTAAATGCAATCATATTTTATTCGTTGATCTGCTGGAGCGACCGACGGCAACGTATTGCCTGTTTCGATCGCACTGACCGAGTAGATAACTGTCTATCTTCTCTACGGTAGAAACAAAGAGCAGACACACAAAGAGCGAACAATATCGTCGCGTCGCCGAGGAAGTATTCGGTGCGTGTGTGGAATGATAGAATTGGAAGAATAAAACAAAACTAGTGTAAATATAACACACTTGACTGGCAATCGAGAGACGTGGAGTCGAGTCCCACCTGGCATTGCACAACCCAACATGTCTTGGTCTACATATCGAAAATTTCCACTTCTTCCAATTAAACAAACAAAAAATGATTGATGTATATTAATACCAAACGACTGGCTGTAGTTGATCCTTTTAGTTTATGTTAATGCAAATGGTAAGATGCAGCTACTAAGAGCAAATAAAGAGTTGCGTGATTTTTTCAACATTTGCAGTAGATTTTTAAGATCAAGAAATGTGCCAATATGAGTGTCGCAGTAGAGGGACAGCAACAATGTGTCCAAAATGCTATTCGTTTGGAAACAGTAGGGATGACTAGTTCGACGAATGCTCTAATAAAGACCACCAAACTATTAAAATTTGCTACAGAAACAAGTGATTTACAATTTGAAAATATTTTATTTTAAAAACTATTAGACAATAACGCGTGTAAAGTCATTTGGGCCCCCGGCAAAAAAAAAAACAAAAAGCTATGAGTATCAACGTCCTTTAGAACTTGACCCTTTTTTATCGAAACTCGACGCGCATCCATTTAGAAAAAAAAGTCTTTCCAGGCACATCAAGTCCGAATTAGAAAAATAATAGCTTTGATTCAAATAATGGTGGAAACATGCCTTCCACAAACATGTACAAATAGGTTTCACGTGTGTTGCAATATATTTTATAAGGGAAGTTCGATTATTCATATTACACAATTCTATTACTTTTCGAAAGGACCTCTCTTCCGATTTAATGGCTCCGCTGTAATCGATCTGTGATAGAAAACAGCTTAAGTCGATTTAATTTGCGAATAATTTTCAAATGCACGTAATCGTGATCTGTACAATTGACGACTAGCAATGAATCATCAAGATTTTGTTCTTTAAAGAAGCGTCGGTGTTTTTTTTTTAAACTTCGAATCTTTTTCATCCAAAATCACGATCATAATACGCGAGAGTAAACCTTAAGCCTCAAAAGTAACATAAATTATCTACTTCAGTTTTATACCAAAACGTTAGTTTTGGATACAGGAATAGGATTGCTTCATAGGAAAGATAGAAATTGATCAGAACAGATTGTAACTTAACTGGGCGTTTGTTTAGTTGTACACTCAAGTGCGAAGGATACGTTTCGCGTAAATCAAAATCGCATTAATTACCACATAAATTTCAAAATTCGCGTAAAAATCGTATAAATTTTAAAATTTGCGTAAAAAACTAGTGCATTACGTGTAAAAACTACGCGTTAAAATAAACGCGCAGAGCATATCCGTGTAAATTCCAAAAATCACACGCAAGAAACCCGAGTAAATTCCAAAATTCACATAAAAACAGTCGCGTAAAAACCGCCTGAAGAGCGGCTTCAATGTTTTATTTTTCGATAGCTTATTTGCGCCTTTCAAAACTCTGTCAGTATTTGTTTTTTCGATTTATATATAAAAAAGTTACGTCTTTTTAAAATCTAAAATATGTTACTCTAAATGAAAAATCGCGGAAGAATTTTTTTTACTGAAGTAAAACATTGCACGATGGTAATTGAAGAAGCTTCCCAGCTGGCTTCGAGGTATTATGCTGGCCTAATAAACTAGTCGTCGTATGTTTGAATCTCGACTGGGAAAGACTGTTAGAGCCAATAGGATTTTTGCAACCGGCCCTGCAATTGTCCTGTACTTTAACAGCTGGTTGCGAAGTCTGTCGTATAAAAACAGAAGGTCAAGTTTCGATAACGGAATGTAGCACCTAGGCTTTGCTTTGCTTGGCTTAGGTCATTGAAGATAGATAATTCTATGAGAATTCCAAGTATCTAATTTGTTCATTGTGCGCAAGGGTTTTTATCAATTTTGGTCAAATGAGTATTTGACCACATTTTCTCATCGTAAATAGATAGAATAAATTCAATAACCCCAGATTTCGCTGCAATAATATCGATATTTTGACAGGGAATTTGTTTACTACAATAAAAAATGTTTTATTCTATTTCTAGTACCATGCAAGCACCATATTCAAAACAGTGCCTAATTCCGAACAGTTGCAGATTTTCCATAAATATTGTCAAAATTCTAGCTATTTAAACAATTTAATCACTTAAAATGGTTTAAAAAGCTAGAGTTTTGTCAATATTTAAGAAAAATTTGCAACTGTTCAGAATTAGGCACTGTTTTGAAAACTGTGCTTGCACGGTACTAGAGTAAACTGTTCCTCATTCAGTCAAAACTACAAAAAAAACGAGCTTTGAGATAAAAACTCAAACAATCAAACGCGACTCTTGCGTTAGTTCCATTGTCCATGAAAAAACTGTAGTTTTGAAAAATGGCGTCTGTTGATTTTTTGAAAGGATTTTCTGCTACCCGTGCGTTCGTAGTGAAAGATTGAATCTAGCTTAGCGGAATACAGAGATATTGATTTCTATGTAGAGTATAGGAAAGTGTGTTCAACCCAAATTATACCCCAATGATGCCATACGTCTCGCTCTAAAATAAAGCCAAATTGATATTTCTATCATCTTTGGTGCGATAGCATCTCAAAGTAAAAAAAATGGAATGATTTTGCCCGGTGATTCTGCACTGATTCGTGCTAAGGTGAAAAGAGTCATTAATTTTATACATTTTAAAAGCAATATTTTTGTTTGAAACAAAAATTCTGTTCATAAAATCATATTCGCTGTGTTCAGATTAGCAACAAGAATGCAGTGAATACATTTTTTAAATACAGAACCCCTGTTTGGTGCCCAAAAAGTGCTTCCGTAATAGGGCTTTCCGATGAAAAGTTAATGACTGCTAATTTCCCGTTAATTTGGTTAAAACATCAATAAGCAATTATTTTCCGTGAGCTAACACCCTGTCGACGGATTCTGCATAGAAAATAGCTTCCATATGGCGAAAAACATCAATTATATCCCGGCGAAATGCACGTCTTTTTAAACCAAGAAAACGTGACAAAATCCGTCACGCACTGAAGCAAACACTATTTCGTTTGAATCTGTATAAAATGTTTCTTTTTACGTTATGGGATCGAATTTAGCAGTTGTGGCAGTTTGGCAGTATTGCAATAACTGGCAATTTTTTTTCGAAAAAGTCTTAATTGTGCTTCGAGAGTATTATGGGTCTACAGAGACATCTCATTTCTTTGAGAAAATAGATATATACACTAGAATCTCTATTTGTGGTCATTCATTTTACATGATTTCTTTTTATGACCGAAATTTTAATTAACTCTTTTTACATCCAAAATTTGAGTTACCGTCTCTTTTTTTACATCCAAAATTTGAAATAACGTGCTTTTTTTACGTCCAAAATTTGAGTTAACACCCTCCCTTTTTACGACCAAAATTAGAACTTAACTTAACTTAGAACTTAAATTCAAATTAACGTTCTCTTTTTTTACAACCGATTTTTTTTTTCACGTTCCCCTAATAGTGGACGAAAATGTGATTTGAGTGTACTCCATTGTTCAAATCAATACAGAAAAAAAAACATATTTTATTCAAAGGAGTGAAAAAATGAGCCTAAATGAGCTGTAGGCTGTAGAGCCCACATACAATTGATGTTACACAAACAAGTTTGGTTTATATACCATAAATTTTTTTGGCCCTGGGTTTTCAAGCCAATATCAAAAGGGGGTGCGGTAGGGGGGGGGGGGGGGGGGGGGGGGCTACCGGTGTGTGACAAGAGCTTGAAAAAAAAATTAGCAATGACCTTATGAACTCTGAAATTGGAAAAACTTCTAGGGATTCAGATTGACGAATATTTTAAACAGGTAGGTGATTATGCATGCATACTGACGACGAATTAGTAGCAAATTAAACCAAAATGAAATTTTAGGCCTGCTTTTCGAATCGAATTTTTGATTATTCGTAGAAAACAGAAAACGAAAACTTTCTTAGCCAATTAAACTACCTATAAGAATAACAAAAAAATTCCATTCTCAAATTACCACAGCTTTGTTAAAAAAAACCGGTAACTGTGAAGCTTTGTATGTAGCAAAAAAAAACGGAATTCCCGTGTATAAAGCAGAATAAAATAGAAAACTTTAAACTTTTTGGGGCTTTACACTTTAAAATATGTATTCTAAATTTTTGTGTTTCATTTTGGTAATGTTTGTTACCATACACTACAAATGTTACGATACACTTAAACCATGTTTAGTATTATGAAATATGTATGTATAACTAAACAGCCTCATTCAAAAAAGTTGCTAGTCACAGATCAGACACTTGTTGGCTATACGACGAGGACTATAAACTCCAAATTCGGATTAATAAGGCTATCGCAGTAACACTTCACACTTAATACCCTTTTGGCACATAAAAAAGGATTAGTCGTGTTCCAATAAAATTTTCCCGAAAAGAAAAAAATCCGCACACCCACCGAAAGACTTTCTTCGATACGTTTTCGCACTTTCCAGCTTAGTTTGGCTCTATACATTTTTGGTTTTTAAATAAAGTAAGCTGTCATTGGGTCTTGGGGGCCTCGGTCCCAGCTTTCGTTTCGACACAACCTGCAGCGCAGCAGAACTTGGAAACTGTCCCTATCACAATTCGACACAATGTCCGCGGGTGCACTTTTCCCCCTTTGGCGCGAATAGCGCAAGGACTTCACCTTCCCTAAATTACCGACCAAATCATCTAACCAAACACAAACGAACAAAAACAAAAAAAAAAGAAGAAACAGAATACTTTTTTCCACTTACATAAATTACAATCCCAACCGGCACGAGCTGCTGGAGACTGCTGTTGTTGCTGTTGGAGTTGCAGGGTGGAAGCTGGTGCCGCTGATAGTGCTCGAGATGAAGATGAGGACACGGTCGACGGTGGTAGTGGTGGTGGTGGTGGTTGCGGCGTTGGTGGTGGCGCTAGCGCTGCCGAAGGATGGTGGGGACGATGCCTTTGCGGCCGATGCTGCTGGTCCACGATGGGGGCTGGTGTCACCGGGCTGGAGTTCTGCGGCAGGGATGCGAATGTCCCCGTGCAGAAAGCAGCCTTAACACGCGCGCTCAAATCTAACGACAGCACGACGCTGGAGGACCTGGGCCTTACTGCACCAGGACGACGCGAGGACACTGAGCACCAATTTACTTAAGCACACACCGGCACAAAAACACACTGATGCTGCGTTATTTTTTCTTTTTTTTTCGTCGTCGTTATATTTTCTCGAGGGTTCGCGCGTCTTTCGCGGATACGGCCGATTCACACCGAAAAAAAAATCCCGTGTTCTTTTTCGCTTCTCCAAAGTTTTTTTTGTGCTGACGCGTGGTACCTTCCGAGCCGGGGAGGGGTACTCTACACTAATTTTCTTCTTCTTCACTGCTTTGGGTTAATGCTCGCCTGTGGCCTCCTGACTCTTGTTGTTGGCGGACACAGCGGTTATAATGCGGCGAAATTTTTCGCTGAATCCTCACGTCCTCGCGACGAGAGCCAACCGAAACACCGTTCCGGAACACAAAACCTAGCAAAGCTGCAAAGACGGTGTACGTCGTCAAAACACACTTCACTACAAAGCTGCACTGGCTGGTGGGGTTAATCCTTTGGAGACAAACAGGATTTTTTGCTCCTCGTTCTTTTTTTTTACAAACTCACTTTGAAGTAATGGTCACTACGGGTTAGTCAGAAATGTTTGATAAAACTTGGCGGCTTACTCCTTAAGGGGCAGTAGGAGGGGTAGCACTGATATCATACACTCTGCTATTAACAGGTTGCTTGTAACACGGTCTTTGGAAAATCTTTCTTTACAGCACACTAATCGTCGACTTGGTATTCTAAATACTCGTAAATCCACTGCGAAGCATGGCACGAGCGCTAGCGATCACAATCGCGCAAGGTAGAACAAAGGGATCCGAATGATCCTCATCGATGAAATAAAAAAAAATACATTTAAAACACAATCGGCTAATTGTTTCCGTTGCTTTTGTCCGCCACTTGCCGTGTTCCTTCTGATTTGCGCTTTTCCTTAGCTGTTTCTTTTCATGAGCCGGCTCAATCACTGCTCGCGCTACTGGTCGAACATCCTTCACGTCACGTTTCTCGAACACAACTAAACTGGAAATTTAAATAAGCGGTCGAAAATTACGGAAAGATGAAAAAAGATGCGTTTTGCACTTTCCAACGAACACGTCTTGTACTCGCTCGCGTTCGCCGCGTGTGTTTCTCTCGTGCGCGCTCCTTTCGCTCTGCTGACACGAATCGCGCTACGGTGGTTTCGTACGTCGAATCACGAGAGCGGTGTCCTTTCGGCGCTGACTCTCGCATGTACGCGAAGACGGTGTAGAACGAAACAGGCAAACAGCGATTGCTGTTTGACGGTGTTTAGCAGCGGTGCCGCGCACAATACACCCATACCTTTCGTCCAACTTCGCGCACTTTAGCAGCAGCGAAACATACACAGAAGGATAACTAGCATTCAACTCTCATTCGTTCTCTCGCACACAGCAGCAGCGCACTTGCCATAGCCATGTTGGCAAACAGAAACAAGCAAGTTAGCAAGCGGCAGGAAGGCAGGCAGGCAGACAGGGTTGGTCGCAAAAGGCATGCAGGTATACAAACACATTTGTCTCTCACCTCTCTGCTGCTGTGCGAAATCGACGAAGGCATCGGCATCGCAGCAGCGACAGCGATTTAAATTGACTCTCCGTCTCTCGCTTGTTTACACACGTTTCTTCGTTCGTTTCCGTTTCGCACACTCTGCTGTTGCTAGTTGCTACTGCTGCAGCGGTCATCCATCCGCCTGCGAATTTTGTCCGCTGCTGCAGGGAAATTGACCACCACGGCTAGCGTGTACGTAAAGAGTATGTGTAGATGAAGAAGCGCGGTAGGCACATTGGGAGATCTTTTTCGGATAAAACTCATTGGCAGTAAAACCATGACTCGTGTTCGTGTTCAATCGCTAAAACTCAGGTAGTTTCAAGTTGTAGTCATTACAAAGTATTTACTCGTTGGCTGATAAGAGAAAAAATATTGCCCGACTATTTTACCTGCGGTAGGAGGTTAAGTTGATTGTGATTTCAACAATTCTTACCGATTGAATTTGGAAAACAACGACTAAATTTGTCATCAATTGGTTATCAGGGCTGGTTCGTTCACTTTGACCCAATTTTGATTCATTTGACAGTACCGTCTCAGCCGTGCAAAATTTGACAAAGTTTCATATGGAACATTTGTAGAACTAGTTATGTATCATCTTCAATGTTGCTGAATAAAGTTTTGCTGTATCCGTTGTAGTTACGATGCTACAATGCTAGTACAGGGGTTAGACAAAAATGATCGGGACAGGCAAAATTTTAATGAAATTCAAACGGCCAAAGCTTTTACAAAATTGAACATTTTTAGATGAAACGAATTGCATTCGACGGGGAAATTTTCCTAGTTTTTCAAAAATACTTCAAAATTTGCAATAGTCAGCGGACACCGGAGATATTCCGGGTTGTCTGGGGGTATGTCAAAAACGGATTTTTTTAATCGCCTGTATCTTTTTCTATCATGAAAATTTATTAATTTGCATATTTTATTCCAAAACTAGATGTCATTTCCAGTCCATTGGTCGAAAAGGACGGAAATCCGACGAGAAACAACCGAGATATGGCCATTTTAGTGAAATCAGTTCTGGAAATGTTGCCAGTAATGTCTTACCTTTATGACCATTTTAAAACATGACCAAAACCATTCCAATATGAATGTCAAACTTTAAAAATTTACGAGGGTTCAAAATCCTGAAGTTTGACGCCCATATTGTCATGATTTCGAATATTTCCTGAAACGACCACTTCCGCCGGGGTACCTAGAACCAGCTACAGGGTTGCCATGGCACGCTACGGACCTGAAAATGCTTCCAGTGTCAATGGCTCATAAAACCTTAACGTTTGATGCTCATATTGACATGGTTTGCGTCATGTCCCAAACTGGCCAGAGCAATAGATGTTACTAGTGGTGATTTTACGAAAATGGCCGTAACTTGGCTGTTTCTCATCGAATTTCCGCTCTTTTTCGACCAATCGACTGGAAATGAAATCTAATTTTGGGATAAAATATGAATATGAATAAATTTCCATGACAGAAAAAGATACAAGTGATGAAAAAAATCAGTTTTTGACATACCCCCAGATAACCCGGAATAGCTCCGTTGTCCGCTGACTATAACGAATCTTGAAATATTTTAGAAAAACTAGAAAGATTCCCCCCCTTGGAAATCGGGGAGCAAAAAAATAATTTGCAGGATATGAATCAAATTTCTTTTTATAAAATCAATTGTTTGTGGGCTCTACAGTCTGAAAAACTGGAAAAATGAGTCTCCGAGTTGATTTAACGCTTCTAGCACGAAACAGAAATGGAAATTCAAACAATGGAATTTCCGAAAATCGTCCAAAAAAATTTTCCTTCGTTTTTGTCTTTTTTCGTATATTTTTGCATAGAAAATAATAACGTACAGGTCGGACTCGATTATCCGGGGATTCGATTAACCGGGGATTCGATTATCCGGGGATTCGATTATCCGGGTTTTTAGACTCGATTATCCCGGTGAAAAAAAAATAATTTTTTTTCGTTGATTTATTTTAAACCCAAAAGTAATAGTTTTCATGCTACATGATGATTCCAACTAGACAAGCAGTGATTCACCTCCTTAAAGCTACGAAATTCCTTTCTTATATCCCTTTTATCGGCGAACAAAACAAAAATAAATCCTGCGATGATGAAATCAATTCTTTTACTTAAAAATCATCATCACCATCATCATTGTAATCATCAGTAAAATTGCAAAAAAAAAAGAATTTAATGACTTTAGGGGAGATTGATCAATAATAAAAAAACATTTATAATACCTAAATATTGAAAAACATAACATACAAAAAATAATATTGTACCAAAAAAAATCATGAGTGGAAAAAGTCGTAAGAAAGAATTTTTCTGACTTTTGGGAAGAAAGATCAATAATAAATAAAACATTTCTGATACCTAAAAGTCAAAATGCGGGATTATGCGGGTGATTCGATTATCCGGGCTGAAAATAAAAATGAGCACCCGGATAATCGAGTCCGGGCTGTATATATTAAAAGCAAGAATAGATTCGGCTTTCACGTTTAAACCTTAAATAAAAATTCTTAAAATTTTTATTTAAATTTTAAACGTGAAAACCAAATCTATTCTTGCTTTTAATACATGCGTTGTTATTTTCCATGCAAAAATCTACGAAAAAAGACAAAAACAAAAGAAAATTTTTTCGGCTGATTTTCGGAAATTCCGCTGTTTGAATTTCCATTTTTATTTCATGCTAGAAGCGTTAACACAACTCATACACTCATTTTTCAAGTTTTTCAAGCTGTAGAGCCCACAGACGATTGATTTTATAAAAAAAAAATTAACTCATATCCTACAAATTATTTTTTTGCCCCTCGATTTTTCAAGCCAATTTCCAAGGAGGGGGGGGGGGGGGGTGACAAAAACTTTGGAAATGATTTGCAATGGCCTAATTCATATATTTATTTCGTACAGGTATACCTCGATAGTACGTACATCCGCGCATCGTTTAGCGTACGTAATATCGAATCACAATTTTTAATGTAATGTATTATTTTTATTATGCTAAATATTGTCTAAAATTTCCAAATTTTAATATATTATAAAATAAATGATTATCTTGGGAGCGTGTAGGGCGCTAAATCTCTACATATTTGCGTTGGTAAGAGGAAAAGCTTATCAACTTAGGGACCAATTGCTTCAAGAAATGGTTAATTGGTTTCACTGTTCCTGGTTTTTGCAGTCAGGTATTGTGATCAGTTAGCAATCTGTGATTATCTACGTCTTCATTAAAATTGCCAAGAATTTGAAATGGTTTCGCAATGGTCAATGTTCCTAATTTAATTCAAATGATTATTGAAGCAAATTGTTATTCTCAGGTTTGAGGTGTCCAAGTTCGGAATATTTTATTGCAAGGGATCAGCATCGCTTGCTTTCGTGTTTCGTTCATTGCAAAACTTTGACAACAAAATTTTTTCGGCGCCGTGACAATTACCCAGTTGTAAGAACGAGCCAGTAGTTTGAACTTTGGAATAGTAGTTTACATTGTAATTTACAATAATATTTGACTCAGGTGAAGGGCCGAGGTCGCAGAGCAGCAAATTTTTATATGTATTGGTTTGTAAACGAATTAGAACGCGTGATTTTGATGACCACCTCGATGTCGTTATCTTAATTTTGCGAGATACCTCATCCTCATCTAACAAGATGGATGCAATATTATTCGCCCACACAGTGGATTCGAGCGGGACTATTTATGTTTTGCTTACGGAAATAAATGTCCAAGGCATAATATTCATATCATCGAAACGAATTCAGGCCCAAATACGTCGCACACGCTTTTTAAACGACTATTTATTTGCAATGGTGATCGCGAAAAGTTGAGATGAAATGTAATCGCTGACGCGTTGTTTCATTGGATCATATCATCTACCAAGATGAACCCTGATCTGTACCTTCCCTACTAACATAAATCCTATCCCGTGATACTTGTGGAGATGCAGTGGTTCCCGCGGTCTCTAGCAACAACAAGTATCAGACTAATATTCCTTCCTTTTCCCATGTAGTACAGCCTTTTGGTCATGGCTGGCGTCATTATTGGTAAATTTTTAAAGTATTGAATCAGTAGAAGTTGCACAACGAGAATGTCATGCTACTCCCAAGCACCATTCAATTGGTTCTTTATGCAATCTTACTGGTTCGGCCAATCACGGAGTGCAACTACGGGCAGTCTACCTAAGCTAAGCTATTTATAAAATAAATAATAATCTTGGTAAAATTATTTTAGAAAAAACAATACAAATGTTAAAAAATAGTTGAAAAGTAAAGCAAAAGGAATTCAAAAACATTTAGTTTTTTGCAAAATTCTCTCCCAAATTGAAAATTTACACATTTTCGAATAAATCTAGGTAAAGGTTTGGTATCGAATAAATCTAGGTAAAGGTTTGGTACATAGTTGTCAATATAAGCTGAAATGTATCTTCAGGTTTAGTTGAAAAATTTTCGGTGAAATAATGAAACTGATGAATATATCGCGTAACGTTTCAGCCTACTACTCTTCAGCTATCGTCTGACGCATTCTTCTAGTATTTACGCCACATTCATATCAGTTATTCAGCCTTCATCAGTGGGCTGGTTTTCCTTCCGTCCAACTGGCTTGTTGTTGTTACTCGAGTAACAACAACAAGCCAGTTGGACGGAAGGAAAACCAGCCCACTGATGAAGGCTGAATAACTGATATGAATGTGGCGTAAATACTAGAAGAATGCGTCAGACGATAGCTGAAGAGTAGTAGGCTGAAACGTTACGCGATATATTCATCAGTTTCATTATTTCACCGAAAATTTTTCAACTAAACCTGAAGATAGTGATTTTGCGGTGACTTAAAATCAAAGAAATACGCTGAAATGTTCGAAATGTTCGGATTGTTGCACTAGCCCCGTAACTGTCCTGCAGTTTAACAGCCGGCCGCGCCGGCTTTATGGGACAGTCGTGCTTTTATTTAGCAACTTGCGCTTGTAAATAAAAACTTAACTGACCAATCTTCGAAATTAAAAAAAAAATGCATTTGTGTTTAACTTTACAACAAAATTAATATGGATAGTTTAATTACTAGCGCTAATTACTAATTCTTGTATAATGATGCACAACATATATATTTATAAACTAGCTGACCCGACAAACTTCGTATTGCCACAAATTAACCTGTGTTGTACATAAATCATGAATCTCGGATGATCTTTGTCACTTCTCGAGTTTTGCAAGCCCCCCAGTGGGCGGCGCTTCCGACGGCGGGTCACCGGCAACACTCGCGACCGGCTCGTCCTGAATGATCTAGTGTTACTATAGATAGTTTTTGTGGTCTTGTTATTGATTAATGTTTTATGGAAGAGTCTCGAATTTCTCGAGTTGGATTAGTTTTTGAGTTTCGCAAAAATTTCTGTTTTATTTGTATGAGAGTCCATATCCCCCTACCACAGGGGTGAGAGGTCTCTATCATAAAATAAATTCAAGACTCAAAAATCTCCTACATGCTAAATTTGGTTCCATTTGCTTGATTAGTACTCAAATTATAAGGAAATTTGTATTTCATTTGTATGGGAGCCCACCCTCTTAAAAGGGAAAGGGGTCGTAATACACCACAGAAAAAAAATTCTGCCATCTAAAACTCTCACATGCCAAATTTGGTTCCATTTGCTTGATTAGTTCTAAAGTTATGAGCAAATTTGTATTTCGTTTGAATGGGAGCCCCACCCCTCCTAAAAAGGTAAGAAGTCCTAATTCATAATGGGAAAAATGGTTGCCTCCAAAAACACTCACATGCCAAATATGGTTCCATTTGCTTGATTAGTTCTCGAATTATGAGGAAATTTGTATTTCATTTGTGTATAAGCCCCCCCTCTTGAAGTGTGGAAGGATCCTAATTCACCGTAGAAAATATTTTTGCCTCCAAAAACCTCCACATGCCGAATTTGGTTCTATTTGCTTGATTAGTTCTCGAGTTATGGGGAAATTTGTATTTCATTTGTATTGGAGCCCCCCCTCCTAATGTGGGAAGAGGTCCTAATTCATCACAGAAAAAATTCTTGCCTCCAAAAACACCTACACGCCAAATTTGGTTCCATTTGCTGGATTAGTTCTCGAGTTATGAGGAAATTTGTATTTCGTTTGTATAGGACCCCCCCTCCTAAAGTGGGGAGGGGTCCCAATTCATCATTGAAAAAAAAATTGTCTCCAAAAACACACACATGTCAAATTTGGTTCAATTCGCTTGATTAGTTCTCGAGTTATGAGGAAATTTGTATTTCATTTGTACAGGAGCCCCTCCTCTTAAAGTGGGGAGGGGTCCTAATTCACCATAGAAAATTTTCTTGCTCTCGAAAACCTTCACATGCCAAATTTGGTTGCATTTGCTGGATTAGTTCTCGAGTTATGAGGAAATTTGTATGGAAGTCCCCCCTCTTAAAGGGGAGAGGAGTTATAATTCCTCTTATAAAGAGGGGAGGGGTCTCAATTCAACATAGAATAAATTCTTGTCACCAAAAAAAAACACCCACATGCCAAATGTTGTTCTATTTGCTTGATTAGTTCTCGAGTTAGGAGGAAATTTGTATTTCATTTGTACAGGAGCCCCCCATCTGAGAGTGGGGAGGGGTCCTAATTCACCGTAGAAAATTTTCTTGCCCTCGAAAACCTTCACATGCCAAAGTTGGTTCCATTTGCTTGATTAGTTCTCGAGTTATGAGGAAATTTGTATTTCGTTTGTATAGGACCCCCCCTCCTAAAGTGGGGAGGGGTCCCAATTCATCATTGAAAAAAAAAATTGTCTCCAAAAACACACACATGCCAAATTTGGTTCAATTCGCTTGATTAGTTCTCGAGTTATGAGGAAATTTGTATTTCATTTGTACAGGAGCCCCTTCTCTTAAAGTGGGGAGGGGTCCTAATTCACCATAGAAAATTTTCTTGCTCTCGAAAACCTTCACATGCCAAATTTGGTTGAATTTGCTTGATTAGTTCTCGAGTTATGAGGAAATTTGTATGGAAGTCCCCCCTCTTAAAGGGGAGAGGAGTTATAATTCCTCTTATAAAGAGGGGAGGGGTCTCAATTTACCTTAGAATAAATTCTTGTCACCGAAAACACCCACATGCAAAATTTGGTTCTATTTGCTTGATTAGTTCTCGAGTTATGAGGAAATTTGTATTTCATTTGTATAGGAGCCCCCCCTCCTAAAGTGGGGAGAGGTTCTTATTCATCATAGAAAACATTCTTGCCTCCAAAAACACCTACATGCCAAATTTGGTTCCATTTGCTGGATTAGCTCTCGAGTTATAAGGAAATTTGTATTTCGTTTGTATAGGAGCCCCCCCCTCTTAAAGTGGGGAGGGGTCCCAATTCATCATAGAAAAAAATTTTGTCTTCAAAAACACACATGCCAAATTTGGTTCCATTTGCTTGATTAGTTCTCGAGTTATGAGGAAATTTGTATTTCGTTTGTATAGGACCCCCCCTCCTAAAGTGGGGAGGGGTCCCAATTCATCATTGAAAAAAAATTGTCTCCAAAAACACACACATGCCAAATTTGGTTCAATTCGCTTGATTAGTTCTCGAGTTATGAGGAAATTTGTATTTCATTTGTACAGGAGCCCCTTCTCTTAAAGTGAGGAGGGGTCCTAATTCAACATAGAAAATTTTCTTGCCCTCGAAAACCTTCACATGCCAAATTTGGTTCCATTTGCTTGATTAGTTCTCGAGTTATGAGGAAATTTGCATGGAAACCCCCCCTCTTAAAGGGGAGAGGAGTTATAATTCCCCTTATAAAGAGGGGAGGGGTCTCAAATTACCCTAGAATAAATTCTTGTCACCGAAAACACCCACATGCCAAATTTGGTTCTATTTGCTTGATTAGTTCTCGAGTTATGCAGAAATCTGTGTTTCATTTGTATGGGAGCCCCCCCTCTTAGTGGGGGGAGGAGTCTCTAACCATCACTAAAACCTTTCCTGGCCCCAAAAACCTCTACATGCAAATTTTCACGCCGATTGGTTCAGTAGTTTTTGATTCTATAAGGAACACAGGACAGACAGACAGAAATCCTTCTTTGTAGGTATAGATTAGTCAGTTGCTTGCAGTCTCATTTTTCCACACTTCACTTTTGTCCATATGGGACAGTTACGCTTTTATGGGTAGTAATCGTATTACACGTATTTGACGAACACCAGTATCTGCAATCAAACGAATATAACATTGCCTGCTGTTCCCCCCATCGCAGTTGAAAAGATTGTGAATCACAGAAAAGGTTAATTCCCTGAGCAAAAATCTGCAAAATCAGAATGCTAAAAAATAACTGTTATTTAGAACGTATATTTGATCAATTTACTATTTAGGAACTGTTTTCAATTTTAAAATAATGGTTTTTACATAACAGAAATAACTGATATTATTCAAATATTTAGAATTATTGAATACGTATTTGCTTGTATTGACTCATAAATATTCATAAAAAAGTTTCTGCTTTATATAGAAAATAAAAAAAAATCATTGCTTGAAAATGTACGTACTATCGAGGCAAAATGTACGTATTATGGAGGGTACGTATTATCGAGGGTACGTACTAACGAGGGTACGTACTATGGAGGTATACCTGTATACAGTAGGATTTCCAATTTGGCAACAAATGCGTGTCACCTATGTTGCCAAAATCGAAACCGTGCCAAAATCGAGACCCTTTTTTGATATGAAAGAAATTGAATGCAAATGCGTTAGAGAATGACTGCATATTATTAATCAACGATTGCAACCATTTTATCTTTAAAAAATTTGCCAAGAGCTATCCGTGCGGTGCAAATAAGTTTTTGGTAACCTGCGGTAAGACGTAGTCCACCGGCAATAAAAATATTATTGTTCGAAATCACAAACTTTTTTGCATGAACACACTTTGGGCATATTTTTTTTGTCATTTAAACCATGTATGCGGAAACTGATATTTAAGCATGTTTTTGGAAGTGAAATATTTGGGGTTGCCAAAAACGGATACTTTTGTTGCCAAAATCGAGACATGCCAAAATCGAACCATGCCAAATTTGAAATCCCACTGTATTATAATATCAATCATTCCAATCGAAATAGCCGAGTTAAAAAAGCTTTTTAAGCGTTTTAAACTCTTAAAGCAATCGACACGTCTTCGGAACTTAATTCAACTGTTTGTTAACGTTGTGTTACCTAAGTTTATGTTCAAGGCTCAAAAAACTTTAGTCAACGTTGTGTTAGTTATCATCCATATGCATCCTAGCGAGCGAAAATCTTCAGAGTGTATTTTAGCATACTGAATAACTTTGTAGAACATTTGAAAGCAATGAAAAGAATCGTGTGCAGAGTTTTTGAGCAGAAATGATTTTAAAGTGGTTTCTTTGAACAAATCATATTTTGCAACCAGTAACAGATAGATAGTTAGGCCATTGCAAATATTTAAAAAAGTTTTTGTCCCTCCGGTGTTGGGCCACTGAAGGGGGGGGGGGGCGAAAAAAAAACAAAGAGATTTTTTTAATCGAGCAAAAAATATGGATTTTAGGCATTTTTATTTAAAGTTTAAATGTGAAAACCAAATCTATTCTCGCTTTTAATATATACGTTGTTATTTTCTATGCAAAAATCTACGAAAAAAAAGACAAAAACGAAAGAAAATTTTTTTTGGCCGATTTTCGGAAATTCTGTTGTTTGAATTTCCATTTTTATTTCATGCTAGAAGCGTTAACTCAACTCGAACACTCATGTTTCAAGTTTTTCAGGCTGTAGAGCCCACATACAATTGATTTTATAAAAAAAAATAACTCATATCCTAAAAATTATTTTTTTGCCCCTCGAGTTTTTATGCCAATTTCCAGGGGTGAGGGGGGAAGGTTTGACAAAAACTTTGGAAATGATTTGCAATGGCCTAACACCTTTCAAACAAAAGTAATAGCGGACGAATCGGTTAAGCCATGCTCGAGAAACAGGCGATAGAAAATGAGCTGCACACACAGACATTGCTCAGTTCGTCGGGCTCTATCGATTGGTATATGTGATTCGGCCCTCTGGGCCTCGGATCAATTTCGTGTTTTTCGACCAATTTCTAAACCTTTTGTTATATAGTACTAGCTGACCCGACAAACTTCGTATTGCCACAAATTAACCTGTGTTGTACATAAATCATGAATCTCGGATGATCTTTGTTACAATTTCGAGTTTTGCAAGTCCCCCAGTGGGCGGCGCGTCCGACGGCGGGTCACCGGCAACACTCGCGACCGTCTCGTCCTGAATGATCTAGTGTTACTATAGATAGTTTTTGTGGTCTTGTATTGACTAATGTTTTATGGAAGACTCTAGAATTTCTCGAGTTCGATTAGTTTTTGAGTTTCGCAAAAATTTCTGTTTTATTTGTATGAGAGTCCATATCCCCCTACCACAGGGGTGAGAGGTCTCTAACTATCGTAAAATAAATTCAAGACTCCGAAATCTCCCACATGCCAAATTTGGTTCCATTTGCTTGATTAGTTCTCAAGTTATAAGGAAATTTGAATTTCATTTGTATGGAAGCCCACCCTCTTAAAGGGGAGATGGGCCATAACACGCTTTCTAAAGAAGAGAGGGGTCTCAATTCACCATAGAAAAAAATCTTGCATCCAAAGCCACTTACATGTCAAATTTGGTTACATTTGCTTGATTAGTTCTCGAGTTATGAGGAAATTTGTTTTTCATTTGTATAGGAGCCCCCCCCCTCTTAAAGTGGGGAAATCCATAGAAAATATTCTTGCCTACAAAAACACCCACATGATAAATTTCGTTCCATTTGCTTGATTAGTTCTCGAGTTATGAAGAAATTTTTATTTCGTTTGTATGAGAGCCCCCCCTCTTAAAAAGGTAAGGGGTCCTAATTCATCATAGAAAAAATGGTTGCCTCCAAAAACACCCACATGCCAAATATGGTTCCATTTGCTTGATTAGTTCTCGAATTATGAGGAAATTTGTATTTCATTTGTGTAGAAGCACCCCCTCTTAAAGTTGGGAGGGGTCCTAATTCACCATAGAAAATATTTTTGCCTCCAGGCACCTCCACATGCCAAATTTGGTTCTATTTGCTTGATTAGTTCTCGAGTCATAAGGAAATTTGAATTTCATTTGTATAGGAGCCCCCCTCCTAAAGTGGGTAGGGGTCCCAATTCATCATAGAAAAAATTTTTGTCTCCAAAAACACCCACGTGCCAAATTTAGTTCCATTTGCTTGATTAGTTCTCGAGTTATGAGGAAATTTGTATTTCGTTTGTATAGGAGCCCCCCCCCCTCTTAAAGTGGGGAGGGGTCCTAATTCACCATAGAAAATATTCATGCCCTAGAAAACTTTCACATGCCAAATTTGGTTTCATTTGCTTGATTAGCTCTCGAGTTATGAGGAAATTTGTATTTCATTTGTATAGGAGCCCCCCCTCCTAAAGTGAGGAGGGGTCCCAGTTCATCATAGAAAAAAATTTTGTCTCCAAAAACACCCACGTGTCAAATTTGGTTCCATTTGCTTGATTAGTTCTCGAGTTATGAGGAAATTTGTATTTCGTTTGTATAGGAGCCCCCCCTCTTAAAGTGGGGAGGGGTTCTAATTCACCATAGAAAATATTCATGCCCTAGAGAACTTTCACATGCCAATTGTGGTTCCATTTGCTTGATTAATTCTCGAGTTATGAGGAAATTTGCATTTCATTGGTATAGGAGCCCCCCTTCCTAAAGTGGGAAGGGGTCCCAATTCATCATAGAAAAAAATTTTGTCTCTAAAAACACCCACATGCCAAATTTTGTTCCATTTGCTTGATTAGTTCTCGAGTTATGAGGAAATTTGTATTTCATTTGTATGGGAGCCCCCCCTCTTAGTGTGGGGAGGGGTCCTTATTTACCATAGAAAATATTCTTGCCCTCGAAAACTTTCACATGCCAAATTTTGTTCCATTTGCTGGATTAGTTCTCCAGTTATAAGGAAATTTGTATTTCATGTGTATAGGATCCCCCCCTCCTAAAACGGGGAGGGGTCCTAATTCATCATAGAAAAAATTTTTGTCTCCAAAAACACCCACATGCCAAATTTGGTTCCATTTGCCTAATTACTTCTCGAGTTATGAGGAAAATTGTGTTTCTTTAGTAGAGGAGCCCCCCCTCTTAAAGTGGGGAGAGGTCCTAATTTACTATAGAAAATATTCTTGCCCTCGGAAACCTTTACATGCCAAATTTGGTTCCATTTGCTTGATTAGTTCTCGAGTTATGAGGAAATTTGTATGGAAGCCCCCCCTTTTAAAGAGGAGAGGAGTTATAATTCCTCTTATAAAGAAGGGAGGGGTCTCAATTTACCATAGAATAAATTATAGTCACCGAAAACACCCTCATGCCAAATTTTGTTCTATTTGCTTGATTAGTTGTCGAGTTATGCAGAAATTTGTGTTTCATTTGTATGGGAGCCCCCCCTCTTAGTGGGGGGAGGGGTTTCTAACCATCACTAAAACCTTTCCTGGCCCCAAAAAACCCCTACATGCATATTTTCATGCTGATTGGTTCAGTAGTTTTCGATTCTATAACGAACATACGGACAGACAGACAGACAGACAGACAGACAGAAATCCTTCTTTATAGGTATAGATAACAAAGGTGAAACGTCGAAACATAGACACAAATCTTGAACGTAACACTCGTTGTGAGTAATTAAAAACGAACACTAATGAAACTCGGTTGAACAACCGCTACAAACCAGTGATGGCGCTGTTGGCACTGTAGTTGGTGCGACGAAAAGGAAGATTTAGTAGGGATAGCCTCCGCAGTAGTCTCGTTGTTGCATTCAGGTTGATTTGTCGAAGGATAGCAGGGCAGTCGATGTTGAATATCAAGGTGTCCGACACAACCATGGCGTGTGCTGTTTCTTGGCGAAGATCGAGAGTGTCGATATGAATAAGCTGACAATGATCCTCGTATCGCGTGTTTCTCATTAGTTGACGCCACGGAAGCCTTCGAAGAGCGTAGCATACGAACCGACGCTGGATACTTTTGATGCGGTAGATTGCATTGTTGTAGTGAGGGACCCCTACTACAGAGCACTATTCTAGAGAGGCTTGAACTAGTGACCCGTAGATCGCTACCAAACATTATATTCTGTTGAAGTCACGTGTCATTCGCATAATCAGGTTGTTGTCTAGAGGCCTTGGCAATAATGAAGGAAATGTGCTGTTTGAAAGTAAACTTTACAACATGTAACAGGCCGAGATCTTTACCTGTTCGATGCGCTGAATTGGGATCCAATTTAGCGTATATTTGAAGTGTAGCGGGTGACTTTTTGTCGAAAATGTGATTAGAGAACATCTGGTTGGATTCAGCAGTATTCAATTCCTCTCGCACCAGCTTGTAAAGATATTAAGCTGTTGCTGGTGGAATTTTTGAAACATCTGTAAAAAAGATGGTTCCAGATGGAAGATCAGGCCCTTCATTGTTCCACATTGAGCGATCTGTTTCAATCACTTCAAATGCTCATTGTTACTACGGGTGTCAGATTGAACTCCCGAAGCTCCCGATTTGGTCACCTTTGAGTATAGTTTTACTTCTTTGCAACCGTAGTGCGCCGGGCACTGCTTCCTTCTTCACATGATGATGCAAAGGCAGTAAGCATAGCGTTCCTTTCAATCTCCATGGCTACAGTAGGTGTTGTACGCGTGGTACTTGAAACTGAAAGAGTAGTTACCTAGTACACTCAAGTCGCTTTTTACGCGCAGGATACGTCCCGCGTAAATCAAAACCGCGTAAATTCCGAAAACCGCGTAAAAAAAACAAAATTTCGCGTAAAAAAAAACTATGTGGATTTCAACACTACGCGAAAAAATAGACGTTTTGAGCACATCCGCGTAAATTCCGAAAACCGCGTAAATTCCGAAAACCGCGTAAAAATAGTCGCGTAAAAAGCGACTTCAGTGTAATTAACTTTGCAATGCTATCTTCGCCTAGTGTCTTTTTTAGACTCGGATCAAAAACTCGAAGCTGGTAAAATTAATTGCAGTACCCAAACCTAGTAGGGTGTATGAGTACACCAATCATTGTAAGGATAAGGATACTACTCAAGCTCTTACCTTGAGGAGGTAGAGATGAAACAGGTTATAATTAAGGTAAATGACTGCAATAAAACCTCGAGTTGCGCCGACACAGCATTTTATGATCAATACAAAAATGTGTTGGATATTACGGTGCAGTTTCATGAATAATGACTAGAAACATCAATATTGTTATACGTTATATGGCATTTTGTAAAAATAGTGACAGAATAAGTAGATGCAGGTTGTCAAAGCAACATTATATAGTTTCAATGGATCAATATGATCTGAATATAAATCCAATCTCACAATTCACAAAGAATTTCAATTTTTCGCGAGAAATCTTCCATCGGTTCCACCGATCTACTCATCATCGGTAGCACCGCCGCGTACCTCGTCGCAGCTCAGCCGCAGCGGGTTCGCACATTTCGACGATTTCGACTCTACCTGTCTGTATGCATGTGTGTTCGTGTTTGTGCGAGGGTCATTCCGCTGTTGGCTAACCCGCTGTGTTGTGCTGCGACTGAGAGAAAAGCGTTCGTAGCAAAACATGCGATTTTTCTTCCTGCACCTTCTGCCATTTTCGTCCCTCGCACTGGAAACTAGTGCGAAGACAAAATCGGCGGATTTTTGCCTTCTCGTTCCTAATCTTCACCTTTCCGAATCAATCGTCTTGGTTGGCCGTGCCGTCGTTCTTGTATTGAACATGTAGAAAGGCGAGAAGGCGCTGATGTAGGTTGCCTAGATTTCTGCCTACCGATGTAGGCATGACAAAGGCTAGCTAGAGGAGATCCTCCGCATCTGAAACTGTCGCGCGCTGGAAGGTATATGATTCGATTTGTTTGAACTTTTTGATGCGGTGCTTTCAGACCGTATAGAATTCCGAAGTTAACCACTTTGGCACTTTCCTTTTCCGGTGAGTTTTGTTTTGCCGTAGGATTGCAGTAATTTTGTTTTCTGTTGATTAAAGGTAAAAAACAGGTCCTTGAGACGCAAAATAAAAGTAGGGTAAATGATCTTGAATGGACCTATTTAGCGCTTTTTAACACCACCAGTCGCACTCCTGCTCAATTTACTCGTCATTTATAATTAATATGTGGTGATGTTACTATTTGTTGGAAAGTACCACCTTTTTTCTACATTATCAGTACTTTAAAAATGTATTATTGATGAAACTTTTATTAAATATATCGTTTTTTGCCAAAGCCTTTTTTTGATCTTGAATGGACCCAACATGATCTTGAATTGGACCTATTTTTGATTTTGAAATGGACCTAAATTAGGATTGTCATAGTTTCTTCCATGTAAATGAACAAAATAATAACAAAGAATTTTTTTTAATAGTACAACTATACTACTGTTATTTATTAATAGCACACAAGGTTGAACAGCTTTTACCTTTCTTATACTCTGTTAGAAAGGTATGAAAGTCGGTTGAAAAATTTGAAATCGGTCACAGTCACCGAGGGTCTTGTTTTTATGTCAGCCCAACAATTGAACAATGTTTCAGTGACTTGATATGCGTTGTGTATGTATCTGTGTGTGACATTTGTATATTGGGAATTTATAATTACCTGTTGTTCAGATATGGTTGAAACGAACTACGTCTTACTGCAAAGCATCTAAAGGTTTGCGACAGCCCCTGTCGAACATTTTGAATATAAAACCGTTGCAATCGTGAAAAATTCGTTAATTAGTGGTAATTATTCAATTTTTGACACATTTATATGCAATTTTTTCAGTTGAAAAATGGTCTAGATTTTGCCACGGTTTCGATTTTGGCAACATAGGCGACACGCATTTGTTGTCAAATTCGAAATCATACTGTAAATGGTGCTTGAAAAAATTAGACTTGGTGATTCTACTAGGTTTAAAGGTAAGGTTAGATACTAGGTTTTAATTTTAAATGATAGTCAATGAAGAACTGTACCAGATAGAAAATAGGAAGTTTCAGAAATGAATACTTTAGATCTCAGAGTCACTCAATTTCGGTGGACAAGGAGGTATTAATTTTGTCACAAGTCAGAGGGGAGAGGTGCTTAAAGAAAACTTTACATCCCCCAAGAAAAAAATCAGAGGGGTTGTGTATAAGATACGACCACGGATGACGTAGTACAACGTTAGTCCGGTTGCATGATTTTGAATATTTTACTTGAAAAATCGGGGGGCTAAAAAAAATTTGGAGGATATGAGTATAAAATCAATTGTCCGTGGGCTCTACAGCCTGAAAAACTCGAAAAATGACTGTACTTAAAAATTCTAGCACGAAACAGAAATGGAAATTCGAATTCGAAGTTTCCGAAAATCGTCCAAAAAAATTCTCTCGTTTTTGTCTTCTTTTCGTACATTTTTGCATGGAAAATAATGACGTATATATTAAAAGCAAGAACAGATTTGGTTTTCACGCTTAAACTTTAAATAAAAATGCTTCAAACCCATGTTTTTTGCTCGATTAAAAAATTCACTTTGCCCCCCCCCCGCCCTTTAGTGGCCCAACACCGGAAGGACAAAAACTTTATAAAATATTTGTAATGGCCTAATTTTACTTTATTCTGAGCCTCATAATTATTTTAACTAAACTAGAAAATTATCAAATACAATATTATTTTTGTAGGCATATCCAGTTCAAAAATGGTCCAGATATTGATCCAAATTTTATATTTTTTGCACCATATCATTATCCAGGCCTTTACCTAATTTCTAAATCCTCCATTGACGCACAGATGATTTTATTGCCAAACCGGGTAATTTTGTAGGGCGGTTGGGCATCACAAAGTTTCACGAGGGTGAGGAAGTTGGCGTTCTTAACCATCAGAAGTGGCTGCTTCTTTTTACTCAGACGAGTCTGATTTTGTGACTACAGGATCCGGTTGAATTTTATTGGCCTTAGGGTTTTCGGTCAACGCGCTAAAGGTGTTTTGAAGCTTTGGTATATGCTTGATTAACGTGTTTAAACTATTTCTCATCTGAGTTTTGTCAAAACTTAAACTTGCAGCAAAACTTTTTGCTGTATTTATATGGAAAATACAGGACGTTATTTGTCCATGAAAAAAAATTTTGATTCCAACCATTTTTACGATGTTGCCCGTAGATAGTTAAGCAGGGATAACCACTTTAAATAGAGTTTGGAATATTAGCTTCGTAACTCAATTCGAAGTTCCAATATTAGAGTTTCCTATACAATAAAGCTATATATAAATCTTCAGAATTGTATTCTCAAATAACTTGCTTCATTCTTCTGTGCATTACTTTTAATGATACAAGAATTGTCCCGTTTAGCATAATTTGGGATTTTTTTACGTAAGGCGAACAAATTGGGAAAATTTTACTCTACTTATATAGATTACTTATATAGATTATATAGATTACACTTTTGCTTCGTGCTAAAACAAATACGTAAAATTCAATTTAAAAATTTAAGTGCAACTGGTTTTGTGCTAAATGCAAATGAAGCAAAAATAGCTCTTTTTTAAGGGGCATAGTACCTTTTACACCATATTTTTTGCCTAATTTCAAATAATTTTTTCTCGATAACGCGAAAGGCAAATTGAATCGGGTTTTTTGCATTCGAAACATTGCATTTTATACTAATATTTGCAATTTTGTTTTCATAAGGGAATCTCTTCCCCTTGCCCCTACGGCTCCTTGAAGATAGTCGTTCAAAAAAACCATGAATTGCGGTACCATGGATTGGCGCTGGGGGCTTATCCGAATTGAAAAATTCCAAAACGACATGAAAGAACATTAAATTATCTCGTGTTTGATCCATCCTTTTTTAGAATTCGAACACATAACAAAATGGCGGACATTCAAACATAAAAGTATGGTTTTTAAGCGAAAAAATTGACTTTAAACATTTCTAAAAAATTCAAAAATTACAATATCAAGAAAAGGATGGGTCAAAAACTAGATAATTTTGTTGGCTTTCAAACAAAAAAAGAATCATAAGAATTGCTTGAGCCGTTCTTGAGATATTTATGGTACCGACTTTCAAAACCTGGTTTCGAGAAAAACGACGTTGAAGTTTTTACTCGTTGCTTAAT
Organism: Sabethes cyaneus; assembly: GCF_943734655.1. Taxonomy (NCBI): domain Eukaryota; kingdom Metazoa; phylum Arthropoda; class Insecta; order Diptera; family Culicidae; genus Sabethes; species Sabethes cyaneus. Next base: position 38,446,666 of record NC_071353.1, on the reverse strand, counting down.
CGCTCCAGACATGCGCGGTACAGATAGCTGTAACTTTGTCAATATTTGGAATTCATGCAAACGACTTCAAACACATATGGTCAAAATGTTAATCTTTCGAAATAATCAATAAAAAATTTTAGGTTTTAAAAAATTGAAAAGGTACTATGCCCCCTTAACAGAAGGCAGTTAGTATCCCTCTTATGTTTTGATCCATCTTATCTTTTAATCAATGATGGTTAAAATTTTTGTACAATACTGAGAATAAATTAAGTTTATATTGTTTTAAGCATAAAATGACATATGTTAGCTTACTAATTAGGAAGACTTTTTAGTTTCAAAACTAGAGGCTACAATGTACAAACACTATGAAGCAACTACGAAAAAGGATGAGTGATAGTTAGTTTTATCAATATAATTAAGTTTTTATTTAGGCTATAAATCAAGCCTACTTTCAATATCCCATGCTTATAGATTAATTATAAACGGAGATACTATAGTGACAACAAGCAGTTTTATGGAATATACAACGGCGTGTTCGTTAGTGGTAGGCAATGATAGCTACCGGCAGTGATGTCTCGGAGCGCAAAACTAGGTCCATTCTAAAATCAATACTAGGTCCATTCAAGATCAAAAAAGTGGGTTAACATTTTTAAGGAATTTGAAGATTTTACTGGTTTTACTGAACTTTTAAATACCTAAATTGAAATTACACATATTTTAGCATCATTTTAAGAGTATTGTTTTATTTCAAACCAGAAGGGTTCCGGGTAGTAACAGTTTGAAAATGCTCTATGGTGACTGCCAAAACGTTGAAAAACAGCTACTTTTAAATAAGCGGCAATAAAGTGGTTTTGGCTATAATTTTAATTTAATTTTAGTATATTTACGTTCAGAAATGATTAAAGATAAACATAAAAGCTACATACAGTACAAAGACTTGATAATTATATCCTAAAATTCTTATTTAAAAATAGGTCCATTCAAGATCAGAATTCGACTAGGTCCATTTCAAAATCATTTACCCTACAAATGCGTGTCGTCTATGTTGCCAAAATCGAGACCCTTTTTTGATATGAAAAAAATTGAATGTAAGTGACTAAATTAACGAAATTGACTAAATGTTATTAATCAACGATTGCAACCTTTTTATGTTTACAAAATCCGCCAAGATGATGACTATGATTAGAAATTTCTATGATTAGAAATAATTAAAATTTTTTCCAGGAATCCTTTATTGTGGCTGTGTTGGTATTAATAAGAATAAGAATAAGAATACAAAATCCGCCAAGAGCTATCCGTGCGGTGGAAGTAAGTTTTTGGCGACCTGCGGTAAGACATAGTCCTACGGCAATAAAAATATTATTGTTCGAAACAATCTATAACCGCAATCTTTTTTTCATGAGCACACCTAGGGCAATATTTTTTCGTCATTTAAAGTATGTATGCGGAAACTGATTGATATTTAAGCATATTTTTGGAAGTAAAATATTTTGTGATGCCAAAAATGGATACTTTTGTTGCCAAAATCGAGGCATGCCAAAATCGAACCATGCCAAATTCGAAATCCCACTGTATTCAGTTAGGAGCAGCATTTAAAAAAACTAGATGCAGGCACGACAGGACTGTCCGACGGGTTTGAACTATCAAAGCAAATATATTTTAAATTACATTTATTATCTGTCTTAAATCTTTTTTACATAATAGTGGAGAGTAGTCAACAGTGAGACAAAAGGAAAAATGAGTCAACGGGAATAGTTGATATTTTCGTAGAAAAAGTGAAGTTTGTGAACTTAGGGCACGGGAGAGTATTTTCAGCCCATTAAGCGATGGCATCTATTTTTTCGGCCTGTGGCCTAGTTCTAGTGAAAGAACAGGTGCTTTTGACGTTCTTTGAATAAAAAAATAGTAGATTACTTACAGTCTTGAGAAAATAGTTATAACATATTAAAATTGTATGTAGGCAAAGTATTTTTATTGGCGAAAGAAAAGCCAAATATGCTGAATTTAGAATTTAGAATTTAGAAAATACCCTCCCGTACCCTACATCGCATTATGTAGTTTGAGAAAAATTTGTTGATTTTTTAATATATTTTTCAACAAAAATCAGATTAAGGGGTGTCAAAGTAATTTTTTTCGCAATAATTTTTGAGTGATTTTCAACAACAAAATACATATTAAAAATTAAAATTACTGCATGGCATCACATTGTAATAAGAGTTAAGGGTAGACGGGGTCACAAAGCTCCCCGGGGTACAACCGCCCACCATGGTTTAACAGCGCTTGTTTAAATTGGTGTTAAATTTCTATGACAGTCATATTACGTAATGCCTACGCAATATTTTACAGTACCTTGTACTGCGATAACGCATAAACTAATCACCTCAATAGGTGAATTCACGGTCAGCTCAATAGTGCAGAAAGATGCGTTATATTTTATTAATAAACTTGTAAAATTACGAATTTGAACGTTCTAGCAAACTATTGTGATTTTGGAGGTTTCATTAGGGTGATACAAAGTCTTGTTCATTTAAATACGTTCAAAGACGTATGGTGTCTTCAGTAAAGCTGTAGAACACACTAAAATAAGTTTTTTTTAAATACAGTGACTCTATCTCTTTCCATAAGCGAACTATAAAGAATTTTACCAAAAAACAATACATCAATTTTGTTCCGGAGTTCCTGTGGAGTGCTGTTGGTGGAAGTTTTTGTTTTTAGTAGATAAAATATAGTATTTTCCTATGAAAGTTGTTTGATTTGCCCGAAATAGCAAATATTTTTTGCTAACAGCGCGAATTTTTTTTTGAATATTTCATAACTCATTAAATATTCATCCTAGCGAAAAAACAGTCTTCAGAGAAAATGTGTATTTTAATGTATTGAATAACTTTGTATAACATTTGAAAGCACTAAAACAATCGTGTGCAAAGTTATTGAGCAGAATTGATTTTCAAAGAGCCTTTTTAAACGGACCTATATATTTTGCAACCAGCGAGTGATAAATAGTTACTACATTCAGCAAAGTTGCTCATTTTAGTATATAATACAAGTTTTATGAAAAAAAATTTTGCTGGGCTCAATCAAAAAAGCAACAATTGGTATCACCCCAATAGGTGAATTCACGTACATACTAATAGTGCAAAAAGATGCGCTATATTTTTTTTTACTAAACTCCTTCAAAGATACTAACCTTCAATAACTATGCACTATTCGCGTAAATACTAATAATCGCGTTTTTTCGAAACGGCACCCCTTAGCAATAGCATCTGTTTGCTGTGATTTAGAAAAAAAACTACAAGGTATACAGCCCTAAGAGTTGTACCAAAGGGAGACGTAGGCCTACATTAGTATTATTGTTGTATTGATAATATGTTTTATTTGATGTAATATTCCTTTATGTCAGATCATTAGAACAAGGACTAAAGCAGACTGCACCAGTCCCGCTTGGGTCATTAAAATAAGTAAGCAAATGACACTCCATCGTTATGGGACACTATCCCTACTATACAGATTGGTTTCTGTTTCATCGAATCCCTGAAATTCTAGTGGAAAATGAAGTACTCTTTAAACAACTATTTTACAAGGTATTTGCCAACAAAATGGTGAAACAGGAAGCGATTCACAGGGTAACAATGGGTGCTAATTGTGTCCCGTAACGCTGGAATGTGTCAAATGCGCTAATAAAACCACCCGTGAGGTTCAGACCTTCGTGTGTTTCTTGTTGCTGAGTGAATTAGTCAAAATTCCGTCGTAATTATCGTGATATTCGAGCTTCTAGTAAATGTTTCAAACTAAATATGAATATCATTCATCAATCGGCCTTGATGGGCGACATTACATGAATTATTACAAGAAGTAATAATTGAAGATAGAATTGACTTTTCTTTCAGATGAAAATATCACTTCGTTGTATTAGCTACAGCAGACATTATTTTAGGGAATTTTACAGTGTTGTAGCTTAGTAAGGCTACTCACTGTTTAATTCATCTCAAAATAAATAAAACTAATCAGAAAGCAATTAAACATTGCCTATTAGCTCTAATTTTATTATTACTAGCTGTCATTTTCGATATAAAGGCTAATTCAGAATTGGATGGCGATCCAGGGATGTTTAGTACGCCAAATTTTGACAATTTCACACCCCTGATGGCAACAGGTATGCAGGATATCGGCATCGATTTACTGTATCCTGCACCGAAAAGCTGGTAACTATCACTGCTGTCTGCCCCCGCTAGCCATCCGTGCTGCCCGCTTGCCTTCCGTGTTAACTAAATATGAACTTTATTCTACTAAATTGAAACTTTACATACATTTTCACTATAAAGCGTATAAAAGATTATTAAAGGTATGTTACTGTGAAATTGCTGAACATTTTATCTATTCAACGACATATTAATAGGTAGGATTCGTTCAGTAATTTAGAAGTTATAAGCATTTGAAATCTTTCATTCAAACGTTACATTTTTAATTTCGTTTTCACAAAGTGCTACCCAGTATAGTAGACAAAGACGTAGCAAAAAGTGACATAGTGCTTCGTCGTAACTCTCATGAAGGAGGCACTCATGCATCTGCTGAGTGTTGGCAAAAGGAACAGCCTTGCCAGCTGTAAGCGTCTGACTCCAGGTTAGGGGCGGCTCACGACGGTGATCCCACTGCACGGTGAATCGCCGTTTCCGTACTAGATATGCGGCTGTATCTCAGGTTAGGGGCGGCATACAACAGGGACTGATCCGGAACGGGCGGCTGACTTATGAAACGCTGTGTCTCGTCAGCTATATCCATCGCAGCCCCAGTAAGGCGGCATGCTTAAAAAACTCTCGCTAGGAGAAATTCAGGAAAGGAACGACATCCGTATGATCGGTATGGACCCAGGTAAAAGAAAAAGGACAATGATTATTGGAAACTTGGTACTTGGAATGTCAGGACTATACTTGAACCGGCACACGCGGGTATTCTGGCAAGAGAGCTGCAGAAGATGAAGGTCGAGTTTGCAGCCTTCCAGGAAGTGCGATGGCCGAAGACGGGAGAACACGAATTCCGCGCAGTAGATCCTATTGCGGGCACGACATTCAAGTATCACACCTACTACAGTGGCGGTGATAAAGCAGAGCATGGAGTCGGATGCGTATTACATGGAAAACAAATGAAGCGTGTCATTAGGTGCAGGTCCATCAATGACCGTCTATACGTATTGAGAATAAAGGGCAAATTCAACGAACGACAAACTCGATGACGTAAAAGAGGCGTTCTATGATCTTTTCTACAGGACATATCGAGAAAGCCCGAGACATGACATAAAGATAGTCATCGGGGATAAAAAGGCACTACCACAAACGACAATGGCCTGAGGCTAATCAACTACGCTGCAGCCAGAGGAATGGTTATCTGTAGTGCCCATTTTGCACGTTGGAACATTCGGAAGCACACCTCTAGCACCCTGGAGAGGTCTGCTCTCAAATCGACCACGTTCTGGTTGATGGCCGGCACTTCTCTGATTTCGCAGACGTGCGATCCTTCCGGGGACCAAACGTCGACTCGGACAACTGTCTCGTAGTAAGCAAGATCCGCGTCCGGTTGTCCAACGTATTCAAATCGAAACCAACGGGGAAGATACGACTGAACATTCGAAGGTTATCAGCGGAAGGAGTTGTTGCAGAGTACTCTCGGAAGACTGATGAGCGGATCGGTGAACCTGAACATCTCAGAGAGAACCTGAACGAACAGTGGAGACACATCCACGACGCATTCAGTACTACAGCGCGGGAAGTGTTGGATACTACTACTGCAGTCACTTCCAGTGAGTGGTTTGACGCAGAGTACCAGCGATTGACTGATGAGAAGAATCGAGCTAGAAGTCACATATTGGCTGCAACCGTGACACGCCAGAGCAGGGAGATACCGAGACGCTAGAGCTGCCGAAAAGAGACTTCACCGAAAGATCAGAGGTGGTTAGGCGCTGGAAACAACACTTCGATGCATTGTTGATTAGTGAACATGATGGAGCGGTCAATAGAAACAGGATAACAATTAAGGATGATGGACAAGCTGTGGATCCACCAACTTTGGACGAGGTTAGGAAAGCAGCGAGAGAGCTGAAAAATGGCAAAGCAGCTGGAAAGGACAGCATCCCCGCCGAACTTTTGAAAGTCGGGAGCGGACGGCTGTATTGTATAATCCATCAGGTTATACTAGAGGTATGGACTGAGGAGGAATTACCTACGGACTGGTTATAAGGTCTCAAGGCATTTATAAAAAGGGCCATCGACTCGAATGCAGCAATTATCGAGGCATTACTCTCCTCAATTCTGTAGACAAAATTCTCTCCCGCATCCTGTTTCTCAGACTGAGGCCATTGCAGGAAACCTTGGTTGGCGAATACCAGTGCGGTTTTTGAGAGGGACGCTCCACAACGGGCCAAATGGTCACCTTGCGACAGAATCTCGATTAATTCCGGGATTTCAACTTGTAGATTCACCATTTGTTTATAGACTTCAAGGCGGCGTACGATTCAGTTAAACGAAATGAGCTGTGGTAGATTATGCTTGAACATGGTTTTCCAACAAAACTGATTAGACTGATACGTGCTATCCTTGATGGTTCAAAATCGAGCGTCAGGATAGCGGGTGAGACATCGGACTCGTTTGTGACGTTAAATGGTTTGAAGCAAAGCGACGGACTTTCGAATTTGCTGTTCAACATTGCATTCGAAGGTGCTATTCGAAGGGCAGGCGTGCAGAAAACGGTACCATCATCACGAAATCACATATGCTCCTAGGGTGGGTTATGAACGCAGGACATCGTTCTTTTTCTCGTGCCTTCAACAACAAGCCCTCTGGTTTGACTATCAATTAAAATGTCACCAGACGAATGTTTGAAGAAAAATTTGATCCCGTTGCTACAATAACTTCATGCTGAGGATACGTATTTTGACCGGATAAAGCTTAAACCTATTAAGCCAATAAACACAATCGTTCCTGAATTCGATTCCATTTATACCCAAAAATCACAACCTAATAAATCTACCTCAATGCTGCCCAATCGTAGGTTTCGGTTCAAAAATAACTGGAGAACCACAAAATGCAAACAGTTGATTGGTAGAATCAAAAGATGCATTCGCAAAGTTGACATGACGGCCATACAACGCTCCTGTTCCGACATCAAACAGAAGCTTCGCCGAACAGCTGATTACGGACCGTTTTCAAATGTTCACTAATTTTTTGTTTCAACAATGGACAATGCATTTTTTATTTCGGTAAATCAGATCTTCAAGTATCTTTGTCTCTTTTGACAGTTTGAGAAATAAATTCCAAAATATATCGGTGTTTCAAGACTGGTCACTGAAAATGCGTGGCGTCTACTGCGTCGATTTAAAACTTGACAGACAATATGTCAAAACAGAGCTTGCGTTAAATCTATCTATCAAAATTAGGTAATAATTGGAAAACAACAAGTTAGGCCGTCTTGAGCCACGAACGCAGATTTGACGCAGATTCTATAATTTAAAACGGAATTCATTGATAATTTTGTTATTGTTTTCCATATGGGTCTAACCGTGTCCGTCACACGCGGTTATCTAGTAAGCTATGCGTGATGTGAGTTTGTGCAGTTTTCGGATACTAATCTGACACCCAAAACCATACACTCAAAAAAATCGACAAGTCGCATCCACGTGAAAAATCATGTAAACTTCTGTACTTACGTGAACTTCATGTACTAGTTAACGGGAAAATTGATAAAATTTACCGGGATCGCACGTAAACTGGTTAGTATGAGTGCGAGTTACCGACAATTCACGTGAATGTTACATGAAAACCGTGATGGATGAGAATTACCTATGTTTTCACGTAAACTTGGCGTGCTGATTTTTTTGAGTGTACCGTCAAACGGGGTAACTTGCAACAGCGGGGTAACATGCAACAACACTATATCGATTTAATTTATTGTACTTTTTACCTGCTACTTCAATGTTTAATCTATCTCAGTCACTGAATTTTGTAGTTAACAGTTCAAAGAAGCCTTAGATACTGTTATATTGATTTTCTGCTGTTTTGGTGATTTTTAAAAAATCCCACAAAATGGTGCTAAATTCATCGTCAATTTTTTGTCTGTAAAACGTTAGTGTCGCCCACAAGCACTTCAAATAAAAGAAGCCTAACGTACATTTTTTATAGTACAATGAATAATAACGAAACAAAATAGGAGATTTAATATGACTAGTTTTGTTTATCCGGCTTGTTACCACATTATTTGTAAAATAAGTACTTAGACGGGGTAACTTGCAATAGCAGGTAGATATAAAAAGCTGTGTTCCGTTAACTTCACGAGGCAAATTATCATTTAATTTTGCATCAAGCAATACTGAAACACACTTGAAGAGTGTAAGATACTTTCGGAAAGTCGGAATAAGCCAGTTTTTCTCTGGATATACAGAAAAGGCCGCAGAAGAGGCCAAAAAGAAAATATCCTCACTGAGAGAAATCGACCAGCAATATGATATTGTCTAATTGCGATCACTCGTAACGTAATGTACATTCATATATTACGTAACCAAGATATCGAAGATTTTTAACTCCCCCACTCCACTTCGTGACGCGATTTTGCATTGCGGATCGTAATGCGTTGTTACACAATTCCCGTTTCCCTAAGTGCGTTACGTAATATGTGAATGGTCTTTAAAGAAGGTAGCTCTATCGGATCCAGACACGAAATGGCAACTACATGAATAATATAAAAAGTTTAATTCGTAATTTGCGTTACGGGGCTCATAAATTATTTTCACCAACGTGACATAGGACATTTATGCGTAAATTCATAGCAAGAGCATTAAAAATTGCAAGTCAGATTATCATTTGCATATTCTAATCAAAAGAAACTCATACAAATCAATAAATTCGTTCAATTTCCAAAAAAATATTGTTTGTTGCAAGTTACCCCGTTTAAGGGGTTACTAGTAACAAATTAGTTAAAAAATTCTACTTCAGCCAATATTGATCGCATATTTTTTCTCAATATGTGAAATGCTTCTATCCTAGACCTAATAACTTTGTATTAATTAAATGTCCTCAAATGTACTACAGATAAGTTTTTACTTGCACTCATAGTTGAGAATTGTTGCAAGTTACCCCGTTTGACGGTACGTTTGAAATCAAATTGCAACTGAAACTAAAAGAGGTGTTATATGTCAACGAACGAATTGGAGAACCATGAGCTTTAAATTGGTGATTAAAAGTAATTAGTTTTATCGCACTTTTCAGGAGAAATTCGATAAAACCGCCTTAAGAAACACCTATTTCAGTACTTTTTGCTTCTAAAAAGTTACTAAATTTCATGAAGTAGGAGGTTTAAGACCAATTTTCTATACCAAATTTTCTTAGCTTTCGAATGAAAGTTGCAGAATTGAGCTTTTTGTTCTAAAGCTAATTTAAAGTAAAAAGAACCGAAAACTAAAAATGTTTAATAACTCTGTAACGATTGAGATTTGACCATATGCGTAGAAAGATTTTGTTCGTCATATATGATCCTTTATAACCCCTTGAAATATCGGCACTAAGCTACCTAACACCCTGTATTGAGTTCAAATTTAATATTTTGATACGAAGTCTATAGAAAGATGGTACCTATCATCAATATTAAGAGGAGAGACAGTACCTATAGGTGTATGCATTCGTAGTCCTACGCAAAGCCTACGTTTGTGTCCTGAGACACAGACGCTTCTACTATTTTGACGTAGGACTACGTCTTTGTTTACTATACTGGGACTGGGTAGCACTTTGTAAAAACGAGAAATAGAAGTGTAACGTTTGAATGAAATATTTCAAACGCTAATAGCTACTATACTACTGAACGAAACATAACAGTTAATATGTCGTTGGATAGATAAAATGTCCAGCAATTTTATAGTAACATACTAATAATAATTTTTTATACGCTAAATAGTGAAAATGTGTGTAAAGATTCAAGGTCGAATTTTTCCATACATTTCCCTTGTTATCGCCTAGCTTCACAGGCACGGACGACAATTAGATACACCAAAGGATTTGGATCCAAATGATAACCTTGAGACCACTTTGTAAGCCACACCCCTTTTCCAATCCAATCGGCAACATCGATGGCTATTGACGGCAACACCGGTCCCAAAGACAAGCGGAATCAGAGGGCAATGGCCAACGTGAATCCCACACGATGCACTTAACATTACATTTTGCATTATCCCCATCGCAGACATGCGAAATTGTTCGATAGCTTGCTCAATCAGTGTCGGACAATCATTTAAGCAGCAGCAGCCGATATGGTTTCCCCCACCACCTACACTAGCTTACAAGCAGCAGCGGCAGTGCCAGTGACTATAAAATGGTACTCTTGGTTCGCCGTCTGCTCATTCATCGCACAATCGCACTGACGGACGGTCAGTATTTACCATCGACGGCTATTGGTGGCGAAAGCAACGGCATTTGGCGGCAACACCAGCGATCGGAGCCAACACCGATAGCTATCGGGAGGTAACAACCACAGAACAGAAGTGGAAGTCCGAACGAATCGGCGATCAAAACTGGTAACAGAGTCGTTTTTGTTTTTATTTTTCTTTGGGAAGGTTTTCGCATAGAAGCGAATAACAACAATATAAGCAGAACTCTCGCTGCCAATCGCTTAGCAGCTTTCACATGCTTTCGTGTGCATTCGTATGCGTTCGTGTGATTTCGTGGAAAAAAGTGACTCGCTACCGCCAGGTTCGCTAGTATCTGTTGAAAGCAGCATGTACGTGTTTGGATTTCTACTTCCACTTCTGTTCTGTGTAACAACGATAGCATTTTGGCGGCTATTGGAGGCAAATTCAAGGACCTTTGCGGCATCTAATGTCATCTTCGATAACAATTCGAGGCACCCAATGGCATTTTGGCGGTTATTTTCGCAAACCAACAGCAAATGGAAACGGATCGACTGACGGGCAGCAAATTCAGCAGTAGGCCGTTGTGGTCTTAAACAGTTCTTATAAGAACTATAGTAATTGAAGAATGAAAAGATTTTTCTACACTTTCTAAATGGTTAACGTTCCATTTTGCGTTATACCATGGAAAATGCTTGCTCATTCAGCGTCGGATAATCATTCGAGCAGCAGCAGCAGCAGTCGATCTGGTTTCCCCCACCACCTACACTAGCTTACAAGTAGCAGCGGCAGTGCCAGTGACTATAAAATGGTGCACTTGGTTCGCCGCCTGCCCATTTATCGCACGATCCCACTGACGGACGGGTAGTATTTTGATAAAACTAATCCATTTCTACTTTACAGTGATTTGGTATTTCCTATCACTCCTGTATTAGCGGACAACCATCATCCTAGAGTCTAAAGGACCGAATAGCGACATCCATCTATATATTGGCAACAGTAATTATAGTACTGATTTTTAAGAAGTGCTATCAGCTCAAACATAGTTCTTTTCAGGGCCACCAAACAATTTCAAACGGTTTTTTTCAAAACCACCATTGATTCAATGAAGAATTAAATCAGAATATTTCGCTCTTCTTTTACAAATAAACACTCATACAATGATACTCACAAATACTCAAATATGCATATGCCAGAAATGCAATTTACATTAGTCTTTGATTTAATGATCAGACATAAAGTTATACTTCATCGATTAAAACATGTTATCAATATAATGAGTATTATATGACACAGTCCTACGTCACCCTTTCGTACAACCCTTAGGGCTGTATACCTTGTAGTTTTTTTCTTAAAAATTCTCTTCAGAACACTTACATTTTTTTAATGAGAGGCTCTAAAATTGGGATTATCCTTACGACCTTTTCAAAATTCCATGATTTTCACGGCTTAGAAAATGGATTTTCCTCTCTTGTCAAAGTAAAAAAAGGAAAGTAAAAGTGAAGTAAAAAAGTACAGTAATGGTACTGTAAATGTAAAAGTAAAGTAAAAGTAAACTAAAAGTAAAGTAAAAGTAAAGTAAAAGTAAAGTAAAAGTAAAGTAAAAGTAAAGTAAAAGTAAAGTAAAAGTAAAGTAAAAGTAAAGTAAAAGTAAAGTAAAAGTAAAGTAAAAGTAAAGTAAAAGTAAAGTAAAAGTAAAGTAAAAGTAAAGTAAAAGTAAAGTAAAAGTAAAGTAAAAGTAAAGTAAAAGTAAAGTAAAAGTAAAGTAAAAGTAAAGTAAAAGTAAAGTAAAAGTAAAGTAAAAGTAAAGTAAAAGTAAAGTAAAAGTAAAGTAAAAGTAAAGTAAAAGTAAAGTAAAAGTAAAGTAAAAGTAAAGTAAAAGTAAAGTAAAAGTAAAGTAAAAGTAAAGTAAAAGTAAAGTAAAAGTAAAGTAAAAGTAAAGTAAAAGTAAAGTAAAAGTAAAGTAAAAGTAAAGTAAAAGTAAAGTAAAAGTAAAGTAAAAGTAAAGTAAAAGTAAAGTAAAAGTAAAGTAAAAGTAAAGTAAAAGTAAAGTAAAAGTAAAGTAAAAGTAAAGTAAAAGTAAAGTAAAAGTAAAGTAAAAGTAAAGTAAAAGTAAAGTAAAAGTAAAGTAAAAGTAAAGTAAAAGTAAAGTAAAAGTAAAGTAAAAGTAAAGTAAAAGTAAAGTAAAAGTAAAGTAAAAGTAAAGTAAAAGTAAAGGAAAAGTAAAGTAAAAGTAAAGTAAAAGTAAAGTAAAAGTAAACCAAAAAATAGTTAAACAAATACAAAGTTAAATAAATGTAATACTATTTAAAATATAAATGAATCAAGATACCGTGCCAGCACCATATACAAGACAGTGCCTGATTTTGAACAGCTGAAATTTTTTTTTTAAATTTAAATTTGTTTAGCTAACTAGACAATCTGACCACTACATCTGATGATTTCATATCATTAAAATGGTTTAAATAGCAAGAGTTTTATCAATATTCAAGAAAAATTTGCAACTGTCCAGAGTAAAGCACTGTCTTGAATGGTGCTTGCACGGTACTTATTTTTCATAGAATTCAACATAGAGAAATAAAATTATAAACTTACTCAACTACTACAAGATTGCCTTCACATAAACCTAGCAGACACTTTTTGACACTGTCATGATTGGTTAGGTGTTCAAACAAAGTAAACTATTAATTATTTGTTTATATTGACTAATGGTAATGGCTCAGGTGAACTTTTTTCAATGTGTTATCCAACTTAGGGCAATTAATTCCTTATTTAACAAAAGTACAGGTGCTCGCTAAAATTTGTACATTGGAATTTGATTCGCGGGAATTGGCTAAATTAATTAAATTTAGCTGGTTTTTAATACCTCTTGTGCCAAAATTATTGTTTAAGTTCAGTAAATGGAAAAATTTGAAATATACATATTATCTGTTGTGTTTGTACACTGCCTCTGGTCACATGTATCCGTCATAAAACAATTAAACCCCGTTGTAGCACGTAGTTTATCGGAAACAATGAAGATAGTATTTAACAAAATTCCAAACAGCTGCCCGCTTGCCTGCCTGGCTTGCTTTCGGTTCTCCTGCTCTAACGTTTAAAATATACACCGATAAAGTCCACCGGTTGAACAATTAAAATCTCCACTAGCACTCACACAGATAAACACGTTCACACTTGCATACCTACATCGCAAACCTAGGATTTTTGAAAATCGAACCGGCATGACTAAAACCAACTGACTCACATTATCGGTTCCCTGCTTGGAACGCGTTTCAACGCGACTCTTGTCTATTTCCTGCCTTTATGAGGGTAGTAAATTTTAGCACTTCTCTGTTCTGCCTACCGTATTTTCACCAAACTGCTGTTGCGCTAGATCTACCAACTGTTTTTTATGTTTTGTTTTCACAACACAATCAGTTGATGATTTATCTAGGATACCGGACGTATCGTTTGTTACCTTGGTAAGAAATCGCGACCTCTCTTGATTTCGCGTGCACACAAAAGACGCTGGCTAGTCCTGAACGATCCCCGTATGCCTAGGCAACGCGTTGGCTTTCGCTCGACACGCACGTTCACTACGATGTTGCTGCATCTAACGGCCGGACGCTCGGCGGGGGGATACTTTCTACAGCACACACGTATGTCTTTACGCTTCCGAAGCAGGCCTGTTTCTGAGTCCAGCTTCGGGATGCCACAGTCCTAGTGCTCCCCATCCCGATACACCGAGTCAGGATGCGTCGAGTGCATGTAGGCACCGTACGAAGGATAACATGCTGCCACAGCCGCCGTCACCGAAATCGTTCGGAGTCCCCCATCCAAATGCAGGCACCTCCGAAGAGGACTTGAGACGCTAACCGGTTAAACTCTGGCAGACGAAATGAAATCCGCTTTCCTAGGGGTCACCACGTCCCTTTTGTGTAACCGTAGAATCGGTAATACATCGATGCTGCTCTGGGGGGAGCAAATCGCACGCTTTCGTAGCGCAACAAAGCGTATTTAGTAGGTACCTAGTCTCGTTTGCCGTACATGCGGCTGAGCTGTGCTGCTGGTATTATCCGCGAAGGACCTTCACTACCTTCAGTCATCTGATTATCCGCATATGCACGGGCATCGTCGTCGTCGTCGTCGTCTTCACTGTGTATCGGGTCGGGTGCGTTTATTTATGCGGGATGCAGTAGAGATGCTCAGAACAGGTGCAGTCGCGTATCTGCTGGTTTGTGAGAATGTCAGCGTCAGTGATAATGTCAATCGTTGTGCCTAACCCAATGGTAGGGCTCTTGCCAAGCAAGGGAAAGCTGTAATCTTGTCGAAAATTTAGCTTTCAAATTAAGCATGCCAGTGTAATGCTTAATGTTTTAAATCAATATTGAAAATCTACGTGCATCTGTATAGGGTAATTTGCCAATTGTTGCACACCTAAGGGAGGAACTTTCAGCTTTTCTTATCTCCCGGGGAATCTATTACGTTACTTAAATCGAAATTTGTCCTGTAAACAAAACGACCTTTCAGTAAAACATTTGGTATGTTTCCATGGCCTGAAATATTGCATATATTATGCAATTTAAGTTTTTGTTTAACAGCATATAGTCCCAATTGTTGCCCACTTGATTAACGTCCTTTGCCTTATATTGCACACGTTCAATCCAATTGTTGCACGGCAAAGAAAAAGATGAAATTATGAGAAAATCCAAGCACAGAAAATTGACATATAAGTAAGAACTCCTTAAAAACAGATTTACCAATTATGAGTACCGTACCGTTACCTTTTTGTCACGTATTTAGAACATGTACAAATTATTGCATAGGGGAACTGGGGGGAAAATGAACACCCTTAGCAATGTCGCCATTTGCTTCCCCAGGAACCAACCAAATGCTGAGCGCACTACATGAATTGAAAGCTGGATTCATATTCCACGTAGTAAAATATAAAGATGTTTGAAAAAGGACGATTTGTCATGAAAAATTCCTTATTTTCGAAAGTGTCACATTCGAGCCTGATTTTTTTCGTGTGGGTAAAATGAACAGTAAGGGCAAAATGAACATGTCATAGAAAACTAAAGTTAACATGCAGTTTGGATAAATTAAACATTATTTTACATTATCATTGTTCTACATAAGCTGTAGATATTCAACAAGGCTGCTAAAATTAAAATTGGACTCCGCAAAGTTAACATAATGTATCTTCGCCACGTTCATATAATGCTTGACTTTCAATTCGTTTCATCGGTCATTTTCTGTCATTTTTCGAGAGACTCGATCATTTTTATTGATTGAATTGTAATTAGGTCCTGGCTGCTGATACATGGAAAATAAAACATCATTATACACATTGTTCATTTTGCCCCCATAGTGAAGTGTTCATTTTGCCCCCAAAACACGAATTGTTTTCTAGTGTTTATTATAAACAAACAGTTGATAAAAATACTTGGAATTTTCGACAGGTCCGCAGGACAGTGATAAGCAAACAACACTAAATGATACCAACAGTCGAAATTTAATTTGTTTCGCCAAAAAAGCTTATATACTATTAGTGGAAATTACCATCGGCGTCAGATTTCAACAAATATTTTTTACTTTTTCAATTTTTTTCACATTAGAAAACTTATGATCACCACATATTGTCTCAAACAGCTTGAAATACTTCTAGGAGAAGATACCTATTGATCTGGTACAGATTTTAATCGGTTTACTGGGAATTTGGTTACCTGTTCATTTTACCTCCCCTGTTCATTTTACCCACAGTTCCCCTATATGTATATATGTATTAATTAAAATTAATTAATATAACTTTGTTTTCCAGTATCTTACCCGTTTCAAATTTAATCACAGTATAGGTTGTTGGTTGAGATTTTGTTTTTTTTTTCAAAAGCAAAGTTTTTCAATTTTTTACATTCGAGCGTATAGAGAAACCTGCACTTTTAAGTTCTTTTAGCCCCAACATAACTTTCTCCTCATCCTTTAATAGAGGCTGAAGCATTGTTTTACGTTATAATTTCCATTTCTCAAGAATTTTTTATAACAAACTTCCGCACACATTGCTTCGCTAATCGACTGTGGATTACGGATACGAAAATTATATCCTATTCACGATAGTTGTTACAGGTCGGTAACATCATTGGGCTTTTGCGGATTTAGTCTTCAGAGAAATCGATAATTTATTGGTATTGTTTTAATCAGACATCCAAATAGTAGCATAATTTCAATAAGAGTTGGATCAAGTAAGAATGGTAAGGTAGGGCCTAGTTCAGCAGCATTTGCGGATGGTGCGCAAGAAACGGACAAAATCCTAATTTTTTCCCAATTCCCAAGCAACCAAAAGTTCGAATTTCACTTAAGATACGAACTTGGAAGTTCATATTTGGTTCAAATTTAGTTCCGCAGAACTTTCTTGCTGAACAACCAGACACTACATTTGTAAACTGAACTTCATTCTCAATAAAGTGCTGTTAATATCTGTAGTAACCTGTAAGTTCAACATGCAGCTTGAAAGTTTAATATGTAATTTGAAAGTATTATTTTTTTGTGTGTGGATATTATCACTACGACCACCATTTTGATCTATTGTGATTTTATCCAGGTGTTGTTCCGCACTTCGTTGTTATTGCAGTATCGCTATAAAGTGAGCGAACTGCTTATTATCCGTGCTTAAACTGTCGGTGTGTTTTCACCCCTTTTTCCCTCTACGCTTCTTACTACTTTTCAACCAATCTAGCTCTAGAGCCAGGTAGTGCGGAGACTAGTTATAATTTGTCCTTGGACAAGAGGCTTCATTCGCACCTCGAGCAAGTATCATTCTAATAACCAGCCCCGGCTCAAGGCTTCATGGTCGGTAAAGCAGAGTTCAGCACAGAGTGAGGGTGTGTGTGTATTCCTTACTACTTATGCATCACCAATCTCGTTCCTAGAACCAGGAAGCGGAACAAGCTATAATTTGCCCTTGAACAAGAGGCTTCATTCGCACCTCAAGCAAGTACCAGTCTTACAACTTGCTCTGGCAAGAGGCTTTCATTGTTAGTAAATGCAGAATGCAGAAGGAAGAATGAGGAGGGGCCTGGGAATAAACCCATACTAAAGTCACTTAACATCGGATGGCCTGATTCTACTAAGATTCGAACCCACGACCACTCGCTTGTCAAGGCAGACTCGGTAACCTTGCGGCTACAGGGCCCCCTAAGTAACTAGTAACTAAGAGTTCGGATAATAGTTTCTAAGGAAGGTTAACAAGCTTTGTGTCTATGGATCTATAGCTTGCTAATCAGCCTTACCTGTAATTAACCGAACTTCGAAGTTGCCATGAGTTCGCTGCATAGAGCACTAAGCAGCTTCTAAAGAAACTTTGCCAAAAATTTATAAAATCCGGAGTGATTCGCGATTGGGGCGCAACTAGCAAATTGTAAACAAATCGTTTTATTACACCATCAGACTTAAAAACATTGATAATATCCATGGCAAGAATCCTTTCTTTTGTTTTAATCATTTGAATTATTTAAAACAAGTTTTTAGTGATGGGCGATAGAAGTGTTTAATCAAAACAAAAGACAATTTGCAGTTTAGCCCCTTTCATTGTTATGAAGTAACAGGCTTATTTGCAAATCGTTTTGTAAACAGGCGATAGTAAAGAGCGAAACTGCGTTGTTTTCAAAACGCAGGCGCATTGTAAACAGGCGGAACTAAATAAAAAAATCAAAACAAGGCGAAACAATGCTGGGCGAATCTTATTGTCAAAATGCTTTGAAGCTCATTCCAAGGTGTTAAGTAATAGTAGTAAGTAGTAGTAATAGGGGAAAGCCACCATCATTTCATGGACTTGCCAATGTATGTGGGTAGAATTACAGTAGATCCAAATTTGATTATCAAATGAATTTCACACTAATGCTGTTACAGAAGGGCCAAAAGGGATTGGGCGGACCCACAAGCAGAGGCACTTGTGCGCATTGCGGGGTTATAAGAGTCGCCTTCCAGCATTAGGATCCTTCTATGTAATAATCAATTTCGCTGTACCAACTTTAACCCACGTGATGATTTGTTTGTTTTAAATTGAGAAGTGCCATATTTGCTTCAGACCTTAAGGATTCAGGTTGGCAATCCACTTCATCATCCAGTCTTCCACATTTATGATATCAATAATAATAGGGGATTGTCGTTATCGTCGGGCCACTGTTATGGTCGGGCCATCACGATTTTACAGTTTTAGTAACTCATGATATCTATGATACAATCATTGTAAAACTTCTTACTGTGATAGCTAACTTTTCACAATATTGTGAGTTTCAATCGTGTATTCAAAACACCCGTACTGAATTCAGTGACTAAATCTTACAAAAAAAGTTTTCCAGGTGCAATGAACTTTTCTTCAAGAAATGATTCATGAAATGCAATTATCGAGGTAAATTTTGAAAATGTATGAATTGTGTTGTGCTGCACACGAAGACTATAGAAAAATCCTCTCCAGTAAGATGTTTGGGAAGGCTAAGGTGAAATACTAGAAAAGCGCTATTTGTAAAAGTCGGGCCACTTGAGTAGTCATGGTTGGGCCACCATAATTTCAAGCGCAGAAGCGCAATAATCGCTAGAGAATGTCAGTCACGTGAAATGTGATGAAATAAAGCACAATTAATACGATAAAAACCTAGATTTTTGTTGTTTTTTTATTGTAGTTGTACACTTCGGAAAAGGCGATTGTAGCAATATTGATTTAAGATAGCCAAAATTTCGCAAAAATGCAATTAAAAATAGGGTATTTGTACCTATATGAACCGTTGTTCACGGAATTCAATCTTTTTATGTCTCTATATACAATTTCAATACGTATGTCTTAGATTTTCTGTGGTGGCCCAACCTGTACAACATGGCCCGACAATGACAACATTTTTTGTCTTCACGAAAATGTCTATAACTTTTGTGTTTTCGAAGCAATCAGTTCAAAACTTTCCGGAAGTATACCTTATTCTTAGACCTTTGCAACGATGTATTTAGATTTCCAAAACTCCTTTTGAAACGAAAGTTATGGGCGACTTCCAAAACGTGGCCCAACCACGACGACACTCCCCTACTGTTAATAATATATTAAGATGAAATGTGGCATATATGGGTAAAATTAGAACAATCTCACCAGCAGTTCTTCGTATGGAATAGCGTGCTTTTAAAACGAAAAAAATAATTGAAATAACTTATTAGGCTTACCTATTAGCTAGACCGTGTGGCTCCGTCGTCTGCCCAAAACTGCGGTTTTGAGACCAGGTAGCCGGGAACCACCCAGCATCGCACCTCCTAGCTTGGCTACTCAATAGAGCATTACCAGGTATGGCCACGTGGAGGCGCTAGGTAGGGGCTTGGGATGGCTAGAGCTATATTGGACGCTCCTCATTTGCCTTCCCCATTTCATACCCTTGAAGCTCATTCCAAGGTGTTCAACTATAAAACTTAGTTTTTGAGCTTGAATGCACAAATTTTATGCAGTATTGTTGTGAAATTATAAGCTTGATTTATTCTACACCAATTTATGTCTTTAAACTCGATTTTTGTAACTTTTATTTAAATTATGACTTGAAAATGTACTTGCAAATTATCACAGTGATATTCCTCATTGTTTACGCTTTGCTAGTTGCGCCCTAATCGCGAATCACTCCGGAGATAGCACTTCAAGTTCTATTTTTATACTTTTCTATTTTCTATCTCCGTCTCCTCCTAACTTCTGTAAAGTCGGTTCATGCGATTAGGATAGACCCTATAAAGAAAACTCTAACACCTACCGCTGCTGGATTTCAACCCGAGCGTTCCGCGTTGCAATCCTATTCTGATGCATTGCGCCATCTCTGAACACTGACGACGCTAGTGACAGGGATTTTGCCGATGAGTTGTTCTTGAGAGTAAGTTCATTTCGGAGCTGTGGTAAATGAGAAATCAGCACATTGAGTAAAATCAATGCAAATCGCATATGCATCCAAGTCACCGAAAGGGAGTACTCGAGTTCAAATCCCCGAGCGCGAATGAATATAAGGTATAAAG
The DNA here is from genome assembly GCF_943734655.1 of Sabethes cyaneus. NCBI lineage: Eukaryota > Metazoa > Arthropoda > Insecta > Diptera > Culicidae > Sabethes > Sabethes cyaneus. The sequence goes on along the minus strand of NC_071353.1, from coordinate 38,426,295 downwards.
TTTCAGTTAACAGTGTAATTTTTTTTTTCAAAGTCGATTTTTGAGTGCAGACTCATTGGAGCTTAATTTACTGTAATAATAGTTATGAAATTATCGAATGATTGGGGTTTTGGCCGTTCAGTCATTAAATAACAGTAGACGCTAGATTTACTTTTTACGCCAACGTTTCGATCGCGGATTTGGATCTTCATCAGGACTTCTATTACGTGTATTTTTATTAGTTGTTGTTGTCTTAGTTATAAAATTTGTTTGTTACTTACAAAGTGTTAATCTTCTCTGTCTAAATTCTTTCAACCTACAGTGTTGTCTGGTTTTGAATTTTGGTACAAGTTGTTTTGCTACATAATGTTTACGGTATTCAGAATTTAGTTACGATTCTAATTGGGTAAATAATATTGTTTTGACTTACTGGTATCTATCATTTGTTTACGCTGATTAACGTAAACATTATGTAACAAAACAAATTGTACTAAAATTCAAAACCAGTCTACACTGTAGGCTAAAAGAATTTAGACAAAGACGATCAACACTTTGTGTGTGACAAACAAATTATAACTCAGACAACAACTAATAAAAATACACGTTATAGAAGCCTTGATGAAGATCCAAATCCGCGATCGAAACGTTGGCGTAAAAAGTCAAATCTAGTGCCTACTATTATTTAATGACTGAACGGCCAAAACCCCAATCATTCGATACATATAGAGTAAGGAGGGGTAAAAGTGCGATGCGGGTAAGAGTGCGATTCAATGATTTATCGGTGCAGATTCCGAGTGAATTGACTACATTGGCATGGATGGGTGACTACTTTGACAGCTTGAATCTAACGTAAACTTTGGTTGCTTACGAAGCATGGTTATGTGCAAATGTTATTTTAGGGCGAGTTTAATGTAATTTTTCGTTATACGGCAAATACGATATCAATAGGAGGATATTACTTATTGAAAATTTGTAGCAGCGTTTTACATATCTGTTTTGAAAATACGGTGAAAAGAATTTATAAAATATTTTTCGTTTTTCCACAATTTAATCAGATCCTGTCAAGCGCCTAGCAGGGTAAAAGTGCGATCCACGAACGGGGCAAAAGTGCGATTCATGGACGAGGCAAAAATGTATAGCTAATTATATACAGCTTTAGGCACTATATTACAGATACTAGAAATGGAATATCTGCATAAAACTGCGTGCTTTACAGATGTTGGCCGAAGGAAAACAATGTTTTTCCGCTGATGAAACAAAAAACAAACGCTTGGAAAAGTTTCGATCTGGCAGGGGCTGCAATACACCAGCCTAAAATAGGAAAGGTGCAAATTGAGAATATTCCTTACCGAAACATACCGCAGTTTGAAGATAGTATGGTTTTTTTAGCTACTGCTGTGCTACTTTCATGGATTCGAGCTTCGCACTTTTGCCCCGCGGCATTCGCACTTTTGCTCCGCTGGTGGGGTAACTTGATCAGAAGAATGAAAAATTTATTTTGCATAACACTTTTATTTCAGATGATTTATAGTTGAATGTGAGGACATTGAGTTACTGCATCTCTATAAAATATATTTTGTTGTTGTCCTTCTTTATACCTCAAGAAAATTGATGACAACTTCAAACATCGCACTTATGCCCCGCCCTACTCTATATCAGTCGAAAAATACCTATTATGAAATTATTTAAAAAAATGATTTAGTTAAAAAAAAACATTTTTAACAATAAATTAATTTTTGTTAATAAACCAGGCCGCTGATTCGGCAAACTCGAACTCGAACTCGAACCAAGATTTAATCTTGCACCCCTAGTGCTGGCAGCATCCCTTATCTTGCGCCAAGACACTAGATCTGGAGAAGGACACCCGACGACGACGACGACGACGACGACGACGATGACGACGATGGCCGTCGCGTTTTGCCGCGCGTGTTGGCGGTGTAGTGGAAACAGGTGCGGTAAAATAGGAAGCGCTGGGGGTGACGGGACTGGGCAGGACGTTGCTAGCAGCGGTAAAGAACTGATGGCGAAAACATATATGTGCTCTACTGCTTCTCTGGTGCTTCGAAACTGACCGACCGGTGTACGGTTCTTTTCTTTCCCTCCTCCGGGTGGCGGTGGTGGTGGAGGTGGCGGTGGCGGTATGCTGTTGGTGGATCGGTGACGAGGGGATCTCGGAAAACCGTGCTTTGTCCATGCATACGGCCCTACGGGCGTGAGGAGTTTCGTAGGATGAGTGATGAGTTCTCCCTGTTCTTATATTTCAATCCCGTTGCTTCTCGTGGACGACACGCGGCTCGAGGGTCCCGCTGGCTATCGGGGGGTTGGAACGGCAGGCAGAACTTCAGAGACGCTGGACTGCCGCTTGGTCACGCAGAGTTGAGTACTTCTGAACTGTGCACGAAGCGGCAGCAGTGGAATCGCGAATGCTTGCAAGATGTGTATTTTCATCCGCCGGTGACTGCGGGTGCGATATATCCTTTCGGTTTCGCCCTCCTGCAACGGCGACAACGGAATCGGTGTGGTAGGAAGGGTGTGAGGGTCAGCGGGTTGCGTACATGGAGTCCAATCCGCGTTTGGTGCACGTGTCGGCGAATAAGAAGGCCGTGTGCTGTCGATGTGTATATGCACTGCTAATGGGAGGATGGACGAGCGCGCAAACAAACGAGATTCGGACCGCGCCAAGGCTTCGCTCGTTCGACTTCGACAGGCTGCCGCTGCGAACGAACGAAAGCAGCGAAGAAAAGCACTGGCAGACGTGCAAGTGAATGGACACAGGCGAAAAAGGACGATATCCCGTTGCAGAGAATAAATTATCCTTCCTCCACTAAATGACTTAGCTGCCGCCGGGAGGAGATTGTTTGCAAGCGCGTTCAAGATAACCGGCAGCCGAGATGGTTTGAGTCTGATGGAGGAGCATGGTGATACTACCTACACACGAAAAAGGTTGGAAAATTCCTCGTTTTTTGCTGATGACTTTTTATCCAACGGTCCGAGTGTGTTTTCGTTTCTCGTTGCTTTCTTCGCTTGTGAAAGGTTGCCAACTAGCGGTACATTTTGCAATCGGCTGGAGGGAACCTTCACGTGCTGACGACACGTGTGGGGGGCACTTTTCATGATGGGTTTCACTTGGAGAACAGTTTTAGAGTTCCGTGCCGAGGCCGACTTTGGTCACCCTAGCGTAATGTCTCGCGTATTTTGCCAATTTCTGTACTGTGTGTCGTGTCTCTCGTGCGGGGGACTACAGCAAAATATTCTTCTGCTCTCTTATCACTGCGTCGCATCCGTTAGTCGATTTGCACCACGATGACGATACACGGTAGGACATCGTCTGCCCAGTAGAACTCGTCCGTTCTGCACTTAGGATATAGATGGTGGCGATTATAAAGGTCTCCTACTCAGAAAGGGATGCAGCTTCTAGATTTGGGGGAAAGGATAGCAGCCGGTGCGGACAGAATTGATGGAAAGGAACGAATGACGCGTGCTAGGGTAAAAACCGTAGCATACACACGTGAGCCATGGGTGAAGGGTAAGATTAAAAGACGGCACAGTAGAATATCTAATGCTACCGCAGATCTGATGAGATGGACGCCCCGGTCCGGTGGAATCTGCTACGCTGCTGCGGGCACACATGTGAGACGCAAATCGGCGGGCAGTCGCAAGGAGAAAGGCACGCTATGTATTCTAACCTGCCACCGATACAGGACGCCGACGACGATGGCCTGACAAGATGCGATGGATGGTACACCGAAACAGAACGACGAGGATCAAACGGTGCTGCCTACAACGGAATGATAATTTCCAGTTTATCCGTCGGGTGGGGAGAAAGACAGTGAGGGATAAGAGAGTGCAGTTTTCGGCGGAACGAGCGCGGTAATGGGTGACCAAATGAGCGCGGTGCGGATGACTTGAGCCAGGCAAGAGTCAGCGGAGATTGTTGAAAATATAAAATATCCTCTACGAAGGTACTCTTTTTGTCGTTGCTTGCTTTAGATTTTGCTAGGACGATATGGTGCACGGTGGGTTTCGGCTAGGTTGCAATGTGGGAATAATTTTTTGAAGGATTTTCAGCTCTGTATTGGTGTGCCAAATCAGGCGGAATGAAGACGCAAAATGTTAAAAAATTTCGTAGAAAAAAATGTAAAAAAAATGTAGTAATATTAGGGCATTAGAATGGGGCACGAATGTGGGCAGGAGGCAGGGCTATCGACGATTTTTCCTTTTAATTCCGAACCATATATTTTTATTGGACGCTTAGGGTGTCTCTTTCTGAATTAGGTTGGTTACTAAAATCATCATGTTTGCCATTCTTTCTTTCTTCAGAGTTTCAATGTTTTTGTAGTCCAGAATACTTTGAACAACAGTCGAATTTATTTTCTGAAAAGTGAAATGAAATACTTGTTATTTGGAACCAAAATCATTCAAATCAATTCAGTGGTTCCAAAGTTATTAAGTTTTGAATGAAGTTTTCACTTTAGCCTGACAGGAAAGCCTGACTATTTTTGTAACCACCCTATTTCAGAAAGCAGCACCCTAAGCGCCAAGTAAAAAAATATGGGTCCAAAATTTATCGACTAGCAACAAACACACCAAATTTGAACAAAATCGGAGCACTTTCATTGTTGCTTCTTTTTATATCAATACATACTCACATTTCAGTACAAGGTGTAAGGTAAAACAAGGCAAAACATTCACTTACACGACATTTTAGTAAATAACTTGATCGTAGTTCGATCTTCTGACTTTTTCGACCTGCACGACAGGCATTTGACTATGTAGTACAAAATCCTTGAGTATAATACGGTAAATCAAACTTCCGTGCGTAGAGACCATCATCAATCGATTTCTAGTGATTTTTTACATCGTTTTTAAGGTAGTCAAACAATTCCCATAAAATCTAGTGAAGAGCTATTTATGGACATTCTTTCGATTTTTTCAATACTTTGAAATTTGACAAATTTTACGAAAACACCCGAATTTCACATTTATTTGTAAAACCGAAACAAAATCAAATTCTACGCGTCATTTAGAACAAATTTTCTTATATAAACTTTTTTCCTAATTGACCGAACTCGTGTTTTTTTAGTCTTTGACGTTGAAATGCGGTCAGGCATTAATATTAATATTTTTTTTGAAAAGATGGTTTTACAATGGATGGAGGGACGGTAGGGGAAAGTAATGAAAATTGTTTGGGAAAGAAGGGGAAAGAGTGGAAAAGAAGGGGGGGGGGGGGTAATAGGTAGTTACACTTAACAAGTTGTCGTTGAGACTCCTACCTTTTGTCCAATGCTGGAAGGTGCATGGGTCGAATCAAGCTATAATCAGAGATTATAACCGGATTTTAACCCACAACACCTGCCAGGGCGTGTGGCTCGTTGGTACCCGTGTACTTTTGAACCATAGAAGCGCTGGTCAAAAGGAGACTGCGCAACCTCCCTTATTAATCCAGTGACGTATCTGGTTTTGGGTTATTTTTAGACACGCATATTGTGCCTCTTCCTCCGTCAACTGTAGAAACCACCGACCGAGAAGTTTTAATCTAACTTTGTTTTTACTTTTAGGACGACGACACTTTTTTCCTATACCCGTTCTTAAGTTACGGCAAATTTAAAATCTAAAAATATGTAGCATTAGAGTCATTTCACGTCAAGTGTCCGAGACCCTTGAGATCGACATTCACGCATTTGAGCCAAATTTTGTCAAATCAAACGTTTTAGGGCAGAAAGTAAAAATCCTAAATTTGGTACGGGTTAGTCTTCCCCACGACTAGTGGTGCGGGAGCACCTCATTTTCTATAGAAAAGAGGCTGTTGAGGGTTGCTTATATTTTCGGAAATATTAGAAACTAAATTCACATTTCCTTACGAGGGAATAAATGTATTTTCTGTGAAGACCGAACATTGGATAAACTGGGAAAAATGATATACAAACTGTTAAAAATATTTGACTGTCCAGGTGGGATTTGAACCGACAACTCTCGATCTCGCGTCGTGTGCGTTTCCAATAACGCCACCGGCCAGTTTATCTTAATTGTCCAGGTGGGATTATTTTTACATTATTTAAGAAAATTTCCCAAGCAATGCTGGCAAATTATTTTTAATTTGATTTGAAAACTAAATTTGTATTTTTCGTCGCTTTTCGGCCATTATTGGTTCACCCGCGTTTAAAGACTCCATGTTGCGAAGCCCACACTCGTGTGGTCTAATTTTCTCTCACATGGGTACTCGTTCTAACGAACACGCCGCATGTGCATCCCTTTCGGACTCTTGCTCTTATATATATTTGCATGCTAACAGCCACGGTCATCGCCCTCGCTCGTCATTGCAGCCCAAGCAGCTGATACCGATCACTCGCGAGGACTCGCACTCCCGCTCGTGTGTAGAATCGAGGGCATTAGATTAACCCCTCTAAGATCTACATCATTTTTAGCACCGCAAAATTCACTGAAATGGCCATAACTTTTTTATCTTTCAATATTTTTTCACTAAATTTGGGAATTTTGCCGAAAATATTTTCTATTTTGATAATATTTATAGTTAATGGCCATATGTCATATGGTCCCGGAGTTATTCCGGAGTTCCTTGGGGGACCGAGACATAGCTTTTTTAGATAAAGTTGTCAAATATTTAAAATTTGTTTGAAATCTGTTGATTTTTGTAAACGTATCATCGAATGTGGACATATCAATTACTTTGCCGCAGTTATGAGCCAAGGTGCGAGTCATCCGGATCCGGGGGGACACTATAAATCCGGAACCGGTTCCCATAAAGGGACATTTCAGCATTAGTAAAGTATGTCGTGTCGCATATCAAAAAACATCAGCATTCGATAAAATAGCGATTGGTGATGATCTCATGTCTCTCAGAGGCCGTATGATCGGTTCCTGGCCTGGGGAGGGTTTCTTTTCTGATTCAAGCACGGAACGGATTTCGGAGGAACTTGTCCGGGACCTGGAATCGGCCATATGGCCTCTGAGAGACATGAGATGATCGCCAATCGCTATTTTGTCGAGTACTGATGTTTTTTGATATGCGACACGACATACTTTACTGATGCTGAAATGTCCCTTTATGGGAACCGGTTCCGGATTTATAGTGTCCCTCCAGATCCGGATGGCGCGCACCATGGCTCATAACTGCGGCAAAGTAATTAATATGTCTACATTCGATGATATGTTTACAAAAATCAACAGATTTCAAACAAATTTTAAATATTTAGCAACTTTATCTAAAAAGCCATGTCTCGGTCCCCCAAGGAACTCCGGAATAACTCCGGGACCACATGACATATGGCCATTAACTATAAATATTATGAAAATAGAAAATATTTTCGGCAAAATTCCCAAATTTGGTGAAAAAATATTGAAAGATAAAAAAGTTATGACCATTTTAGTGAATTTTGCGGTGCTAAAAATGATGTAGACCTTAGAGGGGTTAAGAAGAAAAGAAAAAGTAATGCAAAATCTATCCCAGTCAGTATGCCGCTTGCTCTCACGGGCAGTTGGTTCCTCAAGACTTGTTTGTCGTATACTTGCGTCAGTGGCGTAAGCGTTGGGTGCTATGCATCTTATACTTGCTTGCGTGAGAGTAGGTATCGTTTGCTTCTCGTTCGATTTGCAACATTGCCTGATATGTCATATTTAAAGCGGCTCAAACCGTTATTGGTAGCGGATGTTTCTTCCAGGTGATCAAACGGTGGCTCAAATTTTCGTATAAGGTATGAACATTCGGTCTGTGGCATCCTGCTATTTAGCATAAGACGGCCCCCTAAGCAAATAAAATGGTTGCATAAAATGTGTATGGAAATTCGGCTAGTTAAGACTAGCCTCAGAAGTTCCTCACATGAATGAGCATTCATTTATCTACCATTAAAAATAATGTAAGGAATTGCTTAGTCTATTTTACCAAGATTTATCATCAATTTTTGAATCGTCTATAAATTTTCATACTCACAACCAGGCGGGGTAAGGACTACCAAAGGGGTAAGAAGAACCATGGCGAAGTAAGGCAGATTGTGGCAGATTTGAAGGATCGTTAGCGTTTAAACATAATTTCTATAATAATAGCTAAATTGGAACAAGTTTTTAAGAGGTTTTCAGATACATGCTAGAAGAAGCAACAGTTAATCTTAGGTACGTGCTGAGAGAAGAAATTAAAAGTAGACGTTATTTGACTCTACTGGTTGTTATTTACTCTTATCTTTACGTTATTTTCGATGATTTCTAAGCAGCACATTTGCTTTTTGTAATATTCTTCATTTTGGGTAGCGGTAGAATGCAAGAAGGTAACACATAAAATGAACCGTCAAGTGAATTGGAATTGACATTCTGTTAGATATAAATTTACATCGATTGTGTTATTCGAATAACACTTGTTGGCTTCTTTTGACGTGGCAGGCTCTGAGTCAGACAGGATAATCTCAGATTCAGGGCTAATTTTTAGTATGGGTGTACTTTATCTCGAAAAAGACACGGATGAAGCCTGCAAGTCGTAGACGAAATGCATATCTGTCAGAATAATAAAATAACTAGTCGAATTTAACAGGAAAAAAGTTGGTTTGTTCATTCTTTATTTTTAGAATATATTAAGACACTCAGCAAAAGAAGTTTATGCAATTATGAGCACTACGACGTATGGCGCTTTTACCCTGTGAAAAATGGCCCGTCTTACCCCTAGTTAACAATTTACATTATTTTGCTTTTTTCTCACAAGGTGTACTATTTTATATACTTCTTCTGGCACACGCAGGACAAGAATTACTCAATTGAAGTCAGTGATAAGGACAAATGACAATATATATACGTTTTTGACGTTGGATACGGCCGAGTGCCACAGATTGTCTCGAAAGCGTTTAGATAGGCTAATAAACAAAGCATACTGGCGCATTTGTGAAAAATTTAAGGATTTCAAGCTGAAATCGATGCGTTCCTTCTTACCGCGCCGGGCCTTCTTACCCCTTGTTCCCCTACACCATATTACAAGGTTCACCTAAAATGTGTAATGTGTATTGTTTACCCAGATAACTCAAGATCGTTATAGAAAGTTCACATTAAACCATATGCATGTGAATTTTACATTGGAATTGTATAATGATTAGAGTTTGTCAAAACAAAGTGAAGAATAAGTTGTTTTGCAGACGTACGTGCCCTCATATACAGCTCATAACTGTGAATTATAAAGCAGTAAAGATGATTGTAATATTAAGTTATATATTAATCATATATTCAGGAGTATTAAATTGCGTGTTTTAAAAGCCGCTTTAAATTCTAAGATAGAATTAAAAATGGTTGCCAAAAGTTTCGCACGTATATTGCCTCCACTTTGACACCTATATGTTCTTACTAATATAACTTTTTCGTTCAGATATGATTTCGTATTTCTCAGTTACAGTTACAATCAAGATATATAAACCTAATTGTTTGCTGAGTATACATAATTTGCGGAGTAGCCGGTAGCTTGTACTGTACAAAATAGGCAGTTGACAGCTTCCCGCGATGACAGGGCTGGAGGTCAATCGGTGCTAAATGTAACAGAAAGGCGGATTATCACATTGGTGATCCATTGCCAAATAGTACCTTCGGGTGAATTTAGAGGTAAAATATGAGGTAGGAAATGGAATATATTTTTAGTGCAATATATTGGCCATTCGGATTAGGTTCCATATCCAATTGCAGATTTGCTGCACTGCCCATAATCGCATATCAGTCCCATATGAAATTTCACTGTTTTTGCGTTGTAACTGTTGATATTCAGCAGGGCAGTTACAATTGAATCCAGTCAATAAAAAACACAACCTAAGTTTTTGAGTTGAATATCAAGATCGATTATTTTCCAGCTATACTATTGATTGAAAACCTAAAATATATACATTTATTCTGCGAAAGTATGAAAAGAATATGAGCTCTGTCTGTGCCATCTAATAAATACTGCCATAGTAACATCTACTGTTACTATTGGTCTTGTTAATGACTAATGTTTTATGGAAGAGTCTAAAAATTCTCGAGTTCGATTAGTTTTTGAATTACGCAAATATTTCTGATTTATTGCATGAGAGTCCTCCCCCCTACCACTGGGGTGAGGGGTCTCAGAACACCACAGGAAAATTCCTGCCTCCAAAAACCACCACATGCCAAATTTGGTTCCATTTACTTGATTAGTTCTCGAGTTAGGAGAAATTTGTGTTTCATTCGTATGGAAGCCTCCCCTCTTAGCGGGGGGAGGGGTCTCTAACAAGAACCTTCCCCGGCCCCGAAAGCCTCTTCATGCAAATTTTCACGCCGATCGGTTCAGTAGTTTCCGAGTCTATAAGGAACATACGGACAGACAGACAGACAGACAGACAGACAGACAGACAGACAGACAGACAGACAGACAGACAGACAGACAGACAGACAGACAGACAGACAGACAGACAGACAGACAGACAGACAGACAGACAGACAGACAGACAGACAGACAGACAGACAGACAGACAGACAGACAGACAGACAGACAGACAGACAGACAGACAGACAGACAGACAGACAGACAGACAGACAGACAGACAGACAGACAGACAGACAGACAGACAGACAGACAGACAGACAGACAGACAGACAGACAGACAGACAGACAGACAGACAGACAGACAGACAGACAGACAGACAGACAGACAGACAGACAGACAGACAGACAGACAGACAGACAGACAGACAGACAGACAGACAGACAGACAGACAGACAGACAGACAGACAGACAGACAGACAGACAGACAGACAGACAGACAGACAGACAGACAGACAGACAGACAGACAGACAGACAGACAGACAGACAGACAGACAGACAGACAGACAGACAGACAGACAGACAGACAGACAGACAGACAGACAGACAGACAGACAGACAGACAGACAGACAGACAGACAGACAGACAGACAGACAGACAGACAGACAGACAGACAGACAGACAGACAGACAGACAGACAGACAGACAGACAGACAGACAGACAGACAGACAGACAGACAGACAGACAGACAGACAGACAGACAGACAGACAGACAGACAGACAGACAGACAGACAGACAGACAGACAGACAGACAGACAGACAGACAGACAGACAGACAGACAGACAGACAGACAGACAGACAGACAGACAGACAGACAGACAGACAGACAGACAGACAGACAGACAGACAGACAGACAGACAGACAGACAGACAGACAGACAGACAGACAGACAGACAGACAGACAGACAGACAGACAGACAGACAGACAGACAGACAGACAGACAGACAGACAGACAGACAGACAGACAGACAGACAGACAGACAGACAGACAGACAGACAGACAGACAGACAGACAGACAGACAGACAGACAGACAGACAGACAGACAGACAGACAGACAGACAGACAGACAGACAGACAGACAGACAGACAGACAGACAGACAGACAGACAGACAGACAGACAGACAGACAGACAGACAGACAGACAGACAGACAGACAGACAGACAGACAGACAGACAGACAGACAGACAGACAGACAGACAGACAGACAGACAGACAGACAGACAGACAGACAGACAGACAGACAGACAGACAGACAGACAGACAGACAGACAGACAGACAGACAGACAGACAGACAGACAGACAGACAGACAGACAGACAGACAGACAGACAGACAGACAGACAGACAGACAGACAGACAGACAGACAGACAGACAGACAGACAGACAGACAGACAGACAGACAGACAGACAGACAGACAGACAGACAGACAGACAGACAGACAGACAGACAGACAGACAGACAGACAGACAGACAGACAGACAGACAGACAGACAGACAGACAGACAGACAGACAGACAGACAGACAGACAGACAGACAGACAGACAGACAGACAGACAGACAGACAGACAGACAGACAGACAGACAGACAGACAGACAGACAGACAGACAGACAGACAGACAGACAGACAGACAGACAGACAGACAGACAGACAGACAGACAGACAGACAGACAGACAGACAGACAGACAGACAGACAGACAGACAGACAGACAGACAGACAGACAGACAGACAGACAGACAGACAGACAGACAGACAGACAGACAGACAGACAGACAGACAGACAGACAGACAGACAGACAGACAGACAGACAGACAGACAGACAGACAGACAGACAGACAGACAGACAGACAGACAGACAGACAGACAGACAGACAGACAGACAGACAGACAGACAGACAGACAGACAGACAGACAGACAGACAGACAGACAGACAGACAGACAGACAGACAGACAGACAGACAGACAGACAGACAGACAGACAGACAGACAGACAGACAGACAGACAGACAGACAGACAGACAGACAGACAGACAGACAGACAGACAGACAGACAGACAGACAGACAGACAGACAGACAGACAGACAGACAGACAGACAGACAGACAGACAGACAGACAGACAGACAGACAGACAGACAGACAGACAGACAGACAGACAGACAGACAGACAGACAGACAGACAGACAGACAGACAGACAGACAGACAGACAGACAGACAGACAGACAGACAGACAGACAGACAGACAGACAGACAGACAGACAGACAGACAGACAGACAGACAGACAGACAGACAGACAGACAGACAGACAGACAGACAGACAGACAGACAGACAGACAGACAGACAGACAGACAGACAGACAGACAGACAGACAGACAGACAGACAGACAGACAGACAGACAGACAGACAGACAGACAGACAGACAGACAGACAGACAGACAGACAGACAGACAGACAGACAGACAGACAGACAGACAGACAGACAGACAGACAGACAGACAGACAGACAGACAGACAGACAGACAGACAGACAGACAGACAGACAGACAGACAGACAGACAGACAGACAGACAGACAGACAGACAGACAGACAGACAGACAGACAGACAGACAGACAGACAGACAGACAGACAGACAGACAGACAGACAGACAGACAGACAGACAGACAGACAGACAGACAGACAGACAGACAGACAGACAGACAGACAGACAGACAGACAGACAGACAGACAGACAGACAGACAGACAGACAGACAGACAGACAGACAGACAGACAGACAGACAGACAGACAGACAGACAGACAGACAGACAGACAGACAGACAGACAGACAGACAGACAGACAGACAGACAGACAGACAGACAGACAGACAGACAGACAGACAGACAGACAGACAGACAGACAGACAGACAGACAGACAGACAGACAGACAGACAGACAGACAGACAGACAGACAGACAGACAGACAGACAGACAGACAGACAGACAGACAGACAGACAGACAGACAGACAGACAGACAGACAGACAGACAGACAGACAGACAGACAGACAGACAGACAGACAGACAGACAGACAGACAGACAGACAGACAGACAGACAGACAGACAGACAGACAGACAGACAGACAGACAGACAGACAGACAGACAGACAGACAGACAGACAGACAGACAGACAGACAGACAGACAGACAGACAGACAGACAGACAGACAGACAGACAGACAGACAGACAGACAGACAGACAGACAGACAGACAGACAGACAGACAGACAGACAGACAGACAGACAGACAGACAGACAGACAGACAGACAGACAGACAGACAGACAGACAGACAGACAGACAGACAGACAGACAGACAGACAGACAGACAGACAGACAGACAGACAGACAGACAGACAGACAGACAGACAGACAGACAGACAGACAGACAGACAGACAGACAGACAGACAGACAGACAGACAGACAGACAGACAGACAGACAGACAGACAGACAGACAGACAGACAGACAGAAATTAATTGGACGGATTTTAAAACGATACGACGAATTTAAGAAATAAAGTCAGTTGCGTAATTTCAATATTATGCTTTAATAATCGCTTTTCAGTGATTTTAAAGTTCACGGATCGGAAGGTAAGTGTGTTTTAGTCAAATCAGCACAATAACTTTTAAAGTATTCATTAAATCCATCCAACAAATGATGAAAATTAGAATGGCTTTACTTACTACGACGGGAATTAGAAATGAACCCTGGTTATTTTATTTTTTTGGGTTACTACGGGAAGCAAATGCACTTTAATTAATCCGCTCAATTAATTTTTTTTATTCTATATTAGAGAGGCTTTCAGCCTGCGGCTGTTCCGCCTCTTTGCTTAATTAATTAATTAATTGATTCAATTAATCTGCTTGATTAATTAATGGCTGATAGCATCAATAGTAATAAGTTAGTAAGTAAACGTCACAATCAAAAGGGAGTCAATAGCACGTATGTATAAAACAGTTTACTTTGCTTTTCCCGTTTAAATCGTATGGGAGCATTTGCTCTAACTCTTTTATTCATACGGCCTAATGTCGAAGAGTCTCTCAATGTTACATTGGACGTTTTGAAAAGTAAGACGTTAACCGATTTGACATCCAGCAGTACCGTGAGCCCCCTGTAATGTGAATGACACCTCGATCAGATTAAGCGACTTCATTTTTAATCTGAATATTTGGTTACTCTTTGTTAAACAGGCGCAAGGTGTACACCCTAAGAATTATGAATTTATTGCTTTGATCGGATGAAAACAAACAATAGGACAATCTTCAAAAATAACAACTTATCAAATTACCCATCCTCCCTATAAAAGCCAATATACAGTTCTCACGATGATTTCTGGGACCACTCTGATTCACTAAATGGCACCCAAATAACAATATGGGTCTAGAATTTTTGAGAAAAGAACAAGTGACAACGTTTTGATTATAGATAATCAAAACACACGAATCTAATAGCGTGTTTCAAAATTAGTAGTAGAAACGTAAATGGCAAGTACTTTCAAATTTCGATTCAAAATATATTTTGATGGGACCCATTTAAAAAATGTGCGTCAAGACTGTACAAGCGCTGGTAAGCTTTTTACTCTGTTAGAGATTCATCAAATAGCATAATGAAAAATTATCAAGAAAGGATATAATTATAACACAGCAATTTACCATCTTACTTTTGACCACCAACTCCCCCATCCGCATACCGATGTGCAACAAACTGTGCGCGCGCGAACGGACGACCGACGCTATCGGGCTGTGTCCTGTGCATGTTCCAGTGTCGACGAAGGAGCGCGCGGCACCCGGTTTGCTGCATATTACGTACGGTTTTTCTAGATCGGGGGTTGTTCTCAAGTGACGTGACGGATTGGGCCACTTTTTATACCCACTGTTGGGCACTTTGTCACGTCACGCAGGGACATCCCTTGCGGTTGCTTGCAGTGACTACACGGATGGATGCTGCCGCCGCCGCGGTGGTCCGGTGGCATGGGTTTCGCTGTGCCCGGGGTGGGCCAGCTGGGGGTACGCGGAATTAGTAGAAGAAGCACACGGCAGGACACAGGCTTCTCGCGTCACACGTTTTGCTTCGCGCGCGCGGTCCTTGTGCTCGGTATATGCAGCACACTGTCTTTGAAATAGGTTTTTGTTTGGCCCTCGTTCGCAATTTCCCTGGGGAGAAAAAGGAGAAACACGTACAGCGTAATGTTGGAAGCTGTGGCGGGCCACTGGTTGGGCAGGATGGACGGATGCGATAGCCGGCCGCGAGCGGTTGGCTCGGTCTGGGATGTGATAGTGGCGGGGAGCGACGGAGCGGTAGTTAGGCAACGGAAGCACAAGCATGTATGTGAAAGGTGGACGTCGTCGTTGGAAAGAAAATCGTTTTGCCCGCGCGTTTCGAAAGTGAAGAATTCGGCGGCTAGGAAGGCGGGTTGCGTTGAACCGTAAGGGATTGCCGAGGATGTGGGTGGATGGAAGGGCGTTGTGGTGGAGGTGTTCCACGGTTTTGCTGGTACGTGACGGCTGTAGTTGTGCTCATGTGTACACAGGAAGGACTCTTGTGCAGTCCGAGAGTCCGAGAGATTTGCTTTCTCCAGTCCGGCAGCATCGTGGCCGCCGTCGTAGTCGTCGTCGTCGTCGTTATGTATTTGACCGATGCTGCTACGCTGTGGATAGCTCTCGAGCATAAGTTTGGAAAGACTCGATTGGAATCGGAGGGTAGGCGGCAGAGTGGACAAACTGACCGGTGAGTAAAGTTAAGAAAATTTATTTGCTTGTGTTTGTAATCAACCCCCTTTTTCGATCTTGGTCTTGGTCGTCGCCGTCGTCGTTCACATTTGTTGGGGTTGAAGCAGGAGCCGTGTGCTGTGCACGTCGACAGCGATGATGATATTGATGCTAAGGGGACTTTAGAAAATGAAAATTTCTCTCGTTTCTTCTTCCTTTCGGCGCGCAGCGGTGCTGCTTGGTCAATCGCGGCAAGGAACAGGCTTTGAGGGGTTGATTGTAGTGTGTTTTGCTGCTACCATTGCTGCTATTATTGTTGGCAGCAAAGCGCAGAGGATGAGGTTGCTTTTTTAGATAGTGGGTGGTGGGCGATCGTCATCGTCGTCGTCGTCGTCGTCGTCGTCGTTAGGAACTGTACGTACGTGGGTAACACAGAAAACGCGCTGTGGTCAGCAGTGACCAGTCTTTGCGGATGCTGATTGGGATGGGTGAAACGATACAGAAATTGCGCTCTGCAGGTGCGGACTAAGAAGAATGTTCTCCAGGAGGATTATCGGCAACGGCTTCGACATGAGAAGGGTCAGAAAATTCATTTTAAATATTGTTCGTGCAGGTATAGCTCGACCGTGCAGCGGCCGATCTGTGTGTTCTATATTTTCTCGTTCTTGGCTTGGCTAGATTCTGTCGGACTTATTTACTCCTAGAATTACGAAACATTCTTCCGAGATTTGCATATACACACATGCATTGGCCGTGCTACGTGGATCGAGCCAGGATGGGCTCCTACGTAGCATGGTGAAGCAGCTTTCGGAGTGGGACTGAGCTTTGCAGATTAAGCCGGGGAGATGATAAAATGGACACATTTGTCGGCGCGTTATCGTACTTTCTGGCACATCCACGGACGAGATGGAGCATTTTGGGCCATGGCAAGTGCTGTCTTGAGCCAGAATCGTTTCTGTTGTTCGGCCTCTTCGGCCGAGCGCTTGTTTATGATCCGGTTCCGGACTGCTGCTGGCGGGCTGCGGCCAAAGGAGGGTGGTGTGCAATTTCTTAAAACATTGCCTGCTACGAATGGGCGGCGTACTGTTTCAGGGTGGACATGACCGTTGAATGCGGGCTAATATCTGCGATCGGAACTGTTGAGAGGGAAAATAGTTGATATAGATGTTTGTTCGGATCAGGGTGTAGATTTTATATTATGCCTTTGTTCGCGAAATTATAGACTGATTTATAAAATTTAGCTAAACTTAAAAGTAATGTTACGTTTTTACCAAAACCAAAAGAGGGACGGCTGAAATATCAAAAGTAAGACAGTTAAATATAATAACTAATCAGCATCAAAAACTAGGTAGAAAACCATGGAGAATGTACTGTACAAAGAAAAAACAATAAAAGTTTGAGCAAGGTACCAGGAATATAATTAGTTATTTAGTTACGATACTTTATAATGATATCCGGAGTAATGTGTTTAGGAAAGTTTAAAATACGAATGTGTTATCATACTTTCTTATTATTTTTTCTTATTTTTATGACTATCGTGGTATGACGTAAATTTTCTTGAAAAGGGACTAAATGTATGATGCGAAAAATGGTTAATTGCATGAACTAGTAAATTTCGATATACAGTAATGTTCCGATTTCGTCAGCTCCCGATTTTGTCTACCCCCGATTTTATCAGCTTTTTATCCTGATTTTGTCAGCCTATAAATTTTGTTTAACTTTTGTGTATGTAAACATGATTTATAAAACTTTTCAGCCTGCTTGAAACTATTCTGATTTCTAGGGAGAGTTTTAGAATAAAATGATGCCTTCTTGCGAGTAATTCAGGGTTAAAATTAGGGTATTTTTATAGTAAAAGTTCTACAATTCCTAAACAAGCAAAGATAGACGTATACTATATTGAGAAATGTTGTGTATTTTTACTATTTGTACAACTTTGTAAAACAAGATGTCATACAACAACTACAAAAACAGCTAAAATAGAAAAACTGATTTTAACGATTTTTCATTTGTGAGAAATAGGATTTTTTTATCTTTGCTGAAGAGATAGAAAGGTACTGCCTTCAGCAAAATTTCTTGTAATAATATGCTGTAAAACTTTGTAGAACACATCAATGTGCTATATTGAAACTGAAGAAAAATAAATTTTTTATTGCACTTTTAGGGAGATTAGTCATAATTTGAATTCCGCTGGACGATAGAACTTTTAATTTTAAGAAACTCTTCCAAAGGTTCCATAAAACTAAAATCAAGTTTTCTTGCTCAAAGCTAATGCGCACCAAAAAAGGTTCTGGACCAGTGTGCTGTGCCCGGTTCAATGGGATTTCGGTTGACCAGTTGAAGGTTAAAATTTAATTTTCAGTAGAAGTCTTCGATATTGCAAGGTCTTAAGTTTTGAATTTTGAAATAATTTCGAAAAAAAATTTCCCGATTTTGTCGGTTTCCCCATTTTGTCCGCCCAAAATTCAATATGGGGCTGACAAAATCGGAACATTACTGTATAAACTACCTAACAGACGACTGCAGCGGTGGAGTAAGGGTAGTATCACACTTGACCGGTAATCGGGAGTTGTGGATTCGAGTTCCACCTGCCTTAGAACTCAATATTTTTGGTCAATATATCGAAATTTTTCACTTCCTTCAATTAGGGTAGCACGGGGCAAGATGCCCACCTTAAGCTCACTATCAATATATCCGAAGAAATCTACAGCAAAGGGCTCAAAACCCTCGCTACGTTATCTTTTCTAGTCTTTTCTATAACCTGTATGCATATTGGGTGCTAAAAGTTATAACGCATATCAAATATTCACGAGCGATTCATCGATTTTTCAGAATTTTTCCAACCTGCGAGGCAAGATGACCACCCTTGCGGGGCAAGATGACCATCCTTTCCAAAAGCTATTAAACCTTCATTGTTTTTCACGTATAATCTGAATAGTAAATAGTATTATGTATTCAAGCTGGTCATAAACTATTTTAAACATTATTTGAATAATTTGAAGTGTTTAGTTTACTATAAAAAAGTTGTTCATTGAATGTACGTATTCCTCGGTGGTCATTATTCGACAGAAATATGTCAAACAATGTATTTTTTATCGAAAACAAATAAATATGCATGTTTATTCCGGTACAAATATTTTATGCAGTGATTGTTGCTGATTTAAGGTTATGGTTAGGCAATTTAGGGTAGCATTCTTGGTCTATAAAGCGGTGCGCATTTTGCCCCGCAAGTAGATGTATTTTTTAAAAACAATTTGTGGTAAATACATGATCTGCATAATTGCTGCAATATCAACATCTGATTCATTACCAAAATCAATGCCACGATAACTCATTTGTTAGATGAATTTTTTTTCAAATCATGATTAAAACCTTATTTTATGGCTGCGCAATCTTATAATAAATGCAGTATTTTTAATCATCGATCTATTTTTTATGTTATCGAAGAGTTCAACGATTTTATTTTTGTAAATGTTTGAATTATTGTTAGATGTAGTGTTTATTTACGCGTACGGTTACTAATTCTATACCTTTATAGCGTATATAATAACCATATTTGGAAGGGTGGCCATCTTGCCCCGGGTGGGCATCTTGCCCATTCCTACCCTACTGCCTGTCCATGATTAGAAGATCATTAGATATCTGGACTAAAAAGAGATAAGCGGTGCTGCGAGTAATACACAAATGAAAGCACAATACTTATGTATAATCCATGAAGAAAATTATAAATGCTGCTAGATCAGTTTTCGTGAAACTCGATTTCACGTTCATTTTTGCTCTGGAATCACGTAGGGTTTATTTCTAATTCCCGTCGTAGTAAGTAAAGCCATTCTAATTTTCATCGTTTGTTGGATGGATTCATTGAATACTCTAAAAGTTCTTGTGCTGATTTGACTAAAACACACTTACCTTCCGATCCGTAAACTTTGAAATCACTGAAAAGCGATTATTGAAGGATATTATTGAAATTACGCAACTGACTTTATTTCTTAAATTCGTCGTACCGTTTTAAAATCCGTCCATCAAAATTTTTCATCGTCCGAACTAAAAATCACAACAATGTTTATGAAGCTAACGCGCATGTCTTTGTGTAGGACGGCATGACAAATGTTAGTCTGCAAAATTTGTGCAGGTCAGGCAAGTTTTCCTGGCTGTAAAATAACAACAATGGCTTGCGTGAGTTATTTTCATTTATGAATGACGGAAATTAAAACGATTAGTCGACATTTGCTTCTTCGTCGCACGAAAAAACGTAGGAAATTTGGCTGGTAGGACTTCTTTAATGATAAAAAGCATTGAAATAAATCTCAGTTCACTTTATTCGATCGATTATGATAGACAACAAACTAAAATATTAGGGAATAACTAGCTTTGCATTGTGTGTCATAAAAATGCTGCTATTTTTAATAATTTGTGTTGGACGGGAATAGGCAATTACGACGATGTAGCAACATACCCTATTATTATTTTATGAGATCTGCTGCGTTGACTAGATGTAGTTTAAGCTTTTATCCAATTTCAGACTAAATTACAAGCAGGAGATGTGTTAGTGAGTCGGTACGGTGATCCAGTCCTATCTGCTCTCAAATAATTTGCCATAGCCGACCGGCCATTAGAGTGCAAAAATCCTACTGACTCTATCTAGCAGCACCGCCTAGCCGAGATTCGAACATACGACGACTGGCTTGTCAGACCAGCATCGTACCTCGAAACTAACTGGGTGACACGTCAGCACTATAAGAAAGTTAGCAGTAAAACAGCCGTATATTTTGCCTAAATAGCATTTAAGGTAACTTAAATGCTTATTGACTTGCATTTGAATAGCATTGGTGATGAGTATTGGTTACCTGGTTCGCCACATGCACACATCATGATCTGTACAGTACAGTACAAGCAGTGAACCTTTATCTTTAAATAGAAGATTTTGTAAGAGAACACTTACCAATTCTCAGCAGCCAATCACGGTATTAAATTTCACCTAGCTGCGAAAAAAAACTCATGTTTGTATTGAGATTCATGTACTGCACACAACCGATCTGACGAAACATGATCTAACATTAGGTTTGTCATAAACTGTACCGTTCGCGACAAAGTATTTGTCGCTTACTAGCAGTGATGTCAAAGAATCTGAATCTGATCGCTCCTATGTTCTTGATGCCTACAGCAGACACCCCTACAAATATAAGTCACTCCGCAACATGTATAACAGAGGGTGCTAGTGTGCAAGCAAAATGTGTAGGACGCTGGTTTTGAAAGGATTTTCTTCTATATATCATGTCCATTCGTCAGTGCTTCAAGCCTAAATTAGTTCGAATTTAAGTCCACTTTTCAGTTCATTTTCAAGTAAAGCCTCTTAGAAGAAAAATCAAAAATGATCGTCACGCACTTTTTGCCTAAACACTAGCACCATCTATGATCGACATTCCCAAATGTTAACTCCATTAAACAAGTAATTATTTTTCATGGGGCATTACCCTCTTTTCGTTAAAAAGTGCCACTTTGACTAATACGGAGATATTCCCAAGTCTCAACCGAATTTCAATTCGAAATGACTGTTTCATCCTGCAAAAAATGGGAGACATAACACTGTCGGTTTGTCTGTCCTTCAAGTCTAATTTGGTCCAAATTTACACGAAGTTTCAACTCCATACAAAACGCAAATTTTTGATGGGAAATTGTTTGATTTTAATTTAGTTCTCACATAATTAAGAATTCTTTTGGGCAAGATTTAATTTCGTGATTAAGATTAAGTTCATTGCATGTATTCAAAAAAAAAATCCAAATTATCCGGACTTTCATGATTTTGCAAACATTATGTGCCGATTGTTTACGATTTTTTAACTTTTTGCCTAATTTCATTTGCTAATATAAAGCGTGTAGGGCGCAATATCTTTGCATATTAGCGTAGTTGGACTAACATTCCTTCCCATCCCGCCAGGACCCGCATTCGGACGTGGCCGGCGTCGGTATTGATCAGCATGCAGGGACCTGATAAGATTGCACAATGAGGAATAGCATGCTGTCCCAAGTATGCTTTTTCCAGCTATCATTTTGCAATTTTCTGCGGTCCTGGTCAGTAACGGAGTAGCAGCACACGGGCGGTATCCTATGCTTATGCTTATGTTTATGCTAATTTCATTTGCTAATATACCAAACTGGAACTTCAGAGAATACTTGGCATTTTTTAACCGGTACTTTCCTGATAGTACACCTGTTACAAAGCTGTTAGATTTACTGAAATATGAGTAATTTCAGTAGCAATGCAGTTACTTCAACTAAATGTCCATAATGTGTGCTATTTGGGTTCTTGTCTAGGATTGTCTGCCAGTCAATAATGTCTAATTTATCTCTAATCTATTCTTCTATTCTATTATACATATACATATATTTAAGACTGTAGCCAAAACTAGGTCTCTGACAGGACGTCATAAAAGGCTTATCGGTAACGAAAAACAGGCCCCTGACAAGACGTCATGCTTTCATAGCAATGTATTCTATTCTCAGTCACCTAGTCTACTAGACTGCCCAACTAAACTGGTCAACTAGCCTGCTCGACTGGACTAGTCGACTGGACTGCTTGATTGGGTAACTTGATTCAACTGCTTGATTTGATCGCAGGACTTGACTACTATATCCTACCGCTTGACTCAACTGCTCGACTGAACTGGTAAATTGAATAGTCAGCTCGATTCGACTGCTAGACTGGATAGCTGCATTCAACTGCTGGGCTAGGCTGCTCGATTTGACTGCTAGACTCGGCTGCTCTATCCCAATGGTCGACTGAAGTGGTCGATTAAATTGCTTGACTGGACTGTTCGATTCGATAGCTTGACTGACCGCTCGATTCAACTGCTCGACTAGATTACTCGATTAAATTGCTCGACTGAACTACTCGATTCGACTTACTACTCGACCCGATTGCTCGACTGGACTGTTCGGTTTGCTTGCTCGACCTGATAGCTCGACTAAACTGCTTGACCTAACCACTTGACTCAACTGCTAGACCTGAGTACTTGACAAAACTGTTCGATTCGACTGCTCGACTGGACTGGTGGATTAAACTACTCGATTAAACTGCCCAACTCGACTACTTGATTAAACTGCTCAAATGGCCTACTCGACTCAACTGTTACTCGACCCGACTGCTCGACTGGACTGTTCGGCTGGATTGCTCGACTTGACAGCTCGACTCAGCTGCTCGACTCAACTGCTCTACCCTACTACTCGACTGAACTGCTCGACTGCTCTGCTCGACACGACTACTCTACTTAACTACTCCATTGAACTATTCGACTCAACTGCTTGATTCGATTGCTTGATTGCGGTTCTGCTTAAAAACGCTGGCCACTCTTTGTCGTTGCAACGGCTTTTGGCTTTCGGTGTCCTTCTGATTCCGGTTTCATGACTGTCGACAAACATTCCTCGAACACTTTTATTATGCTGATGTCAGTTGATTCGATCTCTTTTAACGATTTCGCTAACTCAGTGTGCAAGTAGAGCAGTTTGTTACAATACGGGACCAAATTTTGATACGTTACTCCTCTAGCTAGGGCGCCATTTTGACAACCGATGAACAAATGTCAAAATAGAATCATTCTTTCTCATACTTTTGACCATTTGGCTTTCTGGTATCTTTGCATCGTCTTTTTGTCTCGTTTCAGCGATTTGTTTTCATCGTCTATCGTCTTTTGTGGCGTTTTTGGTTTGATGGCGACGTCATTTGCAGTCTTTTGTAACTTCTTGCCGCTGATTTGCTTTTAATCATCTCTTCTTTACCTGTTCTGCGTTTATTTATAGTCTTTTCGTTGTTTTGTATTGTATTTATTTGGTGTATTTGTCACCTTTTGGCGTTTTACGGCGTTTTTTCAGCGTCTTTTCATCGTATTTTTCGTCGTCTTTACCCTTTTCATTCTTCGTCTTTTCACCAACTTGTCTTGACTTCTTTGTCATATTTTCATCGTTTTTTCGCTGTCTTTTCACTGTCGTTTTGTTGCTTATTTGTCTTTTCGTTATTCTTTTGTTGTTTTCGCAAAAATCGACTCGCAAAAAATTTTCGTCTTTATTTTGTTTCTATAGTATACTAGAGGACCCGGCGCGCTTTGCTACGCCATTCTGAAAAGGGGGCACATGCATAATCCTGAAGATTTGATTAATTGTAATTTTGCAACCAAGAGCTTTCTTTTTGAGAACCCAAGATATTCCTAAATCATGCCGCAAATTTCAACGTAACGATTTGGGTTTTATTACCAACCCTTAAAATGATAATGTTGGCAAAAGCGTAATAAATTATCAGTGCAGTTCGATTGAAATCAGTTGAAAACTGGTCAGAAACTATAAACTTAGTGTAATCTCAACATTATTTTCATTTCAACAATGTATTTTCTCTTCAATTTTGTTTTTAAAATAACTATTATATTATCTTACTTTTATCTAATTTGACCCAGTATCTAGGCTTCACCGATTTATTAACAATTTTGTTCCAAATTTATCTTATATTTTTTGGTATGGACGGCAACACTCGCGAGTTCGATCGAGTTCGATGAATATTGCGAAAAATTCTGTTTAATTTGTAGGAGAGCCCCCTCCCCTTCCAGAGGGGAGAGGAATCTCAATGCGCCATAGAAAAAACTTTTGCCTCCAGTAACCCCCAAATTCATTTGCTTGATTAATAGTCGAGTTATGGGGAAATTTTGCTTTTATTTGTATGGGAGCCCCCCCTCTTAGAGGAAGGAGGGTTCTAAATCTACCATAGAAAAAATTTCTACCTCCAAAAACCTTCACATGCCAAATTTGGTTCCATTTGCTTGATTAGTTCCCGTGTTATAAAGAAATTTGTGTTTCATTTGTATGGGAGCTCCCCCTTCTAGAGGGGGAGGGATCTCAAACAACCGTAGAAAAAAATCCTGTCTCTAGGAACCCCCAGATGCCAAATTTGGTTTTATTTGCTTGATTAATAGTCAAGTTATGAGGAAATTTTAGTTTTATTTGTACGGGAGCCCCCTCTCTTAGAGGAAGGAGGGTTCTCAATCTACCATAGAAAAAATTTCAGCCTCCGAAAACCTTCACATGCCAAACTTGGTTCCATTTGCTTGATTATTTCCCGAGTTATGAAGAAATTTGTGTTCCATTTGTATGGGAGCCCCCCCCTTCTAGAGGGGGAGGGGTCTCAAACCATGCTAACAACATTCCTCACATCAAACGCAATGTGTATGCCAAGTTTCATCAAAATCCGTCGAGCGGTTTACGAGTCTATACCGGACACACGAACAGCATTTCATTTTTATATATATAGATTCACCATCTTGTAAAGGTTTTATTGCGGTATGAGTCATTACTTCTGGTTTTATTAGGGTGTTGCGCAATATACGAGTCAAAAACTATTTATAGCCAGCTATCAAACTATAATAAAACTGCTAAAAGAATAAATTCATTGTGGTTGCTTATTTTATCGATAAAACTGGTTGGCACATCTCTTATAAGCTTACTATAAGTGGGGCATAGCAATACCATAGGGCACACCAGTAAAAGTTGATCTTATTGTAGTTGCTGTCAAAGAGCAATAAAACTACAGACCGATTTATTGCTGCTATTATGAAGAATATTAGAGTTCAACACCAAAATCATTTTTTATGCGAGGCCGTATTGGCGTTTTCTAGCTTTTTTGGTCGCCAAACAGTAATTCATCGAAGCAAACTGTGAGTTGCAGAAAGGAAATCTCGCGTAACCTTCCAAAAGGACTAACATCGAGAGACTCTCTTTGGCGTCCCTCTCTTTCGATTATTATTGCGACATAAACGCATTTTAACGAAAATTTGCTTAACGTCTAACTAAATAGTGAGGCTAGCAACCGATTCATGCAAAGCTGATGTTTTAAAGTGCATTTGTAGCGCCGTGGTAGGCGAAAGAGAAGAGGCATAAAGGGAATCTCTCATTGTTACTTAGGTCCCTTTGAAAAGTTACACGAGAAGTTATTATTAATCGGTTTTGATGTTAGAATCCAACTACACTGTTTTTGCAAGAAGCTAAGATTGACTGATCGAATATATTTATTTTGTGGCTCGTTAATTTTAGCCACCTGTCATTCCAATATGCACGATAAAATTTAATGGGCATATTATGGAATTATTATGGTAGCTGTAAATCAAATTGAACAGGTTGATCTGTCAGTGAAACTCAGTACAGTAAACAGTAAAACTTTCCTTTTCTCATTTTCTTCTGCGCTTCGTGCAAACTAGCTGGGTTCGCATTAAAAAGTGTTCAGATTCAAAACGGCCAGACGAACGGGGGTCCACGGTATGACACTCGGCCATTCGTGCTTCGACCATTTGTGATTCGGCCATTTGTGTTTCGGCTATTCATAGGTAATACCTAACTATTAATTTAGCATCAATACTTCTCGGGTATTTTTTCAAAAGGACCTAAGTAACATTGAGAGACTATCATTTATGTGTTATTCCAATTATTACGGCGACATAAATGTATTTCAAAGAACTAACTACAGTTCGGACTCGATTATCCGGAGATTCGATTATCCGGGGATTCGATTATCCGGGTTGAAAATAAAAGAACACCTGGATAATCGAGTACGGGCTGTATAACAACAACTACCTACTACTATATTTCAAAGAACTAATTGATTATCAGTCGGAAATACCATTTAACACTAAAGTTACATTAATTTTGCGTTCAATGAAATTGGAAGGACGTTTTGTTCTGATCTCCAACTTCCATAATAATAATAAGCCATAATAAGAACCTGAATGCATTTTTATTGAGCTCCAGCGTAGTTATATTTGTTTGCGTTTTAGAGAAGCTGCTTTTAGTTTCTTTCCATCAAACCACCGTAGACCTGTCCAGTCCGGTGGATAGCTCAATTACGAACCACCCTAGGGCTACCGAAAGAACCGATTCTTAGCGAAAAGGCATCCAATCCGAAAAGGTGAATTTTGTGCGAAATAGCAACATCGCCGGACTGGACCGTACCACCACATCCTGTACACAGTAGTGCTCCATTCTGCCACGGGCCGCACAAGGTGAAGGTGGAGGTGGAGGTGGACGGACTAGTTTCAGTAGGTTTCGGGCGGCAATCGGGAGACAGGTTGGTTTGCCAAGCAAAAAGGGGTTAAGTGACAACCGGACGGGTTGCGGTGAAACGACAAGATTAGAAAGAAGATGGAGAGGGCAGAAAAATAAGAGCACACCGAGCCGAGCCAAAGTCTAGTGCGAGATATTAGCATACACTCACGGTCTCACAACTACGGGACCGAAGGGTGCGGCTGTCGGTAGCGGGGCGAACGATGCCAAGTCGTGTGGCCGGATGGAGATGGACACTCCACTCACGGCCGGACCCGAGTTGTTGGGTGCGAGTAGTGCGGCGGACATATAAGGCATCTTTTCTTCTACGGGATCGAAAGGACGCTGCCTGACTGAGGCCCACAACGGGCGTCCTCGGTACTGCCTTTCGGTGTTGATATGATGACGCGGGCGGAAGCACAACCGAGGGATTGGTAGGACGAGTCTCGGGGGTACCTACATATCTTGCTTTCTTCTGCATATGGTCCAGTCCGATTTCAAGACCGGCAGCAGCTCTTCTCTGGACTCTGGAACGGCGCACACACATGACCAGCCAACCTTATATAGTGTATGCCTTATTTTTCCTTCGCTTCCCTACTTATACAAATAAATTTGAATATACACATCGACCGAAGGCTGGCAGCAGACACTGGTCAGTCTTTTGCTTGGGACTCGGACAATGTACGTGCCGAGCCGCGTGGAGCGGGTGGTGGCCGCTGGTGGTGAACAGGTCGTACGCAAGGGAACAGGAACAAGGAGATTTCAATCCTTGCGCTCAATCAATGGTTGTTTAGTCCGGGAAAAAGATGCGTCCATTTAGGTGGATCAATATACCGCGAGGCTTGATTTGTGGCAGCAGTGATTGGGATGATTGTCGTTATTGAGATTTGAGGGATGGATGGAAATTGGTTTCGTAACTGAAGGAGTACTCGAACTGAAACTAGTAAAAGGAATGAATTTACCATTGAAAGAATGTTGCTACGGTTCTAAGATATTATTCGTCGATAGTCAACTAAATTCAGAAATATTGCATAGTGTGATTTATGGGAAAAATGGAAACCTGACAAAATGAGCAGTACCACCAAACGAATCGAGTTTCATCTTTAGCTTTCGTTTTGCCCAACCTAATCGCGAAAAGTAATTTGAGCAAATGGAAACTTTCGCAGCGCGCGGCTCTCGTGCTTCGCTACTGGCAAACGGGAAGTCCAGCAACGTAAGAGTAGCTATTTTTCAAGAAAACCAATACATCTGGCGAATGATGGTGTACCGATTTTTCCTTTTTCGCGTTCCAATTCATCAAGCGTGGGTCGGTATGAGGGATCTAGGATAACGTTTTTTTTTATCGATTAGCACATATGCTTGTATAGGTGTATGCATGCGTATGTTTATCCAGCCCGCGAATGTTCTTCACGGGGATGACTGA
Source organism: Sabethes cyaneus (assembly GCF_943734655.1). Taxonomy (NCBI): domain Eukaryota; kingdom Metazoa; phylum Arthropoda; class Insecta; order Diptera; family Culicidae; genus Sabethes; species Sabethes cyaneus. The sequence continues at coordinate 38,397,731 of NC_071353.1, read as the reverse complement.
TTTGTCCTGTAAAAGCAGCTCGCCTAATTTTTCCAGTTTATTTTCATTTCGCTGCTTTTCCATTTTATTCTTCCACCATTCTACTTTTCAATCAAGTATCAAAATTGAGTTCTTTTATCTACTGGCCGAAATCTGGTATAGCTTATCATCGTCCTTTTCCTTTGCAGCCCTTTTCTGTTCGCTTGGCTCGTATAACCTACTGACGTGTTTGCTGCCGTTGGTCGGTGATGCGAGAAAGGTGAGCGAATATAAACTATCGCAATTTCTTCCACTCCGGTCCAGGGGTCGCATCCGGCACTCGGGACTATCCATCTCGGCGACCAACCATGGCCAAGTGCAAAATCAATCTTGTGCCTAATGGGGGAGAATCTCGTTCTGTTCGATGCTTTTGGTAACTGTAAACTGTGTTATTTCTTTTTTTATTTTGACTCATGGTGGCGCTGGCGCGGCCGCCGCCGCTGATGGTTCCGAAAGAAGGATGAAGAACTCTACTGATTGGTGGTGAAAGTTGCTTAAAACAACTGTCCTTTTGGGAGGGATCGGTACGGTTCACGTGCCACGAAGTCGGTGACCGGTTGCGAGTTTTTACCGGCGATTGCGAAGGGGGCTGCGTAGCGGTGCGCGACGAACTGCCCGGCGGGAGAAGTTCTCGCAATCGACGTTGAGCTTTCTATAGTAGTTATTATTTGCCGTCTAAGAAGTCATATAGCTTTCGGCAGGATCAAATGGTGGAGTGGGTTGGATTCTAATGATGATTATATTTTTCGCTTTCGATATGCACAGGCTGTGGTCGGTCCAGCTTGAAATAATTGAAAACGGATGAGCTGTCCGTTGTTTTGCGGGGTAATTGTTATTATGTTGCGCGGATAAAATCGTACAACCAAGCTTACTGAATAATTCATAATATATGGTGACATATTTTTTGTTTGTGATACTGTTTTCAGTTACTTATTATCACAAATATTGAAATGTTAAAATCTTTACGATCTATTGAAGTTACAAATCTATTTTTATTTCTCTTCGTAAATTATTTAACAAAATATTCAATGCACAAGTTTTTAAACAAAATTGGATCGGAACACTCCCTCAAGAGCGACGTTGAAAAGCCTGCAGAATAAGCTATCATCTTGTCTCAACCTTCACTGCGGCTCGAAGGGACTACAGAAAGTCCCTACTACGTACACAAAACACATCACCAACACTGTCCAGTGTAGCTCTGATCAGTCGCATCTGTTTATCCTGAAACTGTGTTCATGCATTATCTATCATTGCTGGTTTCGATGGACTGTATCGTATGCTGCTTTGAAATCAATAAAAATGTCACGCGTGGGTACGTAGTATATTCCCGAAATTGGGTTATAAACGTCTTTAAGACTAAATCTTTCTTTACCGAAAGAATTCGCAGCTGGTTATTAGAGTACAGGACAATTACGGGCATACGATACTGCTGATTCTAGCAGCTCCGCTTAGCCGAGATTCGAACATACGACGACTGGTTTGTTAGACCAGTTGGTTAATAATTGTTCACGAAACGCTGTGCTATTAATGACTGCCATCGTAACAGGATCTAGAGATTATTTTGTGGGCGCGGCATTTACTAACATTACGCTACAAGAGTTGCAGCAGGCCCTTACGAGATTGATTGACCTTCTCGTAGACCTTGCTCGACGATGTTCACCTTGCGCCAAAGCCTTGATAAATTCCGAGAATTCAACTTGCAGACGCACCATTTGTTTATAGACTTTAAGGTGGCGTATGGTTCAATTAAGCGAAATGAGCTGTGGCGGATTATGCTTGAACATGGTTTTCCAACAAAACTTACTAGGTTTATATGTTCAAAATCAAACGTCAACGGGTCATTTGTGACGTTAGATGGTTTAAAGCAAGGTGATCGAATTTGCTACTTAACATTACATCGGAAGGTGTTCTTCGAAGGGCAGGAGTGCAGAGATGTGATACCATCGTTACGAAATCTCACATGCTCTAAGGGTTTGCGGATGACATCGATATCATCGGCGTTAACCGTAAAGTTGTGGAAGAGGTGTACACGCATCTTAAGGAGGACGCTACGAGGATATGGTTTGTCATGAATTCAACCAGAACGAAGTATATGATGGCTGGTAGGGAGCGTGGCAGCCCTTCGGGTGTTGGAACTAAGGTGGTGATAGATGGTGATACTTTCGAAATGATCGATGAATTTGTTTACCTGTGTGTTTGTGTTAGTGATATGTGACAACGATATGAGCCCTGAAGGGCCTTCTATGGATTACGTAGCCAGCTGAGGTCCCGCACCCTGGAACGCCGCGGCCGGACGAAATTCGCGCTCTATAAAATTCTAATTCTCTCGGTGGTCGGCCACGAAACCCAAGTGGCAACCCAAGACCTATTGATACCAAGAGATAACTCCTAAATATCCTCCCGCTACAGTCCTCCCGTCTCCACTCAGCAGTCGTTCTGGCCATGTGTGTCGGTGTGGAGGAGGGGTCTTCCATCGCTTTACCCAAGTACTTTTTGTGGTGAATGACCAATTGGTTAAAACCACATTAAACAACATTAAACAACAACAAGTACTTTTCAGTCTCGAGCCATTCTTCTGCTGAATTGTTTCATAGTTCCAGTGCCGCGGATGGTCTGGATGAGGGCGGCGCCACGTTGGCCCCATCAGCAGTTGCTGACGTTGCGCTGGAGGAATATTGCAACCCTTCTTCTGCTACTGAGGACACGCTTCCAAAATCTGACGGTATCCGCCTATACTATCAAAATGTTAGAGGAATTCGTACTAAAGTCGACGATTTCTTCATCTCAGCGACGCTGAAATTCACGTGGTGATTCCCGCCGAGACTTGGCTCAATCACCGCTTTCATTCACCACAGTTGTTTGGAACGGAATATACCCATTATGTAGCTCGGGGAAATCAAAAGGTGAAGGTGTACTTATAGTCATTTCTTAACGATACAATTCTTCTGAAACAGCAATCATCGTTGATCGTGAGATTGAACAACTTTGGGTTAATGTGAATGGAGGTAACCGAACTATCTGTCTTGGCGTTGTCTATATTCTACAGGGTGCTCAATAAGTTCGAATACAACTTTTCATCGTTGTGTAAGTGCGCATCATGTGCATTCTGTGTATTGGTATTGGTGTCAGCTGTAGCCTTATATATAGCCTAACTGACGCACAAGGTGTCGACTTCATGTCATTTGTTATTTGTTTACCGCGCGCGATGAAGGAGTACCGCAACGTCGTAGTAAAGTTGTTTGCGAGAGGTGAGCGACCCGGCGACATATTTCGGCGGTTGAAATTCCACGGGGTAAAGCGGAATTTCATCTATAACACCATCCGTCGGTATCGGGAGACGGGCACGGCCGAGGACCGTGCTAGATCCGGGCAGCCACGTTCGGTGAGGACGCCAGCAGCCATCAAGGTGGTGAGGGAGCGGGTTCGTCGAAAAGTGAACATTTCGATCCGGAAGACCGCTGTTGACCTGGATGTGTCGATCGGAACTGCCCACACCATCATGGCGAAGGACCTGGGATGCAAGCCGTACAATAAACGCATGGTTCACGGGGTAACGAAGGCTACAACGAAGAAGAGGCTGAACAGAGCTAAACTGATACTGTCGCGGCCCGCTAGTCAGAAGTTTGTGTTTTCCGATGGAAAACTCTTCATCTTGCAACAGCCGCACACTGTCCAAAATGATCAGCTGTGGGCGCCGACGTTGGCCAGCTTCCCCCCGTCCCACATAAACATCTCGCGGTTCCAGAGCGCCGCGTCGGTGATGGTTTGGGGGGCCGTATCCAAGCGTGGGAAGCTTCCACTGCACTGGTGTTTATCGAGAAAAACGTGAAAATCAACGTCACGTACTATAAGACCGAGGTTCTGGAGAAGGTTGTGGCCCCGGCACTTCGTGACCTCTACGGGAAAGATCATTACGTTTTTGAACAGGACGGCGCTCCGGCGCACATGGTGAATATCGTCCAAGCGTGGTGTCGGGAGAATTTGACTGATTTTCTCGAAAAGACTTTGTGGCTTCTCAGCTCCCCGGATCTTATTCCCCTGGATTTTTATGTATGGTCGTACATGCTGGCCATGCAGAGCGAACATAAAGTGAGAACTGTGGACCAATTTAAGTAGCTCATTTTCAAGATCTGGGACGAGATGCCCATGGACCAGGTGCATGCCGCGTGTGATTCTTTTGAGAAACGTCTCAAGCTCGTCATAAAGCACCAAGCGGGGGTACTTCCACCAAATATGTCACCCTGTATATTTTTTCTACTTCCTTGAAGTGTGTTGAGCGTCATAGATTCTGCATTCACAGATCCGAGAAACTGGAATCATTAGACTTTCAGTTACTGTTTGGTGACAACTGCTTTCCGACCAAGCGGCTCACTCTTCAGAAGGTTTTCGTAAACTCTATAAGAATCAGGTCATAGGCTGAAGTAGTCTTATCACGCTCTGCTGAAATCAGCAAAAAACCGATTATGCGCTCCGCTGCTGGACAGCTGCGTTTGCTTGGTTTGCAGACATGGGCATAAAATGTTATAAGTGCATATTGAAATGATTGGTGGATACAATCAACGCGCCATCGAAATTATGTAATTTTCGAAAACAGGTCATTTTAACAAAATAAATATATTCGGTTAGTCAATCTCAATTTCAAGCAAAATCAATTTAGTTGCATTCTGTGACAGGAAAACCGAGTGATAATAACTTTTTTTCTGCTAAACACTTTGTTTTGATAAATTTTTCTTTGCGAGTTAAAACAATACTAGAATATGGCAATATGCTTACTTACTTTACTTTAGTGGCAACGGTCCGTTACCGATCCTGCGCCGAACGAATTTTGGTACCGTCGGTCCTGGGCTGCCGTTCTCCAATCCCCACGAACACCAACTGAACGTGCATCGTCTTCGACAGCACACACCCACCGGGTGCGGGGTCTACCTCGGAGTCTACGGCCTCTTCCTGGTTCTCTGCTGAAAATGGTTTTGGCTACTCTTTCATCGGGCATTCTGGCCACGTGTCCAGCCCACCGCAGCCTGCCACATTCCACTACCTTCACTATATCAGCATATTTGTATACTTGGTACAGCTCGTGATTCATGCGTCTGCGTCACACTCCATTTTCCATTTTGCCACCAAGTATAGATCGCAGAATTTTACGCTCAAAACCCCCAAGCAGTCGCCGATCATCTTCCTTTAGCGTCTATGATTCGTGTCCGTAAAGGGCCACCGGGAGTATTAGTGTTCTGTAGAGCGCCAGTTTTGTGTGAATTTGCAAACTACGGGACTGCAGCTGGCTACGTAATCCGTAGAAAGCCCGATTCGCGGCTGCAACTCGTCGTTTCACTTCGCGGCTTACATCGTTGTCACATGTCACGAGTGTACCAAGGTATATAAATTCCTCAACTACTTCATATCGTTCCCCATCTAACTCCACCTCGGCACCAACACCACTTGGTCTTCCACGTTCCCTGCCAGCAACCATGTACTTCGTTTTGGCGGTATTAATGGTAAGTTCCAATCTCGCAGCTTCCCTTTTAAAGGGCCTGAAGGCCTCTTCCACTGCTCTACGGTTGATTCCGATGATATCGACGTCATCCGCAAAACCAAGAAGCATGTGAGATTTCGTGATGATAGTTCCATTCCTTTCCACGTTTGCCCTTCGTAATGCACCTTCCAAGGCAATGTTGAATAGCAGGTTAGAGAGTGCATCCCCTTGCTTCAGTCCATCCAACGTCACGAAAGCAGCTGAGGTCTCACCCGCTATTCTAACGCATGATTTGGATCCGTCCAGCGTCGCACGAATCAGCGTAACTAGTTTCGTCGGAAAACCATGTTCTAGCATTATCTGCCACAGCTCATTTCGTTTAACTGAATCGTACGCCGCTTTAAAGTCCACGAACAGATGGTGTGTCTGCAAGTTGTACTCCCGGAACTTGTCTAGCAACTGGCGCAGGGTATACATCTGATCCGTCGTGGAGCGACCCTCACGAAAACCAGCTTGGTACTCATCGACGAAGGACTCCGCTAACGGTCTCAGACTGCAGAACAGGATACGGAAAAGCACCTTGTAGACAGAATTGAGCAATGTAATTCCTCGATAGTTTCTACACTCCATTCGATGTCCCTTTGTGAAAATTGGGCAAATGAGGCCATCCAACCACTCCTCCGGCATTTGTTCTTCCTCCCAGATCCTGACAATGATCCGGTGGATTGCTTCGTACAGCCGCTCGCTCCCCGGTTTTAGAAGTTCAGCCGGGATTTCGTCCTTCCCAGCAGCCTTGCCGTTTTTCAGCTCACTAATTGCCTTCTTAACCTCCTCCTGTGTTGGTGGCTCCACAGCTTGACCATCGCTTACAATTTCTATCCTGTCCCTGCTGATCTCCGCATTTATCTCTCCATTCAATAATGTCTGAAAGTACTCCTTCCACCTGGCTGCTACCGCCGTTTTGTCGGTAAGCAGGCTGCCAGCACTATCATTGCACATCACAGGCATGGCAAAATTCCTGCATCTCACCGTTTTATAGAGACTCCGTGTGTCGTTGCTGGCGTATCGCTCCTCTGCGCCGACGAGCACATGCTCCTCGTACTCGCGTTTCTTTAGACGATAAAATCTTTTTTCCGCAGCTCTAGTATCTCTGTATCTCTCTCTGTTTTGACGCGTTGCCGCAGTGAGCATGCGACTCCTGGCCTGGTTCTTTTCATCTGCCACTCTCTGGCATTCGGCATCGAACCAGCTGTTACGCTGTCTTCCACGCGTCGTGCCTACCACCTCTCTCGCTGCTGTTTGGATGGCACCATGGATGTTCCTCCACAGCCCATTTATATCTTCTTCTTCTACCTGCTGTTCTGCGATTCGCTGGTCAAGCTTCCTGGCGTACTCCATTGCTACGCCATCTGCCGTTAACCGCTGGATGTTGAAACGCAGCGTCCTCTCAGTGCTAGCTTTCGCCGTGTTCGACAGCCTTGCGCGAATCTTACTCACTACGAGAGTCAGAGTCAGTGGTCAGAGTGGATATTTGGTTCACGAAAAGACCGTACATCGATAACATCCGAAAAGTGTCGACCGTCAATCAAGACGGGATCGGTCTGAGAGCTAGAGGCAATATGGCAATATGACCTCGCATCAAAAAATGATTTCAATGTTGAACTCTTTTATTCTCCATAATTGCAGCAATAAATCTGATTGGTCATGGCGTTACCGTTTTAATAGCTCTATATAAGTAACAGATTTATTGCGTTTTGACAAGCAACCGTATAATAAGATCAATATCGATTGGTGCGCCATTTTGTTTTGCTACACCACACCTATGGTAAGTTTATAAGAGATGTGGTGCAGCCAACAAGTTTTAACGTGGTAATATAAGCAACCACAATAATTTTGCTTAATTAACAGTTTAATTACTGTTTTCTAGCTAGCTATAAGTGTGTTTGGACTCGAATTCTCTTGGTATTGTGCAATACCACCATAAAACCAGAGGCAATGATGAATGCCGCAAAAAACCCATTTAAAATTCGTGTAAAACTAAGTGTCTTTAGAATTGTTACAGATGAAGCAAAGAAATAAATAATGTACGGGAGGCACAATAGACGTTAGGGAATCTGCCGTTAGTTTGTAAAAGGTCCGATCGACTAAGATTAAAAAAGCATTGTATATAGGGTCAGTAGGATGAAATAACAAATGGCATAGTAGGTCTTATGACTGAATCACAAATGGCCGAAACACACATCGCCGAATGTCATAGAAAATACTCGCGGGTTTCGACCTGCTCACATGTTGTGTAGCTACTGCCATTACTCGCCAACTGTTTACTGTTTTTGCCAATGTTTTAATAGCAAACGGCATTATGCCAAACAGTCTTACGCCTAACAGCCAAATGATTTTATGCTAAATGAGCTGCCCCGGTTTTCATTGTAATGTGACGGAGCAATGATAGGCAGAAGTGCGTATTCATAGGAAAACGAAGTTTTGTAAATTATGCCTAACGTCTATTATGCTTACCGCCCATTATGGCTATCGTCCAATATACCGATGATCTATTATGCTTAATGTCCATTATGCCTAATGTGCGTATACCTAAGCTCCGTATGTCTAACGTTGAAGAGCACTATGGGTTCTATTTATTCTTGCAAGTACGGAAGGCACCGGCGATACGCACTATTCAACCGTTCGCAAGGTATACAAGAAAAGTTTGAATTGCCATTTTTTACATTCAAATTAAGAAAACCATTTGTTGTATTCCTCAACAGATACATTTGGCTGTCAACTTCCAAAGTAGATTACGTGACGTCTTTGAGTTATAGCGAATTCATAAATTAACCTGGATCAGGTCGATTAGCGCTCAGTTTTAATCGAAGTGCTGTCAAAGCGTTCATAAATTAACCGAGATTGCATCTCGGTTAAACTGACAGCATTCAGTTTGAAGCGCAGGTTAAAACTGTCTAGCATTACGGTTTACGGGTCGATCTGTCAAACTGCCCGTATCGTTCATAAATTTCGGGTTGAAGTTAGCACGAACCCAGGTTAATTTATGAATTCGCTATTAGATAGTTATATGTAGGGGAGTGTCGTCGTGGTTGGGCCACGTTTTGGAATTCGCCCATAACTTTCGTTTCAAAAGGAATTTTGTAAATTTAAATATATCGTTGCAAAGGTCTAAGAATAAGATATATTTCCGGAAAGTTTTGAACTGATTGCTTGAAAAATAAAAATATTATAAACATTTACGTGAAGACAAAAAATGTTGTCACAGTTTGGCCATGTTGTACAGGTTGGGCCACCGCAGAAAATCTAAGACATACGTATTGAAATTCTATATAGATACATGAAAAGATTGAATTCCGTGAACAACAGCTCACGGGGGGTGCAAATACCCTGTTTTAAATTGTATTTTTGCGAAATTTTGGCGATCTTGTAAAATCAATATTGCTACAATCGCCTTTTCTGAGGTTTATAACTGCAATGGAAAAAAACAACAAAAATCTAGGTTTTTATCGTCACATTTTACGTGACTAATGTTCTCTAGCGATTATTGAGCTTCTGCGCTTAAAATTATGGTGGCCCAACCGTGACTACTCAAGTGGCCCGACCTCTACAAATAGCGCTTTTCTAGTATTTCACCTTAGCCTTCCCAAACACCTTACTGGAGGGGATTTTTCTATAGTCTTCGTGTGCAGCACAACACACTTCATACATTTTCAAAATTTTTCTCGATAATTGCATTTCATGGATCATTTCTTGAAGTAAAGTTTATTGCGCCTGGAAATTTTTTTTTGTCAGATTTAGTCACTGTATTCAGTACGGGTGTTTTGAATACACGATTGAACCTCACAATATTGTGAAAAGTTAGCTATCACAGTAAGAAGTTTTACAATGGTTGTATCATTGATATCATGAGTTACTAAAACTGTAAAATCGTGATGGCTCGACCATAACAGTGGCCCGACGATAACGACAATACCCTAAAATTAGTGAATTATGCAGTATTATTCTAAAGATCCGAACACTTGAAAATTAAAGAGCTGGATAGTTGTGCTTGAGTTTACGTCGAAGGATGAATTTTTTTGGTTTTTTTATATATTGTCATGAAAATCTCGAATTATTTCAAAATAGATATTTAATTTATTGCGAAATTTTCTGGAGAAAGACTACTATGTGACTTGCATTGTGCAATGAGTCGAAAAATGAAACAAGCGGGCTTAAAACATGGTAGACTGACGCTACATAATGTGTTGCGTACAATCTATAAATCGTAATTAGCGGTTTAATGTTAAGCGTAGGGTTATTGATCGTGGTTCGGCCTATGCAAAAACTGATCCTGGTTCGGCCCATTAGCATAATCATCGATAATTCATCAAATATTTACAGATTTAAAGGTAAAATAATTTTATAAGCAGCTTATAATATTTTCCTATGCATTGCCTTCATTTATTTGCCATAAAAATTAATGTAACTAGCTCAAATAATTAAATTTATAACATATGTAAAAGCGGCTTCTAATGTCGTCATCAAAGCTCTCTTTTTAAACGCCTAGAAAGTGTTTTAGTCTGTGAAGTATTGGTTGAAAACAATTTTAAAATATAGATTCAACTATATTCTTCCATTATTGGATCGTTTTATTCCAAACAAAAAGCGAGATTACGACTTATTGAGAAAATACGATTTTAATTTTTTGATCTTAGTTCGGCCTACAAATGATCGTGGTTCGGCCTATCAGCTTCACTGAATCGCCACTAGTGGCGCCGCGCTTCGCCCACGTTTTAACCAATTTCTGGCTGTACGTACCACTTGTGTTAAATCTAAATGTTGTGTTTTATGCCATATTTTATTATTTCATGCATTTCAGAAACAAAATTATTAGCATCCTAAAATTGAGTTTTTCTTAACAATAAATATGAGGCTATTTTTTCCAAAGAAGCGTACAAACTGGATTGTAATGTTTCAGAATTTTATGCAACCTTGTACACGACTTCAGGGCTTGTGCATAAAACAATATTTAAAAAATTCATGGTATCGTGTTTTCCTAGAAAACTCTAATGGAAATTTCCCGATTTTCATGTACACCCCCTATTTTAAAAATTCATAGCTGTTGAGCCAAGTATTGAAAAATAAATATTTTTTTCATGCTAATGTAAGCAAATTTACTCATCAATCCAGAAAAATACTATCTGGAAAAAAATGCATGATTGTGGGAACTCTACCGAAAAATCAATAAAAGTATAGTATTACGAACTAGTTGGAAATGAATTCCTTTTAGTTCTACTATAATTTGACTTTCATACGCGTTTTTCGGTTACGACTTGCAACCTTCATCAGCGTGGCAAATTTCTGCAGAAATTATAGTAGAATTAAAAGGAATTCATTTTCAATTAGTTCGCGATATTTCGTGAGTTCTACTAAGACGCTCGTAAATAATTTTTAATAAAAGTATGCTTTACCTTTTGAATTTTTCAAAAGTATTTCGGATCGCCAATTTCTATTCTTTTAACGATAGGAATTTAGGATTATTTGTTGTCCCTGAATTAGGGCAAAAACCAACGACTATCGTCGGTGTATGACCGGTTATTTGTGAACACAGTTGTGATTTCAAAAGCAGCTATTTTCACTGATCTATTTGAAAACATGCTGAAATTAAATGTAAATTCTGTCTTTCTTCGAAGGCACCTGTTAAAATACAGGAAAATTGCGAGACTAGTGCTTCGATCCTATCGAGTCTTACAGCCTCTTCCTGTCGAAATTATAACATGCGACGCCTGGCTTGTTGAATCAGTGTTGTACCTTGAGGTCAAGTGGGAGGAGAAAGTTAACTTATTTAACACTGCTAGGTAGATAAAGTGAAAAAAGATACTAGATTTACCCAAAAATACATCTGTACTATTTGTAATGCTTCCGAAGAAAGTAAAAAATTATCTGAATTTATATAACCCAAAATAGTTAGAATATTGACCATGTACAAGCTCATTTAACACTGCTAGGTAGATAAATTGAAGTGAGATACTATATTAGGCACCAAAAGTAAGCTTATACCATTTATAATTGGTTAATATATAAAAACATTCGTTTCAGAAACTCTTTATTGGAATAGGCCGAACCAAGATCATCGATGGGCCGAACCACGATCAACATAGGCCGAACCAGGATCATAATTTGACTGTCATTAAAAATCAAGTTATAATTCAATTGGCCCTCTAAAGTTTCTTCTAAATTAAGAAATAGAATCGTCTTTAGTTATTCTTCCTAAACATTCTAAATTTTTTTCGAAAAACATTGTGATTTTGTAGATATACGTGCATTAGTCCATGTGTGCTATGTGAAACAGTGAGAATAGGCCGAACCACGATCAATCACCCTATCAGTTAAAACGAAATTTCGTTCTCATAAGGTTTGATTTTGGAACCATCGATATTTAACATCAGGACAGTTGATTGTCCAGCAACAACTAAAATGGATTTAAATTCTTTTGCATACATTTTTTGAAACTCCTTTAGATAAAAGTATTCTTGGCAGTCGAGTTAATGTTTGTAAATCTTGTCAATTGTTCTCGGAGACGTACAGATTTAATTTCAATGATACTTGGTTTTTGGCAGCTTTTTGTTAATTAGTATTAGTAATATTGAATTTCGCAGTAGATCAAAGCAGCACGGAGGGATGAACGGTTAACCACGTTTGAAATCAATTAAATTGGTACCGAAATTAAAGTCACCATCCATCCTAATGTATGCCATCCTGCAGCGCTTCCAATCGATAAAATTCCAAACGAAAGAAGAAAAAAATCAAACCACACCATACACACACGCCGCACACCGTTCAGCCATCCGGCCAGTGCCCAAGACTATCTACTCTCGTCCTTATTTTCCTCCCCGTTGTCGCCCGGTTGCTTCCTGTCCACGAAGCAACTCTAAAACTGCTCGCGACCCACGGCCAGAAGAAAGCTGAAATGCGCTTATATCATCCTCCAACCCTCGGAAAAACTCATACATATTTTTCTCGCCGGACCCTTGTCAGTCTTCCCGTCGTTGTTGGCGTTTCGCTCTTCTTAATCACATCACCCTCTCGTGCCGCTGGCTCGCGCTAGCCTACCGTTGCCCGGTCCGGGCCCTGCTTCTCCCCTCGTCGGTCAGAACAAATGTGCGGCGTTGATGGTTCGTCCACCCTAGTTCTTCGCATATATGACCGGACCAACAACGGTGCCGACCAGCAGCGTTGGCCGCCCTCCCACCAACAATATCGATCCATCCCAAGGCAGGCAGGCCAAGCATCACACACAGCATCCCATCCCCCCGGCCGAAACACTTTTCTGTATACGCGAGAATCTCCAGCGAACGTCGCCGTCGTATCTCGCGTTTTCGGTCCAAATCGCCCTTAGCTTTTCTTTCTTTACCAACCGCCACTCCGCGTACGGAGTCGAGCACATGCACAACATACGAGCTGGAAAATGGGTGGGCAGGTGGGGTGGTGGTCCCGGAGTATACACACACATCGCATTTGTCTACGAGGACCGGCGCGCGGGTTTCCGCACAAGAACCGAGGCCTTTTCCACATTCCTTTTTCACCAACCGCTTCCTTACATCCTCTCGACAGTCCTTTCTTCTACGAGGTAAAAGTCCACCATCAGCAACGCGATCAACCTCCACCAAACTGGAAGACACACATCGCGAATAAAATAAAATACGACGACGAGGGCATTTCTCCCCAGTTTCTTCCACTATGGTGAAACGGCATGCGGGATGGGGGAAGCATCAGAGGTAGGAGAAGCCATGGGGACAAACTGGACCAGAATATATACACATACGACACACGGACTGAAATCGCCACTTCAGAGCATCGCGTCCTTCGCTGGTTTCAGCTCGGATGCTGATGCTGCTATAGAAACTAGAAAATTCAAAATCCTATCCCGAATGAAAGACCAACCGATGCAGGGAATAAACTTCAACTCCACCGTTGCTCCGCCACCGTCACATCAGTCAGTGCAGGGATAGTCGGCCGTAGCGCAGGGGGGAAGCCCAAGGTGGGGGGGGGGGCAAAGGTGGGAAGCTCAAAAAGGAAAATCGTACACGGCCAGGGCCGGGCAGGGCGGCAAAACGGCTGACTGGCGGAAATCGTATAGAAAATATGGAGACAGTGCCGCGGCCGTATGCGATAGAACTGCTGCTGCTGCATACTGAGCCACCGTTTCCAGCATATTTTCCAAGCCGAATTTCCCAGCTCGGTGACCGACGAGTACATATTTTGCATCGGCAGCAGAAAGCCGATCATGTTGGGCGGTGTTCCTCGAAACTGATTTCCTGTACGCAGACCGCCCTCTTGCTGCTTGGCGATTAGTTACCGTAGTTTATCCCGTGTCCAATCTTGGCCGTGATTGGTACCGGGAGATGGTCAGTTCCTTCGAATGCGAAGTAAGGTTAAAGTGTGGCCGTTTGATTGTCTACAAGATTGAAAGTCTACAGGAAACAGTGCAACTCTTCAAGGGCTTTCAAGTTTCTGATAACTTTCAGCTTAAAAAAAAAATGACTATAAGGCTACATTTTATCATTTATGTGAGATATTCCATTGCCGAAATAACGAAAAACTAATTAATTTAAAAAACGTGTTTGTTTGAATTTTTACTGATAAACAAGAATTTTAAGAAATACTGAAAAACGAAAATTTTAAGGGACTGGTCAAACAATAATTTATTTTTCTATTTTTTGGTTATTTACGATTTTAGTAGGGTTTACAGGTTTGGAAAAAAATACCCATCTAATCAGAAAGTTGGGCCTTGATTTTTGTTGTATCGGGAAGTAGTTCTACTTAAGTAGCAATTAAATGTACTTTCACTTTGTGAAGAACTGTTTTGTACCACAATTTGATGCAGGACTATACAATACTGGAAGGTAGAAATGCTTGATGTAAAGTAAATTAATTTTTCTCGCTTTGAAAATTTAGTTGAAAACGTTCTCAACTTTTAGGCACAGGCGATACAACTTTATGCAATCTGACTACTTTTTTATTACTATTGATATTTCATTTTCAAGATTTGAGCTTACTAGAAATTTTATGGAAACGCTCATTTATGCAATATAATGGAAAAAATTTAGCGGGAGTGAGATTTAGAACTTGGCACTCATTCATTTTGTCTATTGAGGCTGTGCGAGGCTATTCCACGAAATTTCGTGTTTACCGCATGAAATTTGCCTTAGATTTTATTTTAGACCATTACTAAACCATTAAGTTGAATCTACGATAAATTTCGCTCAACATAGTTCGATTTCGGAAACAACAAAAACACTCCATCAAGAAGACTGGCAACTCTGCCAAAAGTCGAGAGACAGTAACAGAAATACTATCTGCCGAGTTAAAGTTGAACTAACGAACTAAATTAGAGTATGGATGTACACAAACATGTATGTAATGCATTGCCATGCTCGCACACATCTTATCCCACTAGTACATGTACACATAGCTTCAAATTTAATCGGTAGGGGTGCGTTGTTGCATCTGTTACCTGCCATTTGTATGGGCGCGAGGAGAAGATGTCAGTCTTCTTGATGGAATGTTTTTGGTAAAAATGAAACTTTGTGAGATTTCGCACAGCCTTATCACAGACAAACAGACACAACTTTTGGAAGAATCAACAAAATTTATTGTACCGCATATTTTGCCTGAACACAAAAATATCAAATAGTAACAGGAGTATCCCTCGAAATATCAAGTATTTCTTTATAGGGCATTCCCATGCTTTCGTTAAAAAGCGCCACTTTGACCAAAACGGTGACATTTCTAACCAACAATGAATTTGAAATGACTATTACAGCGTGCGAAGAATGGTACGTTGTGTGTTATGACTGTTTGTCTGTGGCCTTATTGCCTAAAAAGCAAAAGTATTCGTATCTGACAATATACAGGTAAAAGATCGTCTACCGAAAATACGGCAATATGTTAACCTCTTGTAATATCCCAAGTACCAATTTTAAGTTTTATTCCTACGTTCCTCTAGTGGTCCTTCATGACCATTAATAAAACCGTTAATAAAACTATGAGCAGGGATGGCACGATCAGTTTGACTCAATTCACATTCATTTGACAGTATCGTCTCAGCCAAGCAAAATTTGACAAAGTTTTATATGGGACATTTGTAGAATGGGTTATTCTCTACAATTTTGCAGAATGAAGTTTTGCTGTATCTCTTGTATTTACGATGATACAATGCTAGTACCCCGTTAGTGACTAATTGAACGTTCATTTAGTCATTAACGAGTTACTAGCATTGTAGCGCCGCACCGTGGGATGAAACCCAAATGTAGGTGGACAAAAGAAATTACGCTAAAACCGTTAGTCCAAGATATATAGTATGTTCGGAGTAAATTTGTTATTTTAACTTCCGCATTTTTTGGTGTATATGACATTAGGGTGACCATCCTAGTAAGCGAGTGCAAAATATAAACTTTTTTATGGCTTAAGTTAGTTGAATGTCCAGCGAAGCTAAAGAACATTAAATTTGAATTCAAAGATGTGGCTTTTCGGTCTCGAGTTTCTTACGAAAACTTTATTTTACGTTCAGCTGACGTTTCGAAGAACTATGCCTTCATCATCGGAGCAACATATAAAACATTACAATTATTTAAACAATCTTCATCATTACACATAATTACTTATAACGTTGATAAATGTTTTCTTAGTCAAGTGTTTAACCATTAAACAGATCAAAATTATTAAAACAAACAAAATTAGAAAGTTCATATTGGAATAATCGATCTGGTTGTGATGTGCGTAGACGGTTATAGTGTAAGTTGGATTTTTAAGTTAGCCAATACAATAGTTAGTTTGTAAAAAATCCGTTTCCGTTCCATTTTGTTATGCTTTCAGTATAGAGGGTTAATCAAAAATAACACTTCCATGTTTAAACACTTGACTAAGAAAACATGATAAAGGCATAGTTCTTCGAAACGTTAGCTGAACTTAAAATAAAGTTTTCGTAAGAAACTCGAGAGCAAAAAGCCACATCTTTTAATAAAAATTCAACGGTCTATTATAATTATCATTAAATTTGAAGTAACTTTGCTAAAAAAATAAAAGTTCTATCTCTTATGGTTGATGGGCTGGAGCTATTTAAAGTTTTTGGTCGGGGTGGACCTAAAAATCCGTTTTTTCTTTATATCTTCTTTCGTTTTTATTTCTCATCAATCATGCCTTCTGAGCACTTTCACACGCATGGAAAACGCGCATTTTGTTTAAATAAATCAAGTCGCTATCTCCTTCGGTTCTCAAGCTACAGGCATTTTTTCTAAAAAGAATATGGTTTTTTATGGATATGGACTAGACTAGTCTAGTCAAGTCAAGTCAAGACTAGACTAGACTAGACTAGACTAGACTAGACTAGACTAGACTAGACTAGACTAGACTAGACTAGACTAGACTAGACTAGACTAGACTAGACTAGACTAGACTAGACTAGACTAGACTAGACTAGACTAGACTAGACTAGACTAGACTAGACTAGACTAGACTAGACTAGACTAGACTAGACTAGACTAGACTAGACTAGACTAGACTAGACTAGACTAGACTAGACTAGACTAGACTAGACTAGACTAGACTAGACTAGACTAGACTAGACTAGACTAGACTAGACTAGACTAGACTAGACTAGACTAGACTAGACTAGACTAGACTAGACTAGACTAGACTAGACTAGACTAGACTAGACTAGACTAGACTAGACTAGACTAGACTAGACTAGACTAGACTAGACTAGACTAGACTAGACTAGACTAGACTAGACTAGACTAGACTAGACTAGACTAGACTAGACTAGACTAGACTAGACTAGACTAGACTAGACTAGACTAGACTAGACTAGACTAGACTAGACTAGACTAGACTAGACTAGACTAGACTAGACTAGACTAGACTAGACTAGACTAGACTAGACTAGACTAGACTAGACTAGACTAGACTAGACTAGACTAGACTAGACTAGACTAGACTAGACTAGACTAGACTAGACTAGACTAGACTAGACTAGACTAGACTAGACTAGACTAGACTAGACTAGACTAGACTAGACTAGACTAGACTAGACTAGACTAGACTAGACTAGACTAGACTAGACTAGACTAGACTAGACTAGACTAGACTAGACTAGACTAGACTAGACTAGACTAGACTAGACTAGACTAGACTAGACTAGACTAGACTAGACTAGACTAGACTAGACTAGACTAGACTAGACTAGACTAGACTAGACTAGACTAGACTAGACTAGACTAGACTAGACTAGACTAGACTAGACTAGACTAGACTAGACTAGACTAGACTAGACTAGACTAGACTAGACTAGACTAGACTAGACTAGACTAGACTAGACTAGACTAGACTAGACTAGACTAGACTAGACTAGACTAGACTAGACTAGACTAGACTAGACTAGACTAGACTAGACTAGACTAGACTAGACTAGACTAGACTAGACTAGACTAGACTAGACTAGACTAGACTAGACTAGACTAGACTAGACTAGACTAGACTAGACTAGACTAGACTAGACTAGACTAGACTAGACTAGACTAGACTAGACTAGACTAGACTAGACTAGACTAGACTAGACTAGACTAGACTAGACTAGACTAGACTAGACTAGACTAGACTAGACTAGACTAGACTAGACTAGACTAGACTAGACTAGACTAGACTAGACTAGACTAGACTAGACTAGACTAGACTAGACTAGACTAGACTAGACTAGACTAGACTAGACTAGACTAGACTAGACTAGACTAGACTAGACTAGACTAGACTAGACTAGACTAGACTAGACTAGACTAGACTAGACTAGACTAGACTAGACTAGACTAGACTAGACTAGACTAGACTAGACTAGACTAGACTAGACTAGACTAGACTAGACTAGACTAGACTAGACTAGACTAGACTAGACTAGACTAGACTAGACTAGACTAGACTGACTAGAACTCGTATTGAATTTAGAAGAAAGGATATTTTATTTACGTACAGGATGAAGAGAATAGGGCCCAGGTGAGAACCTTGTGGGACTCCAGAAGCGACTTGCTTGGTTGCCATTGTCCATTGTATTCAGAGTGAATGCTATAAATTCCAAAATATTAGAGGTAGTTGAGTGGCTTTTATAAAAAATCATGCTGCTAAGTTGTAATTTGGTGTTTTACTTGCTAGAAAATGTTGCTATTGACAATTGATTCAAATAGTTTCGGAATACATTGGATAATGGCAATGCCACTATAATTACGTATGTTAACCTAGGTGCCAGATTTGAAAATTGGTGCCAAGGAAGAAGTTTTCCAAACTTCTGGAAAAATTCTTTTTTTTTCAGCGACATGTTGAACAGCAGTTGATAAAGGAGCGGTTAATTCTGTTAGGTTTTTCAATAATGCAGGAGAAAGTTTGTCTGGTCTGGATCCTTTGGAGCTATCCAGGTTCTTTGGTGCAGTACTCAGATATGTGGTCTAGAGATATGCTTTTTAACCCCTTATAAGGTAGTGTCAACTATATTGCCACTAACGAAAAATATTGTTTTTGTTTCTCTAACAATATCAGTTTGGGTTATTATGCACTCAATAGGTTCTGATAACCTTTGGTAACATTTTCAATGTTTCAATGTTACAATGCTGAATTTGTAAAAATGGTAATTTGCGAGCCACTTTTATGAAAACAAATCTTGATTTTTGAGTGTCAACAGTAAATTTGGGTTAAATTCGTAGAAAAACCAATAAATTGGAAACTTTTTGGATGGTAATATCCTATTTGCGACCTTTTTTTTTGGTTTAACGGGCAGCGGCAAGCATATTGCCACCAACGTTTTGCGGTAGACGGGCAGTGGCAAACATATTGCCAGCAAGAATTTGCGGTAGACGGGCAGTGGCAACTATATTGCCACCAATTTTTTTTCAGCAAAGTTTTTCAGCAATTTTTTCAACAAAAAGTATAATAATGGGTTCTCCCGAATGTGAACATTATGTTTTGATGAAATTTGTGTTAATTCTACATGTAGTTGCCACGGCCTTATAAAGGGTTAAAGGTTCAGAATAATTATGGAATGTTCAGAGAATTTTTAAATGTCCGGGAACTTCAAGAAGTTTAATGAATAAAATTTTCGGGTACCAACCAAAAGAGCGTGGGTGCGATTCATTGATAGTAAAGCACGTCCTAGGCAGTTCGTACAAGCGTATTCGTACCTCGCCTATGTCATACAGTAAAAGCGATCGAAACGCGCGTAGTAGTTCTCACAACGTTTGTTTTGGTGTTATAGATTACATTGAAATATTTTAACCACGTAGTGAGTTGCCAGGAACACAGAGTTTGTTGTACCAGTTTCTTTACTAATATAATCAAACACGTCTTTCCTCCTAACCTGTCTATTTATAATCATTGGGTGCGAGCCCGACCGGCCATTGTGCAGAACCCAATATATTTTTTGTCTTTTGATCAAAACTCTTCACTTCGTTCAATTAATCATTCTTCGCATCAGACTTTACTTCCTTTTGCATCATGGGTTTACGTCATATTCGCGTATAGAGTCATGTATGAGTAAATGAAAATAACAAATACACCCGGTGGTGGTTAATCACGAGACTTTCCGGATCGATTGTCCGCAACGTATTGCTTATTTTTATCGCACTGACCGAGTAGATAACAGTCTATCTTCTCGGCGGTAGAAACAAAGAGTAGTCATACAAAAATAATATCGTCGCATAGGAGTGTGTGCAGTATAGTGAGTAAAACTTTCTGGTATCAACCGAAAGATCGTGGGCACGCGCCCCACCTGCCATTGTGCACAACTTAAAATATTTTTGGTCTAAATCGAAATTTTGCAGTTCGTCTAATTAATTATTTTGCGCATAGCATGGCATAGCATAACAAACATGTTTGCTTAAGATGAGCTTATTTGACTATTATATAGCTAATACCCATGGAACAATCGCTTGATAAACTATTATACAACAAAAATGTTCTTTGGGTAAATATGCAAAAAATGTCGTTTCCGAGGTCGTGTGAAAAGTCATAGGTAGGGTCAAAGTCAAAGTACGAGCATTCAGATATAGAGGAGAAATAAAATAAAATAAAAATGATAAAACTACGTTTAATTGTTGTATTTAAAACCCTGAATATTTGATGGTAATCTCGATGTTCAAGTTTTGTGAATTAATTTTGAATGTTGCTATTTTATCGTGGACTCTATTTATAAACGCCCATGCACAATTGGCTACTATTTAGAAAGAAGTCAAAAATAGTCTTGTTCGCTATTTTTGCAATGTTTTTATTTGAATAATAAAACTAATATTTCTTGCACTTCTTTTTTTTCTAAGGGTGCTATAAGTTCATCGTTACTTATTATATTCCTAAAAAAGACAAGTTGCCCTTGAATAAAACTTGTTTGAATTGCCTAAAGTAACCAGGTTTTTTGCAAGATGGTCATATACTCTCCGCTTCAAGTATAAACCAAGAAAACGTTAACCAAGTGTGAAGTCGTTAGGAATATTTGTTGCTGATGCATTACAACTGTTCATTACTATTATGTATATTTTTCTTTGTTTTGTGAATTCGGTGTCTATTCCAATGATTAGGTGTTCAAAATATCGGACATATTTGCGCCTAACTTTTGTTTTAAAAAATCACTTGTTTTCAGTTTTCTCCAGATTTTGGCGTCCATTTTGATTTGAATAATTTCTTTTTCAAGAATAGACGAATTGAAAGTTTTATGGCAGCATTGTTAAGAAAAATGCATCTGGCAGACGATTGCCATATAAATTTGTCAAATCTACTGTAAAGTTTGAAATGGAAGTTTGAAGTGGAAGTAAAATGGATTAAAGCAAAAAAGAACTTTGTCCCGTATTAGTTCACTGAGGTTTAAAAAGGTGTGAAAGAAGAAGACATTTGATGGTATTAGTAGCGAAAACTCAGTAATCGACGTTTACAGAACATTACAAAAACAAACCGTGTCGGACAATGGGGTTTGTTTTTGGGGTTTGACGTCACGCTTGATCGTGATGGATCGGTTCACGATTCCACCCATACCATGATGAAATTTTTTCACTGGCACTAACACCACTTTACCAACATCGCCACATCTGTATATACCACATTGGTAGTAGTTAACCTTCAGTCTTATGATGTGATTCGCTTCCTTGAACGTGTTGTTTGAGGCTTTCAGATTGTAATTCAGATTTCAGATTGTAAAAAATATGTTTTGCTAGTGACAATTATCAAAACCCATTCAAGGCGGATATAATGCAGGCAGCTGGGAGCCCAAAATCAAAACTAAACGCGTCACTCACTAATTTCAAACTCGTTCATAATTAATTCCTTTTCTCAAACACAACCATATATACGTCGCAATTACTGTCACTAACAATAGAGCGTGAATGTAAATGAGCTTGACTCCTCACCTTTTCTAAGCCCCCTCCCCCCCCTTTCGATCCAGCGAGCCGTGCGTATCGCTTCGCCACCGGACGACTATGCCGAGCCGGCAGCTGGCTGGCCAAGGGCCAGAGATCGCTCATTATCCTTCGTCTTACAAAGCATTCATTCCTTTCATCACTTCTGCATGTGCTGATGAATTTCTTTGAACGCACCTCGTCCGTGTCAGTCAACGTTTGTTGTTTGTTTTGTGATTTTTGCGTGTCCACTTTTCAGCGAAATGTCTCATTCAGTGAGTTGGCGCCGGTTTAGTCGCAACTAAATAGTTGTTTTACTGTGTGTGTGTGTGTGTTTTTTTTTGCTTTGCGAATATGTGTTGGGCAACTATGGCTGCTGCTAGCGGAAACTCATTACGGTTCGGGGTGGAAATGCGCTGCGTGTCCATTACTTTTCTTCATCATCCTTTGCTCGATAGACTTCATTCAAAGAAAGGCTACCAATTCTGCAGAGTTTTTCGGTTGAACGAGGGTTTGGGGGTCCATTTCATGTAGGCAGCCGTTCGGTCAGAAAGAGCCGAAAGAGAGGTATGATGAGCAGGGGGAAGAGGGCGCGTTGGTATGTAAGCTGTACTATTTTCCCCGAGAAGGAAAATGACACGTACATTTCACATCACAACACACAGTGCACCATACGGACTTTGCCTTTTCCGCAGCGTTTGTTCTGAACAGGACCGTGGGGGATGACGACGACCAAGTCCTTCAAACGGGCAGCCGTCGTCATTGGTATACAAACGCACCGACCGACCGAGCGAACGAACCGAGCCGGAGCCTGCATGTGATATTCACAACTCAAAGAAAAGCAAGGATGGAAAAAAGGATTCTATAAGGATATATTGAAAATACTTATGCGAACTGGGCTGGACGATGGAAAAAAAATCTAGCAGCCTCCGACCGTGGATGACAAAAAATAGCGCACGTACGAGAAGGGCACAGTATATATGGAATGACGCGCCGCAGGCGGGACGCAGGGGACGTACATGGCTACCTACTTACTTCGAATAATCTCATGCTGGCTTTTTTCATCAAGACCTTTTCTGCCTGATGTGTGTGTCCTCCCGCACCACGGGCTCGCAAAACCCTCATTCGCGCATACAGCCGTGGCAAATTTGGATGCGGATCGAAGGATACACACAGCCGGTAGAAAATGAAAATGAGAAACTGCAACGGGCACAGGAAGACGACGTGGCTAAAGCGAAAAGGACGACGACGAGGAACGCAGCGAGATGGATGAATATCGCTGTTTTGTATTTGCAAAAAAAAAAAAGAAAAAGAAAGAAATAGCCAAAGAAGTAGAAGAAGAAATGGACACGGTAGGCTCACGGACGACGTAGCATTCTCACACACCGGCCCCGCGTCGCGCTTCGTCCGCCAGGACGGATGGAGTTGAGCTCTCTGGCTTGGTTGTTGTAAGTGATATACTTTAGCGTAGGGGTGCTCCACAACATAAGATTACTTTCTTGCTGCCTAGATTGGGGGGGAAACACGCGACAAGGCTTCCTTTTGTACCGGAACAAGGTGGACAATTTGATAAGATAAAGGGTTACGTGTTTGAGAAATTTAAATTTGATAGAAAGGAATATACTAATATATGTAGTTTGTTTTT
Source organism: Sabethes cyaneus (assembly GCF_943734655.1). Classification (NCBI taxonomy): domain Eukaryota; kingdom Metazoa; phylum Arthropoda; class Insecta; order Diptera; family Culicidae; genus Sabethes; species Sabethes cyaneus. The sequence continues at coordinate 38,374,195 of NC_071353.1, read as the reverse complement.
TTTTGTATTCGACGACTTGCATAAAATCACTTGTTCACAATAACCGAATAGTTTAAAATTACACGTTTGAGTTATTACAAAGATTAAGCGTTTTTAGACTTTAAGTTCCGTTAAAAACTACACAACCGCTTCAAGTTTATTGGTAGGACTCGTGAATTACGTGCATTGTTACCCAAGTCAACTGTAACTGATTGTAAATTTGCGGTATATTTTTCGCGAATTCGATATTTGTCGTTCTATCATCCCTACTTGCAGCGCATTGGTTCTATTTTTTCTGTGCTGTCAACGATGACCATCACCGTCCTAGCAGAATTGGAAGCAAACAGCACATCGTACCCAAGAGGCTACAACGGCGGGTGGTAAAATGAGAAGTAGCACATACATATAGAGGAGGCAGGAGAGAAACAAAATCAACAGCAACAACGACACTGCGAGTTGCGACTTGTGGGACTCGCTGCCGGTCGAAAGATCTTGCAGGATGCGAATTATTTAGCCAGAAAAAGCTAAGCTTTGGCAGAAAGAAAGCCAGCGTTTCGTCGTTGACGGAACCGGCCACTTCTAGGCAAAGTATACAGCTTACCCCAATTCACCTAATAGTGATTGTACGCCTTCCGTATTTACGGCTTCAAATCCTGGTAAATTTCATACAAAAATTACTGTAAAAAATGCTCATTCGTATTTATAAAACGATTTAAATAGTTTAACATTGAAACTGGTCGGTATTTTTTTTGGTCTCGTTTAGAATTGTTGTCTAATATTCATATTTTCATACAACTTTTTCTTCAATTCATTCACTTGCGACGCTTACGAACTGCGTGCACAGTTTGTCTCTACGCAGTTAAGAAGAAGTGCGGCTTGGTCCCGTGAGTTACAAGCGTCAGAGCAGGCTAAGGGGACTCACGACACACACTCACGTGACGATGAAGTTTTTTTGTTAGATTATAGTCATTGCGTCATTCATGATTTCTGTGGGGTTGGGTGGGATTTGAACCCGGGTCCTCGGTGTGAGAGGCGTGAATGCTAACCACTACACCGGGACTGACCCCACGATGAAGTTGCTGATTTTCTTTTCTCGTAGGATCACGTCTTACGCGAAGGGTAGGTTGTCATTCCAAAAAATCTAATAATGCGATCCTCCCGAAAAGTGGTTACGTTTGGAACGCTAATAACCTAGCAATTGCCTGATCGATTTTCAACATTTTTACACGAGTCGATCGGAAAATTAATGAAAATTCGCCAAATGTTATGCTTTGCCTTGTTGACGTGAAGTGAATGAAAATCGGCCTGCAGCTGCGCTGACAAATTGGAGTACGTTTTAATTGAAAGGCTCACTTTTACAGTGAACCTATAACCTTTCTTCCTTCGAGCGGAAGGCAAAATAGAGTCAAACTAAGCAAGAAGAAAGCTGTCCATCAGGAGAAAGAAATTGTTCAAAGAGCGAAACAAAGTGTATGGTCTTGTTTCTCCGGCCGTTGTTGTTGTTGTTGTTGTTGCTCTTATTGGTGTGTATGAAATTTCGCCTTAGGGGATGAAAATCGCGTTTGCAGAACGAAACGAAAGCCACTGTTGCCGCATTGAAACCATTGCAGTGGCTGACGTATCGAACAGAACAACAGAAAAATCAAACGTTTCATCTCTTTCCGCGAGCTGTTGAAAGGGAGGACAAACGCGATGGTACGAAGTGCGGATAGCTCCTTCAAGCCTCGAAAGGAAATCGAACGTCCCCGGCGAAGGGATTTTCGATTTTGGAAAACAGGACGACAGCAGAGGCGGTGGTAAATTTTTCTAGTAAATTACCTGAGCGTATGTGAGTGAGCGAACTGGACTGAGCATTGGATTTGAAGGGTTCAAATGGAGATTTCGCTACGGTGGTGCCGTGAGACAGCTCAAGTCAAATTGGTATTGAACGCGAAATTTTGTTTTGTTTATTTATCCTTTTTCTTCCTACATGTTTGGTTTTAAATAACGCGTAATGCAATTCATTTTAACCGACGAAAAATATTAGACTTGACAAAAGACTTCCTCCGATTTGGGTGATGATACAAAAATATATCATACAAAAATGATACGAAGATATTACAAATATGATCGAAACATAACATAAAAATTTCATGAAAATGATATAAATAAATATAAAAATATGATTTGAAAATTGGTTTGGTTGATTTTTGAGTTTAAGAAAATATTTTTTTCAAATGTTCGCATTTTTAGGTCATTTTAAATCACAAATTATTACAAAATTTGATTCAAAACAATGTAATTGAATGAAAAAGATGACATATTTACGGTACAAAAATGACATGAAAATGACGCAGAATTGGCACAAAAATGCTACAAAAATAATGCTGGAAATGACATAAAAGAGACTTCTCGGCGGTAGAAACAAAAAGCAATCATACAAAAATAATATCGTCGCTTAGAATTGTGTAGTGCGTATACGGAAATGAAAGAATTGGGAGAATAAGACAAGACTAGGCATAAGACTACCTAATATAACGGGTGGCAGTAGTTTAGTGAATAAAACATTCGAGTACCAGCCGAAAGAACGTGGGTGTGAGCTTCACCTGCCATTGCACAACCTAATATATTTTTTATCTATAGCGAAGTTTTCCAGTTCATCCAATTAATCATTCTTCGCATCAGTCACTTACTCCTTTTTCTCAAAAATGTTTCGTTGGTTTTCTCAGCTGAAAAATAACATTTTTCCAAATATTAAACGTGTACCATTTTGCTAAACCACTTATTTCAGAAAAGATACGAAACATCTGTTTAATGAGGATAATAACACAGACTCGATATTAGGATGATGCAAACATGTTATAAATAATGTTGGAGAAGAATAAACGCTTAATGCGAGAAATGTAGATTCAGAAAAACTGAAAATTTTTGATATTAGGCCTAAAATATAGACTTAGCGAAGGTGAGAGTCGAACTCACAGCTCCCAATCTCTAGTTGAGCGTGTTGTTTAACCAATTACACCACTAAGCCGTCTATACTCTGTGGTCTTATATCAAGGTTTTGTTATGACGCATGCTTGATTCTATCATTCATTCGCACATTTATCCAGCGCGAATATATTTTTGTTGACTGTATTTGTTGCAACCGCACAGATTGATAGACATATAGCTATTCGTTTTGCGCTTAGCAATAATCAGTCGGTAACCGTCCTTGCCAGCGGTTACATGTAGTGTGAGGATCCACTACGTATTTTCTTTTTTCTTTCTTTTTTCTAACGACGTATAGCGGTCGGCTTTACTTTTCTGTTGGGGAAGAATAAATGCTTAATGCGAGAAATGTAGATTCAGACAAACTGAAAATTCTTGATGTTAGGCCAAAAATATAGACTTAGCGAAGGTAAGAGTCTATACGGTGAGAGAAAATACGTAGTGGATCCTCACACGTTGCAACCGCACAAATACAGTCAACAAAAATATATTCGGGCTGGATAAATGGGCGAATGAATGATAGAATCAGGCATGCGTCATAAAAATACCTTGATATAAGACCACAGAGTATAGACGGCTTAGTGGTGTAATTGGTTAAACAACACGCTCACCTAGAGATTGGGAGCTGTGAGTTCGACTATCACCTTCGCTAAGTCTATATTTTTGGCCTAATATCAAGTGACCAAACTCGTGACTTTAGTCATGACCTTGAAATGCGGTCAGGCATATATTAATATTTTTTTGAAACGATGATTCTACAATTGATGAAGGGACGGTAAGGGAAAGTAATGAAGAAGGATTTTTTTTCCGGGAATGAAGGGGAAGGGTGGAAAGGAAGAGAGGGGGAGGGGGGGTAATAGGTAGCTATGCTTAACAAGTTGTCGTTGTGACTCCTATCTTTTGTCCAATGCTGGAAGGTGCATGGGTCGAACCAAGCTGTAATCAGAGATTATAACCGGATTTGAACCCACAACACCTGCCAGGGCGTGTCGCTCACTGGTACCCGTGTACCTTTGAATCACAGAGGCGCTGGACAAAAGAAGCCTGCACAACCCCCCATATTAACCATAGCGACATGGGTTGGTCTATTTTTAGACACAAATTGTGCCTCTTCCTCCACCTACTGTAGAAACCACCGACCGAGAAGTTTTAATCTAACATGTTTTTACTTTCAGAACGACGACACTATGCAGGCCCTTACGACTTGCAAGGTACTGCGTGTGACGCTGTTCGTCCGAAAGCGTGTTAGTCCGCGTTTCTCAGCGCGGTTCTTCGGAGAAAGGCTCCGTTCCTACGACAATTGACCAAACTCGTGACTTTAGTCATGACCTTGAAATGCGGCCAGGCATATATTAATATTTTTTTGAAACGATGATTCTACACTTCAATTACGTAGTCGTGCTAACGTAAGAACTAGAATGACTCTTAAATGTCTTGGACACTTTACTTTTTGTTCTTACAAAGTATAAAAATTACCTTTTTATAAGTATAAAAATTACCTTTTTGCCGACCGGTTTCGGGTAAGTAGTTACCCATCTACGGGGCCGAGTCCAACTCGGACTCGGCCCTGTAGATGGGTAACTACTTACCCGAAACCGGTCGGCAAAAAGGTAATTTTTATACTTTGTAAGAACAAAAAGTAAAGTGTCCAAGACATTTAAGAGGATGATTCTACAATTGATGAAGGGACGGTAAGTAAGTAATTCATTCCCGGAAAAAAATCCTTCTTCATTACTTTCCCTTACCGTCCCTTCATCAATGGTAGAATCATCGTTTCAAAAAAATATTAATATATGCCTGACCGCATTTCAAGGTCATGACTAAAGTCACGAGTTTGGTCAATTGTCATAGGAACGGAGCCTTTCTCCGAAGAACCTCGCTGAGAAACGCGGACTAACACGCTTTCGGACGAACAGCGTCACACGCAGTACCTTGCAAGTCGTAAGGGCCTGCATAGTGTCGTCGTCCTGAAAGTAAAAACATGTTAGATTAAAACTTCTCGGTCGGTGGTTTCTACAGTAGGTGGAGGAAGAGGCACAATTTGTATCTAAAAATAGACCAACCCATGTCGCTATGGTTAATAAGAGGGGTTGTGCGGACTTCTTTTGTCCAGCGCCTCTGTGGTTCAAAGGTACACGGGTACCAGTGAGCGACACGCCCTGGCAGGTGTTGTGGGTTCAAATCCGGTTATAATCTGATTACAGCTTGGTTCGACCCATGCACCTTCCAGCATTGGACAAAAGATAGGAGTCACAACGACAACTTGTTAAGCATAGCTACCTATTACCCCCCCTTCCTTTCCACCCTTCCTCTTCATTCCCGGAAAAAAATCCTTCTTCATTACTTTCCCTTACCGTCCCTTCATCAATTGTAGAATCATCGTTTCAAAAAAATACTAATATCAAGAATTTTCAAATTATCTGAATCTACATTTCTCGCATTAAGCATTTATCCTTCCGCAACAGAAAAGTAAAGCCGACTGCTATACGTCGTTAGAAAAAAGAAAGAAAAAAGTTATAAATAATGATTCAAAAATGAAACAAAAAATATACAAATATGATTCAGAAATGACAAAAAAATGATACGAAAATGATTGTAAAATAAAACAACAGACATAAAAATGACACAAAGCTAATATCAAAAGATACAAATACAAAAATAATATATGTATAAAAATACATACCACAGTTGTCAACCGTGAGCAGGTACTAACGTCAAAGTTGTCCACCTCGGCTGAACATTAGACATCTAGTTAGGCAGTCCGCCATCAATAACTGTGTATTGCCACTAGGGAGAACTTGTCCAAATATCGACGAGCAGACACCGGTTGATCACGATCCTCAGAAGTAAACACCATCAGAAGGAAAGCAGTGATCATGAAGAAATAGAACAAATATTCCGAGCAAATGAAATGCGCAAGTTTTACGAGAAGGTGAACCAATCTAATAAGAGCTACACAATATGACATCACGATCAGTAGGAGCTAACAAAATTATAACAAGTTATCATAAACCGCCCCAGCTTATTTCGTTTAACTGAATCGTACGGCGCCTTGAAGTCTATAAACAAATGGTGAGGCTACAAGTTGAATTCCCAGACTTTATTGAGGATCTGTCGCAAGATGAACATTCAGCCCCTCATGGAGCATTTTTTTCGAAAACCGCACTGGTACTCGCCAACAAAGGAATTTTGTATGCAATTGAGGAGAGTAATACCTCGATAATTGCTGCATTCGAATCGTTGGCCCTTTTTGTAAATAGGGCCTATGAGACGTTCCAACCAGTCCGTAGGTAATTCCTCCTCAGTCTATACCTTTAGTATAAACTAATGGATAGCATAATACAGCCGTTCGCTCCCGACTTTCAAAAGTTCGGCGGGGATGCCGTACTTTTCAGCTGCTTTGCCGTTTTTCAGCTCTCTCGCTTCTTTTCTAACCTCATCCAAAGTTGGTGGTTTTCATGCAGGGGTTTTAGGGGCCAGGAAAGGTTATTATTATAGTTAGAGACCCCTCCCACCACTAAGAGGGAGGGCTCCCATACAAATAAAACACAAATTTCCCCAGAACTCGAGAACTAATCAAGCAAATGGAATCAAATTTGGCATGTGGGTGTTGTTGGAGGCAAGAATTTTTTCTATGGTGAATTGAAACCCCTCCTCTCTTTAGGAGGGAAATTATGGCTCCTCCCATACAAACGAATTACAAATTTGCTCTTATCTCGAGAACTAATCAAGCAAGTGGGGGTTTTTGGAGGCATGATTTTTTTTTGATGAATTAGGACTCCTCCCCTGTTTAGAAGGGGCGGCTCCCATGCAAATGAAACACAAATTTCCCCAGAACTCGAGAACTAATCAAGTAAATGGAACCAAATTTGGCATGTGGGTGTTGTTGGAGGCAAGAATTTCTTTTATGGTGAATTGAAACCCCTTCCCCATTTAAGAGGAGGGGGCTCCCATGCAAATGAAATTCAAATATCCTTATAACTCGAGAACTAATCAAGCAAGCGCAACCAAATTTGGCATGTGGGGGTTTTAGAGGCATGAATTTATTTTATGATGGTTTGAGACCCCTCAACCCTGTGGTCTCAACCACAGAGGCGCTGATCAAAGGTACACGGGTACCAGTGAGCGACACGCCCTGGCAGGTGTTATGGGTTCAAATCCGGTTATAATCTCTGATTACAGCTTGGTTCGACCCATGATCCTTCCAGCATTGGACAAAAGATAGGAGTCACAACGACAACTTGTTAAGCATAGCTACCTATTACCCCCCCCCCCCCCCCTTCCTTTCCACCCTTCCCCTTCATTCCCGGAAAAAAAATCCTTCTTCATTACTTTCCCTTACCGTCCCTTCATCAATTGTAGAATCATCGTTTCAAAAAAATATTAATATATGCCTGACCGCATTTCAAGGTCATGACTAAAGTCACGAGTTTGGTCAATAGTCCTTCCAGTGTTGGGCAACTGAACGGAGAGAGAATTTGTTAATCGAGCAAGACTAACGCATTTTTATCTAAAGTTTAAACGTGAAAACCAAATCTGTTTTGCTTTTCATATATATATATATATATATATATATATATATATATATATATATATATAAATTATGCTATAAAGTTTCACGTTAGCATAAAAAAATTTATTCACTATACTTTTAACACTTGATCGTTCCTAACTACACACAAGACTGAATTGAAAATTAATTCTATAAGGCTTATATCTACTGAATCTGCTGATGCGTCGTTTCCTCGGGTGGTTCGATTCTGATTCAACCTTTGTCCGCGTGGTTCGATCGGGTCTTGCAGTCGTCATCGGTTGTTGATCGATGGTTGCGTTGATGGTTTGGTTCCTCGGTTTGTTGCTATGGGTCCCGGCTGGGTTTTCGCTGACGTCTTGACTTCGGGTGCGCTTTGGTCGGGTAGTTGTGGTGTAACGCCTCCCCTCTTAGATTGTCGTCCGTCCTCGGGCGATTTACCGAAAAGGATGAGACTTGGTAATGGTGTCGGTTTAATTTGCTTGATAGGGTCTTTAGGTTCCGTGGTGGTTCCAGCATGGTTATGGACTTCTAGAAAGGATTCTTCCTTTGATTTGATTTTTCTGTTGATAATATAAATAGTAAGAGAGCAGATAATGATTAGTATGAGGAGGATTCCTCCTCCGATGGTTGTTCTTCTTTTAGAACGATGCAAATCCAGTTTTACGTCCTGGAGGCTGTTCAAATTTTCCAATTTGAGGTGAGAGAACTCGTTTTGTTCTTCCGTGTAGTTTAGTTGTATCATCTTGCTTCCGAACACTGGAAGGAGGTATTCTTCGTTATTTTCCAGAGAGACTTGGCTATTGTATGTAATGTTCATCACTTTTATTGTGCAATTGTTTGCTTCTATGATTGTCGGAGTGTTGATCAATCTAGAGCTGTTGCATGAATCGGAAATCAGTACTTTTTCGTTTGTGTCAATAAGTATGATTCCTTTCTTGATTTCTTCTACACGGGTAGTTTGTCTTACGGGTTTTATGTCGCATTTTGGTGTGCGGTGATTTAAGAGGTTATAGATGCATTCGTCCTCGAGAAGAGTTGTCTTTTCACATATGTCGCAATGTTCAGTCTGTTTGTAAATGGAGTCTCCATGCTTTGCCACCAGCTTTATGTTTGTGTGGATTCGTGTGTTATTTATGTTGAGCGGTTGAATGTTGATCAGATCGAACTCGTTGTCGTCCAGAATGGGTATTTTCACCAGTATTAGAATTTCGCCTCGGCCTACAATTACGCTTTCTGAGCTATACTGAAATATTTGGTCTAAGTAATCTAATTTTAGTTTCTGTGCATTTAGTCTGTTAAAAATATATTTTTTCTCTTCAAATGAGAATAAATTCCTGTTTAAAACGCTAAATTTGGCAAATTCTATTTGTTCTTCTATATTACTAAGAATTTGGATTATTAAGTCAAGGTTTATGATCAGGTTGATGTATTCCAAATCGGCCCTAACAGTTAACGAACTGTTCCTTTGCTCTACGATGTGTTTGTTAATCTTTTTGAGAATATCCGTAATATTATTGATTTTGTTTTGTATTTTTTCATTGATGATTATTTGTCTTGATAGAGATTTCGAGATTGAATTTTCCTGTTTTGCTAGGGTACCTAAACTCTGATTTATGATTTCTAGATCGTCATTGTCTGGATTGCCTGCTAACAATTTTATCACTGATCCTAATGCATTGACTAGTGCTCTTCTGGTTCTGTGGGAATACAAACTCATCAATTTTCCTCTAGCATATTGGATTTTGAAATCTAGTGTGTTACGTAAATGGTCAATGATTTTCAGGTTTTCAGCTGTTCTTTCGATATAGTCTATGTTATACTCGATAGATTGGATGTTAATTTTGTGTATAATCCTCTCAAATCCTAACCTTATCCTGACTTGTTTTAGCTTTATGGCTATTATGCCATTGTTATGGGATACATCTTTAAATTTGGTACTGTTTATTAAGGTGATGAAAGGTAAACTGTAACGAGAATTAAATGATTGGTTTATTGGTTAGTTTTTTATTCTGTTTTTATGTATTTTGATGTCGTTGACATCTTCAAATGTTAGTTCATTGTTGGTTTTAACGGTTGTAGTTTTAAATGGGTCTTTATCTTTTGTTAGGCGTTGTGAGTTTTTAATATACTTAATGTCGCCAGGGTAAAGATTTGTGGGTTTTTTGTTAGTTTCGTGCTGTTGTTCATATTCGTTTTTTCGCCTATTTAGTTCGATTTTTACCGCTGACTGTAATTTTTTTGCTGTTTCCGATATCTCTTCCATATTTGTTGTTCCTGAGTTATTGAATATTAAGTTTCGCGGTTGGTTTTTGATGGCTGAATGGAAGCTATTGTTGTAGATGTCTATTACGATGTTTATTTGTTCGTTTATCGTCAGATTGTTAAACTTCGCCTTATTCGTGCGGAAAATTTCTATTAGTGTCGAGTGGAACCGTTCCACTATACCGTTCGAGTTCGATCCACTCGCGAAGTGTATTTCGATTCCGAGATCGTTAAGGAATCCTACGAAATCTATAGACCTAAAAGATGGCTCTTGGTCACATACTATAGTCTTCGGTCTTCCGAACTGTCGAATGTGCTCGGTAATCGCTGTTTTTATGTCAATGATAGTTCTAGTGGTTAATGGGATGATGTTTGCGAATTTGGAAAAGGAGTCGACTATAGTGAGCCATTTTTGCCCTTTTAAAAAGAAAATGTCTATATGAACTCGATCGAAAGGTTTTTCTCCAAATATACTCTTTCTTATTAGTTTCGGTGGTTTTCTGTCATATTTAGCTTTTTTGCAAATATTACATGAATTGATAAAAATTTTGAGTTTTCGGTCGAGTTGTGGGAAAAAATGGGTTTGCATTATTTGGTTCTTATTTTCCTTTATGCCACGATGCCCATAGTGGTGTATGTTTCTTATGGTTTCATCCTGCTCTTCTTCCATTCTTATGTCATCCAGTAAGGTTTCTGAAATGAAAACTTTGTATATATTATTATTTGAGAAGTGTTTTTTGTAAGTTTCTTGGACCAATTGTGCTAGTGACACGGGGACTTTTAAGCAATTTACACCCTTCGGGTTGAGGGTTCGTTTTAATATTTCTACCACGTTTTCTTCGGTGTATTCTTTTCTGACAATTGTGTGTCTATGGAATTTTGGAAAGACTTGCTCGTACGCTGATAACTCTATATTACCAATTTTAAATAAAACTTGCGTTCTGAAAACATTGATTGGCTTTTCGGTATATCTGATAAAATAATCGTCGCTTGTGTCTGCCGAGTGTACCGTCATTATGTCGCTTTCATCATCCGAATCTTCTGCTGCTCGCTCAGACGGTTCAACGTTTAAAGATAGCGATGATTGCGAATGCATGTTTAAATGGTTTTTCAAATTTACGCGTGACAATGCGTCGGCGACTACGTTTTGTTTGCCTGGTTTATAGATAAGTTCATAATCAAACTCTTCTAAAGCCAATTTTCCTCTAATAATTCTATGGTTTGCGTTACTAAGTGAGAAAGTTAGTGGTTGGTGGTCTGTGAACATTTTAAACTTCCTTCCATAAAGATAAGGTCTGAAGTGTTTCACTGCCCATACAATTGCCAGGAATTCTTTCTCTGTTGTTGAGTAGCGCTCTTCTGTTTGGTTTAATGTCCTTGAAGCATATGCGATAGGTCTGTCACGCCCTATCGGTCCTTGTGACAACACAGCGCCTATGGCATAGTCGCTTGCGTCTGTTGTCAGTAAAAATTCTTTATTGAAATCTGGGTAAGCTAATACCGGGTCAAGCATTAAAAGTTCTTTACATTTTTCAAAACACCTTTTTATTTCGGGTGTAATTTCAAATTCAGTTTCTTTCCTGAGGAGTGCTGTTAGTGGTTTAACGATTTTTGCGAAATCCTTGATAAATCGCCTGTAGTAACCGAGCATTCCTAAAAATTGCCTTATTTCTTTTTCACTTGAAGGTAGTGGCCATTGTTTAATAGCTTCTATTTTGTCGCTATTTGGTCGTACTCCGTCTTCAGAGACTGTATGACCTAAAAACTGAGTTTCTTTTCTAAAAAACTCGCATTTGTCAAGTTGAATTTTTAATCTCGCGTCCTTTAATTTTTCAAGCACTTGAGATAGATTTTTTGCGTGTTCTTGAAGGGAGCTGGAGAAGACAATTATATCGTCCATGTAGACGAAGCAGCATACTCCGATTAAGTCTCTTAGAATGCAGTCCATGACTCTTTGAAACGTCGCTGGGGCGTTCTTTAATCCGAATGGCATACGAGTGAATTCGTATTTGCCACCGTTTACCGAAAAAGCGGTTTTTTCTGTATCTTCCTTTGCCAACTGAATTTGGTGGAAGCCAGAAACCAAATCGATCGTTGAGAAGTATTTTGCTTTACCTAATTTATCCAGAATATCCGTGATTTCTGGTATGGGATATTTATCATTGATTGTTTTTTCATTAAGTTTTCTATAATCAATGACTAAACGAAATTTCTTTTTGCCAGACGCATCAGGTTTCTTTGGGACTACCCATACAGGAGAGGTGTATGGTGATATAGATTCCTTGATTATTCCGTCCGCAAGCATTTTCTTTATTTGGTCTTGTACCTCACTTTCGTATACGTAAGGGTATTTGTACGATTTGGAGTGTACTGGCACATTGTCGACCGTTCTGACGTTGTGCTTTATTTTGTGGGTGAACGACAGTTTATCTGTCTCCACGTAAAGAACGTCTCTATAGTTGTTGATCACTTTCTTGAGGGCATGCTTCTCTTCATCATTCATGTGATCGTCTCTAAATGTGTATTTCGCAGGGTCGACCGTTTTTGGTAAATCCGTCAGGTCGAACGGGTCATTTTCAATTTCTTTATCTAAGTCATTAGAAAGTTTGAGTTCGTTTGCGTTAATTTCGATCGATGTTTCTGAGTGATTTTGCACTGCTATAAAAGCTACGTTGTTTGTGCTTCTGTAGAGGCCTGGTAATATTGAAAAATTGTCGAAAGGTTTTTCTTCTTTTACGAGAAAATCTCCATCATTTTTTGTTCTGATTTTTACAAATTGAAATTTTTGTTCTGTTAAGTTTATTTTATGTTTTTCGGGGAATCTCTTTTTCATATGGAAGGTCTTTCTACCAATTTTCAAAATGTTTTTGCTAACATCGATTTTCGCATTAAGATCTCGTAGTGACTCGTATCCAATGAGTCCATCAAAAAATTTATGAAATTCGAAAATGAAAAATTTTAATTTTTTGTTAATTTGAAATGGGTCAAATGATGCCGATTTATCTATGATGTGTGTGCCTTTTATATTGGTCACTTTTGATGTTGGCTCTATCTTACAGTTTTCAATATTTACGTGTGCTGGCGATATGTAATTTTTGTTCGCTCCTGTGTCGATCAAAAATTTCATTTCACCTTTTGAAGTTTGGATAGTTATGTACGGAACGAAATTGTTGTCATTTTTTATTATTTTTTTCTTTGTGGTGCTTCTTCCACGTGAAAATTTAATTCCTCGTCGACAAAGTAATCGTCGTCGTCCGAGTTAAGCACGTTTTCGTCTTGTTGCTGTGAGGTGTCAAATTCGTCCTCGCAGTTTTTGCGTTCGGTTTCATGGTTGTTAACCTCTGTATGAGACCTTGCCGTTCTCATCGAAACGTCGTCGTCCGGTGGGGCGGCTCTTGTTTTAAATTTTCCGGACCCATAAGATTTTGTATGTGGGTTATTGAAATTTGAGGTGGACGGTTTTGCGATGAATTGGTTACTATTGTTATTAAAATTTGTAGGCGGTTTTGAAATATTAACGAGAGGTACATTTGGATTATTACAGTTAGAATTTGTTTGTCTAACGTTTTTGTTGATATGGTCGGATGGCGGTCTTTTATTAAATTTTTGTCTGTATGCAGCATTCGCGTATTGGGTTGTGATGGCATAAGCCTCCTCCAGGCTTTTTGGCCTGTAGCTTCTGACATGCATTGGTAAATCATCCGTCAGTCCGTCTATAAATCTGGTGAGCGTTATTAAGCTCACTAGGCTATTTATTGCTTTTGTTGAGTTAACGTAGTCCTCCATCATTGCTGCTGTTGATTTGATAGCAGTATCGATGGTCTTTATTTTGTTATAATATTCAGTTAACGTCTTTTTTCCTTGAGTAATGTAGAACAAGGATTGAATATGCGACGTTAGATCGCGTCTGTCTCCGTAGGAGTTTAAAATTACTTCCTTGATTTCTGCCCAACCGTTCGGGTTACCAGCAGCAATCAAAATTTCTTTTGCTTCTCCCGTAATTTTATTTTTCACTGCCCTGACCAGTTGACTATACACCGGTTCGTCTTGATAGCTTTTAAAAAGATCAAGAGTATTTTCGGCGTCCTCTAGCCAAGCGTGTGTCTCTTTTTTATTACCCGCAAATGTTGCTAAGTTTTTAATGGGGTCTGGGGTCCTAAATTGTAAGAAGGGATCCTCAGCTTTTGCTTTCAAGTGTCTAATCTGACCGATTAGTTCGTTTTGGTTGTTGGTTAGGCTCTTAATGTGCTGGAGCAAACTTTCAACTGTAATTTGTGGAATCGGAACTGGTTGAACATCGTCCAGTTCCGTATCCGAAAGGTCTGATTTAAATTCAGCCATGCTTGAGTACGAGTACGATATTCACTTTTTTTCACTTACACTGCGCTTTCGCGATTAGTGGTTAGTTAGTTTTATTTTTTCTTTTGTGATATTTCAGGTGTCTGCTTACCGCTGGTGGGGGCTCGCACCTCTGAATTAGTATGGTTTTTGATTAAAAGTCGTGGATTACTTACAGGTAGATTATTCTCATCTCCTGGAGCCTGGGTAGATAGTGTCGGATTCCAAGTGGCGGGATTAATCCTCCTTTGTAGACTTGGTGATTGTGCTCCTAGATGTTCGCTCTGTTAACACTGTTCACTTCGTTTAACCACTTGCCTTAAGACTGCGCCAATTATGCTATAAAGTTTCACGTTAGCATAAAAAAATTTATTCACTATACTTTTAACACTTGATCGTTCCTAACTACACACAAGACTGAATTGAAAATTAATTCTATAAGGCTTATATCTACTGAATCTGCTGATGCGTCGTTTCCTCGGGTGGTTCGATTCTGATTCAACCTTTGTCCGCGTGGTTCGATCGGGTCTTGCAGTCGTCATCGGTTGTTGATCGATGGTTGCGTTGATGGTTTGGTTCCTCGGTTTGTTGCTATGGGTCCCGGCTGGGTTTTCGCTGACGTCTTGACTTCGGGTGCGCTTTGGTCGGGTAGTTGTGGTGTAACGTATATATATATATATATATATATATATATATATATATATATATATATATATATATATATATATATATATATATATATATATATATATATATATATATATATATATATATATATATATATATATATATATATATATATATATATATATATATATATATTATTGTTTTCCATGCAAAAATCTACGAAAAGAATAAAAAGGCGATTGTTGCAAATTCTATAGTTTGAATTTCCATTTCTGTTTGGTGTTAGACGCTCATTTTTCGAGTTCTTCAAGCTGTAGAGCCCACAGACAATTGATTTTATGTAAAAAAATTTAACTTACATCCCACAAATTTGCCCTCCGATTTTTGAAGCCAACTTCAAAAACTTTCAAAATAATTTGCCGGCGACTCGCCCCTCCCGCAGAAATCACCTCTGTCTAGGTTTATTTGTTTTCCTAGGTCTACTGACGTCTATTACTTTCCTTCAGTTGGGCCTAAACGAGCGACAGAGAGTAAAAAGAGGATCACCCCTGCAAAATGGTATTTTCTACGAAAAAGTTTTTCTTGAAATGGTACATTTCGCTTAAGGTTCTTTGTGAAATGGTATTTGGCGAAATGATATACAATTACGGCGAATATTACTATCCGCTTTATCACCCGCATTCTGGCTAAGCAATTGGGGAGTTGTTTTCTACTTTACTGTTCTTATTCTTATTCTTATTCTTATTAATACCATCACAGCCACAATAAAGGAATCCTGGAAATAATTTTAATTATTTCTAATCATAGAAATATTTCAAATTATTTTCTTGTCTGTATTGACATTTGCAAAACATTCGAAATATTTCGCAAATGTTAAATCGGCCAGGCCAACTGTGAAGTATTGACGCAGAGACGATTCAGTGAAATGGATCTTATATGAATAAGTTATTCATGCATAGATGCATTGCGGAATCTACAGGGGAAGAAGAAACGGGGACGTCTCGTACCAACCGCTTCTGATTAGTAATTAAATTGATTAAGTTTTGATTTTCGTTGGGAGTATTTTGCTAGTAAAGGTTAAATAATACTCCGGACCCTCGAGGATGGGACAAGTACATTTACTTACTTGCCCTTGGTAAAAACCTAGGTTATAGCGCCTTTGGTCGCTCTTAATTGATACACTGGACCCTCGGGGATGAACTTATGGTATTAACCACAAGCCAAGCTGCAATTGGCCAAGGTTATAGCGCCTTATTTCGCTCACTGAAAATAGAATAAACACGCCAACTACTAATATTAGATGAGTAAAAAAACTATTCCTGCAAAACTCTGTTTAGTTAACAAATTTTTCGTTTCTGAAGCCACCGGAACTCGCCAATAGATAACCGAAAATTTATTAACAACAAATAACTTCAGCACAGCACTATGATTACCAACGTCATTCATTCATATTTGTAATTATAACAGACAGCGCATTCACATTATGTTGCTAAGTTACGCGCTTGGTAACGTAATATATTAAATATCTATATTCCATTTCCCTGATACCGTCCCTTATATCTAGATACTCGTTTCCACTTTTACTTAATGTTACTAAACTTCTCAAATTACTCAAATTTCATACATACCAGAAACTACCCACTCACTTACAAAACACCAGTAATGCTTCCAACCCAATCCTTATCCAAATCATCGGCAGAAGAGATGCAACCCGTTTCAATTTTCATCATCTTCAACTCCGTCCAGTATAATCGATTTTCCTTCCCATAAATTCACTTTTTCACATCAGCTGCCACTACTTACACTTAATTTACATTACATGTTTAGTTCTAGTTCCATTTTTCTTTTTTCTCACAAAATAACTCTAATTCTAAGAATAAAATCAGACGTGACAATTTTCGCGTCTATTCACGGCCGCAGTTTGCTTCGATCTCGGAGTTGTTTTCTACTTTACTGTGAGGAAAAATTGCAAATTTGTATATTAAACTACCCATGAACTCCTCAGACTCTTGCAAAACTCGAGATTGTGACAAAGATCATCCGAGATTCATGATTTTTGTACAACACAGTATAATTTGTGACAATACGAAGTTTGTCGGGTCAGCTAGTTTAATATACAAATTTGCAATTTTTCCTCACAGTAAGGTAGAAAACAACTCCCCTCATTGCTAAGTCAGAAAGCGGATAGCAATATTCGCCGTGATTGTACAACATTTGGCCGAATACCATTTCGCAAAAAAAACTTAAGCGGAATGTACCATTTCACGAAAAACTTTTCTGTGGAAAATACTATTTCGCTATCGCTCGTTCGGGCCCAACTGAAGGAAAATAATTGAGGTCAGTAGACCTAGGAAAACAATTAAACCTAGATAGTGGTGACTGCTACAGGGCGCTGTATTTCATTTGTATGGGAGCAAGGAAGGGGCCTCAATTCATCAAAAAAAATCTTGCCTACGAGAACCCCCACATGCCAAATTTGGTTCCATTTGCTTGATTAGTTCTCGACTTATGAGAACATTTTTATTTTATTTGTATGGGAGACCCCTTCCTATTGAAAGAGGGAAGGGTCATAATTCACCATAGAAACAATTTCTGCCCCCTAAAAGTCGCACATGCCAAATTTGGTTGCAATTGCTTGATTAGTTCTCTAGTTATGCAGAAATTTGTGTTTCATTTGTATGGGAGCCCCATCCTCTAACTATCATAAGAAGGCTAACTATCATCCGAAGGTTTTCGAAAGTCTTATCCACGATTCGCTTTACCCGAAGGTTCATCATATCATTTCGGAATGGCAGCATGGGTTTGTGAAAAAACGTTCTACGATAACAAACTTGATGGCGTATGTCACTTCACTGACAAACGCACTTGAAAAGCGTCAGCAAGTCGATGCCGTTTATGTCGATTTTGCTAAAGCGTTCGACAGGGTGCCACATTTTCTGTTGGTATCGAAGCTAGAAAGGATGGGATTTCCTGAGTGGCTAACACGGTGGATACTGTCGTATCTTACCGATCGCAGTGCGTTTGTACGTATAGATGGAACTAGTTCGCAGCCATTTGAGGTTCAATCCGGTCTGCCCCAAGGAAGTCACCTTGGCCCATTGCTGTTTATCCTTTTTGTAAATGATTTGTGTAGCATCATAAAATCTTCCAAGTATATGTACGCAGATGACCTGAAGTTCTTTCGTGTAGTAGCATCAAGAGTTGACTGCTGTGCTTTACAATCCGACATCGATTCCCTGGTAAGTTGGTGTGTGCTTAATGGAATGGACGTGAACGTGCAGAAATGCAACATTATTTCATTCTGTAGGAGTAGGAATGTCATATCATTTGACTACACGATGGAAATGGACAGCATCAACCGTGTCGAAACTGTGAAAGACTTGGGCATCCTCTTGGACAGTAAATTATGTTTTGCTCAACACATTGCCGTTACTACTGCTAAGGCTTACGCTATACTAGGCTTCTTCAAAAGGAATACGCAGCAGTTCAACGATATCTACTGTCTGAAATCGCTTTATTGTTCAATCGTGCGCAGTATTCTTGAATACCGGGTGCTTGTGTGGGCACCTTATTATGCTGTTCAAATCAACCGGATAGAACGAATCCAGCGTCAATTCGTTCGGTACGCTCTGCGCAGGTTACCCTGGGATGATCCTGTTCGTCTACCTCCGTACGAAAAAAGATGCGTGCTTATACGTCTACCCACTCTGACAAATAGGAGAAGTATGTTGCAACGATTATTTATCTACGATCTTCTGGAAAATAACGTGGATAGCCGGAGCTACTAGGTCAAATTCGGTTCAACGTACCTCCTAGGCTTACCGTCAAGCGGATTTCTTCCGGCTTCCTTTACACCGTACTCTTTTCGCCCGAAATAACCCGATTGATGTGTGTTCCCGCGAATTTAATAGTGTATCTGACTGTTATGAGTTTAATGTAACTAGAACAACTTTAAAAAACAGAATAAGTTTACATTAAGAACTGTCTGTACGATATAATCGAAGACCAGGAAATAAAATTAAAAATTAAAAGAACCTTCCCCGGTCCCAAAAACCCATACATGCCAATTTTAACGCCGATCGGCTTAGTAGTTTTCGATTCTAGAAGGAACATACCGACAGACAGACAGACAGTCAGAAATCCATTTTTATAGGTATAGATAAGTTTGGCCAGTAAATTCTGTTGATATAAGCGAAGATATAAGCTATTACAAGTTCCGGGGACTTCCGGTAACACCCAGACCAGTGGCCAGTTTCGTCCATCAACAAAAAATTATCTTGCGATACCTTAAATCACACTATAGCAGAATTCAATAACTAGATCAATGGAACCCGATTCGTCGAACGACTTTTTTAAAAATTGGCTCAAAGGTGTAACATGGCAACACAAACCAACTGGCATTTACCGTTTAAATTAGGGTAGATGCTCCAGTAGTTGTGGTAGTACCTATAGTGGTGGAAACTCGAATTATTCCGTTATTCTTGCAGATTTTGGTACAAGTTCGATAGGTATCGAACTACCAGTACCAATATTATCAGTAAGCACCAAACTTGCACCAAAATCTGCAAAAATAACGGAATAATTCGAGTTTCCACCACTATAGGTACTACCACAACTACTGGAGCATCTACCCTACCTCTTTTATTTTTTAATAAAAACGGTATTTTGAAGACCGTGACTGGGTCTACTACTAGGGTAGACGCACCATTAGTGGTGGTAGTACCAGTAGTGGTGGAAACTTGAATTATTCCTTTATTTTTGCAGATTTTGGTACAAGTTTGATAAGTATCGAACCACCAGTAAGAGTATTATTTGATAAATATCAAACTTGTACCAAAATCTGCAAAAATAATGGAATAATTCGAGTTTCCACCACTACTGGTACTACCACCACTAATGGTGCGTTTACCCTATAAGTAATCTTGGCGATCAGATCCAGATCATGGGTTTGAGTGATTTTATTTGTCAACATTCGCCAGAATTTGAACAGACCTAGTTGCAGTCTAAACATTGCGCCTGCCATGGTGTGGCCAGTTTTTGCCTGGGCATGTCATCCGAGTTCGAGAAATGATAATTGATGTGTATATTGGACCGAATGGCATACCATTTCCACCATCCACCGGACTGTCGATCGATCAACGGAAACCATTCACAATTCCATCCACGTTTGTAGGCCGAAACCCATACTTCTTCGTTTTTCTTCGTAAATCTGCAAGGTCATACCAACCGTTTGCACGCATCATCGTCATCGGTGATGTCTGAAATCGGCGACAGAGCAGGCAGCCACCCGGCGAGGGGACGTGACGCAGAGGCCGGATTTCGGCGTGTTAAGCCATAAATACCATGCGGGCAATTCTCGGAAGAGTCCATCACTCTGCGAACGCCTGCAGTCGGTGGTGATTGCTGGCACGGAGGTAGACAGAGAGTGCAACGAAACAAAAAAAAAAAAAGAATAAATATATAACCCACAGGCAAAGCAAGGATGTTGCAGAAACCCAGCAAACACAAATGAAGATCCACCGCTGGCTGACTGGCTCGAGCTTTATCGCCGTGCCAGCGCAGCGAGGCTTCCACCAGCAGCGCGCATTTTCGGCCTGGTGCATCCCTTGGCGGATGGTTTTGTTGGCGCTTCTTCTTCACCGTTTACGTTTTTGCCACCGTTTTGCCACGCAGGGCGGACATAGTTTTGGAAAAAAAAGTTGCACTTTGGTACCTGCGTAAAACTATTATCCGTCAGTTACTGCACTCTGGTGCGGTAGGTAGATGGGTAGGACGAAACTGTTTGAGCAGGGGATTTATGGGAGAAAAGGTGCATTATTCGAAACCCAAAAAAAAAAAAAAAAATAACGACTTACCGTGGACTGATGAAGGGCTTCAATATTTGTCACGCATCATAGGCAAAATGGAATTGCCAAAAAAAAAGGAAATTTGTTTTTGCCATTTAGCAACGAGCTTCGCTTTGGAACAGGTATAGAACGGGTGGATGAAATTTATTCATGGAATAGTTATTAGTGTCGTGGGATGCAGGTAATTAAATGCATGGTGCCTTCACGATTGATTTACAATCTACGACTTTGTTCAACTGAACATTTTCTAAAGTTCATTAACATTTAATAGAAAATGTTCAGGCTAAATTGAATTTATTAAAAAATAATCTATTGTATTCAAATCTTCTTGTAATACAAGATATTGTAGTTTCTGTTATTTATGTTGGGATAAGTTAATGTTATCACATTGAAGTAAGTCTTTTTAATTAATACAAAATGAATTTTTAGTTTCAATTTTTTGGACAATTTTTGCGTATTCCCATTGCAGGGTACAAGATTTAGCAGTTTAATGTCCTGAAGTGAAGGAAAGTTTTCCACAATAGAAAATATGTGGTTTTAACACTCTAAATGA
Organism: Sabethes cyaneus; assembly: GCF_943734655.1. Taxonomy (NCBI): domain Eukaryota; kingdom Metazoa; phylum Arthropoda; class Insecta; order Diptera; family Culicidae; genus Sabethes; species Sabethes cyaneus. The sequence continues at coordinate 38,353,089 of NC_071353.1, read as the reverse complement.
CGTAAACAGGAATAGGCTGTTGGGATAGTTAGAAATGATTTTTCGTAATTAAACTATCACACCAAGCAGTAGTATTCAGGCTGGGCACAGTGTCATTTCCGAAATATTAATAATTGGAAACAGTCAGAGTTTACTCCGTGAAGGTACCGTTGCAACGTCCACGTTCGAAACATAGATGTTTCTGTGCTACAACTGCATTCTCCCTTATTTAGGACAGCTGCCTTTTTGGCAGACCATCGAGTCTCCCGAATAACCTGACTGCGTCAGACATCCCCCTTTCGCAATGGCATATGATTAGCATTAGCATCCAGATGGTTCCGAAATGAGCCTCTAATATCATTTCATTATCCTTCACGTTTGCACAAATGAGCACCGGAACGGGACATCGTTGGTCCACCGCCCGTACTCGTATCATATAGCGAACCAGGCGTGGGCAATCGTTCCGACGGACAAAAGTGTGGTCCTAGATTGACAGATGAATTGTCAGTTTCCTCGCGGGAAATACTCATTTAAAAATCGCGAACCAGGGCGCATCGGTTCGCGTGTCTCCGTTGAGTTGCTCATTCCCGGTACGGACTGAATTTGGCCTCGTCATTGTCGCATCAAACTGCAGCTGCCATTCTCGGTTTTGCATCGTGTCGGGCTCAGTTGCAGTCACGGTGTGTCGCACCACCGGAGTGCGAGATTGATTCTAATCTAATCAATTAGACTCGCGTGCTCGTTTATCGTCTAAAATCGGTAGTCTGAGTTTTCCCAGAGCAGTTCCAGCCTGGAGGCAGCCTGTTGCCGCTGAACCGAACCGAAGAGCCCTTAGCAGTTTAGCATTCAGAAGCTGAAGCAAGCGGTGGCAATTTGGAGTTATGATGTTCAGTTTTGAATGTTTTGGAATCATAATGAGCAGGATCCGCTCGGTGGTCTGCTGGTAGGGAGTCTACACAATCACATAATATTAATTTGCTATGCTACAATGAAACAACTGGAACTGAAGTCCATCAATCCCAACGGTCGATTAGCAGTGTCCAATTCTGGCAAGCGTGCGCTAATTAGTCGGCCAGCTCGTCGTTGTACCTGAAATGACACTATGTCAAATCTCCGTTGCAGATCTCGTAGAGATTGTGAAATGCGTATAACGTCGAAGCTTCGGATTGAATGAAGTTGCCGCCCAGTAGACCTAATTGAGGAAAGAAAAATTATGAAAATGCACTCAGTTTTAGCACGGAAATTGTATCGGTTGCTGTCCGGTTGCATGCATGATTAGAGACCTTTATTAAGGGTAATTGTGATATTTATCCTACAGGACATACAGACTTCCAAATTGTTTTGCTTGAAGTTGTGATGATGAGCTACTTCAGTAAAGATAGAAAAAATATTTTGTTTAAATTTATTACATTTTAACAGAATAGTTTTTTAATCATTCATCGTTGATCTAAAAAAAAAATACGGATAAGGTATAAGGATCCGAATTTCGGATAAGCAAGCAAATCTAATTTAAACTTTAATTTTATTTATTCATCAACAAGCACATAATTGTCCTAATGATATATGCTTGGTTATTACGGAAAACGTTCCAAATTTTTCATTCGAATTATATCACGAGAAAGATGAAAATCGAACTCAAACGACCTCCTCTTTTCTGATGGGCAGAAGAAATTTTTTAACAAACATGTTGCTGGTTACTTACTTATTTATGCTGGTGCAACGTCCTTTAGGATTTAACCTGCATAACAATGTTCAACCAACAAACTCAGTTCATGACTGTCCGTTTTCAGTTTCTCGAATGTCCCACACTTTCCAGGCCTTGCTTCACTTGGTCTAACCATCGAGCACGCTGCGAAACCCTGCGTCTTGTACTAAACGGATTTGAGGCGAACACCATTTTTGCGGGATTGTTGTCCGACATTCTCAGAACATGTTCCGCCCATTGTACCCTTCCAGCAACTTTCTCGATGCTGGAGGTTCGTCGAAAAGCTGCGTCAGCTCGTGGTGCATCATTTTCCATAAACCGTTTTTACATACACTGCCAAAGATGGTCTTATGCACACTGCTTTCAAGTCTCCGTAGAGGACAACCGGCCTTATTAGCGTTTTATAAATGGTACATTTGGTACGGGGGTGAAGCTTACCAGAAATTAGAGTCTTGTGGAATCCGTAGTATACACGATTTCCAGCAGGAATACGTCTGCGTATTTCTCTGCTGCAGTTGTTCGAGGTCATCAACGACGCGAGGTCGTCCACCACCTCGAACTCGTGTCCGTCGACTACCACACTATTTCCTATGCAATCTCGATCGCGCTCGGTTCCTCCTGCTAACAGCTACTTGGTTTTAGACGTATTCACCACTAATCCAATCTGTACTGCATCACGTTTCAGTTTGGTATACTACTCAGCAACCGCTTGGAACGTCCTACTCACAATGTCCACGTCGTCAGCGAAACAGTTAAATTGGCTAGATTTGTTAAAGATTGTGCCCCGCATGTTAAAACCCGCACGTTTCATAATACCTTCTAGCGCGATGTTGAACATACCATCACTTTGTCGAAGTCCCTTTCATGTTTCAAACGGGTTTTATAACGCACCCGAAATCCTCACACAACACCGAACACCATCCATCGTTTCGTCCGTTTTCGTCCATAATTTTCTACAGCTCTTCACGGTCGATTTTATCATAGGTGGCCTTGAATTCTAAGAATAGGTGCTACGTAGGGATTTGGTATTCGCGACACTTTTGTAGGATCTGTCGTAGCGCAAAACTCTGGACCGTAGCCGATCGCCCGTCTGAGAAAGTACTTTATAGGTGGCGTTGAGAATAGTGATCGCTCGATTGTTCCCACATTTCAACATGTCCCCCTTCTTGTATATTGGACATATTACTGCCACCTTCCACTTCTCCGGTAGCTATTTTTTCCAGACCTTGACTATCAACCGGTGCAGATAGGCAGCCAACCTATCTGGGCCCATCTTGCTAAGCACCGCTGCGATGCCATCTTTACCGGTTGCCTTGTTGTTTTTGAGCTGCTTGATGGCGTCGATCACGTCACCTATTGTGGGGCTTTGGCCATCACCATCATCCGCAGTAGTCTAATGTATTGATTACTCCTCCTGACTTCGCATTCCGTCTCCACACCATTCAGGTTTTCATTGTAGTGCTGCTTCCACCTTTCGATTACCTCACGTTCGTCCGACAAGATCCCCCCGTCTTCATCCGGACATGTTTCGTCTCGCGGTACAAAGCCATTGCGTGATACGTTCAGTTTCAGTGTATAATTTCCATGTTTCCTGAGAACGATACAGCCATACCATGTAGTCGCACTCCATTTCTTCCCGACGGTGCACCTTATCGCGGAAAAACTAGGTTTGCTGTCTATATCGTTTCACGTTTTAACATGTCCCCTGCTGCAGCATCGACGTCCGCGTAGCATTCTTCTCGTCTAACATCCTCTGGTATTACTCGTCGAATTAGTCGTTACGTCGACTCCTTTCAGCGAGCGCAGTGGCACCTTCCGCTGCACTGTTGATGGCTGCTTCAACGCAGTCCTCAAGATGGCTTCGTTTAGCTCTCCTTCACCCTGCAGCGTAGCCTCAAGGCATTGCGCGTACTCAAGAGCGACGTCAGGTAACTTGAGTCGTTCCAGATTGTACCGTGGTGGGCGACGGTATCGAACCCTAGCCCATATGTTACAAACAAGTTGTGCAAACTAATTTCTGACTAATTTCAGTCATAAACAGAGGTGGGCACCGCTAATCGGCTAACCGCTAACATTTTAGCTAGCGAGTAGCGCGTTCGCTAAATTTTGAAAAGTTTACAAAAGTCAACAGATTTCAAACAAATTTTAAATACTTGGCAACTTTATCTAAAAAAGCCTTGTCACGGTCCCCCAAGGACTCTAGAATAACTCCGGGACCATATGGCATATGGCCATTATCTATAGATATTATGAAAATAGAAAATATTTTCGGCAAAATTCCCAAATTGGGTGAAAAAATATTGGAAGATAAAAAAGTTATGGCCATTTTAAAGAATTTTACGGTGCTAAAAATGATGTAGACCTTAGAGGGGTTAATTGAGTATTCTGTATTGAATCTAGCTGTGTCGTGTGCAGTTCAGTACTGGGATAGTCTTCAGAGAAGATACCAATTTTGATTTGACTTGCGGCCTCCCAGTAGGAGACACCAGTCGTGGAGTCCGTGAGAAAAATGGGAGCGGGGCTTCACCAGCATCATTCACTCTAGTCCTTCCTCCACGAGTGGTTAGCTTTTGCACATCCTGTCCCATCCCAAGTAACAATTTGGGTTTTATTATACTCTTATGATTGCATTTAAGACCAAAATTGGTCATGAAAACCGCCATAGTACAATAAAACTCACATTGTTGCTTGGGATTCACTCTCGGGGATATACACTCCTCATGTTTTTTGGGAATCGGCTTTTTTTCCACTGCTAGGCGGTTCCGATCTATGAGGTCTTTTACTTGAATCGCAGAATCACAGAAGGAGTCAGTGCTTGTTCCCGTGACTGCTTTGCAGGAAGGCCTGAGGCAAGCAGGCTTTCAGTTTTCTTTTCTATGCTTTTGTCAGGTTGCGTTTCCACGGATTGTCATTCTCAGCCGAATCTTCCACTTTAGGTCCAGATCTGATTATGGCGTTTATTCCGTCCGTCGACCCAAAACGAGTCGGCGTGTTGAGGATAGACGAGAAGCTGGAGCAGGACTGTACGTCAACTAGCGCATTGTTCAGTTCCTGTTCTTCCCCTATACTCATCTACTCCTCTTTAATTCCTTTATTTTCCGGTAGAGAGGCTGGCTGGTTTGTTTTTGTTGTGATTCTTCATGTAAATCTCACGAGTTGGTCTACTGCATCAATACTATCAGTAGGTGATACAGTCAACTTTCGCTAATTGCACTAAGCTCTTAGTCCACTTAAGCCCAGTGAAAGACTTTCGTTAATTGGGCTAAGCTGTCCAAACCGAGGGCTACATCGATTGTTTTTTGTCGAAATCATCACAGAAAGGTTTATAAAAAATTATATCCTTATTAACCTTCCTAATGCATTAGTAAAAAGTTACATATTATGCATTAAGGGTCGAAAACGACCCAAGTTTTGAAATTGCTCTCATTCATCCATTTTCAATCCGAATTTCGTTTTCTTTACCTCATTTGAAAGCTGTGGCCAAAAACTGGCATCCAAGATATGTTAGGGAATATTTGTAGACTAATGGCCACTTCTGCGTCGGTTCCGGAACACCCACTACCAGGTCCCGGGGGACATGTTTATATTTTGAGATAATTCATTTTGCGGCACATCAAATCACATTGGCTTGATAAAATAAGATTAATGGAAGTACAATGGGGACATTTTGGACTCAAACGGCCATTTTCCCATTGGTTCCGGAACATCCGGTACCTGTTTTTTGAGGACAATTTTGAATTATAGGATGATTTATCTTGCCACACGTCAAATTACGTCAGCTTGATATCATTAGACTATTGATAGTATAATAAAGACATTTTGAAGGCAAATGGCCACATCAGCTTTGGTCCTGGAACATCCGGTACCCGGTTTTTGGGCCCATTTTTGTATTTTAGGATAACTCATCTTGCGACACATCAAATTACATCGGCTTGATTAAATAAGACTAATGGAAGTAAAATAAGGTCATTTAAAAGCCAAATGGCCACTTTACCACCGGTTCTGGAACATCCGGTAACTGGTTCCGCGGGACATTTTTGGATTTTGAAATAACTCATCGTGCGGCACATCGAATCACAACGCCTTGATCAAATAAGACAGTTACAAGAGGTTTGAGGACAATTTGAAGACAAATGGCCATTTCATCATCGGTTCCGAAACTTCGGGTGCACGGTTTATGAGAACATTTTTGGATAGGATAATTCATCATGCGGCACATCAAATCACATTGGCTTGATAAAATAACACTAATGGAAGTACAATGGAAAAATTTTGGAGCCAAAATTGCCATTTCATAATCGGTTCCGGACTGTGCGGTACCCGGTTTTCGGGGACATTTTTGGATTGCAGGGTAATTCATCTGCCCCGAGTTACCCGAGAGATTTTACGGTTCATTATAAATATCGTGTACCGGATTAAATGCGACTGACGCCCCATTGTACTTCCACTATTGTTATTTTATCAACGCGATGTGATTTGAGTTATGAGTTATTTCAAAATGCAAAAATGTCCCGCGGAACCAGGTTCCGGATGTTCCAGAACCGATGGTAAAGTTGCCATTTGGCTTCTAAATGACACTGTTTTTCTTCCATCAGTCTTATTTTATTAAGCCGATGTGATTTGATATGCCGCTTTATGAATTATCCTAAAATACAAAAATGGCCCCAAAAACCGGGTACCGGATGTTCCAGGACCAAAGCTGATGTGGCCATTTGCTTTCAAAATGTCTTTATTATACTTTCAATAGTCTTAAGTTATCAAGCTGACGTAATTTGACGTGTGGCAAGATAAATCATCCTATAATTCAAAATTGTCCTCAAAAACCGGGTACCGGATGTTCCGGAACCGATGATGAAGTGGCCATTCGGGTCCAAAATGACCCCATTGTACTTCCACTAGTCTTATTTTATCAAGCCAATGTGATTTGATGTGCCGCAAAATGAATTACCTCAAAGTATAAAAATGTCCCTGGGACCTGGTAGTGGGTGTTCCGGAACCGACGCAGAAGTGGCCATTAGTCATCAAATATTCCGAAACATACCTTGGGTGCCAGGTTTTGGCCATACCTTTCACATGAGGTAAAGAAAACAAAATTCGGATTGAAAATGGATGAATGAGAACAATTTCAAAACTTGGGTCGTTTTCGACCCTTAATGCATAATATGTAACTTTTTTTGCTGTGGCTCTTCTAGATGTCGCTGAAAGCTCCCCCACAATGCTAGTTTTCCAAAGTTAGGAAAAGTCAGAAAATTTCAAGTCTCTAGCTCGTTCCGTTACTGAGTATCAAGCTTTGTAAGTATGCCGATGGGTCGAAAACGACCCCAATGCACTAGGAAGGTTAAATACGGAATCAAAGTGAAACTTTTCGTTGTTGAAATTTATTTCTAGATTGTTTAATAATATTGTATACATATTGCAATTTCGTCCCAAATTATCACTGTTATAAGCTTGCGACCATGCTGTCAAATGACGCAAGCGCCCATATGACTGCTCCAATATGGGGTGGGGAAACTTAGTGCTTGACTTTTAAAAATTCTGTTATCAGTGCACAAAGTAGCGAGGCGGTAATTCTTTTCAGCAGCTGAAAAAATGTAAGTTTTTGACAACAATTTTAAGTTCACCACATCCCAAGCAATATTTTTGTTGTTAGTTTATATTATTATTGTAGTTTGTTTTTATGTTGGTTCCACGGGTATTGGCTATACAATAATCGAATAAGCTACTCTTAAACAAAAATCTTTGTTGGGATTCCGTGTCGAAAACACTGTAAATTGTGTTTGTATGAATTATATCCACGGCTATATAATTCAAGATTGTGTTCTTATCAAAATATTCTGAAAATATAACGAAAACACTGCGTTTTAAACCCATTTATTTTCGACTGATCAAAATAGACGATTCCTGATTAATCGGTTCATTACCCTATTTTGTATTTTATGCAGTGGTACCTAACTTAAAAGTATTCCATAAGCAGACGGACACAGTAAAGTTACTGAATATACAGTAAGATTTAGAATTTGGCATGGTTCGATTCTGGCAACAAAAGTATCCGTTTTTGGCAACACAAAACATTTTATTTCCAAAAATACCGTCATCCGGGGCGAGATTGTGCCAAAAAAGCATATAGTTTTGTTCTTTAGCTCAGTATACACACATTTTAGGTACTAAGTTGATTTCAAACCTGTCAATATATACTAAATTCTTCAATTAACAACTACCGTAGAGATGGTTTAGTTACAATGAAACCTGATTTTACTGGAAGTGCCTGAACTTTGGCACAATCTCACCCCCTCTAGGGGGTGACGTTGTGCCAAAAACATAAAGTTAGGCTAGAAACCTAAACAGTGAACATTAGCATGTTTATAAACAATAAACATAAATATCAGTATAAAGTAGTTCATATGGGGCCGTCCATGAACTAAGTAGACTACAGTGGACCCCCGTTCGTTTGAACGATTCCTCATGTAAACTAACGGGGTTCGTTTTTAATTTGAACAACCAGCAACCCTAAATATGCTGAAACTTGTATGAACTGACCGCCCTGCTCTTTGTTATTGTTTTGGTGGTTTGATTTAGTCTCGTTTAGTTGGTAGTTGCAAGCAGCGAATATGTTATTCTCCGATCGGATTTCTATCGTAATCGTTGGGAAACGAAATGTGAAACTGATTAAACTAGGATTAAACACGCTAGATCAATACAAACAAATCGTGTTTATGTGCATTATCTGCAAAGGCAAATGATGCCATGTTGAGAATGACATTTGAACCATTTTTAATTTGCACATCGTGCAAACCAGCGGGGTTCAAATTAAAAAGTGTTCAGATTAAAAACGGTCAAACGAACGGGGGTCCACGGTATTAGGGGCAGGTGATCGGCCAAAAACAACGCTTCATTCAAAAAGTATGAACGAAAATAAGTGCGGGTCGGACATCTGTGGCCTGTCGCCTGCGGCAACCGAAGCCTGCCGGTGTGAGCGACCCAGCCGCTCAACTCAGCGAAAACGCTGCTGGTACCCGTTCGCCAAGGCTCGATCCAGTACTGGATCAAGCTGAAAACGGCAATCCTGCCTCCAAATGAGCAGCTTTCGCTGCATTCAGGTGAACCTCCACCATGCCAAGGGCGCGTCTAGTGTCCTATGCCGGAGGTTCACCAAAGAGCAGCTGAGTGCTGCTCTGATCCAGGAGCCATGGATCAACGATACCACGATCCTCGGTCTATCCGGCGCTAATGGTAAGTTGATCTATTGTAATACACAGTCCAAGCCTAGGACTGCCATTCTGTTAAATAAGAGAATAACATTTTCTCCAATTACAGAATTCATCCAACGCGACGTCGTTGCCATTACGGTGGTAGTCCCGACGACTAGAGGGAAGCAGGAGATAGTCGTTGCGTCCGCCTACTTTCCAGGGGACAAGGACGAAATACCACCGCCCGAGGTTGCTGAACTTGTGCGGTACTGCAGAGCAGTCAACAAGCCATACGTGATAGGCTGCGACGCAAATGCGCACCACACGATATGGGGCAGCTCGGACACAAACAACAGGGGTGAGTACCTACTTGAATATCTTACTTCTAACGATGTCAATGTAATCAATGTAGGGAATGACCCCACCTTTATAAACGCTATCAGACAAGAGGTCCTAGACCTTACTCTATGTAGCGCCTCTATAGCTGAGAAAGTCAAAAATTGGCATGTCTCTGATGAACCAAGTTTATCAGACCACAGACATATCATTTTCGACATCGAGGCTAATCCTCTAAAGAGAGAACAATTCAGGAATCCGAGGAAAACCAATTGGAGTTACTTTAGGGATCATCTGATTGCCTCACGTAATTCCTGTCACAATAATATACGAACTCCAGTTGAGCTGGATATCGCCGCTAGTGACCTGCAGTGTAGGATCACAGACGCGTATAACACAAACTGTCCCGTAAACACGCGAACAGTTTGCCGTGATGTGCCCTGGTGGAATGAGACGCTTAGCAATCTCCGTCGGAAGGCAAGGCGTCTGTTCAACAGGGCCAAAATCACGTCTAACTGGGAAGACTACAGAGCTTCCCTCACCAAATACAACGCTGAGCTACGCAGAGCCAAAAGGAAATCTCGAGTTAAATTTTGCGAAAGCATTCAAACTCTGCCAGAGGCTACGCGTCTGCAGAAAGCGATGTCCAAGGACCATTGCAATGGTCTAGGGCAATTGAAAAAAGAGGATGGGAGTCTCACTGTTACCACCAGGGAAACTCTGGAAGTTCTGATGAACACGCACTTCCCTGGTTCGACAGTGACCACTGGGCAAAACATAGGCGGGCAACAGTGGAATGGGTCATTACACAATGTGCCAAATGATTCGGTTCTACTTGCACGCCGATTGTTTACGGAGGCCTCGATCAATTGGGCACTCAGCTCTTTTGAACCAATGAAATCTCCAGGTCCGGATGGTATTCTACCCATTTTCTTACAAAAAACGGGCGGTGTTATAATGTCCGAGCTCATCAACCTCTTTCGAGCCAGTTTCACTTTGGGGTATATCCCAGAGAATTGGCGGAAAGTAAGGGTTGTGTTCATACCTAAGGCTGGCAAAAAAGACAAAACCATGCCTAAGGCTTTCAGACCGATAAGTCTGACTTCAACGCTTCTTAAGCTGATGGAGAAAATCACGGATAACTATATCCGCAATGAGTTTTTAAAAAACTCTCCGTTACATGTAAATCAACATGCATACCAACACGGTAAATCTACGGAAACCGCACTGCACTGCTTAGTGACGTTAATTGAGAAATCGCTCAAATATCAAGAGACGGCACTTTGTGCTTTTCTTGATATTGAAGGCGCTTTCGATAACACGTCCTTTGCGTCAATTAATACGGCTCTCTGTCAAAAGAGAATCGACCACACTACAATGAGCTGGATTCAAGCAATGCTCTCGAGCAGACAAATTACAGCATCATTGGGAGATACGTCGGTCACGATTTCGGTGATCAAAGGATGTCCACAGGGAGGAGTTCTCTCCCCCCTGCTCTGGTCACTGGTGGCCGACGCACTCCTTCACAAGCTGTCACAGCTTGGTTATGAGACCATTGCTTACGCCGACGACGTTGTACTTATCGTCAGAGGAAAGTTTGACGCAGTACTGTCAAGTCGCTTGCAAGGAGCTCTAAACACCACCATGTTATGGTGCTCACAAGAGGGACTTAATGTAAATCCCACCAAAACAGTCGTTATACCATTCACTAGGCGAAGGAAACATACCATTACTCCGCCTATACTGAATGGTGTCAGACTGGGCTTCAGTAATGAAGTCAAACACCTCGGAATAATTCTCGATAAAAAACTGAACTGGGCTGCCCACCTAGATTATGCTGTTAAGAAAGCAACTTCGGCTATCTGGGCATGCAGGTCACTGTTTGGCAAAACCTGGGGATTGAAACCTCAACTAGCCTTCTGGTCATATACTACTATTGCACGGCCTAGGATAACCTATGCTGCAGTCGTATGGTGGCCAAAGGTGAATGAGGTGACAGCCCAAGCCAAACTAAACAAAGTTCAGCGCCTGGCCTGTCTTACAGTTACCAGTGCCATGCGTACAACACCTACTGCAGCCATGGAGGCAATGCTATGCTTACTGCCTTTGCATCTTCATGTGAAGAAGGAAGCAGAGCTCGGCGCACTACGGTTGCAAAGGAGTAAAACCATACTCGAAGGTGACCAAATCGGTCATCTTCGCATACTTCGGGAATTCAATCTGACACCCTTAGTAACTTCAGTCTCTGACTGCATGGAAGCCAGGCCCAATATGGACGTTCCATATGAGGTGATTGAAACAGATCGCTCAATGTGGAATAATGGAGGGCCAGATCTTCCATCTGGAACTATCTGTTTTTTTTACAGATGGTTCAAAAATGGGGGCCTGCACAGGCTCCGGAGTCTACGGACCCGGCATCAGGGAAACTATCTCATTAGGAAAGTGGCCCACCGTTTTTCAAGCAGAAGTATATGCCATATACATCTGTGCGACAATATGCTTGAAACGAAAGTACAGGCATGCGAAAATCGGTATCTTCACGGACAGCCAAGCAGCACTACTGGCTCTCAAGTCCGCCAAATGCGTGTCCAAATTAGTTTGGGAGTGCAGTACAGCATTGAGGGAACTCTCCCGCCAAAACAAAGTTTTATTACTTTGGGTGCCCGGTCACTGCGGAATCGAGGGCAATGAATTTGCTGACAACCTAGCAAGACAAGGATCAGCTCAGCAATTTATTGGTCCTGAACCGTTTCTGGGCACCTCCACATCCGCCGTGAAAGGCGAACTGATGACATGGGAAAAGCTAGAAATAGCATCCCGTTGGAATCAAACACAGGGTTGTAGACAAGCTAAACAGTTTATCTACCCAAACCCTGCAGTAGCTAAAAAACTACTCCATTTAACTCGTAGTGAACTACGCACGATCACGGGACTCCTAACAGGACACAGCCCCGCTCTTTATCATTTAAAGAATATCGGCAAGGTATCATCTGACACCTGCCGCTTTTGTAACTCTGAACCTGAAAGTTCAGCGCATCTGCTCTGCTATTGCGGAGCTCTTGCATTATCAAGGCACAACTTCTTAGGAAGTTTCCTTCTTACTCCATATCAGGTATGGAGCCTAAATCCCAAAACGGTCATTGGCTTTATAAACCATGTAGTACCGAATTGGGGCACAGGATTACAACTATTCCGCTCAACTCCATCAATGGGTATGAGCGATCCGTAAACTGTGTACAGCAATCGGGGCCTGCCACAAAAGACGATCATTAAGACTGTCGCAGTGGCCTTTTAACCCAATGCCCTTCTGGCATACAAAAAAAAAAAAACCCGGAGAGGTCTGAAATTACTAAAAATGAGTTCGTAGTCAGTGGACAGCCTTTATATAGCTAGTAGCGTTTCTAGGGTTAACAAGGGGGAGATATATGAAGGGGTGTATCCTAAGGGGGCATACCTATTTGATCATTTAACAAAACCATTACTTCGTTCGAGAACCCGCGGCCGCAGAACATGTGGCCTATCCCACCACCCTCCCCCTCTTTGAAACTGGCAGTTTATACACGGTATAATATATTCGTCTTATATTAAAGTGTTTATTAAAAGTATCTGAAATTTCCAGAGAAAAAGTAAAAATTAGTTTAAATTATTTAGCAGACCTATGATGCTGTTTGCTCCAAAATGGATGATGCAATCTAGTCTGTCAAAATATTGTGCTTAATAGTAAAGAATGTGAGTGTACTGGTGTATACTGACGTATTTTTGATGTGTATGTGAAATCTACAAATTGATACACCCCCGCGAAGCTCGAAAAGTACAAAGTTTCGAAAAATATTATTTTCGTAATCTAAACTTATCCAACGCATAATAACTTTTCAATACATTGTAAATGATTAGTTGATATACCTTCAAAATAGCAAGTTGATGCGATTTCTTGTTTGGGTTGTAGGGATGGGAAAACTATCATTAACTACTGATAGTTATCAGTAAGAAATAATATCACTTATTATCAGTAAGGTTTCGCTGTTATTGATATTTACTGATACAGTTACGTCGTCCCATTAAAAAAATTAGTTAGATTAAACTTATTGGTCGGTAATTACGTATGATAAACGAGGATGACACAATATATCGTCGTCATCGTCAGCAGCCTAGAACCGAGGTGGCCCGTGCTGCTCCAAGCTGTCGTCTTTATTTAACTCGAACTTGGACCACTGATTACACATTTCCCAGTCGCCGCCTGTTTCTGGTGCCGGTGGGGTTGTTTGACAACTGTTTTCGTCGCACTGTCGTCCGGCATCCTAACGACGTGTCAGGCCTACAGTAGCTTACTGCCTTTCGCCAGGTGTATGATGGGAATCTCTCCTAACAATGCTTGCACCTCGTGATTTTCTACGTCTCCGCCACTCTCCACTTTCAGATTGTACTCCGCCAAATATTGTCCGCAGTACCTTCCGCTCGAACATGACAAGGGCGCGTATGTCCTCCGTGAGCAGGCTTACGACTTCAAGTTTATAAAGAACCACTGGCCTTATTAGAGCTTTGTACATTATCGGCTTCGTACGACGGCGTATGCGTCTTGATCGTAGCGTTTTATGAAGGTTAAAGTAGTCCCGATTTCTCGCTTGAATTCGCCGCTGGATCTCCTACTACTCCTACTAGTGTTGTTATCCGTGCTCACCAGCAATTCCAAATACACGAATTCATCATAGTCAACGGTTACCATCCGTGGAAGGCACGCGTTTATTTCTTTTGAACCTCTTTCTTTCATGTATTTGATCTTCGATGCATTTATTTTTACCCCAATCCTCCTAGACTCTGCCATCGCAAGGTTTCTTCCTACGATATCAAAGTCATCTTGTCACCTCGTTTCAACCCTTGCCGCGTTTTGAAGAGACCCGAGTGTGTCCCCGAGATGCGCACGAAACACATCACTTGATCCAATGTAGCTCTGATCAGCCACGTCGGTTTATCTGGGAAAACGTGTTCGTGCATTATGTGCCATAGTTGGTCTTGATTGACTGTATCGTATGCTGCTTTGAAATCAAAATTTGATGCGCGGGCACGGGAGTGTACTCCCATCATTTCTGCCGGGTGGCAAAACTCTGGTCCGCAGTTGCGCGAGCCCCCATGAAGCCTGCTTGGTAAATTTAAAAGTAAACTTACAATGAATTACGCAGTCAGGCTTGTTATTTCCTCACTCATTGTGCAAAAAGTGCAACTTTTTTTGTTCAACTCAATAAGCAGAACTGCTTTCAGAAATGAGAAATAAATCCACACAATGAGAAACAGACTAAACACAATGACAAAAACTGACGCGCAGAAAAACTTCTTAATGCGCTCTTTAAATGAGCAACTTTCGGTTTTGCTCCCGGTCCTCTCGGTAGCTACAGCAGTAAACGTGAAAACAAAACAACCGGTGCGCGTACAGCAACTATAGACTCAGAGGCGTCAAGACAATCAAAAGTCGTTAAATTTTGAATCTTAGCGGAGAATTGCCTTTGTTTATAATGGGACTTTCCTGTTGGTGCGCGTCAAGAAGCAAATGTATGGGAATTCAAATGTTGCCATATCTAAATAACATTTTTCGCACTGTTGCCGTTGTGACATGCCTAACCATATGATGCAGTTGCGTTCACGGGCAGCCAAACTCAACTGAATATACTAAATGTAAGAATCATGATTCAACTGCATTAATGGATTAATATTTTTCTGATGGCAATGACCGCTACTGACAATCGTCGTTTTTTTTTCAACGCACTACCCATGTTAAAACTACCCGTAGTTGTCATACGTCAGCGCATCGCATCAACGTATTCAAAGTGTATTAACATTCTCCTCAATGAGTAGCACAGTGTGCGGTTGCTCATACAACTGCAGTTGCTCATACAAGAGCACAGTTAAAATGAAACGGAGCAGAATAAATCGCGTTGAAGACTGAGCACAGTTTAAATTTTTCTCTTCTCTTTTTTTCTTCTGAGGAGGTGCCATCCCTGTACGCAGTTATAATATTATAATTAGCTTGTTTTCTGCTTCAATGCCGTGATGGGTAAAATTACTGATATTTACTGGTAGTTATCAGTAACATACTGTAAACTACTGATAGCTAACAGTAACGATTTTTAATGATAGTTCCCATCCCTATTGGGTTGGTTTATGCGGGACATTTTTTACAAGCGTTATTCCCGAGTATTTTTGATCGCGAACTTTGAAATCCTATTTAGGCTAAATAGTTTGCTAATATTATCTGTGTTCCATTCTAAGTTATAAACAAATATGTTATGTTCATCATCGCTTTAAATTTAAGTCACCAGTTTCTGTAGATATAATAAATTTCCACAAATAAACATTTTTGGTTTTTGGCACAATCTCATCCCGGATGGCGGTATGCTTAAATATCAGTCAGTTTCCGCATACATACTTTAAATGACGAAAAAATATTGCCCTAAGTGTGTTCATGAAAAAAGTGAGCGGTTATAGAATGTTTCGAACAATATTTTTATTGCCGTAGGCTACGTCTTGCCGCAGGCCGCCAAAAACTTATTTGCATCGCACGGATAGCTCTTGGTGGATTTTGTAAACATAAAAAGGTTGCAATCGTTGATAACATTTAGTCAATTTCTAACGCACTTACATTCAATTTTTTCATCTTAAAAACAGATCTCGATTTTGGCACGGTTTCGATTTTGGCAACATAGGCGACACACATTTGTTGTCAAATTCGAAATCCAACTGTAATCGTAATCATTAAGGTAAATTAGTCGTCATCAATTCTGCCAATTTCAAAAGCAGTTTTTTTGTTTGAAACAAGAACTTTGTTCATGAAAATGTATTCGCTGTGTTCAGATTGGCAAGAAGAATGCAATATTTACATTTTTATAAACAGAACCCCGCTTTTGGGTCCAAAAACTGCTTCCGAAATTGGGCTTTTCGACGAAATGGTAATGACTGCTAGTTTCCCGTTAATGTGTTGTTTGTACTCCTTACCATTTGATTTGTCTCATTGAAGTCACAGAAGAATCCGATAAATCTATAATTACACAATGAACAAGTGCTCTTCGAATCTAACATATATCCTAAGTAATCCGACTGTCGTAGTTAACCTTCCCCGACCGAAGTGGAACAATACTGCACAATTCTCACAAGTGCAACAACACCACCATCAAGCAAATGTGACAAATTTCAATTTGATAGCATCAATGCACCCAAACAAGATTAATCGTTTTTTGCTTTGCCGACCGCCGCCCGTGCCCCGTTCAACCCTCCCGCCAACCAATTCGTTTGCCTTCGATACTATAGTAGTAGGTACGTGAGTGAGTAGAAAAACGGCCACAGCCGAGCGGTACACTGTATACTATACATATACTACACCAGCAGACTCGACAGCTCAGACAAAACAAACCCACGTGGCCCGGCATTTGTGTGTTAGTTACTTTCGTTTCCTTCATTTTTATGGTCGCATTTTTTTTTATTATTTTCCACTGCTTCCACTTTGTGCACATGCCGGAACGAGACGGAACTGTGGATGGAAAAGAGGAGTCTGATTCCGGTTGTGAATCAAAGCCATACCGGTTAGGGTCTAACGGGGAGGGCGGTGGTTGGTGTAATCGTTTGCAAGGTCACTGGGTAGTGTTCTGCTTCTGGCCGGTTCGTTCTACGGAGCTTCTGTTGTGTTGGTGTTTGTGTGTGCATTTGCAAGTGAGTAAATTTTTATTACATCGTATTTTATCACTTTCCTTCTCTCTTTTCTCTGATTTAGGTACGTACAAGTTTTTTTTCCTTCCACTTGCCCGCCTGCCATGGATCTGGTCCGGTTCACCAAGAGATGCGAACAGTAAACACAACTTACTAGAGCTGCTATCAATGAAGGTAAACCGTCCCTTTTTACAAAGAATTCAATCCCTGTCATTAAACGAGCAAGTTTAATAAGATAATTATCTCAACAAGTCTCAATGCTCATCTTCCGAATCTTGCTGTGCCAAAAAGCACAACACTCCTTACTCCCCGTCATCCATTCCGTACAAATCGTCCTCGGCCTTCGCAACGACGACGTCTTCCATCCCGCAGTTCAACTTTTATTGCTGGTTCGTTCTGATGATGAGAAGAGTATATTTTTATTTGTTTATTCATCTTTTCGGTTGCTTTTACTACTCCGGTTTGGGAAGTTCTTCTGGTGTACGTCCCCGGTCCCCGGCCCCCGGTACCACCGGTGTCTGTTTAGGGAGATCCTTGCTCGGTTTCTTTCGGTGTCGGTTCTCCGGCCCCCTTGCCATTTGTCTCGCCGGATCAAGAAAACCACTCCACTCAGCTGCTTCTTTTATGGAGCAGTTATTCGCAGGTTTTTTGCTTTTACGGATTTTTATGCTCTGTTATCATAGAGTTTATTTGCGAAGATCGTAACGGCGAGGCGCGTACTGCGGCCATAACAGGGAAACGGTTGGTGTAGGTCAGTTTCTAAAATGAATTCTATACATACGCTAAGATGATTGGAAAGAAGAGCGGCTTTCGCAGGAGGCACATTCTTTTCAGAGGATTAGCAGCCACTCTAGAACCTGACAGCAGCAGTACATTCGTATTCAAACTCGATGAAAGGGCATTCATTGCTGTGGACGAGATAAGAAAAAGCACTGAATGTCCCGATATGGAAAAGAGCGCAGAAGAGATCGGCAGAAGTTTTACGACCATCGCTTGTTTCACTTTTGCCTGTGTTTATTTATGACACAGATTTTGACTAAATACCCTTGAACATTGCTGATACGACGACGTTGCAACGGCCTCGGCCCATATTGATATCCGTTGTTCGCCGATGTTCGTAGCAGCAGGAGATTTCGCCGAAATGATGGCATACAATGGCACAGTGGGGGGGCGGGTAGAAAGTTTGGAATAGGTGAAGGCATTTATGGCTGTTTGAATCACTGCAGCCAGTTTGTTTTGCAACTGTTTAGATTAGTTTCTTGGCTACGCGGTGAGTGTTCGTCATCGGGGATAAATCCGGGTTTTCGTCTGGATGGGGATTGGGCTTTCCCGGATTGACCCTTAAGCGGAGCTTCGTTTTGGTTCTGTTTGCGATGCAAATGCGTTAGGCTGTTGCAAATTACTTTTATAGCTTTGGTCAACCCCAAGGGTAAGTCGCTGAGAACATTCCGTTTACCTCATTCATATAAAACTTGTTCAGTCTGTGCCTTACTGTGCCGCCAAGGTTCTGATCGTGTGAACTCACCTGCGCCCAGCTAGACTCTTTTGATCGTTTTGACAATAACAAAGATTGGCAGGGCTGCCAATTTCTAAAATTTCAAAATTTAAATGTCAAAAAGGTGGGCCACAGTGTGCCATAAACTGTGAAATGAATGTACCGCAATTGCAATCAATGAGGTAAGCTGTTCCCTAAAGCCTACCACAATGTTCTAACCGACGTACTCTTGGTCAACCCTCTTTGAAATTGGGTTTTAAAATCAGGATTGGGGTAAAAAATAGTTAGACATGAGTAAAAATTTTTTGTATAAAATCAATTATCTGTGGGCTCTATAGGCTACACAATTCAAAAAATAAGACTTTTCTAGTACGACACAGAAGAGGAAATTCAAACAATGTAATGCCTGAAAAACGGTAAAAAAAATTTCTTTCGATTTTATCTTATCGAATTTATATTTATTTATATGAATTTTCGGTCTAATTACGTGCTAGTGGAGAAACAGTGGTTTTGATTTTTGAATAAAAACTAGCAAATTACTTACATAGCAATAGTACTTACATTTTTATGAAAATAGTTTTTTAACACATTAAAACCTAGGAGTGCTACCGTTCTGATTCAAACTTCGAACACTTAAGCTATGCTGAAACTTTCTTCAAAGAAAAATGTTCGAAAACATCTTTATTCTACTCCCATAAATGGTTTAATAGTATGACAATTTAATTATTTTCGTGTTGAAATTTTAAAAATGATGATAAAATGTTAATTTACATTGAAAAACACTAAAAACTGCTGTTCGGTTTTGATTCAAACTTCGAACACTTTCATGGTCGACATTCAAAGCTCGAATATTTCAGTCTCAGACATCGAACCCTTGTATTACTTTAAAAAGTATTAATGTTTTTAGAGTCATTCGACTTAAATAAGTGAAATTTCATCCTTTTTCAAAACACTGTCTTTTTAAATCCACCTAATAGTATGATTTAAATTTTCATACAATAATTAGTTTCAATCCGTACTTCTGCAGTCAATTGCTAATATTTTCAAACTCTATGCACCACATCTAAAGCAAGTTAACTTTGTTCAGCTTTACAAAGCAGATAATTCATTTTCCCGAAGAAAAATCCGGAAAAACCGGATATTATTCGTGGGTGTTCGAAGTTTGAATCACACCTCAAAACGTGATTCAAACTTCGATCACTTTTTATTTATCTAATATCTTTGAAATAATGCATGAAATATTGTATTTTAACTATGCTTTAGTACATATATATCGTGCACTTGCAATAATCGCGAAGTGGGAAGGTAAATATTCTAAAATTAGTAAAATAATGCAAACGAAAAAACAGTTACTTTTACAAGAAACGCTAAGAGTATGCGAACGAAGTTAAAATCTGAGTTCTCATTTTTTTCCAGCGCCTGCTGATTTCTTACAAGGAGTCCTACAGTTCAATGTCATACCTCACCGGATAGAGGACATTCTAACGAACACGATGGTGTACAATAAGCATAATATTTTATCATATTAGCGATGCTAACGAGCATTTTATTCTGAAGTGTTCGAAGTTTGAGACTGTTCTTAGTTTGAATCAGAACGGTATATTCGTTTCAATATTGTTATACAGTGGCAAAGTTTTTATTTGGAAAAGCGCAGCAAAAGAAAGAGAAAGTAGGCTGAATTTATTAGCGTGCTGAAAATACACTCCAGTTCCCTATATGAGGAATCATCATACGCGTTTTATCTATGTAAATATATGTGCACGGCAATGCGTGCACAAATACTTACATGAATGAACCATACGGAAGATGACGCGCTCCGTACTGATCAGGGGGGATCTATCGGTAAGGAATTGTGAAACTCACATGTGAAGGGGCAGGCAGGTGACCATAATTTTCAATGCAGTTCTTGCTACTTTTTTTCTTACCGATTTGCTGCTCTTGCCTGTATATGTAGCTTGCGAAAAGTTTCTTAGTTTGTTTTATTTACGCTAAAGACCAGATAAATGCATTATCGGGATCAAACCAATACAAATGACGATTGCGCCGCGTGTTTGGGTTTAAGTTTCTATCAACTGCAGCAGACAAAAATAGAGTTGCGAGTCCCCTGGCTCGAAATCAATCATAAGTCGTTTGGTCCATGACAGTACAAACGTCATGGACCAAACACCATCTGCGGTAACGCACACATGTAAGGAATTTGACAGCAATAGTTCCCCCCTGGTACTGATATACAATTCCCAAGCAACAAGTCTAAAACCGCTTGGTTCTACAGTAATGACCCGATTTTGTCACCCTCATGAAGAATTTAGGGGTGACAAAAACGGGACAGTGACAAAATTGGGTATTTTTTCAATTTTTATTTTTTTGCAGATAACTTAGAACGAACTACATATATTTCTTTCTGATCACTTTTAGGACATTTTGCACTTACGTCTACATCTCTGTGGACATTTGTCACCTGTTCACAGCAGTCCCACAGGTATGAAAACACGCGTTTTTTAATTACGCCGAAATGGTTGATTATACTGGTTAACTATGTTCATAGAAATTTCATAGCGTAAAAAGCTCTTTCTTATGGTATGAACGATTTTTTGATTAACCCCCCTAAAAGTAATATAGAAAATTTATTTTTCAAGCAGTAAGAGATAGAGCAATCCAATGTTCTACAAAATTTTTGAGAAGATTATTATAAAGAACTCTGGCAAAAAAGTGACTTTCTAGTTATTATAGTTGTGGAGATAAGAAACAACTTTTGTGAAAACTCCACGATAATCAACACAGTTCTTTTCACAGTGTTTTAACACATTTGACATGTTTCAAAATGATTTTCAAACTAAGCTTTTGATAAATCAAAAGCGTGACAAAATCGGGTCAAAAACGTGACAAAATCGGGGGTGACAAAATCGGGGAGTGATAAAATCGGGGAGTGACAAAATCGGGTTACCATTGTATTTGAATTTTATATAGGGTATGTTGCTGCTTCGTCGTAATTGCCTATTCCCGTCCTATCCAACACAAATTATTAAAAATATCAGCATTTTTATGACACACAATGCAAAACTAGTTATTCCCTAATATTTTAGTTTGTTGTCTATCATACGCGATCAATCAAAGTGAGCTGAGATTTATTTAAATGCTTTTTATCATTAAAGAAGTCCTACCAGCCAAATTTCCTACGCTTTACGTGCGACGAAGAAGAAAATGTCGACTAATCGTTTTGATTTCCGTCATTCATAAATGAAAATAACTCACGCAAGGCATTGTCGTTATTCTACAGCAAGGAAAACTTGCCTGACCTGCAGAAATTTTGCAGAATAACATTTGTCATGCCGTCTTACACAAATACATGCGCGTTAGCTTCGTAAACATTGTTGTAATTTTTAGTTCGAAAAAAAAATTAAAAATTTTGATGGACGGATTTTAAAACGGTACGACGAATTTAAGAAATAAAGTCAGTTGCGTAATTTCAATAATATTTATTTATTTTATTTATTTATTTATTTACAACAAAATAGCATAAGATTGAAATCTTTTAAATTGCTACATAGCATATGAAGTGCATCTTTAGAAATTATGTTTTAAAGAACATTAAAAAAATATATAATTTAATTAAGAAAAAAAAAATAATCAAAAACTAAACTAACTAATTAAAGTGCTCTTTGCATTGCTTCTTAAATGTAAAAAATGACTTTTGATCCCTCAGATTGCTAGGCAGTGAATTCCAGATACAAACACCTCTAACAAAAAATGTTTTTCCGTATAAAGCAGTAGAATGTGAAGGTAAGACATACTTATTTAGTCTCTCGCTTTGAAATGGTATCAGTTTTTCATGTAGATATGCGGGGCATTTGGTAGTTATGATCTTATGGAGTAACAAGCAAGAACGGGCTTTAATAAAATTGGAGAAAGAATAACCTAATAGTTTGTTTTGCAAATGCGAAACACTATCTAAGCGGCCAAGATTGAAAACAAAGCGAACGCAAGCATGAAGAGCTATCCTTAGTCTATCTAAAGTTTGCATATTAACGGAAAGCAAAAGAAAGTCACACGATATGAAATATGGTAAAATGTAGCTCTTAAAAATTTTCAATTTGGTTTCTTCGTTTAGAAACGACCCTTTCAATTGGAAGCACCTTAGAGTTTGATATATCTTTCCGAATTGGGACAATACGTATTTATCCCATTGGAAATCAAGCTTCGGAAAAGTTGTTTTATTCGTCAAGCATTTGTAGACTACATACAATAATATTATTACAATGTTTACTTATATACTATACATTATGGCTAAGTCGTAGTTTAATTTGGATTCTGGACATAGTGATGTCAATTCTTTCGCAATTTTGATTATAAAGGCGCATCATGTTATTGACTGGTCCATTTTTCGCATAATTGGTTTTATATGATTTTTCCATAAATATTTTTCTAGTTCTAAGGTTACGACTCGGCGCATAAAAGTTTAATTGAGCAAGCAAATCTGCGGACTGGATGCGTTGAGAAATAATGTCATTGATAAAGTAAAGCATTGCTTGTTCGCGACGTTCTTTAAGTGTTTGTATATGGATAAGCATGCAGCGCGCTTCATAAGATGGTAATGGAAATACTGTCCAGTTAAGTTTTCGAAGCGCGTATAGTAGAAATTGTTTCTGAACAGATTCAATGCGTCCTTCGTGTAACGCAGTCTGTGGGTGCCATACAATATTGCAATATTCCAGAATAGGTCTTACATATGTAATGTATAAAAGTTTTATTGTGTATGGGTCTTTGAAATTATGACTGAAGCGTTTGATAAAGCCCAGCATTCTATTTGCTTTGTTAATAATGGTATTGTAATGTTCTGTAAATGTTAGTTTTGAGTCTAAGATTACTCCTAGATCCCTTACAATTTTACATTTTGGTACAATATTGTTTCCTAAGTATATGTCAATAGAGGGAGTTTGAATTTTCCTGCTAAATGCTATTGAGTTACATTTTTTTACATTGAGGTTTAGTAAAGATTTGTTGCACCAAGTGTTGAATACATTGACTTCATTCTGAAATACTGCGACGTCATGGGCATTTTTTATTTCCATATATATTTTCATGTCGTCTGCATATACAAGTACTTTTGAGTGGTTAAGTATGTAGGAAATGTCATTTACGTGCAAAATGAAAAGAAGTGGCCCTAAGTGGGAACCTTGGGGAACCCCAGAGGTGACTTGAATAGGGTCCGAGAGGGCATTTTGAAAGCGAACAATTTGTTTACGTTCCGTTAAATATGATTGAAGCCATTTCAAGAGCTTCGGTTCTATTCCAATTTTGCCTAATTTGAAGATTAATAATGGTATGTCTATTCTGTCAAATGCCTTACTAAAGTCCGTGTAAATAGCTTCTACGTGGTTGCCACTGTCCATTGCATTAAGAGTAAAAGCTACAAATTCCAGAAGATTTGAGGCAGTAGAGCGGCCTTTAAAAAAGCCGTGTTGCTGACTTGTAATTTTGTGTTTTACTTGTTGAAAAATTTTTTCATTTATAATTGATTCAAATAGTTTAGGAATGCAAGAGATAATGGCAATTCCACGGTAGTTTCGGATGTCTGATTTTGTTCCTGATTTGAAGATAGGGACTAAATACGAAGATTTCCATATTTTCGGGAATTTTCCATTTTTCAGAGACATGTTAAATAGGCGTTGTAATGGTGTAGCAAGTTCTTCGGCCAGGTTTTTGAGAAATATGGGTGCTATTCCGTCAGGCCCCGGCCCTTTTGACGCATTCAAGCCTTTGAGTGCTTCAAATACGTCAATTTCTGATAGTTGAGAGACAGATATGTCGTTAGAAAATTCGGGGATAAATGAGAAATATTCTTGGTCGCGGTCTTCTTCAGTAAATGTTGTATATACTTCTTGATAGAAATTTGCGAAAAGGTTGCAGATTTCATTAGTATTATTTCCAATAAGCCCGTCAAGTTTCATTTGGGATGGGAAATTACTGCTTTTCAATTTAGTATTTACATAGTTAAAGAAATTTTTTGGGCATGATTTGACTTCATTTTCGACTTTACTATTATATTCTTCATACGCGATTTTAGTGGCCGAGTTGAGTTCTTCGCTAATATTGAGATAATTATTCAAGTTAATGGTATTGTTTTCATTTTTGAATTTTTTGTGTGCTATGCATTTTGAATAATGAAACCAAGACTAGTGGCTTTGCCGACCGACCGTATAGTGTCAGCTCCAATATTTAAGTTTAAAAGCTCAATATTACTACCACGTGTAATCAACAGTGCCTGTGATTTTTGTGCATTAAGCTTTAAAGAATTTGAATTCGCCCAATTTTTTATAGAACTTAAATCTTCATTTATGATTCTACACGCTGAGTCAACTTCCGAACTATTGCAGTTTATATATAGCTGCACATCATCAGCAAATATATGCACAGAACAATGTTTTAAGATTCCTGGTAGTTCATTGATATACAGACTAAACAAAATTGGGCCGAGAACCGATCCCTGTGGCACTCCCGACGTGACTGGTAAAAAATTTGACAACGTTCCATTTAAGAAAACAGATTGTTTGCGATTATGTAAGTAAGATTGAATAAGTCTTACCGCAGACCTACTAAAATTGAATTGCAAGGAAAGTTTTTGGCACAGTTTACTATGGGAAATTGTATCGAAAGCTTTCGAAAAATCTAAAAAAATCATAATCACTTTACCACCATTATCAATAGCAACTCCAACATCATCATAAATTTTGAGCATTGCGGTTTTGGTACTAATACTGCTAATATGCTTAAACAATCGCTTTTCAGTGACGAATCGGAAGGAAAATGTGTTTTGGTCAAATCAGCACAAGAACTTTTGGAGTATTCATTAAATCCATCCAACAAAAAATGAAAATTAGAATGGCTTTACTTACTACCACGGAAATTAGAAATAAACCCTAGGTTTATAGTGGTGTTAATCATTACCTCTGGTTTTATTACGGTATTGTGCCGCATCTCTTATATATGCACCATACGGGAGGCGTAGCATTACAGTATGCTTCCACCCAGTTAGCTTCGAGGTACGATGCTGGTCCAACAAGCCAGTGGTCGTTTGTTCGAATCTCGGTTAGGCGTTGGATCGTGGCCCCGTAATTTTTCTGTACTCTAACAGCCGGCTGCGAAGTCTGTCGATAAAGAATGGTAATGTCAAAAGACGGTGTAAACCCAAGGCTTTGTCTTTAGCAGTACAATATGGTGCACCAATCACAATTGATCTTATTACGTTTGCTTGTCAAACCGCAATGAATCTGTTAGTTTTATAGAGATCTGAAAACGGTAACACCCTGATCAATCAGATTCATTGCAGCTATTATGAAGAATGTTTTAGTTTTTCGTTTTGTTTTAGTGGTAACGGTCCGTTACCGATCCTGCGGTCCTCCAGTACCGTCGGTCCTGGGCTGCCGTTCTCCAATCCCCACGAACACCAGCTGAATGTGCATCGTCTTTGACAGCACACACCCACCGGGTGCGGGGTCTGCCTCGGAGTCTACCGCCTCTTCCTGGTTCTCTGCTGAAAATAGTTTTGGCTACTCTTTCATCGGGCATTCTGGCCACGTCTCCAGCCCACCGCAGCCTGCCACATTGCACTACCTTCACACATCATCATCATATCATATCTACCATCAGCATATTTGTATACTTGGTACAGCTCGTGATCAGCAGCACGTGGTACAGCAGATCGCAGAATTTTACGCTCAAAAACCCCAAGCACTCGCCGATCAGCTTCCTTTAGCGTCCATGATTCGTGTCCGTAAAGGGACACCGGGAGGATTAGTTTTCTATAGAGCGCCAGTTTTGTGCGAATTTGCAAACTACGGGACTTCAGCTGGCTACGTAATCTGTAGAAAGACCGGATCCGGATCCGATTTGGATCCGTCCAGCATCGCACGAATCAGCGTAACTAGTTTCGTCGCAAAATTATGATCTAGCATTATCTGCCACAGCTCATTTCGTTTAACTGAATCGTACGCCGCTTTAAAGTCCACAAACAGATGATGTGTCTGCAAGTTGTACTCCCTGAACTTGTCTAGCAACTGACGCAGGGTAAACATCTGATCCGTCGTGGAGCGACCCTCATGAAAACCAGCTTGGTACTCGCCGACGAAGGACTCCGCTAACGGTCTCAGTCTGCAGAACAGGATATGGGAAAGCACCTTGTAGGCAGAATTGAGCAATGTAATTCCTCGATAGTTTTTACACTCCATTCGATGTCCCTTTTTGAAAATTGGGCAAATGAGGCCATTAGCCCCCCTTCTTTTCCACTCTTTCCCCTCCATTCCCAAAAAATCCTTCATTACTTTCCCTTACCGTCCGTTCATCAATTGTAGAACCATCGTTTCAAAAAGATATTAAATGAGGCCATCCAACCACTCCTCTGGCATTTGTTCTTCCTCCCAGATCCTGACAATGATTCGGTGGATTGCTTCGTACAGCCGCTCGCTCCCCGCTTTTAGAAGTTCAGCCGGGATACCGTCCTTCCCAGCAGCCTTACCGTTTTTCAGCTCACTGATTGCCTTCTTAACCTCCTCCTGTGTTGGTGGCTCCACAGCTTGATCATCGCTTACAATTTTTATCCTGTCCCTGCTGATCTCCGTATTTACCTCTCCATTCAATAGTGTCTGAAAGTGCTCCTTCCACCTGGCTGCTACCGCCGTTTTGTCGGTAAGCAGGTTGCCAGCACTATCATTGCACATCACAGGCATGGCAAAATTTCTGCATTTCACCGTTTTATAGAAACTCCGTGTGTCGTTGCTGGCGTATCGCCCCTCTGCGCCGGCGAGCACATGCTCCTCGTACTCGCGTTTCTTTAGACGATGGATTTTTTTTTCGCAGCTGTAGTCTCTCTGTATCTCTCTCTGTTTTGACGCGTTGCCGCAGTGAGCATGCGACTCCTGGCCGGTTCTTTTCATCTGTCATTCTCTGGCATTCGGCATCAAACCAGCTGTTACGCTGTCTTTCACGCGTCGTGCCTACCACCTCTCTCGCTGCTGTTTGGATGGCACCATGGATGTTCCTCCACAGCCCATTTATATCTTCTTCTTCTACCTGCTGTTCTGCGATCCGCTGGTCAAGCTTCCTGGCGTACTCCACTGCTACGCCGTCTGCCGTTAACCGTTGAATGTTGAAACGCAGCGTCCTCTCAGTGCGAGCTTTCGTCGTGTTCGACAGCCTTGCGCTAATCTTACTCACTACGAGAGTCAGAGTCAGTGGTCAGAGTGGATATTTGGTCCACGAGAAGACCGTACATCGATAACATCCGAAAAGTGTCGACCGTCAATCAAGACATGATCGATCTGAGAGCTAGAGTCTCCTTTTGGATGCCTCCAGGTATGTTTCCGAATATTCAAACGTGGAAAGTAGGTGCTACAGATGGCCATCCCTCTGGCCGCGGCAAAATTTATGAGCCTCAGACCGTTATCATTGGTCGACAGATGCAGGCTATGTCTTCCAATAACTGGACGGAAGAATTCCTCCCTCCCGATCTGCGCGTTTGCATCTCCGATGATGATTTTTACGTCGTGTTTTGGGCACTCTCCATAGGTCCTCTCAAGCCTGTCGTAAAACTCGTCTTTAGCATCATCGGATTTATCATTTGTCGGTGCTGACGCTGTGTAAGCCGCCCCTCACCTGGAGAACAGGCGCTCTAGTTCGCACCTCCTAGCTTAGCTGCTTCAGTAGGTACATGAAGCATTTCCGGGTAAGGCCATCGACCGTCATCATTTGACTTAGATCTGCGTGGAGGCGCAAGGTTGAAGCTTGAGAGAGCCAGAGCTATGTTTGACGCTCCTTCCAGGTAACTCTCTCCATTTCATGTTTTAGTACAAAACCGAAATCATTTTTTTTTATGAGAGACCATTTTGGCATATGCTAGATCTAGTATTTCGGTTTTGCTGACGAACAAAAATTTATCAAAGCAAAGTGTTTTGTAGAAAGAAAATTATTATCAATCGGTTTTCCTGCCACAGGAAGCAAGTAAAATGATTTTGCTAAAAATTGAGACTGTCTAGACTTGTCATTTATTGTCTAATTTATCCACCTATTATATCAATACGAGCTGACCCGACAAACTTCGTATTGTCACAAATTAAACTATACTGTCACAATTTCGAGTTTTGCAAGTTTCTCAGGAGCTCAACCTTAGATGATTCATTTTGGCAGTATATTTGAAGGTGCGGTCATAATTCGCCATAGCAAAAATTCCTACCTCCTTAAACCTCCACATGCCAAATTTGGTTTCATTTGGTTGATTAGTTCTCGAATTATGAGGAAATCTGTATTTCATTTGTATGGGAGCCACCTCTCCTAAATAGGAGAGGGGTCTTAATTAACCATAAAAATAATTCTGCCTCCAAAAACCACCACACACCAAATTTGGTTCAATTTGCTTGATTAGTTCTTGAGATATGAGGAAATTTGTATTCCATTTATAAGGGAGCCCACCCCCACACACCAAATTTGGTTCCATTTGCTTGATTAGTTCTTAAGATCTGAGGAAATTTGTATTTCATTCATAAGGGAGTCCCCCTCTTAAAGGGGTCATAATTCGCCATAGAAAAAAATTTCTGCTTTCAAAAACCCCCGTATACCAAATTTGGTTCCATTTGCTTGATTTGTTCTCTAGTTATGAGGAAATTTGGATTTCATTTGTATCCTAAATAGGAGAGGGGTCCTAATTTACCATAGAAAAAATTCTTGCATACAAAAACCCCTTCCTGCCAAATTTGGTTCTAGTTGATTGATTATTTCTCGAGTTATGCAGAAATTTGTGTTTCATTTGTATGGGAGCCCCCCCCCCCCTTCTTAGTGAGGGTAGGGGTCTGTAACCATCATAAGAACCTTCCCCGACCCCAGAAACCCCCTACATGCAAATGTTAATGCCGATCGGTTTAGTAGTTTTCGATTCTATTAGGAACATACAGACAGACAGACAGAAATTCATTTTTATAGGTATAGATGCACGATAAAATTTAATGTGCATATACTGCAAAACCAAGGAAGCCTGCTAAAAGTTTATTAATTATTTTAAAACGGCGTCTAATCGTGTTAAATATAGCCAATCCTAAATCTACTACAGTCACTAATAACCAAATCAGTCAAGATGATCTAACAGTAAATTTTTTTCTGTTCACAGATGTATTTTCAAGTTAACGAAGCTGGCGAACTGCTTCAGTTTTATTACAGAGAAAGCTGTACGCTTCACAACTTTATAGCGCAATGCTTCATTAAATTATGGCGGTAGTTGTTAAGCAGCGAAAAGTTTTATTGCTGCTTTCCCAGCAAACATTTTCGTACATATATCAAAGTAACAAATATGATATATGTACCGATATATATCTAGAAAAATCGCATTCGATGCACGCAACCAGCATATGCGTACTGTTTTGGAGGCGATTATACATACTGCAAATTATATGAAAATAATTCACATTCATAAGTATTTGTATACGATGAAATCCGACTCAACAGGATTAGATCCACAATGCTATACAATTTTGTGAATCGTATGTGAATCAGTTACTATCATTTTGCACGAATAAATGTAAACTAAGGTGCGCAGTATTAAGCTTTATGTACGATTTCGATTTGTTCGATTTATTCAGCGATATTTAAGATGATTTTCACACATTATTCTACGATTTGTGGTTTGCTGGGTTCTGCAGAGTGTGATAAGACTACTTAAGCTTATAACCTACTTCTCAAAAACTTTCTGAAGAATGAGCCCCTACAGAAAAGCTACAAAAAAGGAGATAAGCTTGGCACAACAAACTACCTTGGATTACTTCATTATGTACCAGCGCTAAGCTGTTGGAGACAGTCGTAGTAAAATGGCTGTTTAGTAAAGTCCTGTTTTTGGACATCTCGGGTCACCGAAACAAGCAATTTTTTTTTGCAAATTTGTTTATTAAATTTAAGTACAATGGACTCACAATTTTATGTATGCTCGTATTCTTAAATTATATTTAAGTCACGTTAATTTTAGGTATAACCAAGCTGCAACTGTTTTAATTTAGATATTTCTAAACAGTAATAAAGTAATTTACGTTCAACTTACATTTAGATATAATACTTTGTTTTTACGTACAGCTAGAGACAGTTTATTTGGCACTCCCTACGATAAAACTGAACCTTGATGTGGTGAAGGGTTTTTTAACTGATCAGTAAATAAAGAGTGGTCACGTTGAGTTCTGAATGTGGGTATATAACAAAATATTTTTATGATTTCAAGTGGGACTCGGGGTAACAATTTACCAAATGTGATTGTTGCGTTGTTCAGAGAGTACTTTTATTGCATTTAAGAATGAAGCAAGTACGGGGATCTCTGACAATTAATAGATGAATGTTTCTGGGGTTCATCCCTATCTATCACAGCTGTCACAAACATCTCCGAAAATTGCCGGTTTGATTAGGTCAACCGGGGGTTTAAGTTAGTAAGGGGATGTAAGCGGGATAGCAGACCTGGTTTGGATGCCGAAGGAGCATTCTACAATGATTACGGGTAATAATAGAGGTGCTAAGGTAGCAGATGGGAAAATGAAGTCAATTCTTTATGCACTATTTTACATTTAATTCACAATAATAATATTTCTAGCGGTCGGTTTTTGGAGTTTGGTGATTGGGGTTTGGGGTATGGCCGTTATAGATACTGCGCACTAGCTCTTTGGACTCGAGGGTTGGTAGGCGGGTGCGACTCTATATTTTAAAGCTTCTGTCGGCCACCGCGAACGTACAGGTCGTGTTGCGCTCAATTTACTTTGTAAACCTATTTTGAGACAGTGCTCAAATGTTGGGGGTAAGATGAAAAATTGCCCTAATAAGTTGATAGCCACTAGCGGTCCAAAATTTGTTTTCCTATTGGTTCGTTTGTCTTGGAAAATTGAAAGTGGGCGCGTAGTTGAGGACCGGTGTTTGGTGGGGCTGACGGATCTTCTACTTTTTCACTATACACTGAAATCTCGTTTTACGTCGACGATTCGGGGACGTAAAAAAATCGGTCGTAAATAAAGTGGACGTTAATTCAAATTTTGGACGTAAAACGAGAGGACGTTAATTCAAATTTTGGACGTAAAAATAGTGGACGTTAATTCGAAATTTGAACCTAAAAAGAAAAGATTTCTTATTTTCTAAAACCACCTGATGATTTTTGACGACGACGGTAATTCAAATTTTGGACGTAAAACAAGTGGACGCTAATTCAAATTTTGGACGAAAAACGAAAGGACGTTAATTCAAATTTTGGACGTAAAATTAGAGGACTATAATTCAAATATGGAATTAAAAAAAGTGGATGTTAATTCAAATTTTTGACGTAAAATGAAAGGACGTTAATTCAAATTTTGGACGTAAAAAAGGTGACGTAAAATGAAATCACATAAAATGAATGGACGTAAAACGAAATTCTAGTACATGTTCTGTCAAAATTTTTGGTATTGTTATGATATATTTCTAAACCCGTCGAGTTTAATTTAATATTTATTTTTCGTTAACACTTAACATTTAAAATCCGGTGGTCAGCTAACTATTTCATCGAAGTATAAACTTCTCAAAAAAGTGCAAAGTTTAACTTATACTTTGAGTACATTCGAAATTTATAATTTACGTCATTTAGCTTAATTTATGACAGTACAAAGTAGGCATTAAAGTCTGCAATATTATGCCGTATGAATAAAAGATATAGACCAAATGCTCCCATACGATTTAAACGGGAAAAGCAAAGTAAACTGTTTTATTCATACGGCCTATTGTTTTTTGTTAGATTATAGTCACTTTAACAGCTTGGGTAATTCGTAACTTCTGCGGGATTGGGTTGGGAACCCGGGTCCTCGGCGTGAGAAGCGTGAATGCTAACCACTACACCGGGACTGACTCCTTGAAATTTTATTTTCTGCCGTTCTCGCCGCTGCTTAGTCCACCTTTTCGTGCGCGTAATGGCGGTTAGTGGGTACACTTTTCAAAAACATTTATCTGCTTTTGGCAACTTCGCTCACGAACGCACGCGTAAAGGTGGATATAGGCCGTTCTTCTGTGCAGAGGTAGATACATTCAGTATCTTTTGGAGAGCTATAAAATATACATTGCTCAAAAAAGTTTGTCAATATGTATTATACTTTCATAATCAAAAGTTCAGTTTCCCCACTAGCTCGCACTGTCGCAAGCGAAACTCGCGATAAGGTCAGCGAAACCATCCCTCGGACCGATAGCCGTCCGCGATAGCCGGAACGGCACAATCGGAGGCCATGAGCCGTTGTGCGTGGTAATGAACGAAGGTCCGAAGGGCGACATACGTCTGCTGGGACGATTCCGCCGACCGTACAGTACAGTCATCGCTGTGTTGTTGTTGGCAAGCTGCGAGTGCAGTGATAAGAAAATGTAATCTCCCAGAAGGTCTCTGTGGATGCAATGTTTTCCGGCGGTAGCAATATATATTTGCGCTGCCGCGACCCTGACGGAGGTCTTCGTCATCGGGCTGCGTTTACAAAGCTGATAAGGAAACCTTTCCTCCGAACCGAACGGTCTCGTTCTCGTCACAGGCTTTGATGTCATTTTTGGTTGGTAAATTCGCTGCGATTCGATCCGTGGAATCGCGTGGAGGGAAAGTGGTGTGAACTTAATTCATCACTCTGGTCCGTTCCTCCCCAGCATCATATCTTGATGGAACAGGCAAAGACAAACAGTCACCCACTTGCTGACTGATGCCCGACTGTGTCATGCTCATTCAGAAAACAAATTTCAATTTATTTTACTTCTTATATCTGCTGTGTTTACACTAGCGAGCGGTGTGTCTCAAAGCGTCAAACGCCAAAGATTGTCCCCTTTCTCTTCCTCACCCCAGGCCCAGCCCCGTTTGGCTCTCATCATCGTGTCAATGTGTATGTGTATGCATAAATCTTGTCTATTCTGGTCAACATCATCATTTTGCTGGTCCGCTCCACTGCGCCGCACCGATGAAGCCAAGCGTCCAAGCGACCGACACTGGGGCGTCGCCGGCGCGATGCTGCCAAAGCCTAATGAGAGTGACGGAAAAACGGTTTTATCTTCATCTCGTTGTCCATTCATGTAAATTTTATGTGACGCTCGGCGAGAGCAGCGCTTTCTGCATTGAGATACGAGCGGACGGATACAAAGAATCCGTTTCTTTTTCTCGGTTGGCTCCGCTGGAACGCTGGTGTCCCAGGCCCAGGATGTGACATCTACCATACGGTTCTCTTCGAGTTGGGCCCTGCTCCGGTTGATTATTTATTTTTGTATCCTCGGCCGCTACTATTAGGCGTTTGATATGTAGTACTCTGGCTGCAGTCCGGAGATCATTCAGGGGCTAAATGGAGAAGGCAGATCGCTAGCTGGACAGTGTCCTGCCACTCACTGTGAGGATTTCTATTTGTTTTTAATCCGTAGCTTGTAAAGCATCCATTTTTAATTTTCTAATGAAAGTGAGACGGCTTACTCATTCACTTCTGCAGCGTTTCCGGTGAATGCTTCTGGCAAACGTCCATGCTGATGGCTAAAAATATTCTTGGACTGTACTGCAGACGGTGCGTGATGTATTGAAATAGATGAATTACCCGCGGACACGAGCACTAACCAGCTTCCGGAAATTGACTAAGTTCACTGTAACTGATGAAACTTACAAATCGAGTCGATTATTTGTTTGCATTACCTAAATAATGAGATGCAGTAAGAGCTGTAGATAATTTCACCTTTTGGCCAATAACTTACATTTAAAGAAAGAATCTTGTCAATAAAAACGCATCGTTGTTTCAAAAATTCGGAACCACATTTTATTTTGCAGAGTTTGATTGTATAAAAGTAAAGAATTTATAGATATTTATGAGAGCAATAGTTGATCTTAAGGTTAGGCACTACATGTATGAGTATTGGACATCTTTCAAAATTATTATAACAAAATGGAACGAAGGGTTGCAGAAGAGCATGCAATTTTGTCACAGGCACAAGTGATAGATTTGGAAATGAAAATACACTCAAGTCGCTTTTTACGCGCAGGATACGTCCCGCGTAAATCAAAACCGCGTAAAAAATCGCGTAAAAAACCGCGGACCGCGTAAATTCCGAAAACCGCATAAAAAAAACCAAAATTTTGCGTAAAAAAAACTGTGGATTTCAACACTACGTGACAAAATAGACGTTTTGAGCACATCCGCGTAAATTCCGAAAACCGCGTAAAAAAAACCGCGTAAATTCCGAAAACCGCGTAAAAATAGTCGCGTAAAAAAACCGCGTATAAAAAAACCGCGTAAAAAGCGACTTCAGTGTAATATTTAAACTCTGAATCATACCTTTCCACTAGTGATGTCCATTAATCGTTCGATTAATTCAACTAATCGAATAACACATGGAATATTCGAATAATTTTTAATTGAATACTGCCAGAACGAGTAGTTGAATTAATCGAATAGTTCAATGAGCACGAATAATCTCCGAATAATGCTCGTTTTTAATAGCTACTATGAAGTGTTTGATTTTAATGTGTCTCGTGAAAACAATAAGCGTTGTTTTAAAAGATGTTTGTGCTAGGTTAGTTCATATATGTTTTAAATAGATTTTGTCATTAGGATTATACTTTATCTGTTGACTATCTATACCTATAAAGAAGGATTTCTGTCTGTCTGTCTGTCTGTCCGTATGTTCCTTATAGAATCGAAAACTACTGAACCAATCGGCATGAAAATATGCATGTAGAGGTCTTTTGCGGCCAGGAAAGGTTTTAGTGATGGTTAGAAACCCCTCCCCCACTAAGAGGGGGGGCTCCCATACAAATGAAACACAAATTTCTGCATAACTCGACAACTAATCAAGCAAATAGAACAAAATTTGGCATGTGGGTGTTTTCGGTGACAAGAATTTATTCTATGGTAAATTGAGACCCCTCCCTTCTTTATAAGGGGAATTATAACTCCTCTCCTCTTTAAAAGGGGGGGCTTCCATACAAATTTCCTCATAACTCGAGAACTAATCAAGCAAATGGAACCAAATTTGGCATGTGAAGGTTTTCGAGGGCAAGAATATTTTCTATAGTACATTAGGACCCCTCCCCACTTTAAGAGGGGGGGCTCCTGTACCAAATAAACACAATTTTCCTCATAACTCGAGAAGTAATTAAGCAAATGGAACCAAATTTGGCAAGTGGGTGTTTTTGGAGACAAAAATTTTTTCTATGATGAATTTGGACCCCTCCCCGTTTTAGGAGGGGGGGATCCTATACACATGAAAAACAAATTTCCTCATAACTGAAGAACTAATCAAGCAAATAGAACAAAATTTGGCATGTGAAGGTTTTCGAGGGCAAGAATATTTTCTATGGTAAATAAGGACCCCTCCCCACTTTAAGAGGGGGGGCTCCTATACAAACGAAATACAAATTTCCTCATAACTCGAGAAGTAATTAAGCAAATGGAACAAAATTTGGCACGTGGGTGTTTTTGGAGACAAAATTTTTTTCTATGATGATTCAAACGAAATGCAAATTTCCTCATAACTCGAGAGCTAATCAAACAAATGAAACCAAATTTGGCATGTGAAAGTTTTCGAGGGCAAGAATATTTTCTATGATGAATTGGGACCCCTACCCACTTTAGGAGGGGGGGGCTCCTATACAAATGAAATTCAAATTTCCTTATAACTTGAGAACTAATCAAGCAAATAGAACCAAATTTGGCATGTGGGTGTTTTTGGAGGCAACCATTTTCTCTATGATGAATTAGGACCCCTTACCTTTTTAAGAGGGGGGGCTTCATACAAACGAAATACAAATTTCCTCATAACTCTAGAACTAATCAAGCAAATGGAACCAAATTTATCATGTGGGTGTTTTTGTAGGCAGGAATATTTTCTATGGTATATTTTCTATGGATTCCCCACTTTAAGAGGGGGGGCTCCTATACAAATGAAAAACAAATTTCCTCATAACTCGAGAACTAATCAAGCAAATGGAACCAAATTTGACATGTAAGTGGTTTTGGACGCAAGATTTTTTTCTGTGGTGAATTGAGACCCCTCTCTTCTTTAGAAAGCGGGTTATAGCCCATCTCCCCTTTAAGAGGGTGGGCTTTCATACAAATGAAATGCAAATTTCCTCTTATCTCGAGAACTAATCAATCAAATGGAACCAAATTTGGCATGTGGGAGTTTTAGATGGCAGAAATTTTTTCTATGGTGAATTACGACCCCTTCTCCTTTTAAGAGGGGCGCTCCCATACAAATGAAATTCAAATTTCCTTATAACTTGAGAACTAATCAAGCAAATGGAACCAAATTTGGCATGTGGGAGATTTTGGAGTCTAGAATTTATTTTACGATAGTTAGAGGCCTCTCACCCCTGTGGTAGGGGGATATGGACTCTCATGCAAATAAAACAGAAATTTTTGCGAAACTCAAAAACTAATCGAACTCGAGAAATTCGAGACTCTTCCATAAAACATTAGTCAATACAAGACCACAAAAACTATCTACACTCAAGTCTTTTTTTACACGGGGGATACGTGCCGTGTAAAAAAAAACCGTTTAAAAAAAAACCGCGTTAATTCAAAAATTGTTGTAAAAAAAAACCGTGTTAAATCGAAAATTGTTGTAAAAAAAACCGTGTTAATTCAAAAATTGTTGTAAAAAAAACCGTGTTAATTCCAAAATCGTCGTAAAAATGTAAAATCTTGTGTCAGTACCATGAAGCATAAAATGTACGAATTCCTTTCGTTGTTTTCTACCACGAAACAGTTTCGTACAGTCTTAAATGAATTTACGTGTAATTAGATTCGAAGTTTTGTGTTCGTACTACCAAAAAAGTGGTAGTAGGAACACAAAACTGTGTTATTTGTCACAGTTGCATAATGCATTATTCAATTATTGGTAGCAAACAACCCGCTACTACCCCAAGTCGCTGGTCGAACCACTGGGGACTTCCGGGGTGGATACTCACGATCTCTTTTCTCTTGGCTAGCTCGATCTAGAGGGAGAGAGACTGCTTTTCGGGGTCGGCTTTCTGACACCGATTAGGGACACACGGCAGCTTAGAAAGAATTTTCAATTTAGATGATGATTTTTATTTAACCTAACTTACAATGTGTGAGTATATCGGGGCCGGCCGGCTGCTGCTACTGGATCTGTGGAGGGGAAATCACTCGATCTACGAGCGGCTGCTACTGGAGCTGGCTGATGCTTTCGGGGAAGGCTGCTGCTTGCGGGGAACGCTGGCTGCCTTCGGCGTTGGCTGCTTCGTTCGGCTTGAGCTACTGCTGGCGGGGAACGCTTCCGCTCTCGGGGGAGCGACTGGTACTAATCGAGCAGATATGCTATAGCTATGCGCGTCGAGCTTTTCGGGTAGTAGGTTGCTTTTCCTTTCCGTAATCGACGAAAGAGTCCTGGATAGTTTTTTGTTGATTGAACACTATTTTTTATTATTAATAATGTGAGTGTGTTTTAGGGGGTTCGTAATATCCATTCCCTCTGACCTACGTTGTTCTGCGCTATTCTATTCTGGGAATGTACGTATTAGACGTAGCATGTCTTGGTACTTCATATACTGGCTTTTTTTAGAAAATTTCCGAACGATATACAAACATTATAATTTAAAAACCATCGAAAAAATACTGTGTAAATTCAGAAAACATAAATATCGTGCTGAAAAACCGTGTTAATTCAAAAAATCGTTTAAAAAAAACCGTGTTAATTCAAAAAACCGTTTAAAAAAAAACCGCGTTAATTCAAAAAATATCATAAAAAAAACCGTGTTAATTCAAAAATCGTAAAAAAAAACCGTGTAAAAAGAGACTTGAGTGTATAGCAACACTAGATCATTCAGGACGAGACGGTCGCGAGTGTTGCCGGTGACCCGCCGTCGGAAGCGCCGCCCACTGGGGGGCTTGCAAAACTCGAGATTGTGACAAAGATCATCCGAGATTCATGATTTGTGTACAACACAGGTTAAATTGTGGCAATACGAAGTTTGTCGGGTCAGCTAGTAATAAATAAATAAATAAATAAATAAATAATCGTTCATAATCGTTCGATTAATCGAATTAATCAAAGAAATATTCGAATATTTCTAATCGAACACCACTGGCACGAATAGTTGAATTAATCGATTAGTGCAGACTACGCTCACCGATTAATCGGTAATCGAATAATTGAAAATTTCGGACATCACTACTTTCCACTACACTTCTAATGAAACGGCAAGCATGTGTATTCATACAGAGTCGTATTATTGCAGATTGCAAGAAAAATTCTCACATCGCGGTTATCTTGACCGTTGAACCAAACCATCAAAAGATCACCGCAAATTTCTGCAATTTATTACATGAAAATCTACTAAATCAATTGTTTTTCATCAAAACCATGCTAGAAAACTGTTATTTTTTAGAACTGCAAACCATAAAACCTAAATTTTAATATTGCGTTTATCTCGCGGTTGTCTCCTGAGCGCGTTATCACCGTCGCTGCATGCGGATTTTTCATAACCGCCGCAATATAACCGAACACTACAGCTGTAGCACATTTTTCCAACACAGATATCAAGTTCGCCGAGGTTTAATCGTCTCGCAGTAAAGAATTTGCGATCTGTTGAAACAGCGAACTTGTGTCATTTTTTCTGGCACGCTTCCCTAACACAGACATCAAATGGGACTAGGTTTAATCGCGTTCGTAAGAAATCTGTCGGTACGAGTGGGCTTTGTTACTCACTCTGGCGTACTTCCCAAGCAAGGACATCAAAATGATCTAGGTTGAACCACGGTGTTAAGAAATCTTGTTGAAATGAGGAAACTGTCACTTGTTTAGCACGGATATCAAATTGGTATAGGTTTAGATTATCGTAAAGAATCTTCCAACCAATCACGAAGCGAGAATTCTGGCGAGGTTCATTATTTTCAATTTTTCAATAGTTCAACATCAAGAATCCATACTTTTCATCATTTGGGTCAATTCTTAGAAGATTTTCCGATCGATTGGTGCCAGAATATTGAAAATCGATCGGAAAACCGCTGAGCTATTAGCGCTCAAAACCTTTCATTTTTCGATTTTTTGGAATGACACCCTATCTCAAAACTTGCCGTAAGACGTAGTCCTACGTCAAAAAAAGTGACAAAATCTCTTCGTCTTAACAGGTTGAAGTTTCTTTGCGACGAATGAACCTAGACCAATCTGAATCTGTGTTTGGGCAGTACGCCAGAAAGAGTGACAAAGTCCCCTCGTTTCAACAAAATTCTTTACGAACACGATTAAACCTAGTCCAATTTGAAATCTGTGCTTGGAAAGTACGCCAGAGTGCAAAACCACCTTTCTTCTTCAACCGTCTAATTTGATGTCCTGAAAGTACACAATTTTGTTAAAGTATGAAACCACCCCTATCTTTCAACCGAGTTTATTTTTAAACATTGAATTTAATCCAAATTGATGTCCTGAAAGTGAAACAACATAGAAAAGTGGGCGGTAATCCTTTCTTTTTGCCAGATTGTATCCATATAGTTACTGCAAGAATTTGTTCGGAACTGTTGTCTTACACGGAAGCAGAGCTGAAGGAATATTTCTGCACGTGACGTTACGCAGCAATTCTCAAAGTGAGGAAGATCAGCGACTCTTGTTTTCTGCAATCTGCACTTCTTTACTATTAATGGTCAAGCATTACACTTATATTGATTTCTTTCGAAAATGATGGACAAAACAAAGGCAGGTGGGATCTGTAGTGACGCTAATGTTTATTTGGCCGTCAACTCAGTATAAGGCAGTAAGGTACAAAACATTTTGCAAACAACTTTAACTTACTTACTTACTTATATAGTAGCTTTCAATCATGAAAATGAATCATGGTTTGTAACCAACAGGCACCTTTGGCCTGCCGGAAATTAAAACAACACAGACATCACAATAGAAAATGAGCCTAAAATAGTCGCAGCTACCCCATCATTTCTGGCGACTATAACTCAAATTTAGTAGCGTTTTATTAAGACCATAATGCACTCAGATATTCAGTAAATGTTATTCTACCAATTAGTATAGAAATATTAGTAAATGTAGAGTAAATGTAGTTTCAATATATTTCCTGAATTTTGTTCAGGCTACCGCTTAATGGGCCGAAAATACCCACACTTATTCCATGTCGCCTCCAGAATAGTACGTGTTGTGGCACCGATCTTCTTCTTCAGCAGCATAGAGCCGGGGTGGCTCGTGCTGTTTCAAGCACTCGTCTGCATTCAACTCGGTCTTGGGCCACTCGTCGCCAATTTCCTAGTCGTCTCAGAAGTCGTAAATCGCTTTCGACCTGGTCGAGCCATCGTGCACGTTGGGCCCCCCTGTTCCTGGTGCCGGTGGGGTTGTTGAAGAGGACTATTTTTGTCGCACTGTCGTCCGGCATCCTTACGACGAGTCCGGGCCACCGTAGCCTGCTAACTTTCGCTAGATGTACGATGGGAGTCTCCTCAAGCAGTGCCTGTAGCTTGTGATTCATACGCCTCCGCCACTCTTCGCTTTCAGTTTGTACTCCACCAAATATCGTCCGCAGCACTTTCCGCTCGAACACGGCAAGGGCGCGTATGTCCTCCGCGAGTAGCGTCACGGCTTCAAGTCCATAAAGAACTACCGGTCTAATAAGAGTTTTGTACATTGTTAGCTTCGTGCGGTGGCGTACGCATCCTGATCGTAGCGTTTTACGAAGGTCAAAGTAGGCCCGATTTCCCGCTTGGATGCGCCGCTGGATCTCCTTACTAGTGTTGTCTGCGGTCACTGGCGCTCCCAAATACACGAACTCCTCTACCACTTCTAGTTCGTCGCCGTCAACGGTTACCGTCCGATAGGAGGCGCGCGTATGTTTGAGCCTCTTCCTTTCATGTATTTGGTCTTCGACGCATTTGTTTTTAGCCCAATTCTCCTAGACTCCGCTTTCAGTCTGGCGTAGATTGCCTCCGCCGTCGCAAAGTTTCTGGCTATGATATCGAAGTCATCTGCAAAGCCTAGAAGTTGGCTACCCTTGGTAAAAATGATGCCTCTCGTTTTGATGGCCGCTCGTCGGATCACCCCCTCAAGAGCGATGTTGAACAGTATGCAGGATAAACCGTCACTTTGTCTCAACCCCTTGCCGCGTCTCGAAGGGACCCGAGAGTGTACCAGAGATGCGTACGAAACACATCACTCGATCCAATGTAGCTCTGATCAGTCGCGTCAGTTTGTCCGGAAAACTGTGTTCGTGCATTATCTGTCATAGCTTGCCTCGATCGACTGTATCGTATGCTGCTTTGAAATCAATAAAGATTCGATGCGTGGGCACGTTGTACTCCTGACATTTCTGCAAGATCTGTCGGATAGTAAAAATTTGGTCCGTAGTTGCGCGAGCCCCCATGAAATCCGCCTGATAATTCCCTACGAAACCTTGTGCTATCGGTGACAGCCGGCGTAACAGGATCTGGGAGAGTACCTTGTAGGCGGCGTTTACCAGTGTAATACCGCGATAGTTGCAGCAGTCTATCCGATCACCCTTTTTGTAGATGGGACAAACCACTCCTTCTATCCGTTCCTCCGGTAGCTTTTCCTCCTCCCAAATCCTCGAAATAACCCAGTGTAGAGCCTTTGCTAGCGTTTCTCCGCTATTTTTATAAAGCTCTGCCGGTAGGCGGTCCTTCCCAGCGGCTTTATTGGTCTTCAGCAGCCTGATTTCTCGTTTGACTTCTTGGAGATCAGGTGCTAGAGCATTATTATCTTCCATGGGCGCTCCTAGGTTAATTTCCGTTCCGTCTCTTTCTGCGACTTCGCCATTGAGGTTCGAAGAACTTCATCGAAGAACTGCTTCCACCTGTCGACCACCTCGCGCTCGTTTGTAATTAGATTCCCTTCCTCGTCCCTACACATGTCAGGTTTCGGTGTGTAGCCCTTTCGAGTTTGGTTCACCTTCTCATAAAACTTGCGCGTGTCCTTAGCTCGGAATAGTTGCTCTAATTCTTCACGATCTCTGTCCTCCTTTTGGCACTTTTTCCTCCTCAGGATCGGGGTGACCGACGTATCTCCCAATAATGCTGTTATTTTGTTGCTCGAAAGCATTGATTGAATCTAGCTTATTGTAGTGTGGTCGATTCCGTTTTGAAAACGAGCCGTAATAACTGAAACGAAGGACGTGTAATCGGAAGCTCCTTTAATATCAAGGAGAGCACAAAGTCCCGTCTCGTAATATTTGAATTATTTCTCAATTAACGTCACTACACGGTGTAGTGCGATTTCCGTAGATTGGCCGTTTTGGTATGTATGTTGATTTCCAATCAAAGGAGAGCTCTGATACAATTATCTGTGATTTTCTCCGTCCACTTAACAAGCGTTGATGTTAGACTTATTGGTCTGAAAGCCTTATGCATGATCATCTCTTTTTGGTTCAAAAGAACTAAGTGCCCATTTGTTCGAAGCCTCCGTAAATATTCGGCGTGCAAACTGTGCCTCAAAGTAGTGTGTTTCAAAGTAGTGAGAACCAATTTTATCGATTTTTTCTCAACACTTTACACTCTGCATTTAGATAAAAGAGAAATGGAAATCATGCAAATATTTCTGAAAAGCCCATTGTGTTGTATATAGGCAGGGATTGTCCACTAGGATTTTTTTAACATATTTCTCCGGTCAAAACCCAGCGAGAGGCTCTGTGCGACCGCACAGGTTTGCCGGCTTAAACGCCTAAACGGTTCCGGCGAGAGAATCACTGCTTCAAGAAAAAGTTATTTTGCTCAAAGTTTTACGTAAAAAATGGGAGATTGCTTGCTTTAAAACGCTGTTTCTCGTATCGACAAAGAATACCTTGGGACGATGAGTGATTCTTATGTAAAAAATCTGCAAAACAGGCTGTAGCTGAAAATGTTGATATCAAGTTGATTCATTGAGAGAAAAATGTAAATCTAGTTTTCAAATTGAGTTTAAAAACATTTGGCAGCACTGATGTTTAAGAATAATATCTTTTTCGAATTTCTTGAGTAATTTTCTTTCAAAATATGAAAATAGTGTCTTTCTAAACCTAATATTTCCGGAGATATAAACAAAAGAAAATAAGAAGTTTTAACAAAAACGGACAGTTTACTTAAAAATGGACGTGCTCCCTCCCATTGATCGAAGGAATATCCGATCGGCACCAAATTTTGGATTTTTACTTTCTGGTCGAGGCGAAAACGAACAATCTGGCAAAATTTGCTTCAAATCCGTGATGGTCGCTTACACGTTTGAACTTTTTGTCTGTCACTTGACATGAATGACCCAAATATAAATACTGTCACAAGATTGAGCAAAATAAACATCTTGGTTTGCATAGCATGAAATCGAAACAAAGTTAATTTAGAAAAATTATAAATTGAATATAAAATTTGATCGAAGTTAGAATTGAAGTTTGATAAAAGCTGAAATTGAAGTTTAATAAAATTATACTTAAAATAGCGGTGAAATAATTCTGCCTTGGTTGAAAAGTGCCAGAAAGAGGATTTATAAACGTTACAGAAGTAGAAGTAGAGTGAGTTAGA
Source organism: Sabethes cyaneus (assembly GCF_943734655.1). NCBI lineage: Eukaryota > Metazoa > Arthropoda > Insecta > Diptera > Culicidae > Sabethes > Sabethes cyaneus. The sequence continues at coordinate 38,309,190 of NC_071353.1, read as the reverse complement.
AGGAATGCGTGTTATGAATCATTTGTAATCTAATTATTTTTCTGCAGAAATCAGCAATCGTAAACTGTAAACGAATGAAAGTTGTAAGCATGTTGCGAGTTGTAAGTTAATAACGGACAACTTGGAATTAGTCCTCCTAGACGTTCAGGTGAATTAGACTTACGCGTCATTATCGATAGACGATTTATCGTTAAACAGTTACTCATATAAGGATAATTGTCTATCATTAATGAAAATTATTATATAAAAATTTATTCTAGTTTTGAGCTGCAAAATAAAAGGCTACTCTAAGAATATAAATAGTTCTTTCACGATCCGAACAGTACGAATATGGCAATTTTGCGCCTATAAAACGATTTAAGTTTTAAGTTCTATACTCACTACCTATCTGGCAGAAAGCACGTTTTGTGCTAGAGTCTATGTCGTTTTTTAAAAGATCGCTATGAAATTTTAAAAACAAATAACGAACACACAGTTTTGAAAAGCAGGAAGATACGGCTTTTAAATGAAGTGAATTTTTTTTGTGGATATCTTGGAATGTATTGGAAATCGCCTTGCACAAGACGAGCGCACATACCGATTTTAATTTCAAACTAATCATTGGAAAGCTACATTCTAAAAGTTGAGGCATCCCATCCACGTAAAAAAACATGTAAACTTCGGTACCTATGGCAACCCAGCTAGCATTTTCATATGTATAAAAGAGATAAAAATTAGCATTACGTACAAATATACATGCTAATAAATCGTATTTGATGCACAAAATTGGCATATGCGGACTATTTTGGAGGCGATATACGTGATTACGAATAATTTTGAGCTTTACGACTATATAAGTATTTATATACCATAATATCCGATTAAGCGCGAGTCGCTCCGTACTACTATACGATTTTGTACTGAAAATCGTATGTATGTCAGTTATTATCATTATATACGATAGAAAATCAGCTTGGTCCCACTTTATCCAGCTTTAGTTGCGATTTCGAATTTGTTAGGAGATATTTACGATAATTTTCATACATTGATATACGAGTTAGTGGTAGCTGGGAACTTTCATGGAGTTCAGTTGCTATTTCGCACGTCGCACGTAAACCGGTTAGTATGAGTGCACGCTACCAATCATTAACGTCAACGTTATATGAGTCCTGTAGATGAGTTAGCTATGTTTTCACGTAAATTTTACGTACCGATTTTTTTTTAATGTTAGAAAAACCTAGTATAAGAACATTTGGTGTGTATTAGAATTAACTCGAAAGCATAAGAATTAGTGTATTCATGTATTAGAATTAACCCGATCGTTCCTTTTTACAAAACGGTGTCGGTTCTTATTTGTTACATAGGGAATTTAAGAACTATTATATGTCATGAATTGCTTAGACCAAACCCCGTGTTTTTAGTCTTGACCTTGAAATGCTGTCAGGCATATATTAATATTTTTTTCGAAACGGTGGTTCTACAATTGATAAAGGGACGGTAGGGGAAAGTAATGAAGAATTTTTGAATGAAAGGGAAATAGTGGAAAGGTGAGGTGAGGGGGGGGGGTATAGCTACGCTTAACAAGTTGTCGTTGTGACTCCTACTTTTTGTCCAATGCTGGAAGGTGCATCCGCCAGGGGATGTGGCTCGCTGATAATTGTACCTTTGAACCATAGATGCGCTGGACAAAAGGAGACTGCACAACCCCCCTTATTAACCTTTACGTCCCCGACATAAACAATGATGATACTTGCAGTTACACTTTTGGCTCTATCTCCACTTATTTTCATTCGATTTTTATGCAATTAGTCTTTAAAGAACCACATTAGATTGACCTTTAATGAAAAAATAAGTTGATAAATTGGGGTTCTATTTTTCCGGAGATATTCCAAATCGCAGTGATTTTTTTTGGCGTCATAAGTAGCATGTGAAATAAAACTAGAAATTTGCTAAACATAGTGCGCAAAAGTTATCTATTTCATTTGTGGTCAATAAGAATGAATCTTACACTTTCCCGTAGAGCGCAAGTTCATGTCCCACACTCCGGAACATCCGGTATCGGTTCTACCGGAACTGAAAATTAGCCATTTAGAATTATCTTTTGAATTTTCATCAGAAATATGACAAATGGGCTATCAAATCAAAGCATTTTTCAACGCGATTTCTTGGGTGGACCTCAGGATGCATTTTGAGCTGATCTGAACATTCCGGAATGTTTAATCTAACTTTGTTTTTACTGGCGGGGCGACGACATTATGCAGGCCCTTTCGACTTACAAGGTACTGCGTGTGACGCTGTTCGTCTGTCAGCGTGTTAGCCGTGATTCTCAGCGCGGGGTTTCGGAGAAAGGCTGTGTTCCTATGAAATAGACTTACTTTTGCCTACCGTCCCTTCATCAATTGTAGAACCACCGTTTCAAAAAAAATATTAATATATGGCTGACCGCATTTCAAGGTCAAGACTAAAAACACGAGGTTTAGTCTATTTCATAGAAACGGAGCCTTTCTGCGAAAACGCGCGCTGAGAATCGCGGCTAACACGCTGACAGACGAATAGCGTCACACGCAGTACCTTGTAAGTCGCAAGGACTTGCATAGTGTCATCGTCCCGCCAGTAAAAACAAGGTAAGATTAAACTTCTCGGTCGGTTGGAGATTGGCTTGAAAAATCAGGAGGCAAAAAAAGTAAAAAATAGAATATGAGTAAATTTTTTTTGTAAAATCAATTGTCTGTGGGCTCTACAGCCTGGAAAACTCGAAAAATGAGTGTACGAGTTGAGTTAACGCTTCTAGCACGAAACAGAAATGGAAATTCGAACAATGGAATTTCCGAAAAAATTTCTTTTTTGCCTTTTGTTTCGTAGATTTTTGCATGGAAAATAATAACGTACATATGAAAAGCACCCCTCCCCCCCTCTCCAGTGGCTCAACTCCGGAAGGACAAAAATTTTATAAAATATTTGTAATGGCCTTATTGTTAAGTAATATTTTAACTAATCATTGGATTACTTAATAAAATTGAAAGACTATTTTTTTCGTTTATTGAAATAATTTTATTCAGTTTGTACAACTTATTAGCGAGCAAAGTGTTACATTCAATCCATCACTTTTATAAACTAACGGCCAAAAAACTTTTCGATGTTCTGGTTGTCGGCCAAATAAAACAAAAAAAAATACTTTAGGTTCTTTCTTTCGCACTACTGAATGGAATTCGAACAATTTGCATGCTACAACAAGGATTTGCACTGTAAACTGTGAAAATGATAACACCTACAAAGTAGTAGGTGTTACAACGGATGTCAGATAAATCTACAGTGTAAGTGAAAACTTTCTATTAGCCGGAATTAGTCATTGACAACATCGTAATTCATTTCGAATGCTGCCGATTATTTGTGATCTAATTCAATGGAGCAGAAAATCAGTTTAGGAAATCTGTTGCATCATGTTATTGCTTACTGGTAGCTGTAATTGCTATTTGAACTTTAAAATTCATTTTAATATTTAGTAGAGACGAACAGGATTGTAGTTTCAACTTTAAATCGTCCCATGGTAGCTTTTTTCTGACATTAGTGATAATAAGTCCCTGTAGCAAAACACACCAATTAGCGAACGTTGACAGCACCTGTCTGCTGTAAATAAATTGAAAATCATTCAAATCGAAGAAAATCGCTGTGACTGTTTCGGGGAGAAGTTTTTCCGGGCAAGCCAAGTCAGTCAACGTTCGAGCCTGGATTCGCTGACCGCCCGCAAACGTATGTACATACCTCATTCGCACGCCGGGAAAAATCGATTCCGAAACCCGCCTGGTAAGACAACTTTCGCCGAAACGGAAAACCTGCTTTCCCTGCGAAAGTCCCAAACCGTCGCCGGTTGCTGGTATGGCTCTAGAGTGGTCAAGATGGCTGCTGCCAATACGCGAGAAATGATATGCTTAGGCAAAAAGGTAAAAAGGATTCACGTTGTCATCGTTGTCCACGTTCACAGCGGTGAGGACGACGTTTTCGCTTGTAGATGCGCTGCGAGAAGGTAAGATGAAATTTCCTGTGGGTGGTAGCGTCGTTCCCGGCAGGATGTGGTGAGGCTGCCGGAGAGGAAGGAGGCAAATTGGCAAGGCTAAGGACGTTTGTGTATTAGGTTCGAATTTCCCTGACCGTGTGTATAGGACTTGGTTGGCAGCGAATGTCTGTTTGTATATGCGGAGGAATAAGTTGAAGGCATCTCAGCGCTCCTTCGGGAAAGGGTTTTTCGCTTTTAGTGGACGCGAACAGTCGACGGAACCGAAGCGGTACGGTGCGGGGGGTCTTTGTCGTTTCTAGCTGGTCAGTCCGTCATCTAGCGAGATGGCCTGACCGGTGCTGGCTGGCTGGCTGGTTGGCTGACTGGTGTGCCGTACACCGGACATCGTTACCGCGCCGAGAAATGCCCCTGCTTCGCTTCAATCGCCCGGCACCTGCTCCTCTCTAGCTGATGCTGGAGATGCTGGCCGACTTCTTTGTGCGGACCGAAGGGTTGATAGGAAACCGGAGGCAAGGGGAGAGTTTTAGTTTAGTGTGTGCCAGCGAAAATATCGCAAAGTGGGTGGACAGCTTTGGAAAATGGCTGCCCCCGGTGGGATGGGATTCTCCGGGATACCGGAGTGGCGTGAGTGAATTGTGTATGTGTGCGCGCGTACGTAGTCCGGTACTCTGCATGTGGCGCGCAACAGCATCGAAGAGGTTAGACCGCCTCGACGGAAACATGCCCGAATCAACGGACGGACACATAGGATCGGAGTCCTGGTGGTCACTAAAGCTTTAGCATAAATAAGAAGAAGGCACGCTCGCTGGTTTTAGAAGAGGATAAAATAAATATACATAAGAGTGAGAAGATGTTCATATAAGGTGGCCTCCGTTGCTCCGCTACGCGGAAGAGAGACCGGGTGGGCGAGATTGTGCTCGAGTGGCGCAGCCAAAATGGGGCCGCGATGATAAAATTGGAGAGTTTGGGGTTTTTCTGCTTCAGAATGACATGTATGTTGGCAGTATGCTGTGCTGTACAGCTGCAAATTGTCTTACTGGTTCAGATCTTTTCGATTCGGGAAAGTGCGGAAGCAGTCGGTGAATTTCTAATTAGGTTTGAGTCGTTTCATTGGGTTTCGAAATCATTCCCTTCAGTTCGATCAGCGAAAATTCATTCTGGCACGCAATTCAAAATTTGACTTTTTCTTTTGGGCATTATTTGCGACTGAGTGAAGTTATTTTGTGGCCTCAACGTCATTGCTGTTTATGGTCTTTCAATATTTTTTTCAATTTGAAGTATCTTCCTTAAATATTAACTCACAATCTCTGCATTTCAGGGGAAATACGTCTCTTGTTGGCAATAAGAAAATTGTAAACTCTGTTAGTCATATAATTTTTGTTGTTGACAATGCGTCTCCACCAGTCGGTTACTAATGGAGCTTCATGGTGGATAACAATTTTTAGCATCGCATTCCAACTTTCTGCAGCAAGCTACCACTCGCCACATTTTAACATATAAAGACTATCTTTATGCTTTCCAACCAATTATCCAGTGAACCATGTTGCCTTCATTACCACGTACAGGTAGTCTTGTCTCTCGTCTCCACACACGTGTGTGTTGCAATGTTTTTACTGTCCGGCAGGGACCGAGCATCTTTTGTTAGCCAGCGTAACAACGAACGTTCTGGTGTAAGAAGCTGTGATGCATCTTTACGCAAAAATTAGCTTGCATTCAGTCGGTTTCTTGTGCAGCGTCAGAATTCTGTGTGCAAAACCCAAGCGGGAACTCCACACTGCACGGCAAATCTATAGGCTTGGAAAGAGCTCAACAGCTTTTATATTTATTTCATCATAAAGTGAAAATTGGACGATATTTAGAACTGCACGTTTATGAAACAAAATACCGTGCATATTGTTTTCGGAGAAAAATGCAAATAACTGAGTAGATTTAAAATAATTAGAATTTTTAAAAATAATGATAAAAAAGCGATAATTCCGCCAAAACCAGCAGAACATGTTGGGTCTAAACATGCAGTTATTATTGTCAACAAAAACGCAGGTCTGCAGAAATAAAAATATTTTTGAGCTGCAACATAATTTGGGAGAATTCTATATTTCTCCAGCTGCTGATTCCTGGAGTAAAGTAAAAGTAATCCAACAATCTCAATATGCAAACGTCTCGGAGATTAATAGCCAATATAGACAACACACCAAACCCAAGTAACAATTTTAAAGCCACTCGGTTTTACTTGAATTTTATAAAGGTTTCATTGCAGTATTAATCATTCCCTCTGGTTTTATTGTGCTATTGCGCAATACCAAGAAGATACGAGTCTAAACACACTTATAGTTAGCTAGAAAGCCATAATAAAACTGTTAATAAAGCAAATTTATGTGGTTGCTTATATTACCATGTTAAAAATTGTTGGCTGCACCACGTCTCTTATAAACTTACCATAAGTGTCAGAATACTAAATGGCGTACCAATCAAAATTGATCTTATCGCGGTTGCTTGTCAAACCGCAATAAATCTGTTAAGTTTAAGTTTACCTGTTGAGTTAATAAAGTGTTGTAGACCCAGCTAGCATTTTCATATGTATAAAAAAGGTAAAAATCAGCATTACGTACAGATATACGTGCTAAATAAATCGTATTTCATGCGCAAAATTGTCATATCCGTACTATTTTGGAGGCGATATACGTGATTACGAATAATTTTGAGCGTTAGGGCTATATAAGTATTTATGTAAGATAATATCCGATTAAGCGTGATTCGCTCCGTACTACTCTGCGATTTTGTGCTGAAATTCGTCATTATCATTATATACGACAGAAAATCAACCAAATCCCACCTTATCCAGCTTTAGTTACGATTTTGAGTTTGTTAGGAGATATTTACGATAGTTTCCGAACATTGATATACGAGTTGGTGCTAGCTGGGGAGCTATTAAAACGGTAACACCCTGACCAAACATATTTATTGCTGCTATTATGAAGAATACTAAAGTTCAACACCGAAATCATTTTTTTATGCGAGGCCGTATTGCCATATTCTAGTGTTCTGTTTTAGCTCGCAGACAAAAATTTATCAAAGCAAAGTGTTTTGCAAAAAGAAAGATATAAATCGGTTTTCCCGTCACAGGAAGCAACTAGAATGATTTTGCTAGAAATTGAGATTGACTAACTGAATATATTTATTTTGTTATAACAACCAGTTTTCGAAAATTGCAAAATTTCAGTGGCGCGTTAGTTTTATCCACCTATTATATCAATATGCACGATAAAATTGAATGCGCACATGCCGCAAACTAACGAAATTGTTAAATTTATTGAATACTAGCTGATCCGACAAACTTCGTATTGCCAAAATAACTCCTGGGTGCTACCCCCCGCAGTGACCGGCGCTTCCGACTGCAGGTCGCTGACAACATTCGTTGCCTGCGGCCGTCTCACCCTTAATCATCTAGTGTTACTATAGGTAGTTTCTGGTGATCTTGTTATTGATTAATGTTTTATGAAAGAGTCTAAAATTCCTCGAATTCGATTAGTTTTTAAGTTACGCAAAAAGTTATGTTTCGTTTGTATGAGAGTCCGCCCTCACTACCGCAGGGGTGAGGTGTCTTGAATCATCATAAAATAAATTCATGCCTTTAAAATCTCCCACATGCCAAATTTGGTTCCATTTGCTTGATAAGTTCTCGAGTTATACAGAAATTTGTGTTTAATTTGTATGGAAGCCACCCTCTTAGAGGAGGGAGAGGTCTCAATACATTATAGGAAAAATTTTTGGCTCCAAAAACCCCCATATGCCCAATTTGATACCATTTTGCTTGATTAGTTTTCGAATTATGAGGAAATTTGTATTTCATTTGTAAGGGAGCCACCCCCCTCTTGAAGAGGGGAGTGGTCCTAATTCCTCTCCTAAAGAGGGAAGGGGTCTCAATTCACCATAGAAAAGAAATTTGTCTCCAAAACCCCCGCTTGCCAAATTTGGTTCCATTTGATTGATTAGTTCTCGAGTTATGAGGAAATTTGTATTTCATTTGTATGGAAGCCCCCCCTCTTAGTGGCGGTCTCTTACAATCATAAGAACCTTCCCTGGCCCCAAAAACCCTTACATGCAAGTTTGTCCGCCAATCGGTTCAGTAGTTTTCGACTCTATAAGGAAAATACGGGCAGAAAAACAGAAATCCATTTTTATAGGTATAGATTATAAAGGTGACCGGACGAGAGCCATACCCAAGCAACAATGTGAGTTTTATTGTACCCTTATGCTGGTTTTCAAAACCAATTTTGGTCTTAAATGCCATCATAAAAGTGCAATAAAACCCAAATTGTTACTTGGGTAAATACGATAGTCATACGGACGGTTGCCATACGTACGAATGCCATATAGACGAATGCCATAATGGACGGAAGCCATAATGCACGTTTGCCATAATCCATATATTCAACGTTTCCTAGTTGATTCAGGGCGAGCCGGCCGCAGGCAACGGCGAATGTTCGCCGGTGACCCGCCGTCGGAAGCGCCGGCCACTGCGGGGGGCAGCCCCTCCGCAGAAATCACATCTGTCTAGGTCTATTCGTTTTCCTAGGTTTACTGTCCTCTAGTTAGTTTTCCCTAGTCCTCGCATCGAGATACTCTTTATAAAATGAAAAGCGGCAAAGCCGCTTTTTTAAACTGAATCAATTGGGCCTTTTGCGACTTGGTCGCGCTGATCCTTTAAGCTTTGAACTGGTCGAAGTGTAGTTCTGGGCCTTTATACCAAAAATATGAATTATGGCAAACGTACATTATGGCTCCCGTCCATTATAGCAAACATACATTATGGCATTCGTCTGTATGGCAACCGTCCGTATGGCAAACGTATATATGGCTGATGGGGTGTCGTCGCTGCTCACGGATGTTCTAGTTGATAAGGCTGGCGCACTTATTTAGCTTTTAACCAGAGCGAAAAGCGAAAAGCTTTATTAAATTATGGCGATAGCTGTCAAGCACCGAAAGCTTAACCGATTTTATTGCTGCTTTGAGCAGAGCTGATACGACTACTTACGCTTATAACCTGATTCTGATAGAGGTTATGAAAACATTCTAAGGAGTGGGCCACTTGGTCAGAAAGCAGTTTAATAGCGGTCATCAGAAAGTTCTGGTGGAGTTCAATGTTTAATTTGCGGTTTTATGAAATTGGTCATGAAAACCACTATAAGAACGTAATAAAACTTGTAATTGTTACTAGGGAAGGGCCTTTTTGCCCAACTCAACTTAGGGTTTTTTTCTAATTCCCGTCGTAATAAGTAAAGCCATTCTAATTTTCAACATTTGTTGGATGGATTTAATGAATACTCCAAAAGCTTGTGCTGATTTGACTAAAACACACTTACCTTCCGATCCGTTTGAAATCACTTTATTTCTAAAATTCGTCGTACCGTTTTAAAATTCGTCCATCAAAATTTTTCATCGTCCAAACTAAAAATCAGAACAATGTTTACGAAGCTAACGCGCGTGTATTTGTGTAGGACGGCATGACAAATGTAATGCTACAAAATTTCTGCAGGTCAGGCAAGTTTTCTTGGCTATAGAATAACGACAATGCCTTGCGTGAGTTATTTTCATTTATGAATGACGGAAATTAAAACGATTAGTCGACATTGTCTTCTTCGTCGCACGAAAAAACGTAGGAAATTTGGCTGGTAGGACTTCTTTAATGATAAAAAGCATTTAAATAGATCTCAGCTCACTTTAATTGATAGTGTATGGTAGACAACAAACTAAAATATTAGGGAATAACTAGTTTTGCATTGTGTGTCTTAAAAATGCTGATATTTTTAATAATTTGTGTTGGATAGGACGGGAATAGGCAATTACGACGATGTAGCAACATACCCTACGACGATTAAACCTGGAGAAATGTGATGTCTGCTAGGAAAGTGTGCCACAAAAAAATGTTAGGGAAATGTATCAGAAAAGTGACAAAATCCCCTCATCTTAATAAGATTTCTTAGGATCGCGATTAAACCTAGGCCATCTGAGTGAGTGTGTGAGTGAGTGAGTGTGTGAGTGAGTGAGTGAGTGAGTGAGTGAGTGAGTGAGTGAGTGAGTGAGTGAGTGAGTGAGTGAGTGAGTGAGTGAGTGAGTGAGTGAGTGAGTGAGTGAGTGAGTGAGTGAGTGAGTGAGTGAGTGAGTGAGTGAGTGAGTGAGTGAGTGAGTGAGTGAGTGAGTGAGTGAGTGAGTGAGTGAGTGAGTGAGTGAGTGAGTGAGTGAGTGAGTGAGTGAGTGAGTGAGTGAGTGAGTGAGTGAGTGAGTGAGTGAGTGAGTGAGTGAGTGAGTGAGTGAGTGAGTGAGTGAGTGAGTGAGTGAGTGAGTGAGTGAGTGAGTGAGTGAGTGAGTGAGTGAGTGAGTGAGTGAGTGAGTGAGTGAGTGAGTGAGTGAGTGAGTGAGTGAGTGAGTGAGTGAGTGAGTGAGTGAGTGAGTGAGTGAGTGAGTGAGTGAGTGAGTGAGTGAGTGAGTGAGTGAGTGAGTGAGTGAGTGAGTGAGTGAGTGAGTGAGTGAGTGAGTGAGTGAGTGAGTGAGTGAGTGAGTGAGTGAGTGAGTGAGTGAGTGAGTGAGTGAGTGAGTGAGTGAGTGAGTGAGTGAGTGAGTGAGTGAGTGAGTGAGTGAGTGAGTGAGTGAGTGAGTGAGTGAGTGAGTGAGTGAGTGAGTGAGTGAGTGAGTGAATGAGTGAGTGAGTGAGTGAGTGAGTGAGTGAGTGAGTGAGTGAGTGAGTGAGTGAGTGAGTGAGTGAGTGAGTGAGTGAGTGAGTGAGTGAGTGAGTGAGTGAGTGAGTGAGTGAGTGAGTGAGTGAGTGAGTGAGTGAGTGAGTGAGTGAGTGAGTGAGTGAGTGAGTAAGTAAGTAAGTAAGTAAGTAAGTAAGTAAGTAAGTAAGTAAGTAAGTAAGTAAGTAAGTAAGTAAGTAAGTAAGTAAGTGATTAAGTGAGTGAGTGAGTAAGTAAGTATGTTAGTTTGAGAAAAATGGTGGTAGAGATGAGAGTGTGTGCGTATGAAAGAGAAAAGAGGCAATTGACCTTGAGAGGTGTGAGAGGCAAGAAAATGTCAGAGAGGAGAGGAGATTGTTAGAGAGCGGGCTAGGTTTAAAGATCTGCAAATCATAGGGCCTGGGAAAATATTGGATTTGTATCCGGTTATAATTGGCTCTCGTTATAGCTTGATTCAATCTATGGAGCCCTCAGCTTTTGTAAAGAGGAACTTTCTACGAACCTAGTAAGCGTCGCTTTAATTACCCTTCCGTGCCTAATTGCCGCTCTTTCATCTTCACGCCGTATCCTATTTTGTTTGGATACTACACCTTGGAACAACTTGGATTTCATTACTTTCTTCATTACTTTCTTTAGGCATTATTAATGCCTAAACGCATTATAAAGGCAAGACAACAAAACATGAGGTTAGACTAAAATCCATATTGAATTAATGATGTTCCTGAACTTGGAACTGATTTAAACTTAAAACATGACCTCTATTCTGTTTTCCCATAACGTTGCTGGCGGCAGAATTTAGAAAATGCTTCTACCGTATGTGCGTCTGATTCTGCGCACCTCATATTTTAATTCAAACATTCTAGGATAAATAGGTACATGTCCACTTATTTTGCAAGATACGTTAAAATAGTTGGTAAGTATAATTAATATAATTCGCGCAATTACGGAGCTTGATATTATGGTTCAAGGGGAAATAAGCAGTCATTAGCTTTTCAGATTTCGGAAGCAGTTTTTGGGCCCAAAGTAAAAGCTCTGTTTTTAACATTTAACATGTCTTTTCGAATAGAGGCTTCAAGTCCTTTACCCATTCTTAAATCTATGCAAGTAATATTGACAATAAATATAATTCTACAGGTTACAAAAGTTACAAAAATTACAAAAATTACAAGTCATAAAATAAATAACGTAATTGTCCTCTGAAGTAAAAACTAAGTCTATGTCTAATCACATCCGAGCTCCTGTCAATGGTTATAATATGCTGCAATGCATTGAATGCGTACTGCGAATAATTTCTGGACCTAAAAGGCGGCTCAACGGTCCTGCGTTGTCGGAGTGTGACTGCACTATCGTGAAATATCAACCGACTGCTCAGAGGTTGGCTGTTTGTTTATTCTGAGAGGATATTAAAAAAAATACGATGTCGGCTATTTTATGTCTCGAGTGGACCGTATCAATATCCACCAGGGAACACAGATCGTGATACGGTGGTAGCTGTTCTCCGTTCCTTCTTAGATTCCTGAGAGTGAATCTTACAAACCCTTTCTGGGTCCCTTCGATGCGCTGGATGTGCATTATATACTGAGGACGTCAAATAACGCTCGCAAAATGGAGTTTACTTCTGACAAGGCCTTTGTCGAACGAAAGTACTGCGTAAGGGTCGTTGAGATCACGGCCAAATCTTCTGAAAAGTGCATAAAATCTCAGATTCTCTTTGATCACATTGCCAATGTGCGATCGAACGTTATCCCCAGGTCACGAACATATTCAACTCGCTGCACCACATTTCCTCGGTATGCATAATCAAATCAAAAATAACAGGGTTGGTTTTTCTGGTAAAGGTCATAACTGAACATTTGGGGGTATTTACTTTCAATCCACGGATTTCGCAGTACCTTTCCGCATGACCTAAATCAAGCAGCAATTTCATGCAATCACCAATGGATTTGATCAGAAAAAAGATTTAATCGTAAATCAGTATATTTGCATGGAAGATAGCATCAGGTAATTTGTTCATAAGAAGCACGAATAGCAACGGTCCTAAGTGATTGTCTTGTGGTACTCCTGAGTGCACAGTAAACGAACGAGATTTGTAGTCACGCATTTTTACAAATTGTATTCTATATTTGAGGTAAGATTTTACCCAGTTGTACAGCGAACCACGAATGTCGACTTCTCGTTTACCAGGAGGCCGACTGTTTAAAAAAAGTTGAATTTTTAACAAACCTTGAGATCTATATCATGTGATATTTCCTAAATTTGTAATGAAACAAATGATATGGTTCTGTAAAGAAGTAGAACAGGGCTTTCAAATTTTACCGAAAACTCGCCATTTTCGCAGTGATCTCCCCAACCATTTTCATTTCAAGGCCACCAGTTGAAAGCTGAGAAAAAATGCTCTATAAAACATTCATAAAATTGGGTTTCCATTGGTATTACCTAAATGAAACAACCAATTAGTTGTAGCGAGGATCACCATTTTCATATAATTATTGTGATATTTCTAAAATTAGCTTTGAAATAAACTACTAATGACACGGTTTTGTAAAGAGAAAGGATAGGGCTTGCAAATGAAGTGAAAAAAAAAATTGACGAACATCCTGGATTTGGCCGCCATGTTGGATTTTAACAAAAAAATCAAATTTTGCGACATGAGCCCACCAACCGATTTATATTTCAAGCTCACCATTGGAGAGCTGAAAAAATGCTATGAGTAACAGTTAGTAAATTAGGTGTGCAGCGGCATTTAGATAAAGAAATTAATTATCTGTAGCAATTTTTATAATTCACAGGTAATGTAAAATCTTGATTGTGTAATTCTCATTTTTCAACCATTTTCAACCATTTTCAACCAAGACCTGAAGACCTCGTGTCAGTACTGGTCCCGTTTCAACGAGAATTACTCAGTAATTAAATAAAAACTTTAAGTAGAAATTTTTGCTGCGGTCTAATTTGTATGAAAAACTAGAATTGATATCCAATAAGATGCCCAACACCTAAGTAGCCTTCACAGAACCACTTTTTGTTTTCATTTGCATACGCACAACCGCACTCTCGGGCATTCCTCAGAATCACTCTGATCTTAGATACGAGTGCTGCTAGCACTCTTCATATAATTTCCGCAAGTGTGAACCCTCACGTCGGTCCCGAGTTTGTTTTCTGTATATTTTACAAACGGCCGCTAGCCAACGAATCGTTACGCATATCCACCCGATGACGTATCGGACCTGTTCAATTTGAAATAGTTTTCCGGCGGGAAAATCCATATACTCACCTTTTCTTTGACAAAAACAGAAAGGCGGCGGCATAATGCTACTCTTCATGTGGGCACCAACTTCACTACAGGTTGATCCGATCCCAGTCGGTATTAAGCTGCTCCTTGTTTCTTGAATTAGGATCCGCCATTCGATTGACGTTTCACTTCGCCGTATCTGTTTCGTCCGTTTTCTCCGGACATATCCAACTTTTCGCATTTTCTCTATCCAATTCACGGTCGAATGTCGTTGGTTGGTGTAACACTTTTGCAGCAGTGATGGTTGCCAACCCTAGCAGCTGCCCCAGGCTTTGTGCACAGAGTTCCAAAGCGAAGAAACTGGTGGCACTGGTTATTTAATGATCCCAGGTCTTTCTCTCGCTTACACGCGCTATCCGGAAAGATAAGGCTACGATGTTCGAGTCACATTTCACATACTCGTTCTTCCCGAGCCAACAATGAAAGTGCTGCGAGGACGTGGAAGGGGGATAGAATATACGCAAACCTTCACCGTTGAAAATTACCAACCATTTCGGGCGCGCGTTTATCTCGAGAGATGCGACGGTTGCTGGACATTAGAATAAAGGCTTGCATGTTGCTGAATCTTTTAGTTCTCTATGTAGGTAAGTGAACCGGCGAAGGGTGTGAGTTCTTTTTTCGGGGTGAACTCAGTGCCGGTGCTGCTCCCATTTCCTGCCCGCAAATTTACCATGTGAGAATGAATAAGAAACTGGACCCGGTGCGTTCCGGTGCCGTGACGTTAGACTCGATGAGACTTCCTGTTTCGAGAAGGAGGCGAATAAGGCTGAACATAATGGAGCATTTGGGGCAAGCAGTGTGTACCATGACACTCGACAAACGTCGTAGACACATTCTTCGTTTCGGTGTCCAAACTAGCATAAACCTACACTGCGGACCTACGGGTGCCTCGAATGAAGCCAACGCAACGGTAGAAGGTGTGTGCGCGGTGTGGTTGGTCAGCGAGCACCACGGGAGATTAGTTCGAGACGTGTAGGATGGGTGGATGGAACAAGGCCTGCAGGAGGCACTCGTCGAAAGCGAGAAAAGTAAGAATTTAGCTGGTTTTGCAGGCCTTTGCAACCAACGTGTCGCAGCAGTAGGGCGGTCGAATGTGCGATTGGTATTTGCTGTAACGGGAAATAATTAGGGAAATACAGCGTTGCTACAATTTACGTGACAATGAAAAAGAAAATTTGGCGTGAAAGAAATTTTATTATTTCGATCTAAATGTAATAATGCAATAACATTTTTATGAGTTGGAGGGAGTCCCGGTAGATTGTGACTAAAATAAATGGCTGACTAATAGTTACATTTAATGGGTGGTTTACTTTAAATTGTGGTTGTATTAAATTTAATTGTGGTGTCGATTTTTTTTAACAAAGAACGCAAAAAAATATATCATCGAGAAAAAAAATTTTGACTGTAAATTTTCCGTGGAATAACCCACATATAAACATTGGAAATTGGAATGAGCGGATCCTAATTTCCGTACCAACCGGTGTCGCAAATGTCCCTCAAAGCATTTCAGAGCGTGCACGGCAAGGAAAGTTCTTACATGAACCACAAATTGGTACAGATTTCTATGATATCTAAATCTTCAACCTGAACGTCACAGGCGGAAGCGGAGACCGCTTATGCTGCAATGCTCATGTAAGCAATGTTGGTAGAATGTTTTTCAGATACATTCAAGTACTGATTCTCGGATGCGAGAACTCTGTTCGTACATACGCTTTTTTAGATGATGGTTTTCCAGTCACGTTGATCCCAACCAGCACAATTTTAGCACTTTTAGTTGCATAAACTTACTTATGACCAAAATTAGTCGTATATCGGTTGCCAAAACTACATTGAAACAACTGTGCTAGTAGGGATGGAACAAGGCCTTCTGCAAGAGCTAGATCTTAATGGAGAATCTTATCCACTGTGCTTAGGGTGGACAGCCAATCATCAACGACAACAAGCAGAATCCGTGAAACTGACGCTGAAGATTCCTACTTACTTACTTCAGTGGCTTGCCGATAAAGCTTGTTGAACAAGATTTCACCAGTTTCCACCACTTCTCCACTTCTGTTGGGTACTCTTACGAATTACTTACACTTACCAGTATTTTGAACTATTGTGGTATGCTCCCTTTATTACTTTTACTGTACGCTTTAAGCTGACCTATCACTTATTGAGGAAGTGATAGAGTGGTAACTGGAGCGAGACAGGTGCCAATCAGAGGTGACTTCCCAAGCAACAATGTGAGTTTTATTGTATTCTTATGCCTGTTTCCAAGGCCAATTTTGGTTTTAAATTCCATCATAAGAGTGTAATAAAACCCAAATGGTTACTTAGGTTGGTTTTTGAAACTTGTTACCCTGATCGGCGGCGCAGACCATATCTTCCCTTTTTGAGATATTGCAGTCTGCGTGCTATTTGTGCTCCACAATTGCAGAGCAAGTGTTCCGAGATTAAACATCATCTTGTACTAAACCGAGATTTTGAACATGATATTTACTCGGACAATGTCCTGTGACAAGACCGGTAAGCGTGCTGAGATCTCTCTTATTGAGACTCAGCAACTTTTGAGTAACCTTAATACTCGACGTTATAGATTTTTAGATTGTTTGAGCGATTGTGCGGCCATCCAATTGGCCATGACTGTTCGCTTCTCCCATTGTTTCAGCTCACCCTTCAGAGTCGGAGCCACGTCGTCTGTCGACTCACTACGAGTCGCCGTGTCGAGGATAGTTGAGGAACAGGACTAGGTGTTCCTCTCCTATTATCCACCATCTACGTTTCTTTGTTTTTCAGCAGAGAGAGCAGGCTCGGTAAGAAATGGTCCACGGCATCAGTGACCGGTTTGATGCAGCAAGGGCAAATTGCTATGGAGGGCGCCCAGGTAATCCACAGGCTCCGTTGTGGCAGAGAATTTATAGAACCCCCTCCACCATTCTTCCCTCGGAACGGGTCGCGTCACACTTTGGATTAGGGGAATAACTATTTAAGTCTTTACGTAACAGCCATGCATAACGGCTATTAAAATCATCCCCCTTTTAGGGGCCTTGGCCCTCTGCTTTGGTTTTTAGTAGTCATACCTTCTACAGAGAACCGTCATTGCAAGCGGAGAGTTCACACTGAGCATTCGCATGAGTGCGTCTTTCCTTGTCCGTATACGACCCTAGTTTCCACCGGTTGTCCGATTTACACTAAGGAACGTATCCCGGATGGTACCACGAAATAAGAGGTAGGGATAAAAGTTGCTGAAAAAGAGGCTGTGAATCTCCGTGGAACCTATTTTATAGCTGCATGTATATAATAGACTGTGAGGGTCTGGAGCGCATTATTCAACCATTCACCATTCACCAGCTTACTCGGTAGTAGGCTACCGAGTACTCTCCGCCAGATCTTGCTCCGTCTGGTCTAACCATCTTGCTCGCTGTGCTCCTGGTTATCTTGTTTCTAGCGGTTACCATCTTTGCAGGGTAGTTGTTCGGCATTCTTGCAACATGCACTACCGATCGTATCCGTTCAGCTTTAGCTACCTTTTGGATACTAGGTTCGCCATAGAGCTGTGCAAGGTCATGGTTCATCCTCCGCTTCCATACTCCGTTCTCCTGTACGCCGCCGAAGATCGTTCTTTGCGTTCATCTTTCGAAAACTGCGAGCACTCGCAGGTCCTCCTCAAGCATTGTTAATGTTTCATGTCCGTAGAGAACAATCAGTCAAATAAGCGTCTTGCACTGGGTACACTTTGTAGGGCGGCTTAGTCTGCTCGTCTACTACCCCAAACTCATCGCCGTCGATCATTATTCTACTGCCCAAGCAGCGTCGGTCGGCCTCGTTTCCGCTGGCCAACATGTACATTGTTTTAGACATATTTACCTTTAACCTACTGTACTGTGTACTGTTCAGCCAGTTCCACAGATGTCTATAACATCCGTGTCAGCGACAGAGCAGACGAATTGACTAGCTTTGTTAAAGATCGTGCCCCGCGTGTTGATATGCACTCGATTAATAACTCCTTGTAGCACTAGATTGAACAGTAGGCATGAGAGATCATTACATTGACGAAACCCTCTGTGTGATTCGAATGAACTTGATAATCCACCCGAAATCCGAACGCAGCACTAGCACCTTCTATCGAAGATTGAATTAGTTTAATGCGCTTCCTAGGGAAGCCATTCTCGACTATGATTTTCCGTAGCTCTTTCCGGTCGATGGTATCATATGCGGCTTTGGAGTCAACGAACAAATGGTGCTTTTTCTGGAATATATGACGCGAAAACGTATTGGATTTCAAAGCTTCATACTGTTGAAAGCCTCACTTTACATGGGACATGTTTTGGATAACAGAGAAGACGCAAAACATGAGCCAATAGCTACTATAGAACCCGTCTAGGATGGACAATCTTCGGGCTTTGTTCGGCATCTCTTTTGACAATGACAACCTTCGTTGGTCGACTAAACTGCTTCTTTCCAAAGAAGATGAGCGAGCAGAACAGCTGCTGAAATCTTTGACGCGTGTAAAAGAGAAGCGAATCGAAACCGGACTGCTTTGGCGGTGTGATGATGTTTGTCTACAAGCAGGAACATCCCATCAAGAAGACTGGCATCTCTTCCTCGCGCCAAATGACAAGCAACAAAAGCAACAGCGCACCCCTCCCGACAAAAGTTGAAACTGTGTGTACATGTATTAGTGGGAAAAGATGTGTGCGAGCGTGGCAATGCATTGCATACGTGTTTGTGTACATCCATATATTGTTTACATACACTAGTGTGTATTAATCGAACTTCAATTCAGCAGAGAGCATTGCTGTTACTGTTTCTAGACTTTTAGCAGAATTTCCAGTCTTCTTGATGGAATGTTTTTGCTACAAGGCAGTAAAACAATGGCGATGAGATGACTGGTCTACTTGGAGAAGCATAAAGGGTGTTCCACATCAAATTGCATCGCGGAAAAAAACGCTGTAGAAAATTACCCATTAGGTATTTTTTCTTGAAAATTTGGGTAAAAGTAGTTTTGAGTGTATTATATACACTGTATTTTTATCGCTGTTAGTTTTTCGAAAATTGGAAAAAATCGCGTCACTCGAAAAGCAACGTCGCGAATTGATTTTGCGCGAGCATCTAGAAAATCTTCAACTCTCTCATCGGGACATCGGAAAATAATTTGGAATCGTGCAGTTGCAATCGTGTGATGAAAAGCTACTATGGGGAATGCCAACAAGCGATAAAGAGGAAAAAAAGAGCTTGGAAAAACTATCTAAGCATATCCACGAGACAGAATTTCGCCAACCGCCAAGTATCGACGAGCGCGGAATAAATTCGATCCACGATCCTGAGGAGGAAAAAGCGCCAGAAGAACGACAGAGATCGTAAGGAGCTGGAACAACTATTCCGGGCTAATGACACGCGCAAGTTTTACGAGAAGGGGAATCAAACTCGTAAGGGCTAGGGCTACACATCTTAACCTGACATGTGTAGAGCGGAGGGAGGGAATCTAATCACAAACGAGCGCGAGGTGGTCGACAGGTGGAGTGGAAGCACTATTTCGATGAGCACCTCAACGGCGATATAGCAGCAGGAGACGCAACGAAAGTTAACCTCGGAGTGCCTATAAACGACAACAGCGTGCCACCTCCCGATCCTGATCCGGCGAGAAATTCGTCAGCTGAAGAATAATAGAGTCGTCGGAAAGGACCGACCCCCGGCAGAGCCCTACAAAAATGGCCATGAACCGCTGGCAATGGCACTTCATTGGATAATTTCTAGGATTTGGGAGGAGGAGAAACTACCGGAGGAGTGGATGGAAGGTGTAGTCTGTCCCATCTACAAAAAGGGCGACCGGTTAGACTGCTGTAATTACCGCGGCAACACGTTAGTCAACGCCACCTACAAGGTGCTCTTGCAGATTTTGTTGCGTCATCTGTCCCCAATAGCTAGAGAATTCGTAGGGTAGTATCAGGCGGGCTTTATGGGGGCCAGTGCTACTATGAATCAAATTTTTACTTTCCGACAAATCCTCCAGAAATGTCGAGAGTGCGACGTGCCCACGCATCATATTTTCGTAGATTTCAGGACAGCATACGATACAGTTGAACGAGAACAGCTCTGGCAGATAATGCACGGGTACGGGCAGACTATTTCCGGGCAAACTGACGCGGCCGATCAAAGCTACTCTGGAGCGAGTGATGTGCTGCGTGCACGGGGACATTCTCGAGTTCTTTCGAATCTCGCAGAGAGTTGCGGAAAGGGGACGCTCTGTACGTTATTCAATATCACTATTGAAGGTGTGATCCGGCGAGCGGGCATCAAAACGAGAGGAATGATCTCCAGCAAGAGTGGCCAAATCCTAGCTTTCGCAGACGACCTCGACATTATTATTAAAAACCTTGGGACGGTGGAGGCAATCTACGCCGGACTAAAAATGGAGGCTAGGAGGATAGGGTTACAAATCAATGCGTTGAAAACCAAATATGGTAGGAAGAGGCTCCAGAGAAAGCAATGTTTGCCTCACACGGACAGTGACTATTGACGACGATGAACTGGAAGTGGTTTATGAGTTCGTATATTTGGGATCTCTGGTTACCGCCGACAATAATACGAGTAAGGAAATCCAAGGACGCATTTAAGCTGGTAATCGAGCCTACTTTTCCCTCAGCAATACGCTTCGATCAAGGAGCATATGCTGCTGCACAAAGCTGACGATGTACAAAATGCTAATCAGATCGGTAGTCCTCTGCGGACTGGAGACAGTAACTTTGCTTACGGAAGACATACGTGCACTTGCCGTATTTGAACGAAAGGCGTTGCGGACTATTTTTGGGTGAGGCGTATGAATCACGAGCTACAGGCACTACTTGCAGAGATTCCTATTGTACATCTGGCGAAATTTGGGAGACTACGGTGGGCCGGCCACGTCGCAAGGATGCTGAACAACTGTGTAAGGAGATCCGTACTCTTCAAGAACTCCACCGGCACCAGGAGCAGAGGGGCCCAACGTGCTAGATGGTGCATCCAGGTTGAAGCCGACTTGAATGTGTCGAGACGCGCAACGAATTGGCGACGAGTAGCCCAGGACCGAGTATAATGGAGAGGAATTCTTGATGCAGCAAGAGCCATTCCGGCTCTCGACTGCTAAAGTAAGTAATTAGTGATCAGGATCATAAGCATGTCGTGGAAGCGTTTAAGGAGACTCCCAATGCTTCGGTCAGGGGTGTGACCAAAAAGTTGAATCTGTCCTAGTCTTTCGTTCAGAGAGCCAAACGATATGGTCTGCATACGTACAAAGTGCAAAAAGCTCCAAATCGTGACGAACTGCAAAATACAGTGGAAAAGCCACGACCCCGGAAACTGTTCACCTAGATGCTGACAAAGCCTCATTGGTCCATCATGGATGATGAGACTTGCGTCAAGGCGGACTTCCGGTAGATTCCGAGGCTTTGCTCTTCACCGCATTGCACAAGTTTGATGTTCCAGAGGAAGTTAGGGAGAAATGCATAAGTTGGCAAGCGATCTGCTCATGTGGCAAACGGAATGCACTGTTCGTGACTACCGGGACTGTGAAGATCAAGGAGTGTCTGCAGAAGCGTCTGCTTCCTCTGTTAAAGCAACACGAGGGCTCTACGATATTCTGGCGGGATCTAGCTTCGTGCCACTATTCAAAGGATGTCCTGGAGTGGTACGAAGCCAACGGGGCCTACTCTGCAAGATTCAATGAACGAAGCCGGAAGCCCCAGAGACGTCTACCGTCCAGGCGGTTACAAGCATTTTGCCATACATTTTCCTACGTCGGCATCGACTACTTGAAGCCAATGCACGTGGCCGTCGGTAGAAGGACCGAAAAACGATGGGCGAGTTTGAGACCTTTTTAACTGTATGAGCGGTACATCTCGAAGTCGCACTCAGTCTCACCCAGGGATGCAACTATTAATTCTATGTTTTTTGTTGGAAAAGTCTGGCCATCTATACAGCGAAGAAAAATATCTGCTCAAAAATCTATCCAATGCAAAACAATGAGAGTGAAAGAGACGGAGATTTATTTTGCCGAATATCTCCGTCTCTTTCACTCTCGTTGTAAAAGCTCAAAAATCTGTTTAATCTGTGTAATTGGCGAAAATCTGTATTCTGTGCATACAGATTCTGTTAAACACAGAATAATCTGTGCATGTGGCAACCCTGGTCTCACCATCGACTCGTGCATTCTAGCCATCCGAATCTTCATCGACAGCGGAGGAATGCCGGTGCAGATAGCGATTAGCAGTTAGCGATCACGGTACTAGCTTCATCGAGCTAAGGAAAGCCTTTAAGTAAGTAAACCAGGACAAACTAATGGAATATTTTGTGACCGTTGATAAGATATGGTCGTTCAATCCGTCCGCATCAACTCATTTCGGTGGAGTCCAGGAACGCCTCGTTCAATCGGTGAAGATAGCCCTAATGCACCTCCAGAAACACTCTGAAATCGAGATTATTATCAACTCTCGTCCCGTTACGTAATTACCGCTAAAAGAAGAATTTTCACAAGCGCTAACCTTTAATGACTTCTTGAAGGGGTCGTCAGACGATTTAAAGCTCTCGATTGCATACGGTGATAGCAGCGACGCCCTGAGACACATCTGGAAGATGTCCCAGGTTTGTGCCAACAGATATTGGCGTCGCTGGATAGCTGAGTGCCTGCTCACACTCACCCGGAGGACAAGGTAGTTCAACCGAACCAAACCGGTCACTAAAGGAGACATCGTTATCATTATAGACGACACGCTGCCAAGGAACTCTTGGTCGAAGGGTCGTGTGATTCGTGCAATCCGCTTCGAAGATGGGCAGATACGATGCGTAGTCGTGCAGACTGAATATGAAGTGTTCGAAAGACCAGCGGTGAAACTTGCAGTTTTAGACGCCGCTGCAAATTCATGTAAATTGTCGGACCATTGACCGGGGGAGTGTCCCAATCTTCCGTTGCAACGCACCTCCGTCAACATTACGTTGTAGCTGTAATTCTTTCATAATATCAGTGAATCTGGAATCTGGTTTTAGTTGCCATTTTTTGTAAGGAATTTCCGAAGAAATAAATGTAGGTATGAAGATAATCAACGGGATTACGTTTTCGCGCTCTGCATTGAAATTGCGCTACTTTGGCAGCTGCGTCCTATTACTAAATTATAGCTTGATTAAATCGTAGGATATCCTTATCATCAAATGCAAAATCACACGTTTAGAGAGGTCCATCAATTTCAAACGGTTGATGTTAGCTTCTAATACGGTTTTAAAATCAAGGCCAAAGAAGAAAATGATCCCAAATTAAGCTCAGAATTGCTGTAAAGTCCCTATAAAGGCCAATGAAAAAAATGATCCCAAATTAAGCCCGAAATTAAGCCCAGAATCGCTCTAAGCCCCTATAACCCCTTTTGCGTAAACTCTATCAACTTGGTGCATCCCAGCAAATGGTAGGGGAACTGTGGGTAAGACGAACAGGTTAAGAAGAACAGCTAATATAATACAGAGAACTTATGATTTATAAAACCTAAATACAGTTTACTGCAGATCAACATATTGTTTTCAAAAGGAGCTAGTGAAATATTTAACAAAAAATGTTTTTCAATGTGTATTTTGAGTTTTAAAAATGGTCCAAAAAAGTGAACTTTTTTAGTGCTGCGGGTGAAACGGACAATGTGTGGGGGTAAGATGGACAGGTATTGTGAATCGCCCCAACTGAGCGCATATTATTATTTTTGACCCTCAACAAATTGAATACGTAAAATATGGTGGTGTAGTGTGCAAAAAATGAAGGGGGCAGTCCACCCCCTCCCACTAGAGGCAGCCAATAGAAAGTTGTTTGGCAGCGGCAATATGAACAAGCATTCCAAAAACTGTGTCATGCCTTGCCGCTGCTGATTTGCTTGAAGTTCACGTTTTCCGGTTAAATTTTCATTTATATGCTTGAGATATCACTAAGAAGCAAAATCAACAATTTTAATATAATATGTTCACTGACCATCTTACCCACACTAGCAGTTGTCCATTTCACCCCATCATTATACATTTTTTTTAAAGCGTTCACAATTTTTCATACGCAAATGAAATTACGTATTATTTCAATGCAGACGTTACTTGAAAAGGTATTAAATCGAAATACTTCATGCTATGGGCAACATTTTGGAATTAAACCACTCAAAAAGCTTAATTCCGACGGAAAAAAAGTTACATCCAAACGCAGAATCATGTTCAATTTTTAATTTTTTTGTACTTTATCAAAATTGGAAAGTTTTAAATGATGATTGAAACGTTCAGACATCATGAGATAGCAAGCTGGTTGGATTCCCATCAAAACATTTACGAATATTAATGCTTAACTGGTAGAATCAACCACCTGTCCGTCTTACCCACCCTGTTCGTCTTACCCACAGTTCCCCTACAGTACTTCGCGTAAAACTCGGATTCAGCACTTCGTCAGTGTTTAGCAATAGATCTGGAGTTCCTCAGGGTAGCAACCTGGGGCCTTTACTTTTTGCGCTATTCTTTAACGATGCTGGGGTTCTGCTGGAACATGGCTGCGAGTTAGTTTACACTGATGACCTGAAACTGTTTGCTACGATATGTAATGAACGACTGCCGCCGTTTGCAAAATTTGCTCAATCGTTTTGTAGAATGGTGCTGACTAAATTGGCATATTATTAGCATAGCAAACTGTGAAGTTATGAGCTTTTATCGGACTAAAAACCCAATTTGCTTCAAATAGACTATCGACAGCATCGAATTACGGCGAGTGGATAGAGTCAGTGACCTTGGTATCTTCCTGGACACTAAATTGACATTCAATTTACATCGCGAGTTTATTATTTCTAGGGCATCTTGGCAACTTGGATTTATTGCTAAGATTGGGCGCAATTGGCCGCCCAGTTAGCTTCGGGGTACGATGCTGGCATAACAAGCCAGTCGTTGTATGTTCGAATCTCGGTCGGGAGGTGCTGCTATAGAGTCTATAGAGTAAGATTGTTGCACTAGCCCCGTAATTGTCCTGTACTCTAATAACCGGTTGCGAAGTCTATCGATAAAGAAGGGTTAAGCCCAGAATCGCTCTAAACCCCTTTTAAAGGCCAGAAAAGACCAAAACAGAAAATGATCCCAAATTAAGCTCAGAATCGCTCTAAACTAAGCTCCTTATAAAGGCAAAAAAAATGATCCCAAATTGAGCCCAGAATCACTATAAACTCCTTCTGAAGTCCATAAAAGACCACTGACAGTAATCTATATATATAAAAATGAAATGCTGTTCGTGTGTCCGGTATAGACTCGCAAACCGCTCGACGGATTTTGATGAAACTTGGCATACACATTGCGTTTGATGTGAGGAATGTTGTTAGCATAGTTTGAGACCCCTCCCCCCTCTAGAAGGGGGGGCTCCCATACAAATGGAACACACATTTCTTCATAACTCGAGAACTAATCAAGTAAATGGAACCAAATATGGCATGTAAAGGTTTTTGGAGGTAGAAAATTTTTTTATGGTAGATTGAGAACCCTCCTTTTTCTAAGAGGGGGGGCTCCCATACAAATAAAACGAAAATTTTCTCATTACTTGACTATTAATCAAGCAAATGGAACCAAATTTGGCATGTGGGAGTTTCTAGGGACAGGATTTATTTCTACGGTTGTTTGAGACCCCTCCTCCTGTAGAAGGGGGGGGGGCTCCCATACAAATGAAACACGAATTTCTTAATAACTCGGAAACTAATCAAGCAAATGGAACCAAATTTGGTATGTGAAGGTTTTTGAAGGCAGAAATTTTTTCTATGGTAGATTGAGAACCCTCATTCCTCTAAGAGGGGGGGCTCCCATACAAATAAAATTAAAATTTCCTCATAACTTGACTATTAATCAAGCAAATGGAACCAAATTTGGCATGTGGGGGTTTCTAGAGACAGGATTTATTTCTACGGTTGTTTGAGACCCCGCCCCCTCTAGAAGGGGGGGCTCCCATACAAATGAAACACAAATTTCTTTATAACTCGAGAACTAATTAAGCAAATGGAACCAAATTTGGCATGTGAAAGTTTTTAGAGGTTGAAATTTTTTCTATGGTAGATTGAGAACCCTCCTTTCTTTAAGAGGGGGGGCTCCCATACAAATAAAACCAAATTTCCTCATAACTTGACTATTAATCAAGCAAATGGAACCAAATTTGGCATGTGGGGGTTTCTAGAGACAGGATTTATTTTTTACGGTTGTTAGAGACCCCTCCCCCTCTAGAAGGGGGGCTCCCATACAAATGAAACACAAATTTCTTCATAACTCAGGAACTAATCAAGCAAATGGAACCAAATTTGGCATGTGAAGGTTTTTGGAGGTAGAATTTTTTTTCTATGGTAGATTGAGAAACCTCCTTCTAAGAGGGGGGCTCCCATACAAATAAAGCACAAATTTCCCCACAACTCGACTATTAATCAAGCAAATGAATTTGGGGGTTACTGAAGGCAATTTTTTTCTATGGCGTATTGAGATTCCTCTCCCCTCTGGAAGGGGGGAGAGCTCTCATACAAATTAAACAGAATTTTTTGCAATATTCAAAAAATAATCGAACTCGTGAGTGTTGCCGTCCATACTAAAATATAAGATAAATTTGGAACAAATTTGTTAAGAATAAATCGGTGAAGCCATGATAATGGGTCAAATTAAATAGAAGTAAGATAATATAATACTTATTTTAAAAACAAAATTGAAAAGAAAATACATTGTTAAAATGAAAATATGAAGAAAATAATGTTGAGGTGACACTAAGTTTATTGTTTCTGACCAGTTTTCAACTGATTTCAATCGAACTGCACTGATATTTTATTGCGATTTTGCCAACATTGCCATTTAAAGGGTGGGTAATAAAACCCAAATCGTTACGTTGGACTTGCTGCTCGAGTCACAAATGCTTATGCGTTGGATTAGAAATTTGCGGCATGATTAAAGAATATCATGGGTTATCAAAAAGAAAGCTCTTGGTTGCAAGATTACAATTAATCAAATCTTCAGGATTATGCATGTACCCCCTTTTTAGAATGGCGTAGCAACGCGCGCCGGGTCCTCTAGTAGTAACTATAATGATGTAGAATACCAGGAATGGCAAACAATGTCCTTCGCAGTTGCCTAATACACAGGATCCAGGATGCAATTTGTAAGGATAGATAAGGTCCGCAGTTCATTTTAAATAATTGATGCACCTCAAGGTATACTTGATATACTTACATAATCAACATGGTAACTTACTTTTCCAAGGTATATCAACGTTATTTGCGAATCATACGGACACCAAAAATGTAAACCAGATGCGAATTACGTGTTTTACTGAGAGAGATCTCTCCTTCTCTCTTTATAATATAATATAATAAATTATATAACTTAAGCACTTCAATCGATCCCATGTAAATCAATTTAACCTATAAATTATACAATAACTTTGATTGGTTTCTACGGGTAACTTAATTGAATATTAATTAAATGTACTATGTACTATTTTGGTTGTTTCCTCAGTTATCGTTTATATATCGTAATATCGTTTAGATTGCTGTCCAGAGGTCTGTAAGTATTCCCAGGGGCACTTTATGTGAGCTTTTTGGTAACGGAGGTTTGTGGAAGGTTCCTTATATTAAAAAACTGATTTAAGAATGCATTAGATATCTAACAAAAGCGCAATGTTCGTAGTCAATCATAATAATTCTTGTGGAGAACTT
The DNA here is from genome assembly GCF_943734655.1 of Sabethes cyaneus. Taxonomy (NCBI): domain Eukaryota; kingdom Metazoa; phylum Arthropoda; class Insecta; order Diptera; family Culicidae; genus Sabethes; species Sabethes cyaneus. The sequence continues at coordinate 38,281,488 of NC_071353.1, read as the reverse complement.
CACTGATATCCTAAAAACGATCACTACGAGATTAGTTAAATGAGTGCAAAACTTTTCCGCCGCCTAGGGAATCCGAGCGTACCTGATTCGTTCCAAATTTTTCAGTTCCCACCTGCTTCGGGTTCGGTTTTTCCTATCCTAACAAATACATGAGTCTTCCATTATGACGTCGATTGCGAACGAACCGAACCGGTAGCTCAGTGCCGGTCGGTTCGGTGCTCGATCTAGGCTCAGTAAGGTGCACGAACGACAAGCGTAAGGACCGTCACCGTCCATTCTCCAAGAAGGACAACATCGTTTCGGACTGGCCAGAAGGAACCGGGACGGATCTAAGAGATGCCGGTTATTTTGTTAAACAAAAAGCAAGCATCGACCGGGACGGGATATGTAATGTGAACTGGTAATGGTTATCGTGTGACGGTGGAGGAGCTGCCCGCTTCGGCGAGTGCTCTGCTTCTTCACGAAACCAACGACGATAGCGACGACGACGACGATGATGACCAACAGGGATATTTTGTACGGGCGAAATAATGGAAGCGAGCTGTTGGGATGGGTGACGCGGTTTAAGTTTTGGTCTATTCGGTATTTTACTTTTCCGAACAGTGCTGTCCGGTCAAGCTGGCGGATCTGTACTGGGCTTCTGAGAAATAGCGATAGAATCAGCAAAAGCAGTGTCCCAGTCTCCATTTCTTCGTTGTCATCGTTGCGGGCTGGCCAAGTCATCCGCAGTCCGGCAAGTAAGCAAACTTGACCGAGTATCATCTGCCCGTGCATATACCTTAGCTCGTCTCGTTCGAGGACCCCATCAACAGCACCAACATCCCTGGTCCTGTTTGGGATCGGTTAGCTGAGGTGATGTGGTGGGTACTATGCAGATCCTTTACCGTGCCCGAGCCGGAGTCAAATCAAGCCGAGCAGAAGGGCGCTTTGGCTCTTTTCTGCAATTTACATAAACGAAGGTATCCACACACATCTGAGATGGTTGAAGCAAGGCCGCCTTTCGTACCGGCACTGTTCGTATCCTCCGGAGGAAAACACTGCGAGATGCGAGAAGGACCTTTCTTTCTTATTATTTCCTACATTTCTCTGACCACATCAGAACGGTCAAGCGAAACGAGAAGTTTTCTTCCGCCCATGCCGCCTCCAGCTACCAACCCTGCACACCACCAGCACCAGCAGCACCAGCAGCGGCAGCAACAACCGACTAGCCGACCCCCAGAGTGACCGACTGGTGCGAACGGTTCAACTGAACACCATCCCACCGTCCCACCGGAGAAGGAGGCAAGGTCCGGGCTACTTTCTCCGCCGTCGTCCGGTGAAAGAAGCCGCTGGAAAGAGACAGAAGAACTAAGTTTAAACAACTGGACTGGCCGGTAGTTATGAAGCTGTAGCTCAGCAGCACTAGCAGCCAGCGTCCCGGAGAGCTAACCTGTCAGGACAAGCAACATTTTTAAGTGATTTAGTTTTGCGATGGTTTTTCACGCTGTAACAGTCTGCTCGGGAACTGGCGGGAAAGGATGCGGAAAAACGAAGCAGGGGGGGACGGGGAAACAAGGGTTAAGGAATCGGCAGGTCTGCGTTAATCGCTGCTGGATGTTGAATAAAATTTCGCTTTGAAAATTTGACGGAGAAATCGGATGATTGAGAGGCTAGTATTTAATTTATTTGCAACAGGAAAATGCTATCGGTGAGTTTATTGGGACGAATTGGATTAATGCTTTTCAGAATGGTTGAGGTGGACAATATTTTGATGATAATTTGCAGGAACGTTTGAAACTGGGGGGCCTAAAAACGACGACTTAAGATAATAAATGTAAAAATATCAGTAATAGAGCAACGTGAAAGCGAAAGATTTTTTTCTCGACAATCAACTGAAAAGTCTCAAGTTGGCATTACAGTACTTGAATTTGGAAAATACTAATGATTTTCGTCGCCAAGTCAATCTAAGCTTACATTTTTCTGTTTTTTGTGTTCACGGGTTTGCAAAAAAAAAAGAATTTTTTACACGAAAATATGTACCGCGTTCTACAGAATGTTTACAGAATTGCAAAAATTAGAATTATTAAATATATGCATATATTATGTGCATTAAATTTTACAAAATCCTTTGATAAAAGCCAACATCGTAAAACCTTGATAAATGTTTGGTATTCGAAAAACACGTGATAGAGCAATAAGTAGTAAAAGCTGTAGCTACAAGGAGCTATAAGGCTTATGCAAATTTGAACAAAAGTTTATGTCCTGGCCTCAAAATATTGTTGAAGGGGGGGGCAAGAAAAAAATAATAACATGGCATCAAACACATCAAACATCAAACCTTCAATAACTAAACAAAAGAGAAGAAACCAGCGTATATTTTTCCATATTTATTAAAAATTTAATAAAGATATTTTGTACAATACTTAAATTTTAGTTCAAACCGAACTAAACTTCGATATTTTTCGATCCAAGCACATAAAGTAAGGATCCTGGTAGAGATGAACCAGTTTGATCATAGTGTGAAAATGGTAGTTTAGGTCCCTAACACTTTTTTACTTGAAACGCATATACTGCTACCGACATGTTTTTAGAAAACAAAACTCTGAAACTATTCACGTTTGAAACCGCTTATTTCTTGGTCAACCTTTTAGTCATGAATATCAGGCCATTCATTCCTCTATTGATGCTTGTTCTCCAACAATAACGTGTTCACCTTTGTATATTAAGGATGCAAACTGTTTCGTAAATTTCAAGTTTCGAACAGTTCAGTCACATGCTTCCTGCATGCATCCAATTCATGGTAAAGAACTGTATCTCTGTGTTTTACATTCCTAACATCCAAAATTAGGATACGTACTTGGACACTTTATCGAATGAAACGACCAATTTGGAGCTCCTCAAGCACCAATAGCTGATATTCCGGAGTGTCTAATTTGTCGTGTTTCTATCTTATCTAGTACTATGATCTAGTATCTATGACTCCAACTGCAATTCACTCATATATTGTTACAGAATTTCACTCATATATTGTTTGATTGATTTTTGCCTCAGTCTAATTCGGTTATTTCAAAACAAGTTGAATTAAATGGAACGAACGAACGAACGCAAAATAGTCGCCTATGACTTGCAATAGGAAGCAAATTTGGTATGGGAAGGTTGATCGATACTAACGGGATAATTGCCATAACTTTGCACATATTGGCTAATTTATAGATGTAAACTCGTTGAACTGTAAAAAATCTGCTTTTCACTAAAGAATGCAACATAGTAATATAACACTTTATTTTTTTGCCCCTTCACATTTCGGAAATTTTTGAAGGGGGGGGTGACATAAACTTTTTTTCAAATTTGTATCAGCCTAATTTGATTAGCAATAATATAATCCACTGATTAAATAAATAATTCTCATTCTTAGAATCATTATTTACGTTAAATTGCTCCATTTGACACATTAAAAAAAACTTCCTAATGCAAAAACGGTAAAAGCATACTCTAGTACACGTCAGAATTCTACTTGGCATATTCTGTTACAGAACCGTATAAAAATGATCGTTAATGCTCGACTCAAAAGAGTCGATAGACGAAAAATGATATTTTTTGCTTGTAGCATGATTTTACAGAATCCCTTGAACAAGATTTAATAAAAATCGAAACGTCGGAAATTGAAGAAAGGCGGGTTTTCAATAAGCAATTTGACTGCTAAGCCAAAAAACTGCTGTTGAATTGCTCCTTAAATAGGAATATGAAGTTTCTGATTTAAAATAGCTTCAACAATGCAATTTGTTTTGTTTTTCTTGTTTCAATTGTTTTATTTTTATTTGTTAACTGTTTTATAGAGTTAGGATCAATGTCAAATTTATTCATTTGTACATAATTGGCACATTTTCAAAATTTATTTTGTTTTTCTAAACTACAGAAAAGATTAAATACTTCAGGTTATTTTAACAAGGGATCTCGGTATAGTGTTAACGTTCACGCCGAAGACCCGGGCTCAAATCCCAACCCCGCAGAAGTCTCGAATGATCTAAGCTTCCCAAGTAACAATATGGGGTTTATTACACTCTTATGATGGCATTTAATTGGTTATGATGGCAAAATTGGTTATGAAAACCGTCTTAAGCGTACAATAAAACTCACATTGTTGCTTGGGTTAACAGTGACTATAATCGAACTAAAATTAGTTATTTTAATAATCTCATCTTCTATTTATGGCTTTCATATGAAGGTACTAGAGGAATGCAAGCTTTACGATCCGGAAAATAGAAAATATTGTTAAGAAAATTGCTGATACATGCCATTTGCTAGTGTTTTTTCAATGTTATTCATAGTTTGCAATTAATTTTGTTTGGATCATGGCATCCCAAAAAAATTACATTAAATTTTGTAGTAGAAACAATACATCTACACTTCCCCCTATTAAAAGGGGGAGGGATCTTAATTCACCATAGAAAAAAATTCTGCCTTCTAACCCCCACAAGCCAAATTTGGCCAAATTAGTTCTAGGGATAAGAGGAAATTTGTATTTCATTTGCGTGGAAGCCCCCCCTCTCTCTTAAAGAGGAGAGGGTTCATAATTCCCTTTCTAAAGAGGGGAGGGGTCTCAAAGCACCATAGAACAAATTTTTGCCTCCAAAAACACACACATGCCAAATTTGGTTCCAATTGCTTGATTAGTTCTCTAGTTATGCAGAAATTTGTGTTTCATTTACATGGGAGCCCCCCCCCCTCCCTTTTAGGAGGAGGGGAGGGGTCTTTAACTATCATAAGAACCTTCCCCGACCCCAAAAACCTCCACATGCAAATTTTGACGCCGATCGGTTTAATATTTTTGCCTTTCTGCTATATGAAAATATAGTATAAAGGTATAGAAATCGCTTGGAAAACCGAAAATGGAGAAAAGGCCCAGCGGGTTGAGTGTCATATACCATTCGATTCAGTTTCGAAAACTGAGCCTTTTCTGTTTGTGTGTCTGTGTGGGTAAGTAACGCTTTTAATCTCACTCACTTTTCTCAGAGATGGCTGGACCGATTTTGATGGTCTTAGTGTCAAATAAAAGGTCTAGTTGTCCCATAGGTAGCTATTGAATTCCATATTGATCGGACTTTTGGTCCAAAAGTTATGTATAAAAATACGAAAAATATGAGGTCTTGTAATCGATTTAGAAAAAAAATTATTGTATTTGAAAGGGGAGTCTTTCAAACCCTTAACTTCCAAACTTCATAACGATTGGGTTTGTGATTTAAAAGTTACATAAATAAGTGTGAAAAAAAGTATTTAAAACATATTTTTTTAATATATAAGCATTTATTCAATGAGAAACAGCCTACAGTTTATTATTATTTGAAAATTACTTGTGAGATCTATCAAACGAAACTGAGTTATTGAAAATCGGACGATTGATTCAAAAGTTATTCAAACTTTAAGACTTAAGTACCTTATAATAAACCGTTAAAACGCATAAAAATCTAAATATATTCATCAAGAGTTGGCTATATTCAAGGTATGTGTGAAGTATGTATGTAGGTATGTATATTTGTATGTATGTATATATGTATGCGTGTATGTATGTATGTATGAATGTATGTATGTATGTACTAGCTGAGCAGATACATTCCATTGGCCAGTTCTTTGAGTACTTATAATGCATAATATAGCTCTAAGACGTTGTACATAAAAGATTCATAGCTAGAAACTGAAACAAATAGTTTTTATGGTCGTATTGGATTTGATTAAACTGAATAAAAACTTCTGGCTGTTTGCAACATTTATGTAGTTTGATTAGAGTAAAATGTTGCTTAGAAAATTCTTGATCGTTTGCTATCATTAACTCGTATTTTAAAATTTTGCGACTTGGTCCGGTCTGATTTAACACCGACCATATGATATCGTGACAAGCAATCGAGTTGAGCAGTTGGGTCGAGCAGTCGAGTCGAACAGTCAAGTCGAGCAGTCAAATCGAGCAGTCAAATCGAGCAGTAAAATCAAGCTGTTCATTCAAGCAGTCCGGTCGAGCAGTTGAATCGAGTGGTCGAGTCGAGCAGTTAAATCGAGCAGTCCAGTCGAGCAGTTTAATCCAGCGGTTAAATCGAGTAGTCCAGTCGAGCAGTTGAATCGAGTATTCCAGTCGAGCACTTGAGTCGAGCAGTCGAATCGAATGGTTTACTCAAGCAGTTCATTCGAGCAGTCGAGTCGAGCGGTTGAGTCGAGCAGTTGAGTCGAGTAGTCCAGTCGAACGGTTTATTCGAGCAGTTGAGTCGAGTAGTCCAATTGAGCAGCTGAGTCGAGCAGTCGAGTCGAGTAGTCCAATCGAGCAGTTGAGTCGAGTAATCCAGTCGAGCAGTTGAATCGAGTAGTCAAGTCGAGCTGTCGAACCAAGCAGAAGTCAAGCAGTTGAGTCGAGCAATCAGTCGACCAGTTAAATCAAGCTGTTCAGTCAAGCAGTCCAGCCGAGTAGTTACGGGGACATAAACGGCTAAATTTTTTGAAAAAATCATTTTTTTTTATTTCAGGTTTTAATTCTGCAGTCTTTTCCGCTTATTTTCATACTAATTTTGTAATGATCCGACCACGGGAAGTGTCCGAAAAACGATCATATACAGAAGCGTTTCAGTGCGGCGTGGAACAACCTCTTCGGAATAAAACGCCGTTCTTGAAAAACCACGATTTTCAAACTTTATGTACCTTTTTATCAGAAACTACACAACGTATTGAAACAAACTTTTTTTGTTTTGTTGGTAGGAGCTCGGTAAAGACTTTTATAACTTTTGAGCTTTTTAAACGAAATACAGTTTAAGAAAAACAAAAAAGAAGAAGAAAAGATGGCTGAAAAAACAAAATTTTGCCTTCTTTTTATTTTTGCCCTGGCTGTGTTTTGTTTACAAAGCTCAAAAGTTATAAAAGTCTTTGTCAAGCTTCTGCCAACAAAACAAAAAAGTTTGTTTCAATACGTTGTGTAGTTTCTGAGACAAAGGTACATAAAGTTTTTCAAGAGCGGCGTTTTATTCCGAAGAGGTTGTTCCACGCCGCTCTGGAACGCTTATGTATATGATTGTATTTCGGCCACTTCCCACTGTCGGATCATTACAAAATTAGTATCAAAATATGCGGAAAAGACTGCAGAATCAAAATCGGAAATAAAAAAAAACAATGAAATTTTCAAAAGTTTAGTCTTTTATATCCCCTTACGTCGAGCAGTCGAGTTGGGCAGTTGAACCGAGCAGTTTAATCGAGCAGTCAAGTCGAGTAGTCCAGTAGTCCAGTCGAGCAGTGGAATCGAGCAGTCAAGTCGAGCAGTCAAGTCGAGTAGTCCAGTAGTTCAGTCGAGCAGTGGAATCGAGCAGCTAAGTCGAGCTGTCGAATCAAACAGTTAGGTCAAGCAGTTGAGTCGAGCAGTCGGGTTGAGTGGCTAAGTCGAGCAGTTAAGTCGAGCTTATAGTCGAGCTGTTGAATCAAGCTATCAGTTGAGTCGAGCAATCAAATCGAGTAGTGTAGTCGAGCAGTTGAATTGAGCAATCGGGTTGAGTAGTTGAGTCGAGCAGCTGATTCGAATAGTCCAATCGAGCAGTTGGGACAAACAGTTCATTCGAGTAGTCGAGTCGAGCAGTTGAGTCGAGTAGTCCAGTCGAGCAGTGGAATCAAGCAGTTGAATCGAGCAGTTGAGTCGAGGGTCGAATCGAATAGTTGAGTCGAGCAGTCTAGTCGAGCAGTCTAGTCGAGCAGATAAATCATGTTGTCTAGTCAAGCAGTCGAATCGAACAGTCCAGTCGAGCAGTTCAATCGTGCTGTTGAGTCCAGCTGTCTTGTCGAATAGAAAGTCAAGCAAATGTGTCAAGCAGTCGAATCGAGTAGTTAAGTCGAGTAGTCCACTCGAGCCGTTCAGTCAATCAGTCAAGTCGATCTGTCCAATCGAGCAGACGAATCGAACAGTTCAGTCGAGCAGTTCAGTTAAGCAGTCCAGTCGAGCAATCAAATCGAGCAAACAAATCGAGCAGTCTAATTGACCAGTCCAATCGAGCAGTATAGTCAACCAGTTGAGCAATCGAGCAACCGAGTGAGATGACTGAAAATACAACGCATTGCTACGAAAGCATGACATCCTGTCATGTCCTGTCAGGGGCCTGTTTTCAGTTACCGATAGACCTCTTATCCTGTCCTGTCAGGGACCTGGTTTTCGGTACAGACATATGCCTCTTATAATTGAGTTTTCAGCTGGCGTTGAATGACCTACCGTTGCTGTTCGGTGGTAACAACCGTAACAACTAAACTGGATTAGTTTGGAATGTTCCTATTACTGGTCGCCACAGGTTAACTGGCGATCCTTGTTATTTTTTTCTGATGCTGGTATTGCTATTGATTCTGTTTATCAGTTTACAGTTTGATCACCAATTACGTTTCCATACACTGACCTATTAGTAGGCCTCCATGGAGAAATGCGCATCTCCGTCGATCGAACCTTCGAAGAAATCCGAAGAAGTTTTGGTTATTTGTCAATTCCACGAAATACGAACAAGGCCTGCCTGTAGATCTGACCAACTTTGCACCACACTTCATTCAGCCTTTTTATCGTTTTCATTCTCCCTTGAATCAAATTACCTCTGCTATTAAAAACATTGCTAACGAAGTCGTCAATCTCAACGTTTTACGTATAACAGAGAAGATTGTCGCAGGAAAACTAAAATATTCGTTAGTGGCCGGACTGTACGGTATTCCATCTTGTATCATGAAAAAGTATTCTACGCTAGACCTCTTTTACTATTGTTCAATGCTTCAATCCAGTTGTGTTTCAAGTTCCCTACCTTATATAAAGATTCAGTTGTGTTCCCTGTACACAAAAAGGGTGATAAGCGCAACGTTTAATCTATCTATCGAGGGAATATATTGTTGTGCTTTAGCTGTAAACTAGTCACGATAATCGTGAACAGTACATTTTTTTCGGACCAGCATGGTATTTTTCCCAAAACGTTCAGTCTCTACGAAACTCTTTGTTTTCGTCTCGTTCTGCCTGCGCAACATAAATGAAGCAGTGCAAATTGACCCAGTGTATATGAACCTAAAAGCAGCGTTTGACCGAGTGGATAACGGAATCCTGCTGTCAAGGTTTAACAAGCTGGGAGTTTCCGTCACATTTTGCAAGTGGATACAATCGTACCTAACACATCGTAGGCTTTTTTTTTCTTTTTTTGGGTACATTTTCCACTGCGACCAGTTATTTGATCTATTGTGGCACATCGTAGGCTTAGTGTAAAGAGCAGGTTCGAATCCGAGCAACATCTCTGGTGTTCCATAGGGGAACAACCTTGGACCAATGCTCTTTTCTCTTTTTATAAATGAACTATCAGCTCGCCTGACACCTTGCTGTCGGTCTTTTTATGCCGACGATGCAAAAACCTTTTTTGAAAATCAAAATGGATTGCAACTGCGTTGAACTGCAGCGCCTTGTGGACAAATTTGAAGATTGGTAAGTACTCTAGTAACATGCTTATCGTCAGCATCTCAAAGTGCTTCACCATCTCCTTTTACCATAAAAATAAACCTATTGATTCTAGCTTCAATATGGTGGGATAATTATTACAACTACAGGGACTGTAGATTACAGAGGCGACAGGGCAGTGAAAAACCGTTAAATTTTGAATTAAAACGGAGAGTTGCCTCTATTTGTGATGGTACTCTCCGTTATGATTCAAAATTTAGTGGTTTTTTAATGCCTTGTCGCCCTGTAATCTACAGTCTCTGTAATTATAACACGTCTACCATATTCGTGATTTTGGTGTCGTCCTGGATAACATACTAACTTTCCGTATACGCTATAACAACAGAGCCAATACGCAACTAGGAGTTATTTTTAAAACAGCTGAGCAGTTCTGTAACTGTTCTGTGTTCTGTTTTAGGAAACATTGACTACCCCCGTTATTGTAAGTCAACGCAGCATGTATGCTCTCGAAGGACACCTCACAAGTAGGAATTTACAGTACCTGTACCTGATATCTGACAAGTAGAGGTTATATATTTTTACTGTTCGTGAAATCACATGTCATGACGGGTATAAAACGAAAGTTCTGTATCGTTCGAAGCTGCTTTAAAGTGAAGTTTCTCAATGGTAATTTTATAGATTTTTTTCACATTCGATACAAAAAAAAAATCTAAGCAAATTATTTACATTTTATTAAAATCATTTTTAATTCACCGTCAAATTCGCCTGGAAATGTTATTCTCAAGCTGTGCCGTCATTACAACTCCACCAAGTGCGTTGGAAATTACGTCTCGCATGGTCGCCATGTGTAGGCATAACTAAATATCGACGGAAGACCTAATGGCCTAAAAAAGAGGAACCATTAGATCGGAGCTCTAGCATCGTAAAAAGCTCGGTTGATTAATATCAGGAGGTGAACAGGCATTCATCGGAATCGGGACAACCCGTTCCACCTGCTTGGGCAGTAGTCGGCTGCTAGAAACACTCGTCCGAGGAGGGTACAGAAAGGAGGTCACTTTGTCACTTTGTCGGCCTATTTGAGGATATGATGGGCTGCCGGGTTGCAGTTTTTAACGGCTGCTCCAGCGAGACTGCCTGTGCCATTGTGTGTGTGTGTGTGTGTAAGTATGTCGTGTGTTTTCATCTAGCTTACAAATAAAACGATCCACGATATGGGACGCTTCTGCGCCTAGTTATGGGTGTAGTTTTTATGCGTAATCAGAGCGTTGCCGTTTTCTTGTTTTATTTCGACCTTCGAGCCTTTGATTATCGCTGTTAAAATTTAAAGGCGGAATATAAATTTGCTGCCAAACTCGACTATAAATACATCCTGCTGAAGCACTTGCTCCGGGGCGAGGGTAAGAATAGTACTGGTTTGGTGTAGAGCGGCCACGTTCCGCAAACATGAACCACTCAAATAGTCCACCCGTTCGACGACCGGGGAAAAGGAAAGTTTCATTAGTTTTATGCTCGACGGACCAGAAGTGCGTATGTTTTTGACCATCACCGAAAAGGTTTTGCAGTGATGGAGTCCCACCGCTGCGACCGTCGCTGAAAGGGGTCAAACCGGTCAAAGTTGATGGATTTTAACAGCGGCACTTGAGATTTGACTGCCTCTGATGGCAGCCTCCATTGGCGTTAAATTACGATGCTTTCCGTACGCACGGTATCACCTATCGTCTTTATTGATTTTCGGAAAAGTCTCCGTTAGTACTGCCAACGCGTTTCTTCTAACCCCCGACTACTAGCAAGGTCGGACGCGACAAGTAGGAAAGGGAAAGAAGTCCCCATCTCTGCGCGTCCTAAGCCCACACTCAACGGGAAGAAAATAGTCTAAAGCAACGCTCATTAGTTGGCCGCGTCATAGGAAGTGTATGTGTATGTATCACTTGCGTTCCAACGCCTCGTATCCCGTGGATTCCACCCTCTTCGTGGAAACCGAATTCACTTTTTGTTAATAATTTTCCGATCCTAATACGGTTGAAGCGACACGGTATGGAAAGATACCGGTGGCATAAGTATGTAAGTTAATTGGATAGAGTGGCATTATAGAAAAACTATCCTTATCACGCACTTGGCTCCAACAGGATGCCTTCGCCGTTTGGTACACTGAAATGTTAATTGTATAGAGTATTGGCATTTTTTTAGTGTATGGAATTAAAAAGTTACTCAAACAAAGTAGATCAAATATTTAGTTCATAAAATGTAAAGTAACAAAATAATTAAAAAATAGAACACAAAACAATCTTCCGTGTCGTAGGAAGGCGACATATCCTTTGGATGCTAGCAAACAATTGCACCCAGTAAAAGGTTCTCAGCTTTTCGCGTATAGTATCCGCACCGAAACCGGAGAAAGAAAGACTTTTTCAGCGCTCTTCGGTTGCCTTAGCCCATCATCTTACCCACATTGGCGCACGATCGTCCGGAAACTCGATTCTTCGAATCTGTCCGCTCGACAGCGTTAACAACTAACACGACACGCTGGCTGGCTGGCTGGCTGGTTGGCTGGCGGGAGGTACCGCTTTCATCACGGTTGTTCGTAATTTCCAACCCGCTGCTAGCTGCTGTTGTACAGGCTCGCTCTGGCGTCGCACATACGCACGCACAAACACACACCCTCGCTTACATACATGGACACATACGACACCCGGTCGAGGACGATAATGATCCGGCGATGGGGCGACGCGGCTTGCCCCTGTTTCGGATGAGATGGCCCTCGAAAGTCCTTTCGAAAAGACGGCGGCAGCGACGACCCGTCCGCCAGGAGACAGCAGCACGAGTAAACACGCACGCAGGATATTAAAACGAAAGTGTCATAAAAGGCGACCGTAATATAAAACAGCGATTTTAAAAGTTTGATATTATATTACTTGCGGAGAACAGAAACAATACAGCCTGTTACCGATGTCGTTGCTGCCGGCATGGGAAGGCTCTGCCGAAGGAAAGAGGCGCGATTACGGTCGGTGGGGAGCAAAGGATATTTCTATCGCTGGGACTTATCATCGCGCTGTCATCGTTTCATTTTGTTGCTGAAATGAACCGAGCGCATAAATTTTAAATAGTCTTCTCATGTGTGAAAGTGGTCGGGGAAGAAGGTAACCGTACACGAATAGAACATGTTGTGCGGGACATTTTATCTTTGCATGTTAGATGAGAGCTGGTCTGAATGTCACGGGACTGACTTTCATTTCAAAATGGAAATTAAATGCGTGTGTGGCACCCATCGGAGGGATCCCTTGCAAATCGCTAGATGATCAGTTAAGCCACCACCGCTGCATCTTGTGTGGGAACGTTTTTCCCAATCGACTATCAACATCGTAATTTGTTTCTCGTTTCTCGAGAACCCTTTTCCGAGAACCCAATTTCGAGTTATTCTTTTAATAAACGCTGGCTAATTTCAATTTTTCAGTATCAGTCAGGCATTCCAGTTTTCGGCAAGTCAGCAGCATTTTCCATGGTGGTTTTCTCCGCTTGGAAAACCTAATCATTATTATTACCATTATCGTCAGCAGCACACCCGTTCGCCACATCGCCTTAACATAATCGAACACACAGCCTGGCATCCGAATTTCCATATACGAGTCTTGGGAACCGAAATCGTCAGCCGCAATGAAATGAGAAGCCACCGTCCTCCTTTCGAAAGCCAACGAATCCAGCTCATTTTCATTGAATCAGCGTAGAAATTGCACTAAAACTATTTATTTTAGTGTCGAGAGCTGCTAGCATTTTTGATTGCTGGAAAAGTTGTGCCCTGCTTGAGACATACATATACACACACACACACACATCATTCGAGTAATCTGATGGATGAAACGATGGTCACTGTATAGAACAGATGATTACTGTTTAGTCTGCCACCTCTTTGTGAACTTTTAGACTATAAAATGTAGTATACGACTAGCACCTATAAATCCTATAAACGCTATAAATCCAAGAAGTCAAACGGGCAATCAGGTTGTAGAAAACCAACAAAGCCGCTGGTAAAGACCACCTACGAATAAGCTTTATAAACATGGCCGAAAAACGCTGGCTACAGCCAGCGTCCAAGATTAGATCCAAGATCTAATCCAAGATTAGAGAGGATGACAAGCTACTGGAGGAATGGATGGAAGAAGTAGTTTTTCGCATCTACAAAAAGGGTAATCAGTTCGACTACTGCAACTATCGCGGCATAACGCTGGTAAACACTACCTGCAACGTACTTTCCCAGATCCTGTTACGCCGGCTATCACCGGTAGCGTTAGGATTCGTTGAGAATTATCAAGCGGTCTTCATGGGGGCTCGCGTCATTACGGATCAAATTTTCACCATCCGACAGATCTTGCAAAAACGATGCAAATAAAACGTGCTCACGAATAACATCTCTATTGATTTCAAAGCAGCATATGGTACAGTCGATCGAGGCCAGCTAAGACAGATGATGCACGAACAGGGGTTTCCGGGTAAACTGACGCGACTGATCACAATGATGTGACTGAATCGAGTGATGTGTTTCGTGCGCCTTTCGGGAACACTCTTGAGTCCCTTCGAGACGCAGCGAGGGTTGAGACGGCTTATCCTGCATGCTACTCAACATCGCACTTGAGGGGGACGAGCGAGCATCGAAATGAGAGGTACGATTTTCACCATAGATCGGTAGCCAACTCCGTATATTAATGTATGAAAATCATCTGATATACGTTCGAAAATGTTTGCTGAAAAGAGCATAAGCCCCCATATGAAGTTGACTATGTACTAAATCCTTATCAGACCGGTAGTGCTTTACGGACTTGAAGCTGTGATGCTGTTTACGGAGGACATACGCTCCCTTGCCGTGTTTGAACGGAAAGTGCTGCGGACTATATATGGCGGAGTACAAACTGAAAGCGGAGTATAACCGAGGCGCATGAATCACGAGCTACATCAGCCGGACGATAGTACGACGAAAAATTTTTTGTTCAACAACCCCAGCGGCATCAGGAACAGAGAGGCCCAACGTGCAAGTTGGCTCGACCAGCTTGAAAGTGATTTGCGACTTCTGAGACAACTGGGAAATTGACGATGAGTGGCCCAAGACCGAGCTGAATAAAGACAACTGCTTGGAACAGCACGAGCCACCCCGGCTTTATGTTGCTAATGATGATTATGATGATGATACGAATTAGGGCTCAAAAGCATGCGATTTAACTCTACTAATCCCAGGAACGCTATGATCTTTATAAGTAACTAGCTGACCCGACAAACTTCGTATTGCCACAAATTAAACTGTGTTGTACATAGATCGTGAATCTCGGATGACCTTTGTCACAATCTTGAGTTTTGCAAGTTTCTGGGGAGTTCATGGGTGTTTTAATATACAAATTTTCCTCACAGTAACGTAGAAAACAACTCCCTCCATTGCTTAGCCTGATAAAATAAAGCGGTTAGCATTTAAATATTCGCCATCATTACAAACCATTTCGCCGAATACCATTTTGCGGAACACCAATTCGCGGTTGACCATAACGCGGAATATAGAGTTTCGCAGAATACCATTTCGCGAAAAACCTTACGCGGGATGTACCATTTCACGGAAATTTTTTTCGTAACATTTCGCAGGGGTGACCCAACTGAAGAAAAGTAATAGAGGTCAGTAGATCTAGGAAAATAAATAAATCAAGATAGAGGTGATCTCTATGGGGAGCTGCCGCCCGCAGTGGCCAGCGATTCCGACGGCAGGTTGCCGGCAACACTCGCGGCCTATGGTCGTCTCGCGCTGAATTTACAAATGTTACTATTGATAGTTTTTGGTGGTCTTGTTATTGATTAATGTTTTATGAAAGAGTCTAAAATTTCTCGAGTTCGATTAGTTTTTGAGTTACGCAAAAATTTCTGTTTTATTTGTATGAGAGTCCTTATTCCCCTACCATAGGAGTGAGGGGTCTCAAACCATCATTAAAAAAATTCCTGCCTCCAAAAAGCCCCACATGCCAAATATGGTTCCATTTGATTAATTAGTTCTCGAGTTATGAGGAAATTTGTATTTCATTTGTATAGGAGCCCCCCCCTCCTGAAGCGGGGAGAGGTTTCAATTCACTATAGAAAACACCCTTCTTCTTCTTCTTCTTGTTCAGCAGCATAGAGCCGGGGTGGCTCGTGCTGTTTCAAGCACTCGTCTCCATTCAACTCGGTCTTGGGCCACTCGTCGCCAATTTCCTAGTCGTCTCAGAAGTCGCAAATCGCTTTCGACCTGGTCGAGCCATCGTGCACGTTGGGCCCCCCTGTTTCTGGTGCCGGTGGGGTTGTTGAAGAGGACCGTTTTCGTCGCACTGTCGTCCGGCATCCTTACGACGTGTCCGGCCCACCGTAGCCTGCTAACTTTCGCTAGATGTACGATGGGAGTCTCTCCAAGCAGTGCCTGTAGCTCGTGATTCATACGCCTCCGCCACTCTCC
The DNA here is from genome assembly GCF_943734655.1 of Sabethes cyaneus. Lineage (NCBI taxonomy): Eukaryota > Metazoa > Arthropoda > Insecta > Diptera > Culicidae > Sabethes > Sabethes cyaneus. The sequence continues at coordinate 38,265,628 of NC_071353.1, read as the reverse complement.
GCTTTCAGTTTGTACTCCGCCAAATATCGTCCGCAGCACTTTCCGCTCAAACACGGCAAGGGCGCGTATGTCCTCCGTAAGCAGCGTCACGGCTTCAAGTCCATAAAGAACTACCGGTCTAATAATGGTTTTGTACATTGTTAGCTTCATGCGGCGGCGTATGCTTCCTGATCGTAGCGTTTTACGAAGGGCAAAGTAGGCCCGATTTCCCGCTTGGATGCGCCGCTGGATCTCCTTACTAGTGTTGTTGTCCGCGGTCACCAGCGATCCCAAATACACGAACTCTTCTACCACTTCTAGTTCGTCGCCGTCAACGGTTACCGTCCGTGGGAGGCGCGCATTTGTTTCCTTTGAGCCTCTTCCTTTCATGTATTTGGTCTTCGACGCATTTATTTTTAGCCCAATTCTCCTAGACTCCGCTTTCAGTCTGGCGTAGATTGCCTCCGCCGTCGCAAAGTTCCTGGCTATGATATCGAAGTCATCTGCAAAGCCTAGAAGTTGGCTACTCTTGGTAAAAATCGTGCCTCTCGTTTCAATGCCTGCTCGTCGGATCACCCCCTCAAGAGCGATGTTGAACAGCATGCAGGATAGACCGTCACCTTGTCTCAACCCTCGTCGCGTCTCGAAGGGACTCGAGAGTGCCCCAGAGATGCGTACGAAACACATCACTCGATCCAATGTAGCTCTGATCAGTCGCGTCAGTTTGTCCGGAAAACCGTATTCGTGCATTATCTGCCATAGCTTGTCTCGATCGACTGTATCGTATGCTGCTTTGAAATCGATAAAGATGTGATGCGTGGGCACGTTGTACTCCCGACATTTCTGCAAGATCTGTCGGATAGTAAACATTTGGTCCGTAGTTGCGCGAGCCCCCATGAAACCCGCCTGATAATTCCCTACGAAACCTTGTGCTATCGGTGACAGCCGGCGTAACAGGATCTGGGAGAGTACCTTGTAGGCGGCGTTTACCAGCGTAATACCACGATAGTTGCAGCAGTCTAGCCGATCACCCTTTTTGTAGATGGGACAAACCACTCCTTCCATCCATTCCTCCGGTAGCTTTTCCTCCTCCCAAATCCTCGAAATAACCCAGTGTAGAGCCTTTGCTAGCATTTCCCCGCCATGTTTATAAAGCTCTGCCGGTAGGCGGTCCTTCCCAGCGGCTTTATTGGTCTTCAGCAACCTGATTTCTCGTTTGACTTCTTGGAGATCAGGTGCTAGGACATTACTATCTTCCATGGGCGCTCCTAGGTTAATTTCCGTTCCGCCTCCTTCTGCGACTTCGCCATTGAGGTGTTCATCGAAGAACTGCTTCCACCTGTCGACCACCTCGCGCTCGTTTGTAATTAGATTCCCTCCCTCGTCCCTACACATGTCAGGTTTCGGTGTGTAGCCCTTCCGAGTTTGGTTCACCTTCTCATAAAACTTGCGCGTGTCATTAGCTCGGAATAGTTGTTCTAATTCTTCACGATCTCTGTCCTCCTTTTGGCGCTTTTTTCTCCTCAGGATCGTGGTCAACTGGTTCCTAGCTCGTCGGTACTTGGCCAGGTTCTCTCTAGTGGCAATACTTAGATAATTTTTCCAAGCGTTTTTTTTCTCCTCCACCGCTTGTTGGCATTCCTCATCAAACCAATCATTTTGTGTACTCCGAGGTTTAATACCTAGTGCCGCGGTAGCGGCCTCTCCGATGGCCGAGCGTATTCTGCCCCAACCGTCTTCGAGGTTTGAAGCACCTAACTCCTCGGAAGAAGGCAGTGCCTCATTCAGTACTCGCGCGTAGTTCTCGGCAGCTTGTGGGTTATCTAGCTGCCTGATGTTCAGCCGAGGAGGGCGGCTTTGACGTGTCCGGTATACGGTGGACAGCTTTGAGCGCACGTGTACTGCTACTAGGTAATGGTCAGAATCAATATCCGCACCCCGACGGGAGCGTACGTTCGTGATGTTAGAGAAGAACCGGCCCTCTATGAGAACGTGGTCAATTTGGTTCATTGTACGTTGGTCAGGTGATCTCCAGGTGGCTTTGTGGATATCCTTGCGCGGGAAAAAGGTACTTCGGATCACCAGGCCTCGGGAAGCTGCGAAGTTTATATACGTTGGCCGTTATCGTTTGTGTCGGTGTGCAGGCTATGGGGTCCTACCACCGGTCTATACATTTCTTCCCTACCGACCTGGGCGTTCATATCCCCGATGACGATCTTGATGTCCCGTGACGAGCAGCTGTCGTACGTAGCCTCCAGCCTCGCGTAGAACGCTTCTTTCTCATCGTCGGGTCTACCTTCCTGCGGGCAGTGCACGTTAATGATGCTATAATTGAAGAAACGGCCCTTTATCCTCAATACACACATTCTCTCGTTGATCGCCTTCCAATCTATCACGCGATCCTGCATTCCGCCCAGCACTACAAAGCCCGTTCCCAGTTCGTTGGTAGCGCCACCGCTCTGGTAAAACTGGGCCTTTCCGCCACGGATCTTCCATACCTTCTCTCCTTTGCGACAGATTTCCTGCAGAGCTACGATGCCGAGTTTGTGGGGTTCCAGCTGTTCAATCAGCACCCGCTCGCAACCTGCGAAATTTAGCGATCTGCAGTTCCAAGTCCCGAGTCTCCATTCGTCGTCCTTATTTCGTCGCCTAGGTCGATGCCGAATATTCCGCTCCGAATATGCTTGAATGTTGTTAGTTAAGTTTAGTTTAGGTGTGTAGCCGTACTGGGGCAACACTACCGAGTCTCGCGATGGAGCTGCCATCTCATAGTGCCGAGACGCACTATACCTCCTTCCCGGTTAGTATACGACCTTAGTTTCCACCGGGGTTGGTTACCCGATCTCCGCTAAGGTTGCTCGTATTCCGGCTGGTACCACGAGGAGGTCGGGATCGGAGTTGCTGGATAAGAGGCTAACGACCACTATGGGGTCTATATTCCGCATTATCTAGCCGTTTACCAACCGCATCCGTCAGCGTCTATTTGACAGTAAATCCATGGTAAATCTGTCAGAATAACGCAGACGAACGCGTTGACGCAGCATTTTGTTTGGCACTTTACTTGTGGCGAAAGTGCTTAACGGTGAAATAGACTCCCCAAAACTGCTGTCTATGATGAATGTCCGTACATCACAACATGTGCTGCGACCATCATCGATGCTCATAAACCAGTTTCATCGGACGAACTTCGGTTATTTTGAACCAACAGCGTTTTGTGAGAGAATTTTTAGTAGTGTTGAACATCTGTTCGAATTTGGCGAACCCATTTATATGACTTTTATGTCAGATGATGTACAATAAATAAAGAAATAAACATATCTCATTTAACATGCGTCCTAGTAACAAACAGTCTTCAGAGAAAATATGTATTTTTACATACCGCCATCCGGGGTGAGATTGTGCCACGGGGGTGAGATTGTGCCAAAAGCCAAAAATGTTTATTTGTGAAAATTTATTATATCTATAAAAACTGGTGACCTAAATTCAAAATGATGATGAACATAACATATTTATTCATAACTTAGAATGGAACACAGATAATATTAGCAAACTATTTAGCCTAAACATGGTTTCAAAGTTTGCGAGCAAAAACACGCGGAAATAACGCTTCTAAAAAATGTCCCGCATAAACCAACCCAAACAAGAAAACGCATCAACTTGCTATCTTGAAGGTATATAAACTAATCATTTACAATGTATTGGAAGGTTATTATGCGTTGGATAAGTATTGATTGCAGAAATAATATTTTTCGAAACTTTGTACTTTTCGAGCTTCACGGGGGTGAGATTGTGCCAAGCCATAGTGAACGATCCAATTTATGGATTTCACATACACAACAAAAATACGTCAGTATACACCAGTACACTCACATCCTTTACTATTGAACACAATTTTTTGACAGATTAGATTGCATCATCCATTTTGGAGCAAACAGCATCATAGGTCTGCTAAATAATTTAAACTAATTTTTACTTTTTCTCTGGAAATTTCAAATACTTTGAATAAACATTCTAATATAAGACGAATATATTATACCGTGTATAAACTGCCAGTTTTAAGAAGGGGAAGGGGGGTGGGATAGGCCACATGTTCTGCGGTCTCGGGTTCTCGAACGAAGTAATGGTTACTTTTGTTAAATGATCAAACAGGTATGCCCCCTTAGGATACACCCTTTCATATATCTTCCCCTTGTTAACCCTAAAAACGCTACTCCAGGCTGTCCATTGACTACGAACTCATTTTTAGTTATTTCAGATCTCCCCGGGTTATTTTCGTTCATACTTTTTGTATGATGCGTTGTTTTTGGTCGACCCCCTGCCCCTGATAGTCCACTCAGTTCATGGACGGCCCCATATGAACTACTTTATACTGATATTTATGTGTATTGTTGATAAGCATGCTAACGTTCACTGTTTAGGTTTTTAGCTTAACTTTATGTTTTTGGCACAATGTCACCCCCTAGAAGGGGTGAGATTGTGCCAAAGTTCATGCACTTCCAGTAAAATTAGGTTTCATTGTAACTAAACCATCTCTACGGTAGTTGTTAATTGAACAATTTAGTACATATTGACAGGTTTGAAATCAACTTAGTTCCTAAATTGTGTGTATACTGAGCTAAAGAACAAAAACATATGCTTTTTTGGCACAATCTCGCCCCGGATGATGGCACTGCATAACTCTGTAGAACATTTCAAAGCAATAAAAAAAATCGTGTGCAAAGTTATTGAGCATAATTGACTTTTTGATCATTATATTTCGCAACCAGTAAGAGATAGGTAGTTATTATATTTAGCAAAGTTGCTTATTTTAGTATGTTTTATAACTTTTCGAAAAAAAATCACCCTTATAGGTGAATTTATGGTCACCCAAATAGTGAAGAAATATGCGCTAGATTTTAGTAGTAAACTTCTCCAAATACACCACCCTTCAAAAGTTATGCATTTTTCGTTTCTCTTATATTCAAATCGATAACAGTTGTACAAGTGGCTGAGAGACAAAAAGGGTAGTGCAGAGGGGCAAAAGTGGGGAAAACCCTTCCAATGAGGCAATATTGAACAGCAGATTCGATTGCCCGTCACTCTGCTTTAAACCATCTAACGTCATCCGTTATTCTGATGTTTGACCTTGACTTATCAAGTGTAGTAGTCAGTTTTATTGGGATACCATGTTCAAGCATAATCCGCCACAACTCATTTCGCTTAACTGAATCGTACGCCGCCTTCAAGTCTGTAAACAAGGTGAGTCTGCCGGTTTAATGTCGGATGTCTGTTACATATCTAAAAGACTAATAAACCAGCATTAATTATTAGTTCTTGCAGGTTTAAGCCTTACCTTCTTCCCAAACGGTTTAACGTTCGCCTGTAGTTGACCACACTCAGTGTTTCTGCGGAATTGAATAATTTTGACAACGCTATCAATCTAAGCATCCACGCTAAAGTGTTGTTTGTTTTTTGTTGTTGATCAAATTATCACTGTCCTGAAAGCAAGACTATTACAGTCGCTTTTAAAACACTTCAACCAGTTTTGGGATTGCTGCCACACTTTTTAAATTTCTCACTCAAAATCAAATCTTGTTTGCATAAATTTACCAAATCAAAAGATAAATAAACATGCAATGCTCTTATGTTTTCTAGGCCACTGCAATCGTCAGAACAAATGTCTTCCCAACGTTAACGTTAGTCGTTACCGTTGATGAGAAGGAACCGGTCAGCGAAAGTAACTCCTTTGACCAGTTAGATTGCATTGCATCGGTACGTTACTTACTACCTAGTATGGAATGGGAGATGAAACCTTTTGCTGCGTTGCTAAACAGCAACGTCGCCGTGGCCGTCGTTGTCACGCCAAGTACGCCCTTATCCTCTCTCGTCCAAATGAAGCTGTATAGTGACGTCGACGGGTCGTTTTTCGTAGCATGGTTTACTTATATACATTACATACAACAAATATTTTTCCTCTTTTCATCGATACTATGCAATGCCACGTGGATGCATTTAAAACTGTTTTTTCGATCGGAGTGATTATGAGAAACTACTGCTGAAAACTCAGAAGATCAACTATGTAAGCATGGGCGGTAAATGTGTGCATCATTTCCCGTCAGTCAGTCGGTAATTTTTTATTTGACCTGTTTTGAATAACAAATGTCCAGTACCCACAATGATTAGATTTAAGTGAAATTGGTTACCTTCCTATGCGAAAGTAACGGCAATAGGCAGTACTTTTTGAAAGTTTAAACTGATTATGATTACAGAATAAAGTTGCTGATAAAGTCACCTTCTTAAGCGTTCCAATCCAATGCTAACAGGGAAAAGCAACAGTCGACAGTGGCGGCGCGATTTTCATCTGTCCGTTCCAATATTACTTCCATCTTGAAAACAGCACCCTGATGGTTCGAACGTTCTGCTGTCAACTGGAGACTGCCCGTAGGCGATCAGCGCGAAGGATGCGTGTTTTTTTTTTCATAACGGTATTAGCCGGGGGGCGCATATGAGCAGGCTGCCATCAGTCGCCCACGTCCTATGAAAATACGCTCGTTGCAAACATCATCCTTTTACGTAGTCTCGGGCACAGAGACGTGTCGCCATGGGAGATGTGTGACTATGTGAACATGCCACGACGAACCATCCTTTTCCGCTTGTTCAAACCGTGATGGCGAAAGAAGGACACGCGAAGGCGAATGAAGCAAAAGGCTTTCGCTTCAGCGACACTGCGGATGTCCAGTGTACTCAAATCATTGCCGGAGCCCGCATATGGCAGCAGCTGCTACTGTCCCTGCTGGTCGCAGAGTTAAAACGGACTTGCTTTATATTGGGTGGGCAGGCAGGCAGGCACGTATGCCACCAGTTGGCGGAATGATCGCGGAGGTAAAACTTTCGAGCGCCGTTCGGTATAGTGGAGTGACTGCACTACTCCAGGCTTTGCAGGCAAAAGCAGGACGCGGTCCCATCTTTCCGGTCTACATCCGTTGATGCTGTTGGCGGATTCCATGTCGTGAGTTGCTTCTTCGAGCGAAGCACACAAAACATAGGAATGCAGTTCGAAATTTTGCACAAATATTTGATTTACCCTGTTGCCAGTTTAGTAATTCAAAATTTTTAGAACTACTCTATAAAACTCTCGTTAGGTGTAAATAACAAACCACACGAAAATAATCTAAACGTGAACGATTTAAATTTAACCTCGTGTTCTATGTTGACTTACAGGCTCCCGTACTTGCAAGGTAACACACTTCAGACCGGTATCGCAGTTGCTGAATTTTTCTCAAGGACAATTCTGAGTATTACAGTCAGTACAGTCTGCTTTGTTAACTTGAAAATTTATGGCCGTGAAAAGAAAAGTTAAAGTTTTACTGCCAGATCATGCTGATCGATTTGGTTTATAGCGACCGTATCTGATTAACTTTCAGCAGGTTCCGTAGTTGTACAGCATATGCACATTAAATCTTAACGTACAAATGACTTGTTGATAACTACACGTGACAAATTAAAATCAATAGTAACGAGGTATATCAAGAATTGAGACATTGTAACAAAACTGGACAATCAATATGTGATTGCAGAATATCTGACATAAACGTTAATCGAACCAGATCACGACGAAAAGATAATGAATCTAATTCTATTAGTTTACAACACAACGGTCCGAGTAACTTTTGGGATTAGAGGATCTCTCCACGTTAAGGGACGTAGGGCAAAGCAAATAAAATTTATATTGTATTGATTCGATGCGTTGTATGTCGATTTGATAATGCGGTGCCAAAACGACCGTGGCGTATTCTAGTATCGAGCAGACCAGGGCATAGTACAAAGCTTTGAGGCATTGTATGTTTCGGAAATTTTTTGATACGCGGAATACAAAACCAAGAGTTTTAGATAGAAGTCGATAGTTTTTTTAGAAGTCGAGTTTGCAGTCTAAAAGGACTTCCAGACCTTTGACTTGTGACTAACGGTTAAGTGTATAGTTTCAGAAATTTAGTAACCGAAGGAAACTAATGATCGTCTCCTAGGAAAAAAGATAAAAGAGCATTTGGTGGGATTTGGGGTCATTCTGTTCAACTCGCTCAACTTCTATTCAAGGAATAAAGTGAAGAAGAATCTCTTACGATTTAAAATAATTAAAAATCATCAGCATAAGACAATCTTCGGCATTTTAGTACAAAATTAGGATCGTTGAGGTGGATTAGGAACATGAGAGGTCCGAGGTGGCTACCTTGTGCGACTTCAAAGGTGATATCGAAGTAAGCAGTAGTAGAATCCCCGACTTTCACTGCCATTCTACGTCCTATGAGATAAGAGTTGAGCCAGTTTAGAAATGATCCTTAGAATCCTAGTTTGTTTAGCTTAGCTATTGCGATTTGGTGATTGATTTTGATAAAAGCTGAAGAAAAGCAAATAGGTATATATGGCGTTCAAAGTCAAGCTTAATTTTAGACCTTCACCAAGTCTAATTCCAACTTCGATTAGAAGTCTAGTTTCAAATCCAATTTAAAACCAATTTCCATTTTTAAGTCCTATTTTAAGTTACGTGATCGCGAAAACTCCAAAGATAAGTCGGAAAGTTATGTTCTACAATATGGTTTTTTTTTTAAATTTTTCTCTTGTTCTTTAACCTATCTATTTTATCTATCTATCTTCTATATATAAAAAAGTCAGCGTGAGTATGTTTGTATGTTTGTATGTATGTTCCACCATAACTCTAGAACGGCATAACCAATCTCCACCAAACTTGGCACTTCCAAACTCGCAACAGGGTGGCGAGGAGGGCATAACCACGAAACGCTTGGACGGTTCTTAATCAAACTTGGCACACATGTTCCTTAACATTGGGGAATCAGCACTGGGAAGTTGACAAAAGGGGAAAATTCCCAACAAGGGAGGGAAGAGATCTAGATAAGCTAAAAGGGTTGCACTTCTCTTGCATTCAAACCGATTGCAGTTGTGCAACTGACTTTGAGAAAAAAGGAAGGTTCCACCGAGGAGTAATATACGGTAAATAAATTTTTGTTTCGTTCCCTTTATAGCGATTTTCATTGAGCAAACCGATGCATAATTAGCTACGTGACAGAAGGGGAGTTGACTGGGAAGGAACCGACATGTAGTGGGACGAGTGAGTATGAATATATGTACCGCCATAGCTCGGGAACTTCTGGGCGGTTCTTCATCAAAAGTCGTTTGTCAAACACATGTTCTTTGGCATACAAGAATCAGCACCGGGGGGTTGACAAAAGAGGGATACGGTCTCTTACAAGGGGAGAGCAAGGTTCAAATGTGTAAAGGGGTGCGTTTCTCTTGCATTCTATCGTTCCATAGAAGTTTTACAGGTTGTTTTATTTCTGGGAGAGGGAATAGAGTGGCCATTAAAAAGGGGGAAGTTGAAAAACGTAAAAAAGGCTTTGTGTTGATTTACAGGGATTACCGAGAAGAAGACAGACTTACTAGTGGTTGGGGGACAACATAAGAGGAACTGACAAAGGAAGTAGACATATTCAAATGAAAAAAGGGTTTTGTTTCTTGCATTATGAGAGTTTTTGTTACAAAAACAGACGTACAAGTGACTGAGTGACAAAGGGGCCCCGAGTGAAATCGGGCATCCAGCTAGTTTCTAAGATTTTAATGATGGAATTTCTATGATACTTTTATGAAAATGTTAGTAAATTTGCTTAGCATGTTCACAGATGGATTAATGATGGATCTAGAAGTATACCGTCCTTTGCTGCTCTCCAGATAAAGACGAAAAAAGGAAAAAATGAGACAGAATGAATATACCGAAAAAAGTGGTAACGAAGAAAACGGGAGAGAAAAAGAGGAATAACTTAACAGAAAAGAGCTAAAATGGGACAAAAAATGGGAGAAAAAACTGGATTGATCAGGGAAGAAACAAAAAGAGAAAATACGGGAGCAGAAAAATGGAGAAACGAAAACACAAAAATTGGAACACAACGGGGGCCCCACAGAAAAGAAAAAAATTAAGAGAAAAAAAAATGAAAACGGAAGACAAAAGATATCAAACGAATAAGAAAAACACAATGTGACAGAACAGGAGAACAAGCATGTCATAATAAGAGAAAGAAGGAAACAGACGAAACCAAAACAGGGATAGAAAAATTAACAATTAACAATAAAAAGACAAAGGCCAAAAGACAAAAACTGTGACTAAAAAAGAGAAAAGAGATAAAAAATAAATAAAAGAAAAAATATGAATAAAAAAACGTGCCTGAAAAGTCCGAAAAATGGAAGAGAAAAGACGAAAAACTGCGCAGAGAAGAGAAAAACAAGAGGAAAATCAGAGATGAGGTGTGAAATGGGTGAAAAAAACGGGACACTTCCCGTCTACGGAGAAAGAAGGAACATGTGCAAAAAAAGGAATAGCAGATAAAACTAGACAAATAGAGAGAAGATGGAACAGAAAAGAGGAAAAAAACATGACCGAAAAGGTGGAAAACAGTTAAAAATAAGACAGAAAAAAGTTAAGAAACGGAAGACTGAACAGATAGTAAGAGAATCCAAAAGGAAAAAGAAGAAGAACCAGAGAGTATAGAAACAAGCAAAGGAAAGGAAGAAAATGGGAAAAAGAGGTTTTTTTTGTATGGGCTTATCACTTTGACCACAACATTATTGATCTATTGTAATGTTGCCCGGGTGTATGCTGTATTCTGCACTGCATTTCTGTGCTTTATCGTTATTGAGTAAACGATAAGCTTATATTTTTTTTATGCGTGCTTATGTGTTGAGGGTTTTACCCATGCTTCGATGCATGTCCTACTATACCAAACCTGTTTCGCCTCGTTATAGTTAGCACTGGTGAGTCCTCCTGAGGTTCAAAACCATTTCCTCATTAGGTACTCATACCAGTATACTAACCATAAGAAGCGTCTTCGAGATAATGTAGAACTCAGCATGAAGGAAGGGTGATGAGGGGCCACAGAATAAACCCATGCTAAAGTCACTTTGACATCGAATGGCCTGATTCTACTAAGATTCGAACCCATGACCATTCGCTTGTCAAAGCAGACTCGGTAACCTTGCGGCTACAGAGGTTAACCGGAATATAGAAGGAGAAAGATGCGACATAAAACGGGAAAATGAGATAGAAAAAGAAGCAAAGAATAACTGGAAAAAAGAAAACTGGAAAGGAAAGAAAAAATGGAGTCAAAACTAAAAAGATAAAAAACGGTACATCGAATAGAGGGAAACGGCGCAAACGAAGACATAAAAGAGAAGGAAAGGAGACAAGAAGAGTTTCAAAAACACGAAAAAAAGGAAGGAAAAGAAGAGAAAAGACTGAAACCGGGAAAGAAAATAACAAAAAACGTGTGAAAAGCTTAAGGCGAAAATGGACTGGAAAAATAAAAAAACTGGAACAGGAAATGAAAAAATAAACGGAAACAAGAAACACGGGACAGAAAAAAAGAAAAACGAGAGAAAACGAGCAAAAACAAAGAAAACGGTATGGAAAACGGAACAAAGAGTGGAAAAACAGGACTAAAAAAGAGAAAAAGGAAATTAGTTGGTCAAAATTCAAATCTTATCCTATGTCAAGCTCGATTTTAAGTTCAACTTCTATTCTAATTCGTAGTCTAGTTTCAAGTCTAGTTTCTAGTTCAATTTCAACTTTGAGTTTAAATCCAGTCGCAACCGAAAATCCGGAGTTTTCAACTTAATCGCCTGGTAATTTTATGATTAGTAATAATAGATTCGCCATCTTACGATCGATCCGTTTTTCAAGCCAAAACATGCTTCCGAAAGGTCGGGTGTCCGACCTTTTATTAGATAGTAAAACATTCGGATACCAATCGAAAGAATGTGGGTGCGAACCCCACCTGGCATGGCACTGATATAGTTTTGGTGTATATCGAAATTTTCTAGTTTATCTAATTAATCATTCTTTGCATCAGACACTTTCTTCCTTTTCAAAGTAGTTTACGTCATGACCGCGTATAGTCACATACAAGCGAGGCCATTACAAATATATTATAAAGTTTTTGTCCTTTCGGTGTTGGACAACTGAAGGGGGAAAAAAGCAAAAAAAGAGATATTTTTAAACTAGCAAAAAAATATGCGTCTTAACCATTTTAACTTGAAGTATAAACGAGGAATAAACCGAATCTATTCACGCTTTTCATATCCACGTTACTATTTTACATGCAAAAACCTACAAAAAGAAAGAAATTGCAGCTGAGATATACGACATCATATCTGCACGAAAAAGTTACATTTCACGCCATATAAGAACATATATGTACCGAAGTGGAGGCAATAAACGTGCGAAATTTCTGGAAATTATTTGTAATTTTATCTTGCATTTTATACAGTGGTTTTTATAACACGCAACTTAATACTCCTCAATATATGTTTAAGATATCACTCAATAATGCAATCATCTGTACTGCTTTATATTTTACAGCTATGAGTTGTATATGAGGACACGCACGACTACAAAACAATTTATTGTTCACTTTGTTTTGACATACTCTAATCATGATACAATTCCAATGTAAAATTGACATGCATACGATTTAATGTGAACGTTCTATTACGATCTTGTGTTATTTGGGAACATTTTGTACAATTATTTTTCGAGTTCTTTGGGCTGTAGAGCCCACAGACGATTGATTTCATACAAAAAAATTTGACTTGCATTTCACAAATTTTTTTTTGCCTCCAAATTTTTCTAGCCAACTACTAGGGGCAACATTTGCCTAAATAAAGAAGAAAACACACCCGGTGGTGGTTTTAATCCGAGACTTGCCGAGCTAACGACGCCAACTTACTGCTTTACTTCTGTCACACTGACCGTGTAGACAGAAGTCTCCTAGAGTAGATATCTTCTCCTCTTAAGTCTTTCACGATATTTTTCTGTGTTAGAACAATACCCGAGACCCCAGTGGATTGAATTCAAAAGTTTCACCAATCTTTGAGATCCACAAGACCTGGGGGAAGTTAAGTTCGAATCCGGTCATAATTAGCTCCTAATCATAGCTTGATTCGATTCGCGGATACCCCAGCTTGCGTAAAGGGAAACGTTATACAAACTTAATAAGCGATGTTTTAATGAGCTTCACTTATCTAATTTTCCGGTCTTTTTCTTCACATCCGGTCTCGTCCTGTAGATACTTTCAACACATTTGTTTAATTACTTTCTTCGACCGTTTCCCTTCATCTACCGGAAAGACTACCATAAAAAATAATGGCAAACCTCATTATAAAGGACAAGGCTACAAAACATGAGATAGGTCTAGTCCTAGAGATATTGTTAATTATGGAGGAGAATTTAAAACCATCAGCGTAAGATTATTTCAGGCATTTAAGCTTAAGATGATTGTCATTAAAGTACAGCACGAGAACATATGGACCTAAATGTCTTCCTTGAGACACGCTAGATGTAACACAAAAGGGCAATGAAATAATATTTCCAATTTTGACGAAGTAGCAATAGTAGTCGTAGTAGTAGTAGTAGTAGTAGTAGTAGTAGTAGTAGTAGTAGTAGTAGTAGTAGTAGTAGTAGTAGTAGTAGTAGTAGTAGTAGTAGTAGTAGTAGTAGTAGTAGTAGTAGTAGTAGTAGTAGTAGTAGTAGTAGTAGTAGTAGTAGTAGTAGTAGTAGTAGTAGTAGTAGTAGTAGTAGTAGTAGTAGTAGTAGTAGTAGTAGTAGTAGTAGTAGTAGTAGTAGTAGTAGTAGTAGTAGTAGTAGTAGTAGTAGTAGTAGTAGTAGTAGTAGTAGTAGTAGTAGTAGTAGTAGTAGTAGTAGTAGTAGTAGTAGTAGTAGTAGTAGTAGTAGTAGTAGTAGTAGTAGTAGTAGTAGTAGTAGTAGTAGTAGTAGTAGTAGTAGTAGTAGTAGTAGTAGTAGTAGTAGTAGTAGTAGTAGTAGTAGTAGTAGTAGTAGTAGTAGTAGTAGTAGTAGTAGTAGTAGTAGTAGTAGTAGTAGTAGTAGTAGTAGTAGTAGTAGTAGTAGTAGTAGTAGTAGTAGTAGTAGTAGTAGTAGTAGTAGTAGTAGTAGTAGTAGTAGTAGTAGTAGTAGTAGTAGTAGTAGTAGTAGTAGTAGTAGTAGTAGTAGTAGTAGTAGTAGTAGTAGTAGTAGTAGTAGTAGTAGTAGTAGTAGTAGTAGTAGTAGTAGTAGTAGTAGTAGTAGTAGTAGTAGTAGTAGTAGTAGTAGTAGTAGTAGTAGTAGTAGTAGTAGTAGTAGTAGTAGTAGTAGTAGTAGTAGTAGTAGTAGTAGTAGTAGTAGTAGTAGTAGTAGTAGTAGTAGTAGTAGTAGTAGTAGTAGTAGTAGTAGTAGTAGTAGTAGTAGTAGTAGTAGTAGTAGTAGTAGTAGTAGTAGTAGTAGTAGTAGTAGTAGTAGTAGTAGTAGTAGTAGTAGTAGTAGTAGTAGTAGTAGTAGTAGTAGTAGTAGTAGTAGTAGTAGTAGTAGTAGTAGTAGTAGTAGTAGTAGTAGTAGTAGTAGTAGTAGTAGTAGTAGTAGTAGTAGTAGTAGTAGTAGTTCTTGTTCTTGTTCTTGTTCTTGTTCTTGTTCTTGTTCTTGTTCTTGTTCTTGTTCTTGTTCTTGTTCTTGTTCTTGTTCTTGTTCTTGTTCTTGTTCTTGTTCTTGTTCTTGTTCTTGTTCTTGTTCTTGTTCTTGTTCTTGTTCTTGTTCTTGTTCTTGTTCTTGTTCTTGTTCTTGTTCTTGTTCTTGTTCTTGTTCTTGTTCTTGTTCTTGTTCTTGTTCTTGTTCTTGTTCTTGTTCTTGTTCTTGTTCTTGTTCTTGTTCTTGTTCTTGTTCTTGTTCTTGTTCTTGTTCTTGTTCTTGTTCTTGTTCTTGTTCTTGTTCTTGTTCTTGTTCTTGTTCTTGTTCTTGTTCTTGTTCTTGTTCTTGTTCTTGTTCTTGTTCTTGTTCTTGTTCTTGTTCTTGTTCTTGTTCTTGTTCTTGTTCTTGTTCTTGTTCTTGTTCTTGTTCTTGTTCTTGTTCTTGTTCTTGTTCTTGTTCTTGTTCTTGTTCTTGTTCTTGTTCTTGTTCTTGTTCTTGTTCTTGTTCTTGTTCTTGTTCTTGTTCTTGTTCTTGTTCTTGTTCTTGTTCTTGTTCTTGTTCTTGTTCTTGTTCTAGAGTTGAATTTTGAAATAAAAACTGCTTCCAAAAGAAAACGTTTCAATGTTCGCATATTTCGCCAACTAATTTATTTAGATGCAGTTAATAAAATTTCGCATCGAATTTTTCATCGTCCTAATTCTGTATGGTCAAAGTCTGTCGACCAAAAAACACAACCTAATTTGGATGCTTTTGACTAATCCGATCCGTACGGCGTTGCGTTAGTGCAACGCCTGCAGCAGATAAAACCAAAAAAAAACTACCCTCCCAAATGTCGATAGAATTTGCTACCGTATTTTTCGACCACAAATGGACCCCGCAACCGTACACCAACCTGGCAGTGCATCACGTTATCGGTCAGCCAGGCGGCAAAGTAGTCCGCTTTCCCCGAGACCGTCGCCCTCTGTCGCCGTGTATGCCGACCGCACGCACGGTACTGCCTTTGGTGGGTGGGTGGGTGGTTGGCTGGCTGGCTGTTTGGCTAGCCGGGGCGCAGCTCCACCGAACTGGTACTGCACCGCACAGAAAAGGGTTGAGTTCAGATTGACCAAACCGAGTCCAGAGCAGTGGATAAGGAAGAGATGCATTGAAACCACCAGCCCGCGCCGTCTTCATCTTCTGCTACTGCTGCTGGTGGTGGTGAAGGTGGTGGTGGTGGTGGTGGGGGCGGCGGAGATGGTGCTACAGCTTCAGTAGAATCACGGGCTTTGTCGCTTCTTGGCACCGGCCGCAACGCCGCTGATGTCCGGTGCTTGCTCGTTTCATGTTAGCTTGAAGTTTTTGGCTTTGTCTTTATGTATTATATTTTAATATAAAATCTAAAGGAAAATGAGAAAATATATATGCACACGGCACACGGGATTGACCGACTGGGTGGCAATAGCACCAGCACCAGCAGCAGCAGCCCGGCAAGACATCCTTTCGCCGAGCAGAGTGTGTGCTCTTATGTCCGGTTTTGCAAACGGAATCTTGGGCCGTCGTTCGTTGCGCTGGGTGACGGTTGGTGGTTGTCGGTCAGCAACAGCAGCTACACACAGTATGAGGGAGTCCCAGTTTGCAAGGAAATGGACCAGGGTTTAGCGTAAGAAGTGTACAGAAGTGTGTTACTGGACCCCTTTATGCACAAGCCACCCCAAAAAGGAGGCTTTCGACTGACCGTTGGTTGTACTGCATGCGTGAAAAGGACTTTGCTACACAGTGGGAGAAGGAACCAACGTTCGTTTCGAAAGTTGCACTACACTACTGGGGATGATGATGACGACGTTGATTGTGACAACGGAACATATACGAAGGCTAGTTTGAGCGGATTGCGGAAGGAACACGCCTGAGGACCAAGACTAGATGCAATTTTAGCGCTTGAGAATATTTTCTAGAACAGAAGGACCCTTGTCCAGCTAACCGGAATGCATTAGGCTTTGAGTGATGTAGCGGCGGAATGAAATGGAAGGCATTTCCCACTCCAGGCTGCATTTTGCAACCGACGGGCAAATGCAGAATTGCCGGACCGGACGAAACTGCGACGTGTGTGCGTTGGTACCAACTTTCTCCGGACAAACGAGCGAATGAACGAACGAACGTATGTACAGCTCCACGAAAGAGGAGGTGGTCATCGTTGCAAGCCTTACCTTCGCTTTTCTACCAGCCCCATCACCCCCAGCTCACTAATCGAGACGAAGGCGTAGCACAACGACCATCATCGACTGGAAATTGTGAGAAGATGCCATATTTGGCCAATCTAATCAAGATAAAGGGAATGATCCGAAGATGTGGTTTTCTAAGATTAGTTTTTGGCTAACTTTCGGATATGGAATGATTGATGAGCAGCTTTCGAGCGGTCTGTTTGACGAGGCACGGGCCCTGGTGTTTGCTTGGTGCCGAGCAGAAGAAAAAATTGAACAGTGGGTGGGGACAGAATGCATCGTTCGAATGCAAAAATCGATATAGTCCTTTCTTTCGATAGTGCGATATCAGTTCAATAGCTATGGTGTAAAGTTGGGTTCAAGTTTCCGCTGAACGGACTTTATAGAGAGAATGAAATAAGTGTGTAATAGTGCAATGGAATCGTTATTCCATTAACATTATGTCACTTATTAAAATATTTTCGAATTGGGTCAGTGATAAATTTTCACTAATGATTATCGAATGCATTTGTATATAAAGTGTGTTTTGATATAAGGCTATGCATTACTGGAAGATAGGGGGTCATTCCAAAAATTTAAAAGTGATTGTCACTAAAAGTGATTAAGCTTTGAGCACTAGTAACTCTGTCATTTCTCAATCAACTCGAAATATATTTATATCAGTCGGTCAGAAATTTTTCTACAAATTGAACAATATAGTGAAAACAATTTATTTGTAAAAACTAACTTTCGATAAATTCGTAAACGTCAAGCATTGTCATAATTGAGTAACCAACCTGAGCCAACCACGTGAAAGTACATTTTTGATTCCCAGATCTGAGAAGACAACTATATACACACCTGCGATTTCATTCGTTTCCATTTATGAAAAACAGTGACAAGGTTGTCCTGTCCCAACAGGTCATGAATTATTTCCCTTATGTCAACCTAAACGAATTTGATGTCCTGAAGGTAAAATGTTTCGTCAAATGTGATAAAATGTTTCGTAAATGAGATAAGAGGAAATTTGTATTTCATTTGAATGGAAGCCCTCCCTCTTAAAGGGGAGAGGGGTCATTATTACCTTCCTAAAGAGGGAATGGGTCTAAATTCACTTTAGAAAAAAATTCTTGCCTTCAAAAACATCAACATGCCAAATTTGGTTCCAATTGCTTGATTAGTTCTCTAGTTATGCAGAAATTTGTGTTTCATTTGTATGGGAACCCCCCTTCTTAGGGGGCGAGGGTTCTCGAACTATCATAAGAACCTTCCTCGGCCCCAAAAATCCCTACATGAAAATTTTCACGCCGATCGGTTTAGTACTTTTCGATTCTATAAGGAACATACCGACAGCCAGACAGACGGAAATCTATTTTTATAGGTATTGATAGTTTTCTCGAACAAAGCGAAAAGTTTCATCAAATTATTGCGGTTGCTTCCAGCAGAGCGTGATAAGACTACTTGAGCGTATAACCTGAATCTTAAGGAGCTTATAAAAACTTTCTGGAGAGTGGGTCACTTGTTTGGAAGGCAGTTTTATAGCGGTTATCAAAAAATTCTAATGGAGCTCATAGTTTTATTAGCGGGTTTGTGAAATTAGTCATGAAAACCACTAGAGGAATGTAATTAAACTTAAGTTGCTGCTTGGGATGTGTGGATATCTGTGAGAGGATCTGTGCAGGAGCGAGGAGAAAAATAATATAAAAACAATATCAAACTGTGTTATAATGGTATATTTTGTTATTGAATAGATATGGAGATGCAATGAATTTAATAATTGATTTTATTATCAAATCTTATTTTGGCCTTAAAATGACATTCGATATATTTCATAATTTTTTTTTATTGAATAAAGAGATTTTAGATTATAAATATTCTATAAAATGATTTTTTAATATCTCATATACTACTGCATTTGTTATTCAATACCCAAACAACAATGTTAGTTTTATTGTACTCTTATGGCGGTTTTGACGACCAATTTTGGTCTTAAATGCCATCATAAGAGTGTAATAAAACCCAAATTGTTACTTGGGTACCTTGATATACTAAAATATGTTATTCTAAACTTTGAATACAGTCATGTCATTGCTTTGTCATTCAAATAACACAAGTAGTTATTCTTTTGGCCTTAAAGGAGTAAAATTTTGATATTACTTTTTGTTATTTTGTTATTATTCGGTTTCCAATAACACATTTTGATATTATTTTGCCCTTCGCTCCTGCTCGGGTATGGTCCGCCATCATTCCAGAATGACCAAACTTGCCATACCTGCCAGAAAGGAATGAGCACTGTGATGTTGATAAAGGGGGAAGGGGGAGAGGTAGGTGATTTGAAAAAATCATTATTTTTTATTTCAGATTTTGATTTTTCAGTCTTTTCCGCTTATTTTGATACTAAATTTGTAATGGTCCGACCACGGGAAGTGGTTAAAAACGTTCATACACATAAGCATTCCAGTGCGGCGTAGAACAACCTCGACGGAATAACACGTCGGTCCTGAAAAACCATGATTTTCAAACTTTATGTACCTTTTGCCTTTCTACTATATAAATATATAGTATAAAGGTATAGAAATCACTCGAAAAACCGGAAATGGAAAGAAGGTCCTGCGGGCCGAATGTCATATACCATTCGACTTCGTTTCGAAAACTGAGCATTTTCTGTGTGTGTGTATGTGTGTGTGTGTGTATGTGTGTGTGTGTATGTGACGCTTTTCAATCTCACTCACTTTTCTCGGAGATGGCTGTACCGATTTTTATGATCTTAGTGTCAAATGAAAGGTCTAGGTGTCCCATAGGTCGCTATTGAATTTCATACTGATCGGACTTTTAGTTCAAAAGTTATGTATAAAAATACGAAAAATATGGGGCTTCATTATCTCATAGGTCCTTCAACCGATTTGAACCAAATTGATTGCATATGAAAGAGAAGCCTTGCAAACCCTTAACTTCCGAATTTCATGACGATTGGACTTGTAGTTTGAAAGTTACATAAAGAAATGTGAAAAAATTGTATTTAAAACATATTTTTGTAACATATAAGCATTAATTCAATGTAAAGCATCACCAGATTTATTATCATTTGAAAATTACTATTGAGATCTATCAAACGAAACCGAGTTATTGAAAATCGGATGGTTCATTCAAAAGTTATTCAAACTTTAACACTTAAGCACCGTATATTAAACCGTTAAAACGTGTAAAATCAAAACATTTCAATCAAATGTTGATTGTATTCAATGTGTGTGATGTATGTGTGTATGTATGTGTGTGCGTATGTATGTATGTATGTATGTATGTATGTATGTATGTATGTATGTATGTATGTATGTATGTATGTATGTATGTATGTATGTATGTGTGTATGTATGTGTGTATGTATGTATATGTGTGTTTGTGATGACGATTTGCAATTTTGAAATTTGCATTGAAATTCAAGGAGAGTGTGAAACATGTCAATTGTCTGAAGTTTTCGAAGCCTCTTAGTGGAATGTGGAATACGAACTCTGAAATTAAAGAAAAGAAAAAACTTTTTCCGACTGAATTCCAATATTTAAAGTTTATTCGCGACAGATACGTATACACTTCGAAATAAGACACTGATGAAGCCTTCACGTTGTAGGCGAACTATGCATCTGTCGCAAATAAATATTAAATACAGTAGGATTTCGAATTTGGCAACAAATGCGTGTCGCCTATGTTGCTAAAATCGAAACCGTGCCAAAATCGAGACCCTTTTTGATATGACAAAATTGAATGTAAATGCATTGGAAATTAACTAAATGTTATTAATCAACGATCGCAACCTTTTTCACAAAATCCGCCAAGACCTATCCATGCGGCGTAAGTAAGTTTTTGGTGACCTACGGTAAGACATAGTCCAACGGCAATAAAAATATTATTGTTCGAAACATTCTATGATCGCAAACTTTTTATCATGAACACACTTAGGGCAATATTTTTTCATCATTTAAAGTAATGCGGAAAATGACTGATATTTAAGCATACTTTTGGAAGTAAAATATTTTGTGTTGCCAAAAACGGATACTTTTGTTGCCAAAATCGAACCATGCCAAATTCGAAATCCCACTGTAGTGGGATTCAATCGGAAAAAGTTTTTTCTTTTCTTTAATTTCAGATTTCGATTGTCATTTTAATAAATAAATAATAATAAATAATAAATAAATAAATAAATTTTCTTCACTTGCTGTAACTCGCAATTAGACAAGAAAAGCAAAAAGCGAAGAAAAGCAGTTAATTTAAGCATTTAGATATAGTGGTATATAGGATTTAATATACTAATGGATTGATTTTTCCAGATAAACTTATATAAATTGCAAACAATTTTTGCGCATCAACAGATGCTGTTTCCAATCAATAAATACTAGAGCTTAGAAATTTTATATAAAAATAGGAGCAAAACATTGTACGGTAGTAATTTTGTACGATTTGTTTTCGTTAGTGACACTTTAAAAGACAGAAATCTTATGTCATGCATCATATTTCAATAAATAAATCGAATTGACAAGCACTGGAAATCACATCGATCATATTTCCCATTCTCAAGCATGTTTATGGCACAGCTTTTGCACTATTCGACCTCATCTTGTTTTCCTAACCCTCTAACGGGATACATTGTACAAACGATGCGATCAAGCTAATGACTATCTTTTCATGAAAGTACATTCAAAAGAAGCTTAAGTTTTGATTTTCATACAAAAATAATTATCTGAAGGAGCGTCAGCTAAGAAATATTTCCATTTCTCTTTTTTTATATCTAATGCTCTATTCAGTTATTTTTTCTAATTCAGATATATTGCAAAATTGAAGCCAAGCAAACTAATAGTAAAATTTTGAGATCAACCATTTTGTTGTAGATATCCTTTTTCTTCAAAATCGAAATATAATAATAATTTTTCTGAACTCTTATTTTCCAAAGATGCTAACTTTTGAACGCATGGTATTAATATCAAAATATCAAAAAATCTGCTATGAACACATATTTCATATTGTCAATTCAAAACAAGTTTCGTATGTGGCTCTAAGGCCTGAATGTTAAGGCTGTCTATATATATATTCATTCAAGTCTGCAAAAATTATCTTTTGTGTTTACATTATGTTTCTATAAATCACGTAAATGTTATAAAACTAAATAATATGTTCATCAAGTAACATAAATGACGCTTACAAGTATTTCTGCACCCAAGGAAAGAAAATATAATTATTGTACGCAATACGTTGTGAATTTGACTGGCAAATAAGAATTTTGAGGAATACAGAACGGATATTTCAAAATATAGTCAAGTTAATTAGAGATGTTCCTGAGAGATTAAATAGTGATTATTGTGGCAGTAGAAAGGCTAGGTCACGCCGCTAGGTGGATTAATTCGGGTTTTTCTCAGAAACTACACAACGTATTGGAACAAACTTTTTTTTTGTTTTATTGGTAGTAGCTTGGCAAAGACTTTTATAACTTTTCAGTTTCGTAATCAAAATACAGGTTGAGGAAAACGAAAAAGAACAAAAATAGATGCCTGAAAAAATAAAATTTTGTCTTCTTTTTCTTTTTTCTCCTGCTATGTTTCGTTTACAAACCTCAAAAGTTATAAAAGTCTTTACCAAGCTACTGCCAATAAAACAAAAAAAAAGTTTGTTCCAATACGTTGTGTAGTTTCTGAGAAAAAGGTACAGAAAGTTTGAAAATCGTGGTTTTCCAGGAGCGGTGTTTTATTCCGTCGAGGTTGTTCTACGCCGCACTGGAATGCTTATGTGTATGATCGTTTTTAACCATTTCCCGTGGTCGGAACATTACAAATTTGGTGTCAAAATAAGCGGAAAACGGTGGATTTCTAAATGTTATTCCAAACAGCATTATGTCAAATAAATTTATGTTAACAGGGCGGCTCGGATTCTTATTATATTGTGGCTCTGGTTCTCATCGTATGTTGGTTCAAGTGCGTATTCGTGAGAAAGCGAAGTTTTGTAAATTATGCCTAACGTCCATTATGCCTATCGTCCATCATGCCTATCATCCATTATACCGTCCATTCGCAAGCAACAATTCTAAAGCCACTTGATTTTACCTGAGCTTTTTTATTGGTTTTATTGCGGTATTAATCATTGCCTCTTGTTTTATAATGGTACTAGCTGACCCGACAAACTTCGTATTGCCACAAATTAACCTGTGTTGTACGTAAATCATAAATATCGGATGATCTTTGTCACTATCTCGAGTTTTGCAAGCCCCCCAGTGGGCGGCGCTTCCGACGGCGGGTCACCGGCAACACTCGCGACCGGCTCGTCCTGAATGATCTAGTGTTACTATAGATAGTTTTTGTGGTCTTGTATTGACTAATGTTTTATGGAAGAGTCTCGAATTTCTCGAGTTCGATTAGTTTTTGAGTTTCGCAAAAATTTCTGTTTTATTTGTATGAGAGTCCATATCCCCCTACCACAGGGGTGAGAGGTCTCTAACTATCGTAAAATAAATTCAAGACTCCAAAATCTCCCACATGCCAAATTTGGTTCTATTTGCTTGATTAGTTCTCAAGTTATAAGGAAATTTGAATTTCATTTGTATAGGACCCCCCCTCCTAAAGTGGGGAGGGGTCCCAATTCATCATTGAAAAAAAAATTGTCTCCAAAAACACACATATGCCAAATTTGGTTCAATTCGCTTGATTAGTTCTCGAGTTATGAGGAAATTTGTATTTCATTTGTACAGGAGCCCCTCCTCTTAAAGTGGGGAGGGGTCCTAATTCACCATAGAAAATTTTCTTGCTCTCGAAAACCTTCACATGCCAAATTTGGTTGCATTTGCTTGATTAGTTCTCGAGTTATGAGGAAATTTGTATGGAAGCCCCCCCTCTTAAAGGGGAGAGGAGTTATAATTCCTCTTATAAAGAGGGGAGGGGTCTCAATTCACCATAGAATAAATTCTTGTCACCAAAAAAAACACCCACATGCCAAATGTTGTTCTATTTGCTTGATTAGTTCTCGAGTTAGGAGGAAATTTGTATTTCATTTGTACAGGAGCCCCCACTCTTAGAGTGAGGAGGGGTCCTAATTCATCGTAGAAAATTTTCCTGCCCTCGAAAACCTTCACATGCCAAATTTGGTTCCATTTGCTTGATTAGTTCTCGAGTTATGAGGAAATTTGTATGGAAGCCCCCCCTCTTAAAGGGGAGAGGAGTTACAATTCCCCTTATAAAGAGGGGAGGGGTCTCAATTTACCATAGAATAAATTCTTGTCACCGAAAACACCCACATGCCAAATTTGGTTCCATTTGCTTGATTAGTTCTCGAGTTATGAGGAAATTTGCATTTCATTTGTATAGGAGCCCCCCTTCCCAAAGTGGGGAGGGGTCCCAATTCATCATAGAAAAAAATTTTGTCTCCAAGAACACCCACGTGCCAAATTTTGTTCCATTTGCTTGATTAGTTCTCGAGTTATGAGGAAATTTGTATTTCGTTTGTATAGGAGCCCCCCTCTTAAAGTGGAGAGGGGTTCTAATTCACCATAGAAAATATTCGTGCCCT
The DNA here is from genome assembly GCF_943734655.1 of Sabethes cyaneus. Classification (NCBI taxonomy): domain Eukaryota; kingdom Metazoa; phylum Arthropoda; class Insecta; order Diptera; family Culicidae; genus Sabethes; species Sabethes cyaneus. Next base: position 38,241,436 of record NC_071353.1, on the reverse strand, counting down.
AGAAAACTTTCACATGCCAAATTTGGTTCCATTTGCTTGATTAATTCTCGAGTTATGAGGAAATTTGCATTTCATTTGTATAGGAGCCGCCCTTCCTAAAGTGGGGAGGGGTCCCAATTCATCATAGAAAAAATTTTTGTCTCCAAAAACACCCACATGCCAAATTTGGTTCCATTTGCTTAATTATTTCTCGAGTTATGAGGAAAACTGTGTTTCTTTGGTACAGGAGCCCCCCCTCTTAAAGTGTGGAGGGGTCCTAATTTACTATAGAAAATATTCTTGCCCTCGAAAACCTTCACATGCCAAATTTGGTTCCATTTGCTTGATTAGTTCTCGAGTTATGAGGAAATTTGTATGGAAGCCCCCCCTCTTAAAGGGGAGAGGAGTTATAATTCCTCTTATAAAGAGGGGAGGGGTCTCAATTCACCATAGAATAAATTCTTGTCACCAAAAAAAACACCCACATGCCAAATGTTGTTCTATTTGCTTGATTAGTTCTCGAGTTAGGAGGAAATTTGTATTTCATTTGTACAGGAGCCCCCACTCTTAGAGTGAGGAGGGGTCCTAATTCATCGTAGAAAATTTTCCTGCCCTCGAAAACCTTCACATGCCAAATTTGGTTCCATTTGCTTGATTAGTTCTCGAGTTATGAGGAAATTTGTATGGAAGCCCCCCCTCTTAAAGGGGAGAGGAGTTACAATTCCCCTTATAAAGAGGGGAGGGGTCTCAATTTACCATAGAATAAATTCTTGTCACCGAAAACACCCACATGCCAAATTTGGTTCCATTTGCTTGATTAGTTCTCGAGTTATGAGGAAATTTGCATTTCATTTGTATAGGAGCCCCCCTTCCCAAAGTGGGGAGGGGTCCCAATTCATCATAGAAAAAAATTTTGTCTCCAAGAACACCCACGTGCCAAATTTTGTTCCATTTGCTTGATTAGTTCTCGAGTTATGAGGAAATTTGTATTTCGTTTGTATAGGAGCCCCCCTCTTAAAGTGGAGAGGGGTTCTAATTCACCATAGAAAATATTCGTGCCCTAGAAAACTTTCACATGCCAAATTTGGTTCCATTTGCTTGATTAATTCTCGAGTTATGAGGAAATTTGCATTTCATTTGTATAGGAGCCGCCCTTCCTAAAGTGGGGAGGGGTCCCAATTCATCATAGAAAAAATTTTTGTCTCCAAAAACACCCACATGCCAAATTTGGTTCCATTTGCTTAATTATTTCTCGAGTTATGAGGAAAACTGTGTTTCTTTGGTACAGGAGCCCCCCCTCTTAAAGTGTGGAGGGGTCCTAATTTACTATAGAAAATATTCTTGCCCTCGAAAACCTTCACATGCCAAATTTGGTTCCATTTGCTTGATTAGTTCTCGAGTTATGAGGAAATTTGTATGGAAGCCCCCCCTTTTAAAGAGGAGAGGTGTTATAATTCCCCTTATAAAGAGGGGAGGGGTCTCAATTTACCATAGAATAAATTCTTGTCACCGAAAACACCCACATGCCAAATTTTGTTCTATTTGCTTGATTAGTTGTCGAGTTATGCAGAAATTTGTGTTTCATTTGTATGGGAGCCACCCCTCTTAGTGGGGGGAGGGGTTTCTAACCATCACTAAAACCTTTTCTGGCCCCAAAAAACCTCTACATGCATATTTTCATGCCGATTGGTTCAGTAGTTTTCGATTCTATAAGGAACATACGGACAGACAGACAGAAATCCTTCTTTATAGGTATAGATTACGCAATACCAAGAGGATACTAGTCAAAATACACTTGTAGCTAGCCATAAAACCACAATAAAACTATTTATAAAGCATAATAAGGCTACTATTTTCCATGCAGAACATACTAAAAGACAAAATCGAATGAAAATTTTTTTTGCCGATTTTCGGAAATTCCGTTGTTCAAAATTTTCATTTCTGTTCCGTGTTAGAAGCTCTTAATACTCATTTTTCGAGTTTTTTAGGCTGTAGAGCCCACCGACAATTGATTTTATAAAAATCAGAGGGGTTTTGTACAAAACACGACCGCAAATGTAGGTGACGCAGGACTACGTAAATATCTTTGTAATGATGGTTGCATGTATCCATGCATGTGATCATTCGATTCTTCATGTTTACATGCTATATACAGCATATATACATGCTACATGCGTGTTATGTAACATTTATAAAAGTAGTAACAGTGTAAACGTTCAATCCTCAATAGAGTTATTTCTATGTGCATATGGAAACAATTTAACAAAATCAAGAACACAAACTATTGCTTTCCTACTACCTTACAGAAATTAAAGATTGTTTTTATTACCAAAAAACGTTGGAAATTTGGCTGCTAGGAATTCTTTAATGAAAAAAAGCATTTAAATAGATCTCAGCTCACTTTGTTTGATCGTGAATGAGAGGCAACCAACTAAAATTTTAGGGAATAACTATCATTTTATCAGTGCGGATTCCGAGTAAATTGTCTACCTTGGCATGGATGGGTGAGTACTTTGACAGCTTAAATCTATCGTAAACATTTGTTGTTTACGGAGCATAGTTGCTGAGTTGTGGGTAAATGTTATTTTAGAACGGTTTTGATGTAACATTTCGTTATACGGCAAATACGATATCAACAGGAGGATATTACTTGTTGACAAATTGTAGCAGCGTTTACATCACTCAAATATCTCTTTTGAAATTGCGGTGAGAAGACTTTACAAAATATATTTCGCTTTTCCGTAATTTAATCAAACCCCGTCAAACGCCTAGCGGGGCAAAAGTTCGATTCACTGACGGGGTAAAAGTGCGATTCATGGATCGAGAATCTAACTCATTTTACTCACGGGACGACGACACTATGCAAGTCCTTGGGACTTATAAGGTACTGCGCGCGACGTTATTCATTTGTCAGCGTGTTAAGGGGGCATCCATAAAGTACGTCACGCTTATCGTGACGATTTGTGACGTAGGGGGGAGGGGGGGTATGAAGTTATGTGACGTCACATGAAAAAAATCAAATGGAAAATTTATTCGGGAAATTATAATTTAGCCTTCATTTTAAAATACAACTATTGAAGGCCTCTATAAAATTAACGTACTGATGGATTTTAAAACAAATAGTTAATTTTTTTGAATGAACACTTTTTTTAACATATATATGTGAACAGGACTCATTTATTCTATGTAGTATGAACTCTCCATTAAGGCTTTACAGAATATGCAGTACACCGCTGAAGAGCTGCTTGAGTACCGTCCTGCCTAAAAGATCTTTGCGACCGCAAATAGCAGTCGCACAAACCGTCGAGACCCATGACAATGTTTTCCCTTGATATTCGTGCTGAACTCAATCGATGAACAAAAACTCATACGGAAGTTCCACGGCTGCTTTTAAAGTTTTTCGGTATAATTTATACTGCCCCTCACTCAAAAGCTCTCTGAAGGATAGAGTTTAAGCCACTTGCGGATTAAATTTCGCATCTAAGGTAGTCTGAAGTTTTTGGAGCGTCTTAGTAGAATACGAAACCTAAAATTAAAAAAGAAGAAAACTTATCCAATTTAATTCTACTATGTCTAAGTTTTCTTCTTTTTAAATTTTAGATCTAAGGTAGTGTTGAATGACTACACGATTGAAGAAATACAAAAAAATCCGTCAGGAAAGTTCTTCTAAGGCGTGTTGCTGCAAGACGTCAGCAGGAAGCCCTGATTCTTTCAACTAGATCTGACGAATTTGAGTGGATGAATGTAAAGGGCGTGGATATGCGCGAAACATTAATCGACGACACATCAGCGACTTCTGAAGCGTATCCGATTGCAGCAATTGAGGATCATCTTCAAAATCCGCGAATCGATGACTTATAAGCTCGAAAATTTTCCATTGTTTATTTGCTGAAATTCATTTGATAGCTTTAAATAAAAAGGGTGGAATGAATATTTAATTTTTTTGTTGTGAATGGGGGGGGGGGATTGTCGTGACGTGACGTACTTTCTCAGGGGGGGTCACGAATGTGTGACGAAATGTGACAAGGGGGGGGGGGGGTATGATTTTGGTCAAAATTTGCGTGACGTACTAAATGGAAGTCGCCTAACCGCGGTTCTCAATGCGAGTATTCGGGAAAAGGTTTCGTTTCTATCACGGAGCGAAAAAACTCTGGTTCGTTTCAAATGTAATTCTTATAACAACCGCCGAATCAAAACGTGAATTTAAACGTACTAAACATAACCACAAAGTTGTATGTAACTTTGTGAATCATGAAGTTTTGTTAAAAATATTTTATGATGATCCATCCATATTGTGCAGAAACATAAAAGCCACATTTTTCCGAATACCCATCATATGGTTTCAAAATGTTTTCTGTCGGCATGTTCAACAGCTTTCAGCAACTACGCGTTCCCAAACCAACAGAATGCGAGATTGGTGAGTAATAAAATTAAAAACGGTAAACGAATCTCTTTAGCCGAAAAGGATTCCGAGTTAATTAATAGTTTTATTACTTGCTGACTCGCTTCGAAGCTCGGTTCTCGTTACGCTGCCCTCAATAAGCGGCGGGCAATATTGGACGGCAACCGGACGAAGAAAGCGGTGCGAGGATCTCGCTCGTTTCCAACGATGCCAGCGAACGGGTTCTAATCATCTCTAAACCAGGCACTCTCCGGTCCACCTCCCTTTATTCCCCAACCCCCGCAAGAGAAAAGGTCGGGAGATGGGTGGCAAAATACTTATTCCTATTAAGTTCCACCCATTGGATGTGACGATCAAACACACGCTCACTAGCGTCACACGGTGTAGTTCCGTTTGATGTGGGAGGCCTGTTTTACATTTTCTAGTTTTTAAAATCTTTCCACTCATGTCCCTTTTCCTTTCGCCTCGTCTAGGTTATCCCAAACCGTCGCTCACTTTCCGCTCATTAGAATTTTATCCCCTAGTGGGACACTTTCGCCCGTCCTTTTTCGGTTGCCTAGTTTCGGGTGTGCGCCGGCTGGTGTGGGCTGGAGGAGAAAGGGAACATACGCATTCGATTGTATGCATCCTTAAAAATAATCTATATACCGCCACGAAATAAAGTAACGACTGTTTAACCATAAAGAATTTGATAGGTGGATAGTGGATGCTGCCGGATATTAGTTTAGTGTGCCCTGGCCTCAAAATTTGGCTTGGCTTCAATTTTGCAGTATATCTGAATTTGAAAAAATAAATGAATAGAGCTATGATATGAACAATGAAGAAGAGAAAAAATAGATTTTTTCTTAGTTGGCGCTCCTTCAGATAATTATTTTTGCATGAAAATCAATATTTGAGCTTCTTTTGAATGTACTTTCATAAAGAAATAGTCATTGGATTGATCATATCGTTTTTATCATATTGCCCGTTAGAGGATTTAGGAAACGAAATGGGATCATACAAATAGTGCAAAAGCAGCGCCATTAGCATTCTTATATATGGGAAATATGATCGATAGGAGCTTTATGCCTATGGATCTAAAGCTTGCTAAGTGACCTTACCAGAAATTAACCGAACTTCAAAAGTTGCCTTGAGTTCGCTGCATAGAGCACTAAGCAGCTTTTGAAGAAACTTTGTCAAAAATTTATAAAATGGCACTTTTAGTTCTATTTTTATACTTTTCTATTATCTACCTCCGCCTCCTCCTAACTTTTGTAAAGTCGGTTCATGTGATTAAGATAGACCATGTAAAAAAGCCTAACTAACACCGAACGCTGCTGGTTTTGAACCCGAGCGTTCCTCGTTGCAAGCCTATCCTGATGCATTGCGCCATCTCTGACGCCGCTAGTGACATGAATTTTGCCGATGAGTTGTTCTTAAGTGTAAGTTCGCTTCGGGGCTGTGATAAATGAGAAATTAGCACATCGAATAAAAACGATGCAAATCGCATATTCCAGCAGTGGTATGCGTCTAAGTCACCGAAAAGAAGTTCTCGAGTTCAAATCCCCGAAGTTTTGGTTGGTGTTGTGTGGTAAGTTACAATAAATTAATGTTTATAACAAAACATTCGATGATTAACCGAAATTAAACGCCTTAGTTAATAAGAAATGTCATGTATCTACAAAACAGGAAGAAGTGAGAAAATATTCCCCCAATCTTTTTTATTTTTAAAATTATTGGAGTTTCTTTTGGGGCTGAACAGTGTTCTATATAGCGACTAAAGTGAACTTTTTGCAAACTTTATAGTTCTGTTAGAAGTTACTTTGTATTCCCTTCGAAGTTTAATCATCAAATACGAACTTGAAAGTACGGTCAATTACTTAAAAATCAAGTTGAATAGAGTTCTATTCATGATCATTTCGTTGGCTGAATAAGCCAAAAAATCCCCTTTTAGGGGAACTTTTGGTTACTTGGGTATACCTATATGATTAAATCAACTGCTTTTCTTCGTTTTTTGCTTTTCTTGTACGATTGCGCGTAACAGCAAGTAAAGAAAAATACAATTGAAATGTTTCTCATTTCTTTTGAATTTCAAAATGGCTATTTATTCACACATACACATATATATGTATGTATGTATGTATGTATGGAAGTAGCCACCATCACCTCAAGGGTTTCCCATTATATGCAAGTAGAATTACTGCAGAATCGAATTTATCTACCCAGCAACTTTAATGTCAATGCTGTTCGTGAAGGACCAAAAAGTGGTTGGGTGGATCTATAAGCAATGTCGCTTACATGATTTCACGGGAATATAAGACACTCCTTCAAGCACAGACCTCCTGTTTCTAGATACATAACTTCGCCGTGCAAACTTATCGTGCGTGATGATTTGTGTGCTAGAAGGGCGAGTCAAAATCCTCTCCGACCTTATATGACTTGGGCTCGTTACCACATCCCTCATCCAGTCTTCGATTCATTCGAGACCCTGATGCTCCCACCCCTTTACTTAAATGATGATCTCTGATGAAAAATGAGTGAGATAGGAAAGCGTATCACACACACACACACACACACACACACACACACACACACACACACACACACACACACACACACACACACACACACACACACACACACACACACACACACACACACACACACACACACACACACACACACACACACACACACACACACACACACACACACACACACACACACACACACACACACACACACACACACACACACACACACACACACACACACACACACACACACACACACACACACACACACACACACACACACACACACACACACACACACACACACACACACACACACACACACACACACACACACACACACACACACACACACACACACACACACACACACACACACACACACACACACACACACACACACACACACACACACACACACACACACACACACACTTTCTGTCGAAAACGCGGTGAGAAGAAGTTACAAAATATATTTCGCTTTTCCATTGTTTGATCAAACCCCGCCAAGCGCCTAGTGGGGCAAAAGTGCGATTCATGGACGTGGCAAAAATGCATAGGCAATTATATACAGTTTCAGCCAGTGTATTACAGATACCAGAAATGGAAGATCTGCCGACAACTGTGTGTTCTACAGATGCTGGCCGAAGGAAACCAGTGTCTATTCGCTGGTGAAGCAAAAAAAAGTTTGATAAAGTTTCGATCCGACGGAGGCTGCAGTACGCCAGCGGAAAGGTGCAAATTGAGAATATTCCTTGCCTAAACATATCACAGATTGAAGATATTATGGTTGGATGGTAAATGGTTGAATAATGCGCTCCAGAACTACCACGAAGTTCCACAGCCTCTTATTTAGCAACCCCTATCTCTACCTCCTCGTGGTATCATCCGGGATACGTTCCTTAGTGGAAACCAGGGTCCGTATGCAGACAGAGAAGGGGGCACTCATGTGAAGGCTGAGTGTAAACTCTCCGCCTGCAAATGACGGATCTCGGTAGAAGCATGTTCGATGAACCTGAAAATACCGAGAACCTGAGCAGAGGGCCCAAAGCCCCTAAAGGAGGATGGTTGAATAGCTGTTATTCATGGCTAAAAGTAAAAACGTGAATGGATAAACCCATAATCCAAGGTGTCATGCAACCCGTGCCGAGGTTTGAATGGTGGGGGGGGGGGAGGTTCTATAAATACTCAGCCTCAAACGGAGCCTGTGGAGTACCAGAGCGCCCTCCACAGTGATCAACCCTTACCGCATCATGAGGGGCTCGCAAGAGGTGGTATCCAGCGATCTCCGCCGAAGGATAAGAGTAGAAGCGCCAGCGTAAGCGGAAAGGAAAGCGGCACACCTGTCGCTCCAACTGCATCTACGCCGGACGCAGCGATGAATGACCCGTCGCTAATAAAAGCAGTGGAAGGAAAGAGAGACATGCTACCAAGAGTGGTAGCGGCGTCTCATCAGCTCGATGCCATTATCGAGTTCGTGGCAGGCCGCAGCACCCTAGCGAAGGACTTGAAACAAAGTCTGCTCATGCTTTGGGGCACCATGCGTGCTGCGACGAAGGAACACAGTGAACTCGAAGCGCGAGTAATAGTGGCAGAGAAGGCATTTGTATCGAGGTCTGTATAAACGGATGCCTGCCTGTCAACGACTGACCACACCGTGGCCCTTGCGACTACGGAGCAGTCCAGTGACAACAAGGTATCCACTAAACGTGCAAGGTAGTCCCCAGGGGAAGAAAGCACCACGGGCCCGAAGAAGCGCTTGATCGCTGAGGGTCGTAAGCAAACTGAGGAAACCACTGAGGGTAATTAGACGCAGTTAGCGCCCGACAATCAGTGGGAAATAGTGAAAAAGAAGAACGCCAGGAAGAAAGAGGAGGATCGAACTCCACCAAAAGTGGTCAGAAAAAAGAGGAGCAAAGGTGATGCCCTTATCCTCAAAACTGAGGGGCTGAAATATGCAGAAGTTTTGAAGGCCATGAGAGGGGACGAGCAGCTGAAGGGTCCTGGCGTGGATGTGCGGAGTATCCGCCGCTCCCGCACCGGCGACATGATCCTTGAGCTCAAAAAGAATGCCACTAAGAAGAGTTCTGCCTACAAAGTGCTGGCAGAAAAGGTCCGCGACAGTTTTTTTCGCCCAAGTTTTTAAGGTGACTCTCCACCTTAAAAACCTGGGTGAGATCACTGAAGCGGTCGAACTGACACGAGCTCTCAAGGAGCAATGTAACGTGGTAGTGACTACCGAAGCAGTTCGTCTGTGCAAGGGACCGGCGGGAACCCAGGTAGCTACAATAAGACTTCCACTGGTGGGATGGTCCGTATGCCCACTGAGCGTGTTCAAGCAGCCGGAGGCTTGCTTCCGGTGCTTTGAGCGAGGGCACAAGTCCTGGAGCTGTAAGGGTCCTGACAGAAGCTACCTGTGTAGAAGATGTGGCGGTGCGGGCCATATAGCGAGGGACTGTTCTGCGCTACCCAAGTGCCTGATATGTACAGGCCAACGGGACGCCAAGCACACAACAGGAGGCCCAAAGTGCCCGGCAGGCGCGCCGGCGACTAAAACACGGGCGTAGTGCAGGCAACGCAACTAAACTTGAACCACTGCCATGCGGCCCAGCAGCTGTTATACCAAGCAGTTATTGAGGCGTTGACTGACATTACCATCATCTCGGACCCATACCGCATCCCTGCCGGAAACGGTAACTGGGTCTCGAATAGGTCCGCGATGGCGGCTATATGGACGACAAGCAGGTTCCCGGTTCAAGAGGTTGTGTCAACTGCAGACGAGGGCTTTGCGGTTGCCAAAGTGGGTGGAATGTTCTACTGCAGCTGTTATGCTCCGCCGAGTGGTCGATCGAGCAGTTTTTCGCGGATGGTAGACCGAGTATCAGTTGTGCTGACTGGTCTAAGGCCGGTGGTTGTGGCGGGCGACTTTAACGCTGGGGCGGTCGAGTGGGGAAGTCGTCGCACGAACCATAGGGGACGGATTCTGCTTGAGGCTCTGGCTAAGCTCAACGTAGACCTGGCCAACGTCGGCACCACAAGTACCTTCAGGAGGAATGGTGCAGATTCTATCATCGACGTGACATTCGGCAGTCCTGGTCTGTTAGGAGACTGGAGGGTAGACAATGGCTACACTCACAGTGACCATCAGGCGGTGCGCTATGGTGTTGGTCAGATAACGAGGCGGCAGGCGGCGGGTAGAGCCAACACTCCAACCACCCGTGGCTGGAAGACATCATACTTCGATCCCGAAGTATTTGTGGAAGCGATCCGAAGAGAGTGCGGTGATCATTTGGTTTAGGTGCTGTCGCGAGCGTGTAACGACGAGGGCAGAGGGTAGAGCAAAATGTCGAGTAGCACTAGTTGCTGCACGCGCAGCGTTTAAGAGTGGGATAATAGCTAGCAAGCAAGCCTGCTTTGAATGGTTATGTGACAGTGCCAATGCGAACCCGTGGGGTGATGCTTACAGGGTCGTAATGGCAAAGACCAAGGGCGTGATGGCGCCCACAGTGCGATCGCCAGAGATGCTGGAGCGGATCATCGAGGGCCTCTTTCCACGCCACGAGCCAAGGTCCTGGCCTCAGGCCGCTGAGTCGTCCCACGGCCGACGTTCCAGTATCTCAGACCATAGCGTAGGATGGTCGGCCTCCGTGCCGAACATCCAAAGTAACGTGGGTGACGGGGGTTTAGAGGTCGGGGAGGAAGTAACGGTTACGAACGAGGAACTCATTGAGATCGCTAAATCCCTAAAGGTGAGCAAGGCACCGGGGCCAGACGGAATCCCGAATATGGCCATTAAAGCAGCTATTCTGAACGCTCCCGAATTATTCGGGGCAGTAATGAGTAGATGCCTGGAAGCTGGCCACTTCCCGGACTTCCCGGATGGAAGCGACAGAACCTGGTCCTATTGTCGAAGCCGGGAAAACCTCCGGGTGTCCCCTCGTCATATAAGCCGATCTGCCTGCTCGATACTGCCGGCAAGGTACTGGAAAGAGTTATCCTTAACAGACTCGTGCAGTACACTGAGGGTACAAACGGTCTGTCAAGGAACCAATTCGGCTTCCGAAAAGGCAAATCTTCGGTGGATGCCATCTTGTCTGTCACTGAGACAGCCGAGGTGGCGATCCAGCACAACAGGACAGGTATTCGCTATTGCGCAGTAGTCACGCTCGACGTGAGAAATGCGTTTAATAGCGCTAGCTGGGACTCCATAGCCAACTCGCTTCGGAACGTCCAAGTGCCGGTGTCGCTGTACAGGATCCTGGAAAATTATTTTCAGAGTCGTGTGCTATGCTACAACACGGAGGAGGGTCGGAAGTGCGTTCCAATCACCGCAGGGGTTCCGCAAGGTTTCATACTGGGCCCGGTGTTGTGGAACGTCATGTATGACGAGGTGTTGAAGCTAAAGTTCCCGGTAGGGGTGGTGATTGTAGGCTTTGCGGATGACATCACCTTGGAAGCCTACGGTGAGGTTGAGTTGACGGCTACCCTCTCTAAAAGCATTGTTAAAGATTGGATGCGATCCAGAAAACTGGACCTAGCGCATCATAAAACGGAGGTTATCGTGGTGAACAACTGCAAGTCGGTGCAGCAAGCAAATATCAGCGTCGGGGACTGCACTATTTCGTCAACGCGGTCCTTAAACTCCTGGGAGTCATGGTCGACGACAAGCTCAAGTTCGGGAGCCACGTCGACTATGCCTGCAAAAAGGCTTCCACAGCTATTTCGGCATTGTCTCGTATGATGTCTAATAGCTCTGCGGTATATGGCAGCAAGCGGAGGCTATTAACCAACGTGGTCCAGTCCATACTCAGGCATGGCGGGCCGGTGTAGTCATCGGCGTTAGGTACCAAAAGCTATCTAGCCAAGCTGGAAAGCACTTATCGTCTCATGTGCTTAAGAGTGGCGAGTGCGTATCGCACAGTTTCACATGAAGCAATCTGCGTCTTAGCGGGTATGATGCCTATTGGTATCATCATCAGCGAGGACGTAGAGTGCTTCAACCAACGTGGAACTAGAGGCATACGGAGTATCACAAGATCGGTCTCGATGACCAAATGGCAGCGGGCATGGTTTAATTCCACAAAAGGCCGGTGCACACATCGACTTATCCTGGAAGTATTCGGGTGGGTCAACAGGCGCCACGGCGAAGTCAACTTCCATCTGACACAGATTCTGTCAGGGCATGGTTGTTTTAGACAGTATCTGCACAAGTTTGGGCATGCGACCCCCGCGTGTCCCGAATGCGTGCAGCCGATCAATGCAAAGTCGCAAAGCGGTTCAACGGCGAATGAACAGCCTAACTACCATAGTCCAGTAGTTATCTAAGAGTGTGCGTTAAGCACAATAGCCCCTCCTTGAAGTAATACTGATAAGGTGGTGCCAAAGGGGATAGAAGCTGGAGACTCGACTAGGGTTTTAGTGGGTCTGGATCCTCACGCTCCAGTAGGGGGATCGGGATACCAAACCTCACTCCCTGAGTTGTCTTCTCAGGTGTCTGATAGCAGATTTCCCTACTCGTTGAAAACAAAATGGTTTAGTTAGCTACTACTGCGCCAAATTCATAGATTCAAACTTCGCCCGCTAGTGGGGCACACGTGCGATTCGGCACTTAATCAGAAAAATGAAGAATTTAATTTGCATAACATCATTACTCAGGATGATTTATTGTTGAATGGGAAGATATTGAGTTATTGCATCAATATAAAATATATATTTATTGCTGTGCTTCTTTATATCTCGTGAAAATGGGTGATAACTTCAAACATCGCACTTGTGCCCCGCTTTACTTTAATAACTTCTTACTACGTTTTGGGAACAAATTTTTTCCACCAAAATCTACAATGACAAAGATTGCTTCTTAAACTTTTTATTAAACGTTGGATAGAAAATCAATTTATCGTTCAACGCATGTTTTGTTTATTTTTTGTTGAAGAGTTTATCCATAACATCCATTTTTTAGACATCTGTAGTATTAGAATGCACCTACTGTCGATTGGGAATTCATTATACGACAGTTACGGATTTAATGATGGCGTTTTGCTAATCAGGTTTCCATCAAACTAGTTCATCTGCTGTCTAGACTTAGGCCTGGTCGCACACGGTGATCTAATGTGCTATACGTGATGTATTAATTCGTTTAGTTTCTAGATACTAATTCAACCCTCAACACGGTACGTTCAAAATTAAATTGCAACGAAACTAATAGAGATAGCCATTACACTCCAAAGAACGAATTGTAGAATGATACCAGAGGCAGAGCTGCAAATTGGTTCATGGAAAGAAGTCTGATTCCGATACCATGAACAAAGTAATGAAATCATGAAGTTTTAATTACTGTCAAATCATGACTGAACTGCCATATCAATGTTAATTTTGGCAATGATGCTTGAGTAATGATCTCTGAACGAGAAACTGCGTCCTAGCGCCAAACAGTCTTCAGAGAAAATGTTTAAATTCACATAGTGAATAACTTTGTAGAACATTTGAAAGCAATAAAACTTATTGAGCATAATTGATTTTTAAATGCCCTTTTTAAGCAAAGCATTATATTTCGCAACCAGTAAGAGATAGATAGTTACTACATTCAGCAAAGTTGCTTATTTTAGTATGTTCTACGGATTACCTATGAATGGCCGAAACACAAATGGCCGAATCACGAATGGCCGAAACACAAATGGCCGAAATAACGAATGGCATAATATACCAAATGGCCGAATCACGAATGGCCGAATCACAAAAGGCCGAATCACGAATGGCCGAATCACAAATGACCGAAACACGAATGGCCGAATGTCATATTTGAACGAAAATATTCATAGCCTTCGACCTGCGCAAACGTTGGGTACATGCTGTCCTTACTCGCTGTCGCTCGTTCGGACTTAACTAAGGGATAATCCCTAATAGACAGTAAACCTAGGAAAATGCATGCACCTAAATAGTAGTGTTTTCTGCAGGGGGCTGCCCCCCCGCAGTGGCCGGCGCTTCCGACGGCGGGTCACCGGCGCACACTCGCGGCCTACGGCCGTCTCGCCCTGAATCATCTAGGAAACATTTGCTACTAACACGGTAAATACGTCTCGCACCTTATAATGAAGATGTATTTATAATTAAGAAATATGAGATAAAAACCAGGTAAACACAAGTTTATTACCCTATCACTAAAGCGGCCGAAATATTTCATTCAATATCCCGCCGTGTCCATCTTTGTTGACCGCACATAGCAAAGCCAACAGTTGTGTCCATTGTTGTTGAACACGGTTTGCTTTCCGCACGGTAGTTGGTAGTTGTCCTGTGGAAAATGAGTGCATCCGGCGATTCATCCGATGTTCCTGGTTTCAACGATGAAAAAAGTGCACCTGTCGTCAAAATTGTAATGTACGCAACTATTGTTGGTTCCCATCACCTGTCAATGACTAGGATCATCACAGAGCTGCGGGTGGAGCAAAAGGCGATAGAGAGGAACATCCTTAGAATTCTTCAAGGGGATGATCCGAAATCGCGCCGAGAAATAGACGAAAAAATCTACTCGAAATGTGTTAATGCTCACAAAATGAGCAGCAAAAATTTTGTTGACGCAGTTGCGGTTTTATTAAGCGCTTAACAAAGGCGTTCGTAAAGCATGTTTTGTTTGTTTAATAGTAGCAGTTTGTTTTTTGTTTGATTAAAGTTATTTGTTAACTACTTGCCAATTCATGGTTTTTTATTGAGTAGTTATTTGGGCATTCCGAAAAATTTCGGCCTTTCGTGATTCGGCCATTCGTGATTCGGCCTTTCATGATTCGGCCTTTCGTGATTCGGCCATTCGTGATTCGGCCTTACGTGATTCGGCCTTCTGTGACTGTTATTGAAATTCGGCCATTTGGATTTCGGCCATTCGTGATTCGGCCATTCGGTACCAGCCCCCCTAATGGTGCAGAAAGATTCGCTATACTTTATTAATAAACTTCTCCAAAGACAATGCCCTTGAAAAATTACGCATTTTTACCCAATCGTTAATGTTCGCTTTTTTGCTATTCTGGGCCACTGTGCAATCCTCAAACTAGTTTGCTAGCCGTTGTAATTCTCTGCATTAGGGTAAGTGTACCAGTAGTGGCGCATTTAGTAGCTGAATTTCAAATTTTTAGTCAAAATACAGTGATATTAGAACAAATATACATGCACACGCGCACGATATGATTGAAACATTCTTAATCTTACTAAAAATGACGATTAGAATCATTAAAAATTCGAAATTTGTTAAAGAGAAAGATTTTTTCTACTATCATTGGTTTGCCTATAATGGTGGTATGGGTGCTACCGTGGTCCCTAGATTGGAGGCATCGCGAGCCCATAATAGAGGCAACACATTAAACATTCAATTACTGCATTAAAAATTTATACAAACTGGCTCTGCTTGTTTGCATGAGATTACGTACTTACTTTGTGTGTTCGACAGATTTAAATTTCTTGAATTCATAAATAAATAATATCAGAAAAAGATAAAATTCAAAATATATTTTAACAGTTATGCAAAATTAAATTTTAATCAGAAAATCTTAACAAAACCAGTGGAATATTTCTACAAATTTCATTTTACCACTAAGAAAAGAGCCTATTATTCCAAATAAACCTGTAAAACCCAGGTGCAGATTATATAAACGTTATTTAGAAGCATGATTGCGTTTTATCTCATAAAGGGCGTATTTTATTCAAGTACCACCACTATTGGTACTACCTCCACTAAGGGTACGCTTACCCTATTCAACTGGTTTCACGCCGATAAAGATTTTTAGATCATCCGCTCGCGCAAGTTGGCAAACATCTGGTATCAGCGAGCAGATATCATTAAAAGAGATTAAGAATAGTAACGTCCGCTGGTTACTTCCCTGTGGTACTCCAGAACTGTTAGTAAAGGTGTACGACTGATATGAACCATGTTGGGTATTTTTGTATTTTTATATTCGGATTGGATAACATCAACTGTACGACTGATACCTTTATGTGTTGTGAGATGGGACTTTTGCACTGGCATTTTGTGATTTGTTTTGACTGAGTCCATTACAAATATGTACAAATTCGAACGCTTTCATGATCGACATTCAAAGCTCCAATATCTCTGTCGCAAAAATCGAAAACTCGTATTATTTTGATAAATACTGATGTTTTCAATGCCACTAAACTTAATTGAAGAAAACGCGGAAAACCTGATATTATTCGTGGCTGTTCGAAGTTTGAAACATTCCTCAAAACGTGATTCAAACTTCCAATCACTTTAATTTATCTAATATCTTTGACATAATGCATGAAATATTGTATTTTAACTATGGTTTAGTATATATGTACTAAAGCATAGTTGAAATACAATATTTTATGCAAGATGATTCTGAAATATATTATTCGAAAAGATTAGACTGTCAACAAAAGTATTCGTTTTTGGCAAAAAAATGTTTCACAATGATACAAGTCCAATTCTGTTTAATATGAATGAAGAAAAAATCAATATTTTAGACTTTTGCAGTATGATAAAAACGAGGAATAATTGGATTTGAAAAGTTTTGTTAGTGATAATCTAAGACGATTCAGTTTTCTCAAGCTATGACAAAATAAATATTCTTCAATAGTATTATTTCACAGATTCAGCTCACTGGACCTGCAATAAAATAAAACTTCACCCATGTTGAAATCTGTTCATCCATAGCTGCAGCCCACAGTAGGCTCATGGTTCGATCGAGTGTAAAAACTCAACCTGTGGTAAATAATAAACTATGCCTTCATCTGTTTTATTCTGGAACAAATTCTTATACAACACACAACGTTCTGTCTTCGGCCTCTTCTATCATCATCAGCAGGAAACTAGTAAGGGAAAGGGAGAACTTCTTTTCCTAACGAATGTAATTTTATAATCGCTTCGAAGCAATATTATACTGCCATCGTCGGATCCCATCCGGGGCCTGTCTACGCAATTTCAAACCATATGCATATTGTATGTTTTCTTTTTGTTTCCCGGTAACATCTTCTGCTGCTACAGGCTAGGCAAATTGCACCTAATCAAAGGATAACAATACTTTTCCTTCCATCATACGGCAACTATGGTACGTTCGAATGCTACATACACTTGCTTCGGCTTTTCTTTGTTGGCAGTAAGAAGGAAACTTTTCTTTGAACATAATCACGAAGCCTTCCTCTTGCTGTTTCTTACCGCAAAGCTCACAAGTCTGCATTGTAAATCTTGTTCGACCGACCGACCCAGGTAACGTTTCTATGCGAATCGTACAAAGTGCGTTTCATGCATCCTCTGTGGGTGGGTGGTTCATATGTCCGGCGGTCCTGGCTCTCCCGAAAGCTAACGGGTGCGGTACGAGTGGGACCTGCCACACTCCTGCCTTGCCTGATCATAAGAATGCACACAGTTGTGGTGAAACATCGTTCCATAAGTCCGTAGAGGCAGAATTACTACTTTTCGTTGCAATAAGATTAGAGCCATTGCAGTTTTCGGTTGGTCGTTCAATGAATTTTTAGTCCCAAGGTAAGGATAGAATTGCTAGTGGCTTTCTTGATCTTATTGTTCGAATCTGGTTTCGTTTTCCGGAAACCGGCTCTCCCGTTCCTCGATGGGTTGGGGCTAGTAGCACCGGACTGGGTGAGTGTGTCCACTCACGCATCTCGGTAAAAGACGAAGACAACGACGATGATGCGATGCTGGGTGGTGGGTGGTGTCCGATTTGCCAATCTCACTCCGCCCGACCGAGTTTTTGCTTTACGGAATTGTGTTGTTTGCCCATCAACTAGTGATGTCCCCATCAAAATTTTCCAAATGGTCCTATAAAATGGTATGCGAGACAATATTGGATTTAATTCGAATTATGTCGTGTGTGGCTTAATTTGACCAATTATATGTGATTTCATAATTATACCTATAAAGTCAATGACAAAATCTTCATCTCAAATTAACATTAGTTTGCCCAACAGTAAACAACTTGAACATCTCTGCAGCAGCAAAAGTGCACGGTGTTTATCCCCAACCTGTCTGCATTTGAAATGCATCTAAATTTCAGCTCCATCGCTTCGTCCCTGTCGTCCCACCTCATTCCGGCAGGCGGGAATCAGCACCACACCCGACACGATACGTACGACGGAGCCCACGATACGTAGGCTAAAATCCTTTGCTCGAATCTACGCACATCATTCTTAGATCCGGCCTGTGTTGATATTGGATCCTGAAACGCATTTAGAAGCTGCA
The DNA here is from genome assembly GCF_943734655.1 of Sabethes cyaneus. NCBI lineage: Eukaryota > Metazoa > Arthropoda > Insecta > Diptera > Culicidae > Sabethes > Sabethes cyaneus. Next base: position 38,223,324 of record NC_071353.1, on the reverse strand, counting down.
TCTTTCTCGTTCTTTATATCTTTCTCCTCTCGTCCTCGCACGCCACCTAAACGGCAAAAGTAAAACAATACATAATCTTTGGATAACGGTCCAAGGTTCTTTCAGCTTCTGCATCGTCGTCGTTGTCGTCATCGTCCTCATCACCGGCAAGCGTTGGCATAGTGGACTTCCTGCTTTTTGGGTGGCCTATCTCAACCGTTTTGCACAAAAGAAACCGACGGCAACGGGTTGCAGGTGGAGGTCTAGGGATGCAGCCATCTCAGGATAGGCAATATAAGGGATCAGTATTTATCGCAACCGTACGCATATCAAATGCGTACGTCCAAGCTCGTTGCTGTACGAGTTCTGCAGGATGTGTCCGTCTCTCTTACTTCGTGTGTGCGGTGATCGTCGTTCTATGTAAGGGAATAATCTTGACCAAGCAGCATCACTCTTAGCTTCCGGGACGACGCTTATAGTGCTGCTTCTATGGTACAAGAACCGCATTAATGTACGACTAGTACGAAGGCAGCCGCAGCCTATTTGCTCCGGTGAGACGGAACCTCCGCTCTATCGCCGAGGCGGCAACATCCTGGGTTGTCTTCTTCTAAATCCGCTGTCCATCCTAGTTCAGTTTTATTTAGTTCTTGACTGGAGGAGGGGTCAACAGAAAGATAACCGTATACAGTGCACTCCAAACAGGATGGCCGTTGCGTGATGATGCAGCCTCGGAAAAGAGGTTCTATCTTTGCCCGGGACTGCGGCCCGTTCCACCATCCTTAGCTGTATGGACGACCGCCCTAGCCATGTACTTTGTGAGGGAGGGTCATCTGAAAAAGGAGGTCCTGCCAGATACACAAATGCAATTTGTCCATTGCTTGGGCCCCTGAAGTGAAGTTTAACCGTCTTGAGGGGTGGCCGAGTTCAACCATGGCGACCACAAATCTGATGAATCTGCACCGAATGAATGCAAATGATGCTGTGGCAGTGGCACTCTGGCTCCACGATGACAACGAATGCCTAACGGAGGCTGTATTTCCGTTGGTAGCCGTTGCTGATTGACGTAATTTGCGCAGGGTCTCGATACCGAATTCGGCGAAAATGCCTTCCATGGCTGTTGAATCATTACCATGTGCTCAGTGTAAAACTATAATAGAATAATTTTCAGATATTGTTTGCGTTAGAAATTTTAAATACACAATACAAATACGTTCTTTTTTGAAACCCCTAATTGTGGGGTTCATTAATATTGCAAAACATGTGCAGAATATTATAGAAAGCAACAGGCTTGACATGATTTAATTTTTTGTTGAATCATTAAAAATCATAAAAAATTGCTAAAGAATATATAAATTTAATTTAAAAGTATGCAAAACTTATATGAATTATGTGAAAAATTAATAAATGGGTAAATTTAAACATAACTGAGGTCAGTTAGCGTGGTTCTTCACTAAAAGAGATATCAATCCTTTAACACGATGCTTGTTTGTTTGTTTATTGTTTTGTTTATTTGGTTGTGAAATACAACTGACACAGTTGTCTTATTGAATATTGGTCAAGCTTATAAAAAAACTAGTAACAGATAATTTCTGCGCAAACTTATGTGAAGGTTCGGCGAACTCAAAGAGGGTTTCAACTGGCGAGAAAGTTCGAATGGTTCGTTGCATCCAAAAGTTGTTCGATGAAAACGCAGCTGCAGTAGCTCCGGTTGATCGGAGAGAGCTTTGCGACACACGGAAGCTCAAGGCAGAGAGAATTGTCGGTGAATCGATCTCGCCGTTTATGATCTTTCCTACACATACAGTATTTGAGGACCCAGAAAACGACAACGATCGGGATACGGTGATAGATTTCCTGGATCACGCCAAGGTATGTCTCGAAGCGCAAGCCAGACAAAATGTTTCCTGCACGTTTCCTATAGAACGAACTGGTGAAAACAGTTTCAAATCATCAGCGTACATTAGCTTGCATCCAACTCTAAGTAGCGGGGCGATATCGTTGAAAAACAGCACAAACAGTAGACATATGTTGCTGCCTTGAGGCACACCCGACAAATTAGTAAACCAGAAAGAGAAACAGGAGTTACGCTGTATACGCAGAACTCTGCGGCATTAATAGGAACTGAGCCATTCTGTAAAACTCCGAGATGCGCCAAGTGGCGAGATTTTCTGTAGTAGTGATTTATAGTCAATACGATCAACTGCTCCCCACCTATTGGGGTCATTCTGCATTGGGAGGGCTTACTAGTTGAAGCTGGACGGATACGGTGGGTAGGACATGTTGCTAGAACGCCGAACAACAGCGAGCGAGGTGGCAAGACTAGGTGGAGCGAAATCTGGCGAGCACTGGGTGCCCGCGGAACTGGAGACCAGCCGCCATGGACCGAAATAGATGGAGAAATTGTACTGCGCAGGCCTTGACGTTAAGACCAATTAAGTAAGTTGGTTGGTATTGATTTTTATTAGAGAGTGGTTTTAAACCTGGAAGTTCATTCGCCACTCAATTAAGTAGGTAAGTAAGTAAGTGTGCTTACCACAATAGATCTAAATGCTGGTCGCAGTGGTCTAGTCTCCTATAAAAGTAAGTGTGCCAGGGCTAGAAAAATTTTCAATTAATGTGGTATTGTGTGTAATCCGAAATGGTAATTCAAAAGTTCCAGAATTTCAAAATCCTACATCCAAAAGCAAAAATTTAAAATCAGAAATACAAAATCAGCAATACGAAATATTTTAGTTTGCAGAATTCAAAAATTCAATATCTATTGAAAGCTCTAAAATCTAAATTACACTAAATTACAAAATCTAAAATCAGAATTTATATACAAAATAAGAATCTAAAACTCCAAATAAAAAAATCTCAATTATAAAATCCAAATTTTAAATTTTAAATACAAAATCAAAACCCGAATTAATCCACCTAACGGCGTGACCTGGCCTTTCTACTAGATCATTTTTTATTTCTTAGTATCTGAATATGTATCTATAATTCAGTTAGCCATATTTTTAAACTTCAATTTAGGCCATTGCAAATCATTTTCAAAGTTTTTGTCACCCCCCCCCCCCCCACCTTGGCAATTGGCTTGAAAAATCGGGGGGCAAAACAATAATTTGTATGACACGAGTTAATTTTTTTTTATAAAATCAATCGTCTGTGGGTTCTATAGCCTGAAAAACTCGAAAAATGAGTGAACGAGTTGAGTTAACACTTTTAGCATGAAATAGAAATGAGTATTCAAATAGTGGAATTTCCGAAAATCAGCCAAAAAAATTTTCTTTCGTTTTTGTTTTTTATCGAAGATTTTTGCTTGGAAAATAATAACGTATATATTAAAAGCAAGAATAGATTTGGTTTTCGCGTTAAAATTTTAAGTAAAAATGCCTAAAATCCATATTTTTTTGTGCTCGATTAAAAAATCCTTTTTGTTTTTTTGTTTTATTTGACATGAAATTTTGCTGATGTGTTGGTTGCCACGTAAGGATTCTTTTTATATAATAAAACTTAATTTTTTTCGTCAAGCGTAACTGTTCAAAAGGGCTAATTTAGAAATTAGGTCAATATTTAATATATAGCCTAAATTATGCTCTAAAATCTGGTGAAGTGTTATCGATACGGACACTCCTTCGAATTTAAAGCAAATCTTTAAAATTAGACAATTTTTTCGAAAATACCCAAATTTTACTTTCTTTTACTAAAACTCAAACAAAAACTAGTTCTACGTATAATTTTAAACAAAATATGTCAACCAAATACCGACGTGCTAGGAACCAGTTGACCACGATCCTGAGGAGAAAAAAGCGCCAAAAGGAGGACAGAGATCGTGAAGAATTAGAGTAACTATTCCGAGCTAATGACACGCGCAAGTTTTATGAGAAGGTGAACCAAACTCGGAAGGGCTACACACCGAAACCTGACATGTGTAGGGATGAGGGAGGGAATCTAATTACAAACGAGCGCGAGGTGGTCGACAGGTGGAAGCAGTTCTTCGATGAACACCTCAATGGCGAAGTCGCAGAAGGAGGCGGAACGGAAATTAACCTAGGAGCGCCCATGGAAGATAGTGATGTCCTAGCACCTGATCTCCAAGAAGTCAAACGAGAAATCAGGCTGCTGAAGACCAATAAAGCCGCTGGGAAGGACCGCCTACGGCCAGAGCTTTATAAACATGGCGGGGAAACGCTAGCAAAGGCTCTACACTGGGTTATTTCGAGGATTTGGGAGGAGGAAAAGCTACCGGAGGAATGGATGGAAGGAGTGGTTTGTCCCATCTACAAAAAGGGTGATCGGCTAGACTGCTGCAACTATCGTGGTATTACGCTGGTAAACGCCGCCTACAAGGTACTCTCCCAGATCTTGTTACGCCGGCTGTCACCGATAGCACAAGGTTTCGTAGGGAATTATCAGGCGGGTTTCATGGGGGCTCGCGCAACTACGGACCAAATGTTTACTATCTGACAGATCTTGCAGAAATGTCGGGAGTACAACGTGCCCACGCATCACATCTTTATTGATTTCAAAGCAGCATACGATACAGTCGATCGAGACAAGCTATGACAGATAATGCACGAATACGGTTTTCCGGACAAACTGACGCGACTGATCAGAGCTACATTGGATCGAGTGATGTGTTTCGTACGCATCTCTGGGACACTCTCGAGTCCCTTCGAGACGCGACGAGGGTTGAGACAAGGTGACGGTCTATCCTGCATGCTGTTCAACATCGCTCTTGAGGGGGTGATCCGACGAGCGGGCATTGAAACGAGAGGCACGATTTTTACCAAGAGTAGCCAACTTCTAGGCTTTGCAGATGACTTCGATATCATTGCCAGGAACTTTGCGACGGCGGAGGCAATCTACGCCAGACTGAAAGCGGAGTCTAGGAGAATTGGGCTAAAAATAAATGCGTCGAAGACCAAATACATGAAAAGAAGAGGCTCAAAGGAAACAAATGCGCGCCTCCCACTGACGGTAACCGTTGACGGCGACGAACTAGAAGTGGTAGGAGAGTTCGTGTATTTGGGATCGCTGGTGACCGCGGACAACAACACTAGTAAGGAGATCCAACGGCGCATCCAAGCGGGAAATCGGGCCTACTTTGCCCTTCGTAAAACGCTGCGATCAGGAAGCATACGCCGCCGCACGAAGCTAACAATGTACAAAACCATTATTAGACCGGTAGTTCTTTATGGACTTGAAGCCGTGACGCTGCTTACGGAGGACATACGCGCCCTTGCAGTGTTTGAGCGGAAAGTGCTGCGGACGATATTTGGCGGAGTACAAACTGAAAGCGGAGAGTGGCGGAGGCGTATGAATCACGACCCCACCCCCAATGAAACCCCACCGGCACCAGGAACAGGGGGGCCCAACGTGCACGATGGCTCGACCAGGTCGAAAGCGATTTGCGACTTCTGAGACGACTAGGAAATTGGCGACGAGTGGCCCAAGACCGAGTTGAATGGAGACGAGTGCTTGAAACAGCACGAGCCACCCCGGCTCTATGCTGCTGAAGAAGAAGAAGAGGATGTCAACTAGGGCTGTCTAACCGGTAGTACCGGTAGTACCGAAACCGGTAATACCGGCCAATTTTTGGATACCGAAATACCGGTTTTGGAAAAGCAAAAAACCGGTATTTCCGGTATTTTCTAATCTGCTTGTTTTTTCCAATTCCTTATTCGAATAAGAACTAAATTTGATAAAAGAAAATATATTCTTAGAAAAACAACTTGGTGTTAATGCTGACGAGATTCTTCGACTACTAACAATGAAGAGAGTGAAATTTGTGGGTCAAATAAATATAGCTCTTGAACCCGTTTAAGGTACAGTAGAGTAACTTTGCTGTAAAAATGTTTTATTGTATGAGCCAGACGTCGCGTTTTAATTTATTTTTGAACAACTTGATATTCAAAAGCCACCAAATTATTCGAAGCTCTCAAATAACGAATTTAGGAAACAAGATCAGCGCCCAGAAACGTCACTTACAATAGTAAATTGTTATTCAACAATGAAGTAATGAAGCTTAAGTTACAACAGAAGCAGCGCCGCTTCGTTTCAAAACTGACTTCATCAGCGTCATTGAAACGATTTTCACTTCATCATGACGACCGGTTTTAAAGTTTCATTTGTATTTCTCTATCAAATAGTCAGAAAAAGGTCAGCCTAGACTTTGAATGCAATTGAATTGATTTTGAGTAACATTTCCTACAATTTAACGCATATTATGATTAATCTACACAACATCGACAAATGGCGCCTGACTGTCAATCGTCGTCATTTGACATAGTCAGTAGCTTCAACTGAAACTTGCTTGAAACGTTCTGTTCAACAAATGAAACAAGTCACTTCAGTATGAAGCGAAGGTAAGGGTTAGCTGCATTTATTTGTTTCGACGATGCCGGATTCTGATCAGAATACGGGGATCTTTGCGCTTTTTGAGCTTCTTGAGTAAAGAATTTGGAATCTTTTTCAAGTCTTTTGAGTGATACAATGATTCAACAAGGAGATGAAATCTGCATCTCACTATCTTCGAATAGTGGGATTGATAACAAAGAAGAGAAGGTATTTGTGAACGATGATGAAGAGGATGACGTTATGCAGGAGTTCCGGTTTGGGGATAGAGAAAAAATTGCTGAGAGGCTGTAGGAGACCGGGGTATTAACTATGCTGGAAGCTACAATACAAGATATTTTGTAAATAATTAAAGGCGGGTTTCCCTGCTATAAATTTGAAGAATTGGAAGGAAAATTCCTGATGTGCTTAGAACCGTTCGTCAGACATCGATGAAAGCGGAAGTTTTTTCAATAGTTGGAAGTGTTGGCAATCAAATTCGTTCTAGTAAGGAAACTAAATCGCTAAGAGTATTATATCTGCTTAAATTCTACTTTGCTAAGCAACAATACTGATGCTAAAGTTTCAAAAAGAAAAGATTTACTGAAAAACATCGACATTTCTCTTGATTTCGAATAATCTGCCAATACCGGTTTTTTACCGGTATTACCGGTATTTTCTACGCCAATACCGAAATACCGGTTTTCACTAAAAGCGCCCAATACCGACAGCCCTAATGTCAACATACTTTTCAATTCGATTTGAAAACAATTTCTTTCCGATAGCTCTTCACCAGAGATTATACTCTAAATAATTTAGGCTATCTTTAAAAAAATATGAGACAAATCTGAGGAAACATGTTTTGAGATAATTCTGATTGTATGGTTTTTATCATCGTTTTTCATGAAATTTTGAAGTTTTTTCTTTCAGTGTAATTTTTTATTGAAAATACACCTAGTTTTCGACAACTTTTTCTTTGAATTCATTTTGAACAAATAAGTAAGTTTTGAGATATGAATTTTTAAAAACATGATAACCTCATTTCTAAATACGCCCGTTTGGAAAATTACGCTTGACGAAAAAAATAAGTCATGGAAAATGAATCCTTGCGTGGTATCCAACATATCAACAAAATTTCATTTCAGTCCCAAATAGTCGAATCAAACCGTTTTGTTAGTTGAGCTGGAATTGCTCTACATCACTTTTCCTGAATTTCAATGCAAATTACAAAACTGCAAATTGTACACACATCCATCATACATACACACATACATATACAAACATACATATACACACACACATACATATACACATATAGATACATATACACATATAGATACACTAGCTGACCCGACAAACTTCGTATTGCCACAAATTAACCTGTGTTGTACATAAATCATGAATCTCGGATGATCTTTGTCACAATCTCGAGTTTTGCAAGTTTCTGAGAAGTTCAACCTTAGATGATTCATTTTGGCAGTTACGTAACTATGAAGGCATCTCAGGTAACCAATAAGCATCACCAAGGCTATTCAAATGTAGGCCAATAAGCATTTAGGTCGCCTTAAACGCTACCTAAATGCTATTTTGGCAAAATATACAACTACTTTACTGATAACCTTCTTATAGTGCTGACAATGCTAATTTACAGCTAATTACCGACACAAAGAATTTGAATACAATTTTGGATGCCAATTTACAACACCTATGCAGTCAAAAAGCTAACATACAATAACGTGCATTATAAAATGCCAGATACGCTGATTTGCTGCTTATTTTAATGCTTATTAGTTACCAGGAAGGGGTAGTTTAATGTACAAATTTGCAATTTTTCCTCACAGTCAAGTAGAAAACAACTCCCCTGTCCCCTCATTGCATAGCCAGAAAGTAGATAGTAATATTCGCCATGAGTGTACAACATTTCGCCGAATATCATTTTGCGAAAAACCTTAAGCGGAATGTACCATTTCACGGAAAACTTTTTTGTGGAAAGTACCATTTCGCGATCCTATCCTTACTCGCTGTCGCTCGTTCCAGAAAACCCAGGTAGACCTAGGAAAACAAATAAACCTAGACAGTAGTGATTTCTGCGGGGAGTTGCCTTCCCCCAGCGCACAGAGGAGTAACTAGGGCAAAAAGCTGGCCAAAATAAGAAAAACATTTTTTTCGGTCTTCTAATATAATATATATATTTTTGTATGCTTAAATAGATGCTGCACAAAGTACTCTTAGTCAAAACACATGGAAACATACCTGTAAGTTTTGGCAGGTGTACAAACATTGACAATATTTGAAACATTTTTTTGAAAAATCATCAAGCATCAGGAAACGGATTCCATCAGAAGTAAACAAAAAGATTAACAAAGGATATTTATCAAAACATAGGTTCATCATAAGTAATTCTAACTGGTTTGTAGGAAGAAAATTTAAAATTTTGAAAATATGACTTGTTTTAAATAGTTTTGTCAAACAACTAGTTTTTTGCAATTTTGTGCTTTTTCAACGGTAAAAAAGTTATCTAATCTTGCAGAATCTGGTCATACATTCTATGAAGGAATGAATCTTTGTGGTATTCTGAACAAATCGGTACCTAAAGCTCATCCGGAAACGTCCGGACTGGCATTTGCGACCCTTTTGAAAATTGTATGTTTCACATTGTTTTGAAGGAAATATCGACCATTCGCATCTAGTTGCGTACTATCTTCTGTGCAAGATAATTCACCTTCAATACAATGGGCACACTAGTAATACTACATGTCTAGGGATTATGAGGTCTGTTCTCCAAATATGTCACTATTTGAATCTACATTCCCATTCAACAAAATTCGCTGACAAAAGATAGTAGGAAAAATGTTAGTTGGGTGACGGTAAAGTATGTAATAGTATGTGTGGCGCGATTGTTATTTGATAAATTGCATAACAGAAGTTATATATCACAGAGAAGACATCTGCGTTGATTTAGTGTCGAAGAATCAGTCTACTCCAGTATCAACAATTTGGTATTAACCAATGTCATTTTTTTATATAAATCAGATACAAACAAGATACTCATTGATTTACTCATGCATTTGTAGGTTTTGGAGAAGGCTAAATAGTGAATAGTGAATAGAAGAAAAGCATAATTTGCACTATTAAGCGAATTCAAATGACTTGTAATGGCACCAGTTTGTTACAAAATTAACTATTTTTACGTTTCATTTCATATTCGAGCGAAATATTACTTAATACGTAAGAAAATAATTTTGGCCAGCTTTTTGCCCTAGTTACTCCTCTGTGCAGCGGGCGGCGCTTCCGACGGCGGGTCACCGGCAACACTCGCGGCCGTCTCGTCCTGAATGATGTCGTGTTACTATAGATAGTTTTTGTGGTCTTGTTATTGACTAATGTTTTATGGAAGTGTCTCGAATTTCTCGAGTTCGATTAGTTTTTGAGTTTCGCAAAAATTTCTGTTCTATTTGTATGAGAGGCCATATCCCTCTACCACAGGGGTGAGAGGTCTCTAACTATCATAAAATAAATTCAAGACTCAAAAATCTCCCACATGCCAAATTTGGTTCCATTTGCTTGATTAGTACTCAAATTATAAGGAAATTTATATTTCATTTGTATGGGATCCCCCCCCTCTTAAAAGGGGAAGGGGTCGTAATTCACCATAGAAAAAAATCTGCCATCTAAAACTCCCACATGCCAAATTTGGTTCCATTTGCTTGATTAGTTCTCGAGATAAGAGGATATTTGCATTTCATTTCTATGGAATCCCACCCTCTTAAAGGGGAGATGAGTCATAACTCGCTTTCTAAAGAGGAGAGGGGTCTCAATTGACCATAGAAAAAAATCTTGCCTCCAAAACCACTTACATGTCAAATTTGGTTCCATTTGCTTGATTAGTTCTCGGGTTATGAGGAAATTTGTTTTTCATTTGTATAGGAGCCCCCCTCCTAAAGTGGGGAGGGGTCCCAATTCACCATAGAAAATATTCTTGCCTACAAAAACACCCACATGCTAAATTTGGTTCCAATACTTGATTAGTTCTAGAGTTATGAGGAAATTTGTATTTCGTTTGTATGGGAGCCCCCCTCCTAAAAAGGTAAGGGGTCCTAATTCATCATAGGAAAAATGGTTGCCTCCAAAAACACCCACATGCTAAATATAGTTCCATTTGCTTGATTAGTTCTCGAGTTATGAAGAAATTTGTATTTCATTTGTATGGAAGCTCCCCCCCCCCTCTTAAAGCGGAGAGGAGTCATAATTCTCCTTCTAAAGAGGGGAGGGGTCCCAATTTACCATAGAATAAATTCTTGTCACCAAAAACACCCATATGCCAAATTTTGTTCTATTTGCTTGATTAGTTGTCGAGTTATGCAGAAATATGTGTTTCATTTTTACGGGAGTCCCCCCTCTTAATGGGGGGAGGGGTCTCTAACCATCGCTAAAACCTTTCCTCAAAAACCTCTACATGTAAATTTTCACGCCGATCGGTTCAGTAGTTTTCGATTCTATAAGGAACATACGGACAGACAGACAGAAATCCTTTTTTATAGGTATAGATACACAAATACATACATACATATATACATGCATACACTCTTTGTTTTCTTTTGACCCCCCCCCCCCCCCCCACCTCAGCTGGCCAACACCGGAAGGACAAAACCTTTTTTAAATATTTGTAATGGCCTAATTGTTTTCATACAAAAAATTTTTACTCAAGTTCATCAAATTTTTTTTCACCTCCCGATTTTTGAAGCCAATTTTGAAGGGGGGTGACAAAACCTTCAAAACTAAAATAATTTGCACTGGCTTAAACGAGTTCTCAAATATTGCAAAATTTTGTCTGGCGTGTTGGTTTCATTCACCTGTTATGCCAATAAGCACGATAAAACTTATACGCTGAACAACTACGGAGATTGCTGAAAATTTATCATTTATTCCATCGGATATTTTATTCTTTTTCTTCTGCCAGCCGAGAATCGGGGTGGCCCTTGTCGTGTCAAAAATTCCTCTCTACTGTACTCGGTCCTGGACTACTCATCGCCAATTCGTTGAGCGTCTCAATTCGACCACGCACGCAAGTCGACTTCAACCTGCTTCAACCTCCATTCCTGGTGCCGGTGGGGCTCTTGAAGAGAACGAATTTCACTGCACAGACGTCCGGCATCCTTGCGACGTGGCCGGTTCACCATAGTCTCCCAATTTTCGCCATGCGTACGACCTGTAACTCGTGGTTCATACGCCTACGCCACTCTCCGCTATCCGTTTGTACTCCAACAAAAATTGTCCGCAATATCTTTCGTTCAAATACGGCAAGTGCACGAATATTTTCCGTGAGCAAAGTTACTGTCTCAAGTGCGTAGAGGACTGCCGGCCTGTTTAGCGTTTTGTACATCATCAGCTTTGTGTGGCGGCATATGTTCCTTGATCGAAGCGTCTTACGAAGGGAAAAATAGGCTCGATTTCCAGCTTGAATACGTCGTTGAGATTTCTGACTAGTATTATTGCCGGCGGTGACCAGAGATCCCAAATATATGAACTCATCAACTACTTCCAGTTCGTTGCCGTCAATAGTCACTGTCCGTGGGAGACAAACGTTGGAGCCTTTTTCTACCATATATTTGGGTTTCGACGCTTTGTTTTGTTTCCCGATCGTTCTAGCCTCTGTTTTTAGGCTGGCGTGGAGTGTCTCCGCCACTCCAAGGTTTCTAGTAATGATGTCGAGGTCGTCTACGAAGGCTAGGAGTTGGGTACTCTTGCAGAAGATCGTTCCTCTCGTTTCGATGCTCGCTCGCCGGATCACACCTTCAATAGCAATGTTGGATAATATACAGCACTGTCCATTCTCCGAAAGGACTCGAGAGTGTCCCCAAAACGTGCACGTAGCACGTCATTCGGTCTAGGGTAGCTTCGATCAGTCGCGTCGGTTTGTCCGAACCGTACTCGTACATTATTTGTCATACCTGTTCGCATTCAACTGTATCGTATGCTGCTCTGAAATTCACGAAAAGATGATGCGTGGGCACGTCGTAATTTCAACATTTCTGTTACTGCCTTACGAATTCTCTTGCGATTGGGGATAGACGACGCAACAAAATCTGAGCACCTTGTAGGTGGGGTTGACCTGCGTAATGCCGTGGTAGTTACTGCCGGTCTAGCCGGTCGCCCTTTTTGTAGATGCGACAGACTACACCTTCCATCCACTCAAATCCATGATTTTTTTGGTCGCTATGAACCAAATCGAACAGAATGATCTGACAGTAAAATTTCAACTTTTCTGCTTACGGATGATTTTTAAGTTAGCATATCCGGCTGACTGATTTAGCTTTTTACCAGAGCAAGCTTTATACTTAATAATTTAGTAAGTAGCGAGAAGTTTTATTAGATTATGCCGGTGGCTGTTTAAAAACGAGAAGCATAATTGGTTTTGTTACTGCCTTTAGCAGAGCGTGATAAGATTCCTTGAGCCTATGATCTGATTCATGAAGAGGCTATAAAAGCTTTCTGAATTCAAAAAGGGGAAAATGGCTTCGGCGGCGTGGGTAAAATAAACTAGGCGGCGCGCCGGGTTAAAATCACCGGCGACATGTGCAAAAATGTGGGCAGGTGCGTGGCGTGACGTTGCACTGATCTAGTTCAAATTATAAGGAACTAAAGTTGTTTACTTTTTAATTGATTCCAACGTATGCAATTGTTTGGAAGAGGTTGACGAATGCCTCCTAAGTCAAGCAAGCTCTTCTTGTCTTTGGTACGGATCTTTATTGAGCAATGCCTCCAATTTGACGTTTTCGAGGGTTTTGGCCGGTCGCTATAGTCGAAATTGACGTCTTCGACGTGTCTTGGAACCGCATCTCAATAAATTTTAAGAAGCTCTCGATACGCTTTATCCGTCGGTCTCTTCAAATGAACGAAGAAACCCTCTTTACTTAAGCTGCGGGATCCGCTAAACGATAATAACATTTACAGCTTGGTTCGATCGGCGGATCCCCCAGCTTGGATAAACAGGAACTTTACACAACTTTTTAAGCGTAGCTTCAACCTTCGCATACTTAATTTTTTGCTCTTTCCACTTCACGCCTTGTCCCGTTCTGTTTGGACACTATTGACACCATTGTTTCATAATTTTATTCTACCGTCTTCTCGTCGATTGTAAAAAACTATTGTGGTAAAAAATATTAAAAAATAATGATTTTCAAAATTTTACTATGATTCGTTCATCAAATAAGAATTTTTGAAACAAGCGTTGTTCATAAAAATCAAAGAATTTCTATTGGAGGTATCTGTGAAGATATCGAATTTTCTAAATATTGCTTTCGTTCAAAAATCCATAAACTATGCCCGTGTACCAAATTTTTTAAATTCGTGGATCGTTTGGGTCAAACATGTACGTTAGATAACGCAATAACTTTATATCAAGTGAAATATGGAATTCATAGCGTTAAAACCAGTAGCATTCCTACGAAAATCCCGTTTCTGGTATTGAAAAAATAAAAATAAAAATAAAAATAAAATCTAAACATGTTCTGGTCTTATTTCCCATCAATTATACCTTCCCATGGCAATTGTTTGGCAGTTATTGTTTGGCAAACACTCACCATTACCGATAAACCGGGGTAATACAATAAGTCAATTACGGCTGCAATTAAACACGAATTATCTGGCTCAAGATGTTGACCTAGCGTACACATACATACACACCCACACACATACACACACATGGCACCCAGGCAAACACAAACCGACCAACGAAACCACAATCGAACAACAAGTGTTGACGTCCAATAGGGCATTTAATTGTACCGGATCCATTTAATTAATCTCCGCTGGCTGTCCGCCGGAAATATGCATTCACGGCAACCGGAAATGCCCATATCCTTGGCTGCTGCAGCCTTGGTTGCCCATAAAGTGACACTGCGAGCCGGGATTGATGATGTTTCTCGTATGTGGCTTTAAGCGGCAAACTGAGCCGACGGAATAGGATCGACATCCAGCACTATTATTATGATAACTAATTTATGGAACGGTAACACTATCATGAATGTATGAATTTGTCGGATTGATGTTCATGCTTCATTGATGACAGTGCGTCACCGCTCATCTTACCTAGGGAGTACATTTGCTTCTCATTGCATGTAGTAATTGCTATGATTTGTCACGGTATTGCCAGAAAATCTTCAAATTTGTAGGGTTATACAGTAGGAAATGTACTTTAAACACTAATGCTAAGGATCTTGGAATCCAATGCTCTAATCACTTCCTAATCGTTCGTCATGGTACCAGTTGGAGGAGCGAAAGATAGCAGAAGTGGGTTAGGAATGTTGGAATGTCGAGCCAATTGGCTACAACTGGTTAAAAGCCAGTGTTTACTGCATCTATAACTCATAATGCAGAATACCAACAATAGGATGTTGAAAGCTACGCTCGATAAACTGTTAACTTGCCCAGGTGCTACCGGGCATCATTAGAGAGTGCAAATAAGATAAACATGGCACAATATTAATGATCTGAATATTCACAAACATACAAATAATTTGGGGAGCGATTACCAGTCGACTATAATTAATAACAGTTCACAGGTAAACTTGAACGTACTTCTGGATGAGAAAATTATACGCTAACAATTTTTGAATAAAAGAGATTTTCTCATCTTGATTGAGCGTGTAGGGCGCTATATCTCTGCATATTAGCGTTGGTAGGAGGAAATGCTTATTAACCCATTATGACCCAGCGTATGATATATCATAACTCGTCTTCAAAACCTGTTTACTGCTGAATTTCAATAGTTAGCATTGTTAATATATCACTACAAGAGAGATAAGACATCAATCTGATGTGTGTGTGAAATAATTTGTCAGTTTTTGTCATTTCATCTGTATTTTCAACAGTGCAAAGTTGTGACAAATGGCGGAAAAAAGTTGAAAAAATGGCGAAAAAATTTTTGTCTCCAAAACGCATGAAAAAGTCTACATTTAGTGACGAAACATTACCTGACATGTAAATTAGTATTTATATGTAAAGTCTATCACAAAATTCGATAAGAAATCTGTAAAAAACTTTGTAATTTGTTTGTTTGAAACTGAGCCTATAAAATATTTAACCTGCGATATTTTCGCCTTGAAGGCATTCCAAATGACGATTTTGCGTTTCCCGACACATTCGAGCCATAATATAATAGATTACAGAGTTTCACTTCATTTGGTCCAAATTTAGGTATACCCGGGTCATAATGGGTTAACTTAGAGACTATATTGGCTCGTTTCATTGTGCTTGATTTTTCAGGTAAAATAAATTCAAATTCGTCATGAGGTTTTCGAGCCACCGTAAATCACGGATGTGCATAATATTTTTTAACACAAATTAACAAATTATGGTTCATTATGTAGTACCTTTACGATTATATCAAATTTATAAAAAAGGTGTATTTTTGATCTTAATTTTCATAATTACTGGCTTTACAAGAAAATTTTCGAATATCCAGGTTAGTTTCAAACAACCGATGCTTACATACTGAGTTTCGCTTCGTATTGTAATTTAGCATTTAACCCCCCCCCCCTTAGAAGGACACGTGTTCTACACTTTGAAGCTTAAAATTTCTGCTACCAACTGCTTAGAGCACAGGAAAATTTACGGAACTAGTTGTACGATCCTCGTCGTCGTCAGTTGCATAGACCTAGAGTGGCTCATCCTGTTTCAACTAGTCGGCTGCATTCAACTCAATCTTGGGTTACTCGTCGTCTATTTCCTAGGCGTTTCAGAAGGCGCAAGACCCAAGTTGAGCCATCTCGCACGTTGGGTCTAGGTGCCCGTGGGGTTGTTAAATAGAATTGTTTTCCTTATGACTGTTCGGTCCGCCGGCCGTAGCTTACCGACTTCATATACACTCAAGTTTCGTTTTACGTCCTCTATTACTTACTTTACTTTACTTTAGTGGCAACGGTCCGTTACCGATCCTGCGCCGAACGAATTATAGTCCTCCAGTACCGTCGGTCCTGGGCTGCCGTTCTCCAATCCCCACGAACACCAGCTGAACGTGCATCGTCTTCGACAGCACACACCCACCGGGTGCGGGGTCTGCCTCGGAGTCTACGGCCTCTTCCTGGTTCTCTGCTGAAAATAGTTTTGGCTACTCTTTCATCGGGAATTCTGGCCACGTGTCCAGCCCACCTCAGCCTGCCACATTGCACTACCGTCACTATATCAGCATATTTGTATACTTGGTACAGCTCGTGATTCATGCGTCTGCGCCACACTCCATTTTCCATTTTGCCACCAAGTATAGATCGCAGAATTTTACGCTCAAAAACCCCAAGCACTCGCCGATCAGCTTCCTTTAGCGTCCATGATTCGTGTCCGTAAAGGGCCACCGGGAGGATTAGTGTTCTGTAGAGCGCCAGTTTTGTGCGAATTTGCAAACTACGGGACTGCAGCTGGCTACGTAATCCGTAGAAAGCCCGATTCGCGGCTGCAACTCGTCGTTTCACTTCGCGGCTTACATCGTTGTCACATGTCACGAGTGTACCAAGGTATATAAATTCCTCCACTACTTCATATCGTTCCCCATCTAACTCCACCTCGGCACCAACACCACTTGAGCTCCCACGTTCCCTACCAGCAACCATGTACTTCGTTTTGGCGGTATTAATGGTAAGTCCCAATCTCGCAGCTTCCCTTTTAAAGGACCTAAAGGCCTCTTCTACTGCTCTACGGTTGATTCCGATGATATCGACGTCATCCGCAAAACCAAGAAGCATGTGAGATTTCGTGATGATAGTTCCATTCCTTTCCACGTTTGCTCTTCGTAATGCACCTTCCAAGGCAATGTTGAATAGCATGTTAGAGAGTGCGTCCCCTTGCTTCAGTCCATCCAACGTCACGAAAGCAGCTGAGGTCTCCCCCGCTATTCTAACGCATGATTTGGATCCATCCAGCGTCGCACGAATCAGCGTAACTAGTTTCGTCGGAAAACCATGTTCTAGCATTATCTGCCACAGCTCATTTCGTTTAACTGAATCGTACGCCGCTTTAAAGTCCACAAACAGATGGTGTGTCTGCAAGTTGTACTCCCGGAACTTGTCTAGCAACTGGCGCAGGGTAAACATCTGATCCGTCGTAGAGCGACCCTCACGAAAACCAGCTTGGTACTCGCCGACGAAGGACTCCGCTAACGGTCTCAGTCTGCAGAACAGGATACGGGAAAGCACCTTGTAGGCAGAATTGAGCAATGTAATTCCTCGATAGTTTCTACACTCCATTCGATGTCCCTTTTTGAAAATTGGGCAAATGAGGCCATCCAACCACTCCTCCGGCATTTGTTCTTCCTCAATCGGTCGTAAAAAGAGTGGACGTTTATTCAAATTTACGTTTAAAATTTGACGACTTTTATTCAAATTTCGGACGTAAAAATATTGAACCAAAAAGAAATCACCTAGAATGAGTGGACGTAAAAAGAGATTCTAGAGTACCTCCGCCACTCTCCGCTTCCAGCTATTGCTCCGTCAAATATCGTCCGGAAGGCTGCCATGTCCTCCGTGAGCATCGTCCAATCCATAAAAACTACCGGTCTAATAAGGGCTGTGTACTTTGTCCGCATCGTACGGTGGCTATAGTTTGCTAGCGGATGGAAGCGTTTTGCGAAGGGCAAACAAGACTTGTTTTTCTGATAGAATGCGCTGCAATTTGTGTTAACCGCGGCCACCAGCGATTCCAAATACACAAACTCATCTTCCGCTTCTGGTTCGTCACCGTCAACGATTACCGTCCACGAAAAGTGCACGTCCGTCTCTTTGAGCCTCTGCCAATCATGTATTTGGTCTGCGACGCATTACTTTTAGCCCAATCCTACTAGCCCTTGCTTTTAGTCTAGCGCAGTCGGCCTCTGCCGTTGCGAGGTTTCGGCCTACAATATCAAAGTCATCTCCGTAGCTAAGAAGGTTGCTACCTCCATTGAAAATTGAGTCTCGTTACGGTTTAGCTTGCCGGATCATCTTCTCAAAGGCGATGTTGAAAAGCATGCTGTCAACTTGTCTCGACTTCTATCGCGCCTGAAAGAGACTTAATCCTATTGACTTTAATAGTCTCTCCCAGCCGAGATTTGAATATACAACGTACCACGATGCCAACTGGGAGGCGCAATTTCTTTCAACCTTCATTTATATCAATTCGATTTTATTTGTCAAATAAAGAACCCTGAATATAAACCAAAATAGCTTCTGATGATTGAAAATAATTCCCCATTTCCTGAATAATCTCTTTAAGGTTAGGATATGTTTTAATATACAAATTTTCCTCACAGTAAAGTAGAAAACAACTCCCCCCATTGCTTAGCCTGATAAAATAAAGCGGATAGCATTTGAATATTCGCCATCATTAAAAACCATTTCGCCGAATACCATTTTGCGGAACACCAATTATCGGTTGGCCATAACGCGGAATATAGAGTTTCGCAGAATACCATTTCGCGAAAAACCTTACGCGGGATGTACCATTTCACGGTAAATCTCTCCGTAGAAAGTACCATTTCGCAGGGGTGACCCAACTGAAGGAAAGTAATAGAGGTCAGCAGATCTAGGAAAATAAATAAACCTAGATAGAGGTGATCTCTACGGGGGGCTGCCCCCCGCAGTGGCCGGCGAATCCGACGACAGGTCGCCGGCAACACTCGCGGCCTGTGGCCGTCTCGCGCTGAATAGACCAAATCATCATACCGTCAATTGACAGATAGTGGTGCCCTTGTTTACATTTTGGAAAACTTTCTTTTCCGTTTATAGGGAATGTAGCGTGTATTTTAACATTTTACAGGCATAATGGCTTTTAAATTTAGTCCCAATGCTGTTTAAACTCGACTTAAACAACAAACTTGCCGTTTAAACAGCTGAAACTTTTTTGGATTCTACGGTCTGTTTGTAAACAAGGGCGCCAGTATCTGCCAGATGACGTCACCTTGATTTGGTCTATTGTCTAATGTTACTATTGATATCTTTTGGTGGTCTTGTTATTGATTAATGTTTTAGGAAAGATTCTAAAACTTCTCAAGTTCGATTAGTTTTTGAGTTACGCAAAAATTTCTGTTTTATTTGTATGAGAGTCCATATCCCCCTACCACAGGGGTGAGGGGTCTGAAACCATCATTAAAAAAAATCCTGCCTCCAAATCCCCCCACATGCCAAATATGGTTCCATTTGATTAATTAGTTCTCGAGTTATGAGAAAATTTTTATTTCATTTGTATAGGAGCCCCCCTCCTAAAGTGGGGAGAGGTTTCAATTCACCATAGAAAACATTCTTATCTCCAAAAACACCCACATGTCAAATTTTGTTCCATTTGCTTCAAGTGAAGACATTTCAAAATAAAAGTCTTCTTTGTAACAAAAATGTCTTCAAAATGAAGACATGTCTTCACTTCTGGCATCTCTTGTCATGAAACTGATAGATTCGCATCCCATTCAATAAAGCATTGCAAGCAGATGTCAGTGCGTTTTTTTTCCTCCCAGATTTGACAGTGTTGTGGGGTTTGTTTTGATTACTTATTCGCAAGACCCAGAAGCAAAAAACTGCAAAAAGGACAAAAATGTATGTTGTACAGAACTGTTATCATTTTCCTGCTTCGGAAAAGTCGGGTATTTCTGGTTTCCGCAAACAAGTGGTACGAATTACAAGTAATAAACCAACTAGCAATAAAATTAAGTTACAAAGGGAATGTGTTTTGTACACACAAAAACGTCAACCAGAGTTGAGGTTAGGCACCGTGCAAAGGTTTATGGGCTAGATTAGAAATACTCAGAGGTGAGAGATACGCGGAAGTAGCTATCTTGGGAGCCAATCGAGCAGCGAGAATTGTCAAAAGGGAGCCAATCGACCACGCATACTGTTTGCTAAAATGTTTGATTAACAAGTATTGAAATAGTTATGAAATCTAATTAACCTATTGTCACGCATCTTAAATATTATACCCAGACGCAGTGTGTATAAAGCTGTGCAGTGCACTTCATATTGATTAAGTTGAAAATTGTATCGCTCTATTGTACAAAATTGATGTAAACAAAACAGAAGCGGATCATGTTGAAAACAATCAAGTCACACTGCCGCAGCATTTTGCTTCGCAACAAGTGTTGGCAGTTTGTGTACACTTATGCCAAATCGTTGGCTTTTGTTTTCGCGTATCTCTTACTCTGAGTTTTTCTAGGCTACACCGACAAGACCATATCCAAAACAAGCGCAAAAAGGTAATTGTGTCGCCTAACAATAACATGTGTGTTGTTGGCATTACAGGACGTCCAAAGTACTCGCAAACTCGTTTGTGATTACGCTTAGGTACGAGATACGCGGAAGCAACCATCTTGGGAGCCAATCGAGCAGCAAGAATTGTCAAAAGGAAGCCAATCGATCACGCATGCTGCTTGCTCAAATGTTTGATTAACAAGTGTTTAAATAGTTATGAGTGTTTATCTGCTTAAGCTGTTGTCAAAAATAACTACCGTGTACCCCCGTTGGTATGACCTTCTTTAATCTGAACATTTTTAATCTGTACCCCGGTGGTATGAATGCGTTCACACTAAAAACCGATCAAGCGTCACACACAATTGACGTTAAAGTTGACCGGTTAATTAAAAAAAAGCAAAAAATCTCAATGCGTTTCCTCTTGCTCAGGAGCTTTGGTAATATAGCTCATATGCAACTTACCTCTCTCCAGCACTCAAAATAGACCATTTTAGTCGAAACTGCCGAGCCAATTTTGTCTTCTACAAACCGAACGTTTAGAATTTGCGCATGTTTGAAATGTTTTCAAAATGTTTGTTTTCGTCAAATCAAAACAACAAGTCCATAGGGTGCGCGTCTTGCGCGTATGTGAAAATGAATAGAGTTACCAAATATTCAGATTAAAAATGAACTCGCCCAATCTGAACAAGCTGTTTTTCATATTAACGGGGTTTGAGTGTACAAGGAAAATTCATCAAATTAGATGTGCAATGACATTAACCAAATGAAACATTTAGTTTTCTGTAGCAAGATATACCATTATATGAGAGTTGTAAACCTTGATACAGACAATTGCCGTGGACCCCCGTTCGTTTGACCATTTTTAATCTGAACACTTTTTAATTTGAACCCCGTTGGTTTGCACGACGTGCAAATTAAAAATGGTTCAAATGTCATTCTCAACATGACATCATTTGTTTATGCAGACAATGCACATAAACACGATTTTTTTGTACTGACCTAGCGTGTTTAATCCGTTTCACATTTCGTTTTCCTAACGATTAAGATAGAAATCCGATCGGAAAATGCAATATTTGCACTTGCAACTGCCAACTAAAACAAACCACCAAAACAATAACAAAGAGCAGGGCGGCCAGTTCACACAGGTTTCAGCATATTTCGGGTTACCAGTTGTTCAAATTAAAAAGTAACCCCGTTAGTTTGCATGAGGAATCGTTAAAACGAACGGGGGTCCACTGTAATTGTTTCGTTTAGTCAATACCACTACACATCTTATCTGATGAATGTTTCTGTAGTATGTAGTATTTTTTCTCAGTTTTTCGATGGTGGCCTTAGAATTTAAATCGGATGGGGGGTCATGGCGAAAACGGCGATTTATTGATGAAATCCAACATAGCGGCCAAATCCAAAATGGCCGCCAATTTTTTTTACTTCCTTTCTAAGCCCTACTTAACTAAACTTGTAGTTTACTTGTAGTTTGCAGTTTGTTTCATAGCAAATTTCTGAAATATCACAATAATTATATGAAAATTGTGAACCATGCTACAGATTACTAGTAGTTTTATACAGTTAATGCCACTGCACACATAATTTTATGAATGTTTCCAGTTCTTTTCAATGGTGGTCTTAAAACGAAAATCGGTTGGGGGGCTCATGGCTACAACGGCGATTTATTGATAAAATCCAATATGGCGACCAAATCCATGATGGCCGCCAAAACAAATTGAAGACCTCGTGTCAGTAGTGCCCCGTTTCAATGAGAATAACTCATTAGTTAAGTCGAAAGTTATACCGTGGACCCCCGTTCGTTTGACCATTTTTAATCTGAACACTTTTTAATTTGAACCCCGTTGGTTTGCACGACGTGCAAATTAAAAATGGTTCAAATGTCATTCTTAACATGACATCATTTATGTAAGCAGACAATGCACATAAACACGATTTATTTGTACTGGCCTAGCGTGTTTAATCGGTTTCACATTTCGTTTTGCTAACGATTAAGATGGAAATCCGATCGGAAAATGCAATATTCGCACTTGCAACTGCCAACTAAAACAAACCACCAAAACAATAACAAAGAGCAGGGCGGCCAATTCACACAGGATTCAGCATATTTCGGGTTACCAGTTGTTCAAATTAAAAAGTAACCCCGTTAGTTTGCGTGAGGAATC
Organism: Sabethes cyaneus; assembly: GCF_943734655.1. Lineage (NCBI taxonomy): Eukaryota > Metazoa > Arthropoda > Insecta > Diptera > Culicidae > Sabethes > Sabethes cyaneus. The sequence continues at coordinate 38,200,649 of NC_071353.1, read as the reverse complement.
GTTCAAACGAACGGGGGTCCACTGTATCGCTCTATTGAGCAAAACTGATGTAAACAAAATAGATGCCAGTCATGTTGAAAACAAGCAAGTCACACTGCTACAGTATATTGTTCCGCAACAAGAGCTGGCAGTTTTTGTATACTGTTGCCAAATTATTGGATTTAGTTTCCGCGTAACTCTTGTACTGTGAGCATTTCTAATCTACAGCAGTGGGACAATCATGAAGAAATTTGCGGTTTCGTCACCAACGAGAATGACATTTGCTGAGGATCGCTTATGTAGGAGTGAGAGGGGAGCAAAGAGTGGAGGAGGGGATCCGGGAGTTTGGAATTTGATGTTGTTGATATTACTCCTACTGCAAACAGCCTCAGCGAGGGCCTCAGCTAATGTCAAAAAATCTTTATATGTGTGCGTGGTGGAATACTTCATTGATTGTTTACTTCGAAAACGTGGAAGTAAATAAAACGGTTTCTAGTGGCGGTGTTTCATCAAATTACGTAATATTATTAAAATATCTACTAAAATTATAGATCCTGTGTATGGATTCAACCGGTACATTTTGGTGTATGGTAAAACTTAGTTAAACGGTAAATAAATCAAGTTAACCAGCTAATTATATGTAGGCTAGTGAATACTGAAAGACAACACAAATAGATTAAAAGCTCCTTCAACTAGTGGCTAGCAGAGTGACTAGAATTGTGGATATAGGTCGTGACTATAGCATTGTTAGTAACTTACATGCAAAAAATGTACAGTTAACTAATAGCCCAAAGACGATATTTATACTCATTCAGTAGTTGATTGGTTGAGTTCGTGCACGTGGCGTAGAGAAACTAGCAAATTGTGAATAGAATTATTGGATAATGTTATAAAAGTAACTAAATTTAATAAACGTTGCAGTTGGAGCTGCATTAAAGCTACTACAAAAACGGTGATGAATTTCCTACAAAAGTTCACGAACAGGAGTCAAAGCGTGAAGAAACAAAAGTACCTGATAGCCCAAGTAACAATTTGCGTTTTATTACGCTCTTATGATGGTATTTAAAACCAAAATTGGTCATGAAAGCTGCCATAAGAGAATAATAAAACTCTCATTGTTGCTTGGGAGGGATAGGGCACCGGTTTCTGTCCTGGGGATATGGCCGTGGCTGATAATTCTCTTACAGATGAACAATTTCGTAATCCGGAAACAAAGTATTTAGATGCAACTCATCAAATTAAATGTTCAATTAAGATTTTGTTTTCCTACCATAGCGGCCTACACATTCCGACTGAACTGGATATTTGTCGTGAAAGTACATCACATTAATATTCAGGAAGTTCCTTGAAATTCGCCAGAAATTCTAGTTTTTGAAATATTTGAGGAATCTTATTATTGAGATGAAATTGGTGGCACACAACATAATATTAGGATTAAGGCGAAAACACTTAAATCTTTATATGAATCGGTGAAGACCACTCTCGCGATGGCTTGGCGAATTCTTAATAAGTACCCAACTTTTGACCATAGCAATTATTGAGTATAATTCGTATATAATATAAATGAAGTCAATTATTCATTCGAAATTTTTAGTTTAAAAATCCCGTTTACATTGGTTCAATTACTGTTGTCCACTATCTGCATTTCAAACAGTTAATCTTCACAACCAACCAAATTCATCGCACTGCTTGAAGTGCTTTTCTGTAAACCGGCCGGACAATCGGCCGCGTTAAATGAACCTATTTGTCAGGACATAGTGCAAATGTCCCTGCCGGCATCCGGCTAACAATCTGGCCCAGGCTATATTGAGCGATTCAGCCGGAGTTTATTGATATTTGCTTGTGTAACGCAATTATCGATCGTAATAAATTTATATGCGTTCGACTGACAGCGTCACTCCATAGACTCCAGGCATGGATTAGATAACCACCACCCGCTCCCACCGGCCTGGCCTGGCCGAATCAACCGGCAATGAATGCGATTGATGCAGATTGTGGCTAGTCGCCGACACGATAAACTTCACACATACACTGGCACCCACACGCCATCCACAGAGAGCTGCATTCAATGAATGCCGACGGAATCCGGCCGGAATTATGCTACATAATTGCTTTCTGATCTACTAATAACTAGGTCGGCAATAATCAGTCGCCGCCTATCGGAGTGTTCATTAAACCGGCGGCTTCGAAAGGGAAAGTTCAAGGTTTGCCCATCTTGTTCATCTGCAACTGTCAACCCGATCCAAATGCCGCCGCTGGTTACGATTAAAACCGAAACAGATATGATTCGTTGATTAGCATAGGTTTACCTCCGAACCCGGGAGACATAAATTATTCTATCATGTCGCAAACCCTTCCGCCTGTCAACCGCGACATATCCTGCCGTCAGCTAAACGACGCGTAATCCACGGGTGCACGCCGGTAACGGATCCATGTTAATTTGTTTTGTCCATAAAATAAATGTTTATTTTTGTTTTGAATTGTAATTTACTAACTACCGCGAGCCGCACCGTCGTCGTCGCGATGCAACCCCTTTCCCGGGCTGCGCGATCAGCCGTGCGTCGTACAGTTCCCATCCCTCTCGTCAGCAGTCAACTGCGGGGACGTCTTTTTTTTCGTTCTTGTGTCCTTATCTCAAATGGCCGTCTACCTGAGGCGGTTTCCACGGTTTCCCGGAGGTATTCACCCGTTAAATTACCTGTACCAGGCAGCGGCGGCACCGAAAGGGTCTCCGGCAGCACGGTTCGTGTTTTATCTTGTGTTGTGTCCTGGACGCGCGCGCGGAAGATGGGGAGAGGGCTGTTTCTGCATTCTGCGCGCGGTGATGGGTGGTGAGCCTGCCACGGCCACGAGAGAAAACATTGTGATTGAAGACGACTGAAGAACTGACTAGAACATGAGTTGTCATGTGGGAAATCTTGATGCTAGAGAATGGGATACAAACCGATGTAAGTCTTTGAAGGGTAATAAATTTGTTAGAGGTTACAATTTTTTCTGGAGGTTTTTTTTCCTGTAGTTTTGATGATACTTTTTTCCTTCATTTATAATTGATTTGATTTACTCGAGTAAGAGTAATTATAAATTATTTCCTAGCATCTTAGTAGAACTCACGAGGAAACGAGAAGAAATTGGAAACGAATTCGTTTTAGTTTTTCTATGTGTCTACTATACTATATACTTTATACTTTATACTTTATACTTTATACTTTATACTTTATACTTTATACTTTATACTTTATACTTTATACTTTATACTTTATACTTTATACTTTATACTTTATACTTTATACTTTATACTTTATACTTTATACTTTATACTTTATACTTTATACTTTATACTTTATACTTTATACTTTATACTTTATACTTTATACTTTATACTTTATACTTTATACTTTATACTTTATACTTTATACTTTATACTTTATACTTTATACTTTATACTTTATACTTTATACTTTATACTTTATACTTTATACTTTATACTTTATACTTTATACTTTATACTTTATACTTTATACTTTATACTTTATACTTTATACTTTATACTTTATACTTTATACTTTATACTTTATACTTTATACTTTATACTTTATACTTTATACTTTATACTTTATACTTTATACTTTATACTTTATACTTTATACTTCATACTTTATACTTTATACTTTATACTTTATATTTATACTTTATACTTTATACTTTATACTTTATACTTTATACTTTATACTTTATACTTTATACTTTGTACTTTATACTTTATACTTTATACTTTATACTTTATACTTTATACTTTATACTTTATACTTTATACTTTATACTTTATACTTTATACTTTATACTTTACTAGCTGACCCGACAAACTTCGTATTGCCACAAATTAACCTGTGTTGTACATAAATCATGAATCTCGGATGATCTTTGTCACTTCTCGAGTTTTGCAAGCCCCCCAGTGGGCGGCGCTTCCGACGGCGGGTCACCGGCAACACTCGCGACCGGCTCGTCCTGAATGATCTAGTGTTACTATAGATAGTTTTTGTGGTCTTGTTATTGATTAATGTTTTATGGAAGAGTCTCGAATTTATCGAGTTGGATTAGTTTTTGAGTTTCGCAAAAATTTCTGTTTTATTTGTATGAGAGTCCATATCCCCCTACCACAGGGGTGAGAGGTCTCTAACTATCATAAAATAAATTCAAGACTCAAAAATCTCCTACATGCTATATTTGGTTCCATTTGCTTGATTAGTACTCAAATTATAAGGAAATTTGTATTTCATTTGTATGGGAGCCCACCCTCTTAAAAGGGAAAGGGGTCGTAATACACCACAGAAAAAAAATTCTGCCATCTAAAACTCTCACATGCCAAATTTGGTTCCATTTGCTTGATTAGTTCTAAAGTTATGAGCAAATTTGTATTTCGTTTGAATGGGAGCCCCCCCCTCCTAAAAAGGTAAGAAGTCCTAATTCATCATGGGAAAAATGGTTGCCTCCAAAAACACCCACATGCCAAATATGGTTCCATTTGCTTGATTAGTTCTCGAATTATGAGAAAATTTGTATTTCATTTGTGTAGAAGCCCCCCCTCTTGAAGTGTGGAAGGATCCTAATTCACCGTAGAAAATATGTTTGCCTCCAAAAACCTCCACATGCCGAATTTGGTTCTATTTGCTTGATTAGTTCTCGAGTTATGGGGAAATTTGTATTTCATTTGTATTGGAGCCCCCCCTCCTAATGTGGGAAGAGGTCCTAATTCATCACAGAAAAAATTCTTGCCTCCAAAAACACCTACACGCCAAATTTGGTTCCATTTGCTGGATTAGTTCTCGAGTTATGAGGAAATTTGTATTTCGTTTGTATAGGACCCCCCCTCTTAAAGTGGGGAGGGGTCCCAATTCATCATTGAAAAAAAAATTGTCTCCAAAAACACACACATGCCAAATTTGGTTCAATTCGCTTGATTAGTTCTCGAGTTATGATGAAATTTGTATTTCATTTGTACAGGAGCCCCTCCTCTTAAAGTGGGGAGGGGTCCTAATTCACCATAGAAAATTTTCTTGCTCTCGAAAACCTTCACATGCCAAATTTGGTTGCATTTGCTTGATTAGTTCTCGAGTTATGAGGAAATTTGTATGGAAGTCCCCCCTCTTAAAGGGGAGAGGAGTTATAATTCCTCTTATAAAGAGGGGAGGGGTCTCAATTCACCATAGAATAAATTCTTGTCACCAAAAAAAACACCCACATGCCAAATGTTGTTCTATTTGCTTGATTAGTTCTCGAGTTAGGAGGAAATTTGTATTTCATTTGAACAGGAGCCCCCCCTCTTAGAGTGGGGAGGGGTCCTAATTCACCGTAGAAAATTTTCTTGCCCTCGAAAACCTTCACATGCCAAAGTTGGTTCCATTTGCTTGATTAGTTCTCGAGTTATGAGGAAATTTGTATGGAAGCCCCCCCTCTTAAAGGGGAGAGGAGTTACAATTCCCCTTATAAAGAGGGAGGGGTCTCAATTTACCATAGAATAAATTCTTGTCACCGAAAACACCCACATGCCAAATTTGGTTCTATTTGCTTGATTAGTTCTCGAGTTATGAGGAAATTTGTATTTCATTTGTATAGGAGCCCCCCCTCCTAAAGTGGGGAGAGGTTCTTATTCATCATAGAAAACATTCTTGCCTCCAAAAACACCTACATGCCAAATTTGGTTCCATTTGCTGGATTAGCTCTCGAGTTATAAGGAAATTTGTATTTCGTTTGTATAGGAGCCCCCCCCCCCCTCGTAAAGCGGGGAGGGGTCCCAATTCATCATGGAAAAACATTTTGTCTTCAAAAACACACACATGCCAAATTTGGTTCCGTTTGCTTGATTAGTTCTCGAGTTATGAGGAAATTGGTATTTCATTTGTACGGGAGCCCCCCCTCTTAAAGTGAGGAGGGGTCCTAATTCAACATAGAAAATTTTCTTGCCCTCGAAAACCTTCACATGCCAAATTTGGTTCCATTTGCTTGATTAGTTCTCGAGTTATGAGGAAATTTGTATGGAAACCCCCCCTCTTAAAGGGGAGAGGAGTTATAATTCCCCTTATAAAGAGGGGAGGGGTCTCAAATTACCCTAGAATAAATTCTTGTCACCGAAAACACCCACATGCCAAATTTGGTTCTATTTGCTTGATTAGTTCTCGAGTTATGCAGAAATTTGTGTTTCATTTGTATGGGAGCCCCCCCTCTTAGTGGGGGGAGGGGTCTCTAACCATCACTAAAACCTTTTCTGGCCTCAAAAACCTCTACATGCAAATTTTCACGCCGATTGGTTCAGTAGTTTTTGATTCTATAAGGAACACAGGACAGACAGACAGAAATCCTTCTTTATAGGTATAGATACTTTATACTTTATACTTTATCCTATGTTGCAACCATGACTCAACGACGTTACCTGTAATTTGAAGTTTTGACATGCTCACCGAACAGTGAAACTCTAAATTCAACTGAAGTGGCTCTAGTTCACTTCGAAGCAAGTGTTCATCAGCATCAGTAAAACGGATTTCATTTTTTCTTGACAATTACTTGTATCGCTTCAAAGGAAATTTGTTAGGATATTTCATTTTCATTTGGAATTTTGTTCATTATTGGGGCGCATGCTACAAGCACATTAACAAATCAAGTAGTGGTGCTTGGTGTTCAGCAACAATGATAGATTTCACAGCAAAATAATTATCATCAATTGTCTATAAAACCTTTATTTGCTTACCTTTACTAGTATCAATTCTATCGCTTTCAAACTTCTCAATCCAATCAAACTACCCCCACCGAGCTGTAGAGCAAATAATCGATGGTAACCGAAAAAAAATAATCAAAAAAAAAAAATGTAGTCAGTTGTGTAGCCGACGAGTGAAAATATTATGCCAACTGTGGTGTACAATCGAACCTCTCGTCCCGCAAGACTAACTGCCGCCGAGAATTGCCGGGGTTTCGCATATCCTTCTCTTACAAAAAGCTCGAAAACTCAACAGGCCCGAAGAAACAATGCAATCGAAGATAAACTCCTAGCCAAAGCCTATAATTAAACAAACGTTGGCAGATCAGATCAGAGCAAGACTTACTTTTGCTGGCTGGAAGACATCGCAAGCCCGGTCTCAGTGCTGACGGTATGGGAGACTGCCCGAGCCGAAAGAAGTCTACCGGATAGCAAATCTACAAAATGAATCAATTTAAGATAGAGAAATCTGCCTCCTACGCTCCAAGGAACCAACCAGGACCATACGCACCGTTCGTAGACCACTAATTGCAATCATTCAGTTGCAGTTGCAACAGCAGAAGCGCACCCGGGCGAAATGTGTGTGTGTGTGCGTGTGTATGTGAGCGCAATGCATATTTATTCCAAACAACATTATTATAAATTTCTACCAAAAGGAAAAGAGGTGCATTGTGGGGGAAAGTACCAGTTTTCAAAAAGACCTAACTACTTCTTGCGTCCGAGCGTACATGCATTTATTTTCTATGCAAAAGAAGCAGCTAGGTTTCCCGTTCCTCTGTGAGGTGGCGGTATTTGAGATTTGGCCGACCGGTGAGTGGGTGGTGCATCCTAAGCTAGCCGTTTCCGTCAGTAGACAAAGTGCTGCTTGCCGCTCCCTGTTTCTAGCGCAAGCAAGCGAGAAAGAAAAGTTGCCGCACGGTAAAGGCAAGAACGACGAAGGTGCACAGATGGGGTGGTGTGAGGCGGTTGCTCTGATGAATTTTCTGCCGAGTTGTTCCTTGCGTGTCCGATAGTCTTCTTCTCCCGGCTTGATGCTGTAGCTTTCTAATCTACGCAAGCAATTGTGGCAAGAGGATTTCTGGAGACTAACCTACACATGGAGCATGTGGAATGAGGTTGGTCAGTTTTGTACCACCCACATTCATGCTTGCCCCACGGATGCACTGTGTGCTCGGTTGCCATCGCAGTAGCAAGTCCTTCACTAACGCATCATCCGTCCCGGTGGGGAGACGACGGTGGATGAGGTGTGGATCATCGGCTAAAAAAGCTCGCTGTACAGATCGTATGTGCCTCTGCGATAGAAAGACTGACCAAAGTTCAAGGAAGAAACAAGGACGATGAAGACGCCCAACACCCCACTTTAGATGCGGCTGCTGTGAGGAGCTTTTGGTTCCAGGGGTACGTAGATTTTCTGAAGGATCAGCAGCACTTTGTTCAGCTGAACGGAGAATGGTCAAATGCGTAGTCAAGTGTGTGCATGGGGTGTTTTATGCATGCATGCACCTTCTTCGGGAGGTTTGCTGCTCTCACTGTGTGTGCACAGTTTGAAAATGTGCCTTATGTGTGGACTGCTGCCGCCTTGCCGGACACCCGTGTGAGGTTCCAGTGCGGGGCCTATCGACCGGATGAGAATGTTTCCTCTGATGCCATTATTCAGCGCTCAAAGAAGAAACTACCCGGTTTCTAAGAGAAATGAACATGAGCAACGGTGCCCGGGCTGTAGGCTCAGAACGTGGGGGGAACGTGCAACGGCAGAGGTCTCGTAAGCAACGCAGTTGATTGCATTTTGGGTGGTATGTGACTACCAATCGTTGTGGCTACTGCTACTGTCCTGACCAAAGATTCTTGAAACGAGTGCGTTTGGTCTTTTCTATTGATGACGACGATGACTATCACGATGACGACAACGACGACGACGACGACGACTGCCGCACGGCGTTGCCTTGACGGTGGAAGGAGGTTCCTGTGTCCACATAAAAGAACCGACACCGGTCGAATGGACGGGATACATTAAGAAAAACATAAGACCTATAAAGAAGCTGATGGTGGCGGCGGTCAATGTTGGCAGCTGCAGCGACATGGTTGGATAACTTATTCGAGAAACAAATGATTTTCCAGTTCGACTCACTGGTCCAGCTCTGCCGTACGAACGCTGCGGACCTCGAGCTAGAATGAACCCCCACTCAGGACCCGAAACCAGCCACGTTACCAACGTCTTTCTGATGGCAGTGGTTAACCGGTCGACCGGAGCATGTGTATGTGCGCTTTTCTACCTCCATCTCGAAACTTCTGGACATTCCGTATGAGGTTTTCTTGTATCAAATTGCCAAATGCAGTTATTTAATATTATGGAAATTATTCCTATGTGCAATTTTGCGCCTACTTCAGGTTTGTTGTGCCGCGCTCGCACACCGTTGCGTTGGTTGGTCACCGGAATGGAATGGCCAAGGGGCTTGGCGAATTGATCGTGGTTTGGTCTTCTGGCGTCTGCTAGGCAGGCTTGATGCAACATCTTCCAGTCGTTGTCGTTTGTCCTAGCAGCCCAACGCCGTCTGCCTTGCGGGTTGACGATCCGGCAATTTGGGTGGTGTTTGTTCTCCTGTTAGGCTGGGAAAATGTTATGAGTATATAGGCTGCAGTCAAGATGAAAAGTGACTCTGGTAATTTTCTGATGACCGATAATGGCAGTTCTAGAACAAAATAATGATCAAAGCATAAAACTACTTACTTAGATGTTTACAGTCGGATGCCACATGAGAGTTTTTGTCATAAGTTGTGTGATACAAGATAAATATTTGAAATTACAATGCTCTTTCAAACAGAATTGCTGGAAAAACCTATTATTTTAATTACTGTCGTTTATTCTCGTGCAGTTGTGCATTGTTTAAGCACTATGTTTCAATAAAAATTTACATTTTCGCATGTCTATTAGATTACAAATTAATAAGTAAGCATCTACGATACAGAGTGTGCTACCTAAATGTTGAAAATGTTATCTCTGCATGCATTTATTCCTGCTATGCAATTTTGATTTCGCATACAGTCACGCATTCTATGTTTTATTATTTCTATTGACTACCGCGTTTATTAGTTTACTTGCTCTGAATCATTACCAAAAGTATAAAATAACATGGTCTTAATATCCACCATCGGAAGCGCAAACCACTACCGTGGGAGAGAAAACTCGCATCGCATAAAATCACATCTATCTAGGTTTACTCGTTTCTGAGGTCTACTGGCCGGACACGGGAAACGACACATTTTCATTACTCACTTCTCACATCTCACTAGTAATTTTTCACTATTCTCACTTCTCACAACTCATTATTCACTTCTCACAACTCTCTTTTCACTACTCACTTCTCATTTACTCACCTCATCACCTCTTATAGTTATTACTCGCTTCTTAGTACGCACTTCTTACTGCTTCACTTCTTACTACTTCGCTTCTCATTTCTCATTACTCACCTATTTACTTCATACTACTTACTTCTTACTACTCACTTCTAACACTTCTCACTGCTTAATTCTCACGTCTCAATTCTTAATGCCCTCTAGTAACTACGTATTTCCTATTCCTATTCTTATTACTCACATCATTATTCACTTTTCATTCTGATTTCTTTTCAAATTAACGGGAAACTAGCAGTCATTAACTTTTCGTCGGAAAGCCCAATTTCGGAAGCAGTTTTTTGACCCAAAGGCTGGATTCGGTTTATAAAAATGTAATTCTTCTTGCCAATCTGAACACAGCGAATATATTGTCATAAACAGAATTTTTGTTTCAAACAAAAAAACTGCTTTTGAAATTGGCAGAATCGATGACGACTAATTTCACCTTAAATACATCAATTCAAATGTTTACATAGATACATTACGTGCGTACGACTATTAAGGACGTGATGAGCACAAGTCGCGACCAGGGATCGAAACGGTTACACTTTTTCTATACATTCACCGGCATGCAATGCCATGTCAGACTCTTAACCAATACCATCGCTCTGTACTGTTTCTATATCGACAGTGCCTATGTCTTGTAAGTGTCGAGACTAGCCCGAATACGTACATGATAATAAGCAAATATTTTCGTACGTGAGTTGACCATTCATCAAAATGTCGTCTAGAAATGACATGCATTTGCTGCTTTTTGCTTACAGTTATAGTTGGAATAGTATGGAGAAGTGATAAAGAATAAACTGTATGGGGAACCTTCTTATTTAATACCGTGTTGTTTGGGGGAAAGCTGTATGTTTGGCTTACGTGCGCAACAGTCAAAGAGAATACAAAAAAATGTCTGCAAGACTGGTGAAATTTTCTCCACCATACCGAAATGTGTACGAAAGGTAACGGGTGACAACTAAAATTTTGGAATTTTTTCGAGGCCACTATACTCAATAACAAACGAGCTCAGAGAGAAATGCGAGTATGTATGTGTTAGCTCTCTCTCTCCTCTTTTTGTCAATATATTTTTTGTTTTGTTTATGCTAGCCTAGTTTTGCACAAAATGGCGTCGAAACAAGAAGCATTTCGGGACCGCGTTGTACACTTCTACGAACTGCCACAGAAATCTCGGCAAAAAGTACACGGTACAACATTTAAAAAGCGACAAAACAAAAGAATATGTTGCGACTTCGACTATTTACCATATCCTAAGATGCCTAACAACCATTCGCAAGCAAGGTAGTGGCAGACCAGCCAAAACTGTGGACTTCGTTTTCTTTCTCGTTTCTGACAAATCTGTCTTAGAGCGCCCAATCGAAGATTTCTTCGGGATTTTGAGTTCCTTGGTGTACAAAAATAACTGGAGAGCCAGGAATTGCAAACAATTGATTGGTTGCCTGGCAATCTGCCATCGGAAGTGCCGTCCACTGCAGTTTGATAGCCCGTCACAGAAGTTACATCTGCTTTGGTAAGCATCCCAAAAATATGTGACGTGGGCAAGCGACTAATGTACGAAGTTAAACAAATTTCCTGTGATCAGCGTGAATTCTACCCTGGGCGATCAACTATCATTGATCTTATGGAGTTTACATTATACTGTATACGAAGCATTGAAAATGGTGCTCAAATCGATACAGCCTACCTATTGATTCGAAAGCTGCGTTCGAACCGTGTGTGTGGATTACAACCTGCTTTTAGCCAAGATAGAACATGTGGGTGCGGCACCAAATTTTGTCAACTGGTAAAAATCATACCCGATTAATCGTCGGCTTTCAGTGAAACTAGGCGATGTCTCCTCTAGTGACTTTTGTAACCATTCTGGCGTTCCACAAGGAAGCAACCTTGGACCGCTATTGTTTTCCTTATTTTTTAACGACGTTTGTGCTGTACTTCCACTGGGATCAAGATTGCCGAATGCTGACGATCTTAAAGTGTTTGTGATGGTCAAATCTAGTGAAAACTTCTCTGAACTACAAACGCTAATCGATATTTTTGCAGACAGGTGTCGAAAAAATGAGTTTTTCATTGGCGTGCGCAAGTGTTCGATCATCTTTTTTAATAGCAAGAAATAGTCATGGAGCTACGGCGCACAGTGGGACAATTTAAAAAATAGTGAGACATAAGGAATAACATCGAAACCTTAAAGCATAGCATAATAGTACCTTCAGAAAAGTTTCTCCATTCAAAAAGCGCTTTCTAATGGGGGAAAAATATTTGAACATTAGGGTGTCCCTAAGCAGATACAAAAAATATTTTCTCTATTTCAAGTCAGAAATGATTATGATCTACAGAAGATTTATAGATAAACTAATTTTAAGAAACTTTGTTGAATACTGAAGGTTTCTATCTCTTACATGAAAAAAGTTATAGAGCCAAACTCTTAGGAACACCCTTAAAAACAGTTTTTTCGATGTAGCTCTTGAGTTATGCTTCGTATACTTTTCAAATGTACTAAGAAATTGGTAATCTAATTAAATTGCACATTTTTGTCGAAGATAGTAGAGCTCTATCTTGTTTCCTTTAGAAGCCATCACTGGTTTTTATATTTTTTTACGTAATCTTTGAAGGGGTGTATCTCGGGGGAAAGCAGCTATGAGCAGCTAATCTCACTTGTTTTTTGTGAATCAATTTATGCTGTATCCCACCATGTACAACTTAGGGTGGAACACTGTGGAACATCTGAAAAAACTTGTCACGAAGGCAACCGTTTTTAAAGCCTGAAACTATGAAAACCATAGTTTTGTACCGCTTTCACATGTTCTCTGAATCAAATCAACTAATTTTGTAACGGTAACTTAGTAACCCGATACAAAACCTGTCAATACTTTAGTTATACTTGTTTTATCGCGTCAAATAGTGAGATGAATATGTATAACTTGCGACGATCGACTTTATTCGAAGTGTGGATAGAAAAATGCAAGTCAGGAGCAGATAGCAAGAAGAATCACTGCGTTGATTATATAAAAATAAGCTTGAGGAGAAAGCGCATTTCACGTGCAGGATGGAAAGACAGGTATCAATGTTTTGCTACAAGCTTCAAAAGAGATGGGAGAAAAGCCAACGAGATGTTGTCCGTTTTCGCAAGCAAAACATTATTTGGCTATCAGAGAAAGTTTTCCCAGAAGCATGCCTAGCCATGAATACCCCAAATTCAGAAAAATTCTGTCGACCCAGGAAACCGTTTGGAGAATTGATCAACCGAAGCAAAATTACTATACTAAACAACAACACTCAATTCACTACTACACTAAACAACAACACACAATTCTGGCTTTAGTTTTCAAAAGGTCGCATAATCCAAGCAAAAGGGTTGATTATGCGACCTTATGAAAACTAAAGCCAGAATTCATCAATTTAAATAAAGTCCTATTAAACTACAATGTCTTAATATTTTATTGGCTTAGTGAAGGTTTTAAAAACGGTTGCCTTCGTGATAAGTTTTTTCAGATGTTCCACAGTGTTCCACCCTAAGTTGTACATGGTGGGATACAGCATAAATTGATTCACAAAAAACAAGTGAGATTAGCTGCTCATAGCTGCTCTCCCCCGAGATACACCCCTTCAAAGATTACGTGAAAAAATATAAAAACCAGTGATGGCTTCTAAAGGAAACAAGATAGAGCTCTACTATCTTCGACAAAAATGTGCAATTTAATTAGATTACCAATTTCTTAGTACATTTGAAATGTATACGAAGCGTAATTCAAGAGCTACATCGAAAAAACTGTTTTTAAGGGTGTCCCTAAGAGTTTGGCTCTATAACTTTTTTCATGTAAGAGATAGAAACCTTCAGTATTCAACAAAGTTTCTTAAAATTAGTTTATCTATAAATCTTCTGTGGATCGTAATCATTTCTGACTTGAAATAGAGAAAATATTTTTTGTATCTGCTTAGGGACACCCTAATGTTCAAATATTTTTCCCCCACTAGAAAGCGCTTTTTGAATGGAGAAACTTTTCTGAAGGTACTATTATGCTATGCTTTAAGGTTTCGATGTTATTCCTTATGTCTCACTATTTTTTAAATTGTCCCATTGTGCGGCGTCAGCAACGAAGGACTACAAAAGAATATACGCAATTAAAGGCTTGGGAGTGCTTAGTAGTATATAAATGAGATGTAGTATATAAAACATTTATATTTATATTTAATAAGACTTGACAGCTAACTCGAAATTATGTCAAAGTGCATTTTAGTGAAACCCTGTAACAGCAAAAATATAGCTACACTGTAAATAATGCTTGCAATCACTTTCGGTGATAGCTACACGCTATGTTTCTAGAAAATTGGTATAATAAGTAACCGTGTAAACGAAAGGCAGATTTAAAATTCGGAAGCGTGTACCTGCGTTCAAAAGAGTAAAGTAGTTCAAGTGAACGCAAAAAGGTTAGGATTTGATCTCAAGCGAATAAAAATTCGAAAACGTGCAGGTGCGTTTGAAAGGTAAAGCAGTTTGCGTTAAACGCAAATATGTTAGGATTTGAGAAGAAGCAGGAAATAGAAAAAAATGATTCTCTGAACGATTTTGAGGTGACGAGACGTGTTTTGGAGAACGTCTGAACTCCGTTTACGACATGCTTCTTAATACGAGCCTTTGTTTTCGGGAACACTACTCATATGAAATATCAAAAGCCAGTCAAAATTTGGGCTTCATATTTAAGGTCTTCAAAGATTTTGAAGGTCCATATTGCTTAGGTGCTCTGTACTTCTCTATTGTGCGTTCGATCCTAGAGTATGGTACTGCAGCTTGGAGCCCTTCACTGGAATTTGGTAGGAGGAATAGAATAGCAGAAAAATTCGAAGAGTTCTGTTCATCAGGAAAGTCATAGTGGGCGAATTGGACTCTTCAAACATTCTCGCTCAAATCAATTTTAATGCCACTCCATGTGCACTTAGAGGCGTAGAATTTCTTCCCTGGGACTTCCGACGGACTGAGTACGGTCAAAATGAGTCCGTTAGAGTAATGCGTTGCTTTTTCAATCGTGTGTACAGTCTTTTTGATTTTAATTGTCCTAGTGATAGTATTAAATGTACTGTAGTTAGTTGTAATGCAATATTTTATTCATGTGCACGTTGTGGTCAGATGAATTAATGTTAATAAATAAAAACTTCCGACGAAGGTTGCTGAGTGTTTCACTCCCCCAGGATACG